>NC_091123.1:91751003-92409753 GCF_040183065.1 Periplaneta americana
GCACAGAAGTGCCTAGATGCAGATGGAGGGCATTTCCAACATTTATTATGAAGGTAAATGCATTTTATTTTCATTCCATTTGAAGTTTGTTTCAAATCATTAGTACCTATCAATGTCATAACACGGGCCGGTTTTATCTGCCCAGTACGTTTTTCCAAGATTCATTTTGTAGACATAAATGTAAATAATCACTAGATACAGAATTTACGAACCTTTTTTAGTTTTTAAATTAGTATTTTGAAATTGTTCAGTAACAATGGAAACAGGATTTTTTTATCATGTTCATACAAGCCATTCATTATAGGTTCTGTCGAATAGGAATTCAGTCTAATTCTGTGTACAAAACTTTTATCAATTGCTGTGCTACTTCAGCTTGTATGCTGGTGGGAAAATTACTCTACGAATAAGGTTTCCAGTTTCAAGGACTGAATTTAATTTACTTTTACGGAAAAGTTCCGAGAAATAATCTATGTTTATGTCACTACAGATCACATATTCCATAATATGAGATTTCTAAAGTCTTTTCTTTACAAATTCAATATTGGCTATAAATATTAATAAATAATGTAAGAAATATGAATTATTCTAGTTATAAGTCTGATTTACATTATAAAAAGCAAGAAGTTACATTCCTCGGCAAGATTCGAACTTTCGATGTTTGGTTTTGTCGTCCAACGCATAAGCACGGACCTATTCAATACTTATGTTAATAACCTACAATTTAGCTGTAGCAATGTGGTGTCATAACTTGGGGTTTGTTTACTTAATGTAATTAGATTTAATTTGATTAGTTTCGCAACAATTGGACTTTCTGTTATATCCTGTTATTTAAATATTTAATTTAGGGTTGATTTATTAACTCTTACAGTGCAAGATGCTCCTTATTTCAATAATTCTATATCACGTTAAATAGTCATTGTCTACACTAAAGTATTATCATCATCCCTCATTTCTCATCTTAATGGCGAACCCACGTGACATGAGACAGCGAGTTATTGCTCTAGTTGAGGCTGGATATGGGGCTAGATCTGCTGGCCGTTTGGTCGGTGTTCCTGGAAGTACAGCCGCGAGATGGGTTCATCGTTACCAAAATTCAGGGAGATCGAAAATCGCCCTATTTCTGGGCGTCCGCGGATTTCTTCATTGGAAGAGGATGCTCTCTTATTCGAGACAGTTCGACAGGACCCCTTTCGAACTGCTAACGAAATAAGAGCATCATCTAACTTTCCCGGTTCTTCACAGATTGTGATCAGCAGGTTGAGGAACCGCGGTAAAAGAAGCCGGAGGGCTGCGCAAATGGAAATATTGGGGGAAGCACAAGCTGTCGACCGTCTTGCCTTCGCTACCAATCGAGTGGATTTCGATTGGAGAAATGTAATTTTATCCGACGAAACAACCATCTCGAGTGATTACGAAGGTCCTGTCCGTGTCTATTATGAGGATGGTCTTCGACATGATCAGTGCTATGTGCACCGACGTGAAAGATCGGGGCGCTTTAGCATATTGTGTTGGGGGTGGATGTCTTACGATGGACCTGGCGTTATAGAACGCATCGGTGGCCGGTTTAATGCGGGAACTTACGAGCACATTCTGGAAAATATATTCCTTCCTTCCGCCCGAGAACGTTTTCCCGAAGGAACATTGCTGTTCCAGCAGGATAACCATCCCGTGCACTATGCCGCAAGCATTCAAAGATGGTTTCAAAGAAGACCCGAGATCGAAATCATTAATTGGCCTCCGAAGTCACCTGATTTGAATGTCATCGAAAAATTATGGGCGGAATTGAAAAAGAGAAGGATAGCCACCTATGCCCACCGACGCCCTAGAAATCGAGACGAATTGTGGGATCAAGTTGTCGACACCTGGGAAGATCTCGCCGGGGATTAGAACTTATTCCACAATCTCGTGACATCCATCCCGGACCGACTTTAAGCTGTTATAGAAGCTGATGGCACGTGGACAAGATTTTAAGTTAACAGGTCCCTTTTTGTTTCTTATGATTTTTGTTTGAGGAAGAATACTTTTAACTTCCAAGTAAGATTTATTTTTTTACGATGTTCAGCCCACTTGTAAGACCCAGAAATTGGGCATAAATTATTCATATTTTTCGACAAATTAGACAGTCGAGGAACTCTGAAGAAATTAATTACACTTCAATAAAAAGAAGTTTTAGCTGGGATCGAACACGAGACGTTTCAGTTAAACAGTGGAACCGACACGCTACTATATGAGCTACCGAGACAAGACAGGGACAGCAGCAGTCTAGAATGTAGATCACATAGCCGGCATTTGCCATTCGGTACAGAGAAGCAATGATATTTTGTGACCCGAACTATGTTGTGAAATCGTGGCCTTAAATGGCTGTCTTCCTCGTGATCCTTATTCTGGTCCTTGTCCTTGTTGTGGTCCTTGTAACAATTCTTGTTATATTTGTCATGGTACTTATTGTTACGTCGATATCGAGTGAACCGCGCTGTAGAACTTTAACTTCCGACGACCAAGAGTCGTCTCATTCCTTTTAAGGGTAACTGTACGTTTTTTTTTTTTTTTTTTTTTTTTTTTCATATTTTCATGCTAGAATATCATAAAACATTGTATGTAACAGGTGTATAATCTTCATTATAAACACACGTGAAAATTCACTAGTGCAATAATTACCAAGATCATATACTAGTTACATAAATTACTATTATTGCCAAGAGATCACCGCCTTCTTGAAAGAATCTTACAATACGCGTTTCGATATAAAATAATTAAAGAGATTGTCATTTTGACACGTATAAATTTTTTCCTGATCTGTCTGCTTCTGTCACTTTTCTAGAAATAAAGCGTACAACACACTTGCGGAAATAGAAATTACAAAATTCATGTGATTCGGGCACTCATTTTGCAATAGAGCCCTTTTCTCACTTATATTACAATATTTTATATTGTTCCAGCATCTCATTCAATATCGGCTCGCTTTGCACAGTTCCGTTCACGTGAAGTTTATCCACCGGCATTAGATATTGTATTGGCATTTAGAGGATTCCTTTATTTCCAGAAGTTCAATTTTAGACCGCGACTATTCTTCTCGCACAACCTTAATGTAATTATTATGGAAGGCTACCAGATTTACATACTGTAAAGACTTACGTGATTGCCAAATATAATAAATTTTGATACTAACATTTGGTACAATTTATAGAGTAGGCCCACATAATAATTGAATTTAGCCACATACAAGTATTATTTAATGTGTAGATATTTATCTTTCTCTCATAGAGATTAGATCTGTGTCCATTGTCTTCTTTGTCCTATTCTGTCCTAGAAACTAGGCCAATGCTTACTACACGACCAGCAAGTCACGCCATGTTTAGAACTAGGTCACTTTAATCCTTACAAAAAGTGAAGATTTGTGATGGGATGAACCGATTGTTGACAACATTGATATTTGTTTAGTCAACAGTCTAAAGACAGGCTTGAACTTCATAAGTGACACTAATAAGGCATCACTCATGAAGTCATAAGGCAATTAAGCCAGGATTATTGCTATTGTTATTATTATTATTATTATTATTATTATTATTATCATCATCATCATCGTTGCCATTATTTCTTCTTTTTTCAACTCTACTTTTTTTCCGAAATTTTCTTCAACTGCAAAATCTCAGTATCATCTCGTTGTCACCAATTCCACCGATAATAAATGCATTCGCAATTGATAGAGCGTTGTTTAAATAATAATTTAAAAAGAGTTATTGTAAAAAGGGAAAAATTCCGAATCAGATAATTATATTAGGCAACTGTTGATCTTGAAAGAGTTACCATTCAGCTTAACAAAATTGTGTGATGGATATTAATATTTGTCTTATTGAGGACCTAAAATATAGGCCTATTAGGTGATATTTGGAAAGGATGAAACTACCCGGATACAGAAAAAATTACCGACATGTGAAAAAAAGTAACACACACATACAAATATCTGCAAATGAATGTAAGATTATGTGAAGGGGAGAGGAGAAAAAAGAAAATAAAGTTGTCTGATAGATTAAGAGCCTGAGAGTTACATGAAACGAGAAATGAAAAATAAAAATTAACTAAATGAGAGCTTTGAGAGCTAAAATGTAGTATGCAATGAAA
This sequence comes from Periplaneta americana, assembly GCF_040183065.1. Classification (NCBI taxonomy): domain Eukaryota; kingdom Metazoa; phylum Arthropoda; class Insecta; order Blattodea; family Blattidae; genus Periplaneta; species Periplaneta americana. The sequence goes on from NC_091123.1 coordinate 91,755,126, forward strand.
ACGCTATTGCAAAACAGGACCCTTGCATCTATGTTGCTTGTCTTTTGATATGGCGTAGTACAATTTTTTTTATAAATTACGGTACTTCCTATCCTTAACTGTAGAGTGTACTCAGGGGCGAATCTAGCTACTTGGAGCCTCTAGGAAGAGAAAAATATTTCCGCCCCTTATTTTGCCCTATATACGTCATTGGAATCACTGAAATAAATGATTCCGCGTCATTATTACTGTTTCTAACATCGGAAACGTCTGACTCAGATAAACCACATGTTCCACTATTTAAGGTACTGTTCGTCACATTCTTACATTCTGATGTATCTGGACTCGAACTGGAACAAAGTCGCTGTGTTTGTGTTTTTAAATAGCACATCTATTTTTGCACTTTTTCTCACAATTTCCTCTTTTTTTATTGCCTTGTCTTTCGCGAGTTTCCGGTACTGTTGTTTAGTCAACTGTCCGAAGACAGGTCTAGACCCCACATGTGACATCATCAAGGTATCACTCATAAAGCAACTAGGTCAGGAGATAATGGGGTAGGGTGACCAGTTCCTTTCCCCTTCCATTGCATACATCGCTGACTAGCTACATATTACACTAATCAGATTTGAGATGCAGTTCTTCCTCTGACACATACCGTCTGATAATAAATGTACATATCAGCCAGAACCTCAATCAGAGGTGTTTCCGGTATTGAGAACCACTTAGCTTTTTCCGACTGTTACTCATTATAATGAATATTAAAATATAAATCACCTAGGTACAAAATAACTGCACTCTTTACCGTTTCAAATTAAAGTGAACTGCCAAGCGTCCGGCTGATACAATGGCTGGCGGTATTTTCTTTGAATTTAAGTCTGAATGAGCATTACTGAGTGTTGATACTGGATACTTTTATGAAAGAGTTTGCGACGTTTCTAATCATAAAGCTTAGCCTATGATTGCGAGCAACGAGATTTGCCTTCCTAACGTATCGTAATACAGTATAATACCAGTAACAAACTTCTTTAATGTTATCATGTGAGACTCTCATGGTGAAAAAAGTGCTATGATTGCTTTGTGACACTATTATTGAAAAACTGTCCATTGGCAGACCGTTGATTAAATTTGAACTGATTGTTGCGGTGTTGCCAATGTTATCCATATCCTTTTGATTGTGCGTTTAAGTTTATTTAGGCTACTCTCTTAAAGAGTTTTGAATAAAATTTAAAGAATATAAAAAGTTAACGTAACAGCCTAAAAACCGCCCCCTCAAATCTGCCGCCCTAGGCAGCTGCCTAGTCTGCCTAGGCCTAAATACCCCTCCGAGTGTACTCTAATTTTAAGAGCTTCTCTGATTATGCGTTCCGCACAACTACATGTTTCTTGCCAAGATAGTAACCTCATCATAGTTGATCCGGTGACCGAAGTTAATGCTCTGCTCAGCCACAGACGACTTATCAGCTTGACATAGACGGATGTGTCGTGTTCATCAATACGTGTCTTGACGGCACGCCCAGTTTGGCCAGTATACATAAATTCACAATTGCAAGGAATTTTGTAAATCCCCGGAGTCCTGATAACAAGGCCTCTTTCACGGAATACGTCAAATTTGAGACGGCATATGGGGGTAGACTGGTTTTATGTTGAACTTATTCAAATTCATCTCTAACTTATCAAAGTCCTGCAGCATTCTTGTGGCTCTCTGAAAGAGCGTCAGTTATATTTGTGAAACATGACCAATGGTGACTCTTTTTCCGATAAGCCCACTGTATTTTCACCACTGTTTTACATATAAACACTGCGAGTCTCGTAGGGTGAATGAAGATTTGGCGATGTGTGATGCGACAAATGGCATGTCAAAATCCGATATATTTATGATGTGTCATCTTAGATGCTCGTCCACACTTGGCAGGAACATATCTGGAGTCTTCCATAAAACAATTATGTTAAAATTGGTGTATGCCAACTGAAAAATATAAGTTTACTGTATTTTGGACATTGCAGGGAGTGGTAATGGGCTACGAGTAATGAACAAAGGAAGAAATTATGCTTATTTTCAAGTGTTGTAAAGTGGCACTTATTGCACTTTTGCTCCAGTATTGTATATTAATTAGCCTATTGTGCTCATTGTTGACAGATTCACTGCGAATATAATGTTCATGTTCGGTTGCAAGAAAAGAAATAAATAAACAAGTTACTGATATTCTATTTTAATTAATGAATATTTTAAGTAAGGAATCACTAAATTATTGAACGTTGCTTAAGTGGCATTTAAAGTTATCGTTTAATTAGCCATTTAACGAGTCATCTTCGCTGACTGTAGTCACTTTTACAACTTTCATGAGAAAAAGTACCACCATAAAGTCCAATTGAATTAAAAATGTCTATAAACGTATCTTTCGATTGCCTAAACTGACATAACATATCAGTAGAGACGAGAATTCCATGCAAATGCATGTTTTTATAGGAACATAGGACATGGCTCAAACTTAGTACTTATCCATTTCATTATTTTCCGGTTCCAAATATGCGTACTTTTTTCGTGCATATTTGTATGTTTTGGCCTTTTTGGAGATAAAAACATGCATAATGCATATTTAAGCAATTTTTTGCTTAATCGTGCATGTAATATACATTATATTCAGTTTAAATGCATGCTTTAATGGTTTTGATTGGACATTTCAGCTTCTCAAGTTTTATTCCCTTATTTTAACTACAGGAATCAGGACTGAGAAAGGGAAATAAAAAAACTAAATAAGAGCAAAGAGTTCATTCAAGTTTGCACACATAACTTCTTGCGATGTAGAGAGGTCATTCTCTACCTACATTGACTGACAAGCGCAGGAACCTCACAGACACCAATTTAGAAATGTTGTTAATTATTAACTGTGCAAAAAAAGAGTGAAGTGAAATAAGAAAATTGGAACAAAAATGAAAGTTCATATTTTAATTTATTTTTTGCTTGATCGTGCATGTTTCATAGTTTGATAGTGCATGAATGCATGCATATTTTGGGATTTTATAGAGCATGAAATTCTCGTCTCTACATATCAGTATTCTAATAAATTGTTATATCCGATTAGATCTGGGTAATCCTGCAGTTTAGCTCTGGAAACTGATCCACTGTTATAGATTATGTAGTTATTAGTTTCACCACTACATGTCTGCACTCTCTGCCGTAGTTGCCCATCTGCACTTGAAATTCGTTCGTAAATATACAATTTTCGTAAAAATATACGGTGACGATGTACAATAACAAAATTCGTTTTATCGCTTATGCTCAAATGCTAATTTGTTTTCTAGCTAATCTTTACAAATAAAAAGTCCTAAATTTTCTTTTAAATTTTGGAAGCTGGCAGCTTATTAAAAATTTACTAACGGAATGTTAACTTACTTATTTACTTACAAATGGCTTTTACAGAACCTGAAGGTTCATTGCCACTTTCACATAATCCCGCCATTGGTCCCTATTCTGTGCAAGATTATCCAGTCCCTAGCATCATATCTCAACTCCCTCAAATCCATTTTAATAATATTATCCTTCCATAGTGTTACCGTACTTGAGGATCAAAATAAGACCTATAATTTAGAGCAGTGGTTCCCAAACCTTTTGAAACCGCGACCCACTTTTGTGCGAGACTCTTTTCCATACCGGCACTAATCCAATGCAAAAAATACAAATTCTTGTAAAATCCAAAGTAACAGTAATGTTACTCAAAACCATTGGATACCACTCAAATAACGACCAAAATAGAAACATATTGCAACAGTGACACGATATATTCAGTAAACATCATTTCTAGTACTTGAAACTAATACCACTATGGAGCTGCGATAATAGTTCAATATAAGGCGGTAAATTCCGTCAAAGGAAGATTGTTGCAAACTCAATTTTTAAGATTTTTAAGGAAATGTGTGAAAACATGGGTTATTTTTATAAAAATATTCTTTACCACACGGAAGTAAGATGGCTTTAGTGGGGTAACGTGTTAAAAAGAGTTTTACAGTAAGTTAAGAACAGAACTTTTAATGTACCAGTACATTCAAGACTAAATATCGGAATATGCAAGCTATTTTTCAATTCTCTTCGGCTTCTTAGACTGACCTTCCTTGCTGAAATTTTGGGACATTAAAACATTTTGAATAATTGTTTACAAGTCCAAGATATTAACTTAATAATAGCCAGGGATAAAATCAACGGATTTATAAAGAAACTTGGTTTCTGTTCAACATCACTTCACAAAAATAAATTTTATTCATTCCAGTGTATTAAATAACTCAAGGGAAATTTAACTACATACTTTAGAGAAATACTGAGTTTGTTTCCGTGGACATGCAATTAAGTTTCCTCAATTTCAAACAACAGATTTCTTCTTAGATTTTCCGGGATAAACTCAAATAATTACAACAATCCGCTTTCAGACAATTATGTTCAACGAGCTGAAACTCCAGAAAAAGTGGAGAAAAAATTCTGAAATATGTACCTAATCATGGAATATTGAAACTATATATATATATTTTTTTTTTTCCACAGAGCGAAGACTAGTTTTGAATCAAAAGAATGCAAAAATATCTCGATCTTGAAAAGTACATTTTTTATAGAAGGTCTATTTGCAAACTCGTATATATTTATACAAAATAAGTTTCTTGCGTATCACCATAAAAACAAACGCGAGAAATTGCCTTGAACTTTAAAATGATATCATTGTGTTTGTATGGAATACGAAGTACAGATCTCGGAAGCTGCTTTCTGAAAGAAGAAGAAGAAGAAGAAAAAAAACAGACATTTTTTTTCATATTAATTCCACTGAACAACAGCGAAAATATTTTTTGCATATAATAAGGTTCTTCTAATTCAGATGGTGAAATTCATTTTTCTTTGGCACCCTCAGTTTCTTTTAAAGCCTGATGTCAGTAAATGATTCAATAATGAAAAGCTAGTAGTGGTAATTTAATTAATTTATTTTATTAATTTACTGCATTAGTGGATAAGGACCCTATGTGATGATATTTTGCCCCACATAACCTAACTTTATTTCCCTTCAAAGCCTTTCCTTTCAGTAAAGACAACACTTTCAAAGGGTCTAGTTTGTTTTCCTTTCCAAATCCTCACATTTCTGTTGTAATACGAAACTACCTCCTAAGTATCCTTTACCTTTATGTATTTCCACTCTTTATCGTATTTATTGCACAAATCTGAAAGTCAAGACCATTCCAGAGAAATTTCTTCAGCCTCTTGTTAGCAGACTCATTCACTTATAAGTTTTACTCCTGTAAAGAAATGTGTGGTTGATAGGCTTATAAGTTATAATTTAATTTTGTGTGTAGTGTAGTGCATATATTATGTTTGTGTTTATATTGATCTATTAAAATTAAAGTACTAGGACATAGAGTTAAATATGTCGCTCAAGTGTATTTGTGATGCTGACAATTTCTGCTAAGTGTGTGGTAAATATACAGTTAAATCTACTACACAGAGAATAACACCACTAATAAAAAAGGCTTACGAATTACATTTTGGTTGTAAACTAAGTGATAAAAATAGATGATGGACCTTTCGGAATTCCGACGGTATGGAGGGATCCAACCAACCATATTGATGACTGTTATTTTTGTATGACTAAAATAGGACGCCTTAAAAGAAAAGATAGTAAGAAAATTGAATACCAAAATATTCCATCAGCCATTAGACCTGTTAGTCACAGTGATGAGATACCAATTCCTGTTCCTCCTGACTCTTTGGACACTAGAAGACGAGACTGAAAAAAGTAATAACCCAGAATATTTCCATCAAGCTTTGCTTCAGAATTTTAAGGCACAGACCCGAATGTGCGTCATCAGGTAAGTCAGGGAGAGTTAAATGATCTGATCCGAGATTTAAATCTTTCAAAAGTGCAAGCAGAACATTTAGGTTCTAGGCTAAAAGAATGGAATTTCTTACACAGAGGTACAAGAATAGTCTATCTGTATTTCGAAAACGAGAGGAACAACTGGTTAAATACTTCAAAATGGAGGATTTCGTGTGTTACTGTTGTGTTATTGATGTTTTAATGAATGCCCTTGGTATAAAAGTCACAACCCAGATGAATGGAGACTCTTCATAGACGCAACAAAGTTAAGCTTGAAAGCTGTTCTCTTACATAATGGAAACATACAATTGGTACACATTGGTGAAGCAGTGAAAATGAAGGAAAGTTATGACAATATAGAACTACTCTTTAAAAAGTGCAGTATGACAAGTACTACTGGTCTACCTGTGGGGATTTTATTTCATGCTCGCAAAAGATAAACAAATGTGATTTACTAAAAAATTGAGGGTGCTACGTAAACACGAAGGGCATATTTGAACTCAGCGCATCAAAATACATAATAAATGACAATTATTGTGCAAAAAAAATTTTGAAGGTCAATTTTGTTGTTCAGTGTTATTTTTTACTTTATAACTACTGAAACATTTTTTTTTAACTCTTATGTCCTACGTTGTTTATGTTTCTAAATAGAAAATAAATGCATGTTAACAAGAATTTTTTGTCTTATTTTGTAAATCAACTCGCGGCCCCTCTCATCTCCTTACACGATCCCCCAGGGCAGTGGTCGTCAGCACACGCTGAAATGTGCAAAGGGTAAGCGGTGCCGTCCCGTGTGCACAGTCGTGCAGCAGGAAGAGGTAGAGAGCATACCCGCTAGCAGCTACGAGTGCACCATGGTGCACTGTGTTCTCTGTGGGTAAGAGACGCTAGCCCCAGGGTGCTCTGCGCTGACGACCCCTGCCCCAGGGGACCGCGACCCCCACTTTGGGAACCACTGATTTAGATAACCTTTAGCGAACATTAACATTAGTGAACGTTTTGTAACTCAAGATTAATACTTCTAGGACCGCTAAGAGTTAAATAGCCTTAAAAGATGTCTTACAACCCAGCATCATAATTAAAATTCTTAAGATGATCAGACCGCTGGATTTTCTACTACATTTCCTTTATTATATCCCTGCCTCTGTGCAACGTCACAGTTTGTGGTGAGGCGAAAGAGAGGTGGCAGAAGTTTGCAATTCTTTTTAAAGCTCTGATGCCTATCGCCAACATAAGCCATTTGAAATTTACCGGTCATTCTCCGACAGAGATATAATAAAAGAACTGTATATCTTAGTGATTGCTAATTGTTCACTGGAACCGGAGTTGATTTCTTACATGGAAAACTTATACATATTCTAATTACATGTCCAAAGTCTTTCACACAATTTTCCTTAATATTAATAGCGTTATATCACCGCAGTAACATACATAAATAGAAGATACGTACGTTTTGAAAACAGTAGCGATACTATTTCCCAGGAAAAAGTGGTTGCTGTTGCTTTATTACTAGTATGTAAAGAAGGGGACTTGGCATAGGTCAAAAGGTGATTTATCCTGTAAAACTTGGTTTTTCTGGTTTTCTGGTAGGCATAAGTTAAACACTGTGTTCGGAAGAAAATATTGATTTTTTTTTAAGTATGAAGTACAGGGCACAACATAAATTTCGAATTCTTGTGAGATTTCAATTTATTTACGTAATGAAGTTGTTCTTCAGAGATTTTGAATTTCTTATTTCCCTTACATGAAACCATAAAATACCTAATTCACTTCTACCGCCAATCAGAAACAAATGTTTGACACAACATTAATCCGTATATTGCCTATACGAACATGAGACGAAAAGCAAGACGTTTTAAAATCGTTAGGCTGCAACGAGACTACAAGATGGTTATTTGTATATAGCCTAAATAACCCTTCGCAGTACCCGTATAGAAAATACGCGGAGAACAACAATACACCGAAGACAGAACATCTAGAAGAAGCCCTTCCTCCTGCACTAGCAGGTACGGTACCATTCATCTGCAAAACATTTTCTGAACGGAAGTTATTGTATTGTGAGAGCGCAGCTGGATCAGTGAAAGTAAGTGATCAACGTTTTCAGTTTGCAACGAACAATTCTGCTGTGCGTGAGCTCTTATGTAGTAGCGTCACTGAAGCCTCTAGTTGTTCTGTCCCCGGTGTACAGTACGATTATTTAATCCTGACAGTCGCCGACAATGTGCGCCTGGGTCAGGTGAGTCCATTAAGTTATGCCAAGGGGTGTTTGGGTTAGTCAGTCGCTTGCATTCAAAGCGATCGGATGTCACGCGTGCGGTAGAGCAGTGTGTTTCCAGTACAGTAGAGATGTACTGCATTTCTTTACTGACCGTTCGCTCTTATCTCTACTCTGTAGCTCTCCCCACTACTCCTATTACTTCCCCTCTTTTGCGTCGCTGAGCTGTTGGGACTAAATAATCGGTCTGTACAAACTGTTTCACTACTTAAGAACGGATTAAGCAAAGGATTATCCAGAATGAAGCGTTAGAAAAGGTAGGCAACATGCTCATTAGCTCATTATTGACTATTTTGCGGGATGTTAATGAATAAATTGTCATGAATGATATTGTATCGAATTAACATCATCGCGTTGCCAAATAATAGATGCGTGTACAAACCTACAACCTGGCCAAAACTCGCCACTGACGTAGATAAATATTCTTCAACTCTATTTTTTTTTTTTTTAACTAAACATAATATTTGTGTGTGCATGTGCCTGTAAAGAGGAAGGGACGAAGTCCTTTTCATGTAGGCTAAATTGTACGGACAGTGCCATTAACAATACATCCCCAAGGAGATAGAGGAGGTAGGGGTGATGTTATAAATGGGTGACTTTTCATTGCCGAAGATACCGCAGAGGTGACACATACAGATCCCTTACGGTCAATAGATAAACCAGACCATCCTCAAATACCAGGTAGACCTCAACCAGCATGATTATCCCGTGGATACTACCGGGCATTCCTCATTCGGCATACATCTAGTTCCGTCATCTAGAACACACTTGCAACTCTGGGGAATTAAAAAGAGAAGCAGTAGTTTAGTGGCTGGTCATATCCACTCTGCATCACTTAAGCTCCTACACCTTATTCTGAAAATCTATTTATTTTATTACATGAAATGAAGGGAAGAGTAATATGAAATGGGGAGTATTGGTGGAATGAAATGGTAGTGTTAAGGGAACCAGAGAACCAGGAAAAAGCCATCGTCCTCCGTTGTTTTCCGTCCGAAGTAGTACTCCAGTCAACATGATGATCAGATCCCGAGTTCGTGGAATGCTAAGTTTGATACCTAACACTGAGCTATCTGGGGTAATAATATAATTAGTCCTACTTGGAATTTGGAAGACAAAAGTTGATTTTAAGGATAATATAATTCGCTAAAGGCATGAACTTTATGTACACGGCAACTTCTTCATTAACTGACCATAGTTTTTCAATTGGTCTATTAAAGATAACGCACCAACTTATTCGGAGTTAGTATTTGAGAGTAATAACACAAATTCTTAAGCTGTTTGGAAATTAGTAAACGTAGAATAATGCTGGAAGACACTTTACTAACTAACTTATAATAACATCTTATAAATATTATGTCGGTAGTAATGGTATTCATTTTTCTTTAAAATCGACATTTAGATGTTGTGCACAGTAGAAGTTAAATTATAATTAATTCAAGTTACTAAATTTAATAATTCATAATTAAATTTTCACTTTTTTACCTTCTCATATTTCACGAACCCAATTAGGGCTGCATGAAAATAATCACTTTCAAGAAATAATTATGTAATAATTAATCACTACGGTAGTCTGGATGAAATATTTCTCATTGCAAATAGTTCCTTGTAAGCAGCTTCTAGGGCGAAGATCATGGCGGAAAATATAAGGTTTATCTTGTGCTTTAATTCGATTCTCGATCTTCCGTTACTGCGTCAAGTTTCTTTTGTCATATTTCTATTTACCTCAGATTGTTAGATGATGAAGGATCGGCGGAGAGGAGAAAAATTCTCTCCGGCACAGGGTTCGAACCCGGGTTTTCAGCTCTACGTGCAGACGCTCTATCCACTAAGCCACACCGGATTCCAATTCCGATGTCGGATTGAATCCTCTCTGTTTAAGCTGCACCGTTTAGTTTCCCTTTGTCATTCATAATGAGTGCATCTCTGCACATAGTGTGTTGGACATTGTGCTACTGTCACACGTCTGTGACACAGTGCATGAGGGTTGGCCACTAAAGGGAAACTAAACGGTGGAGCTTAAACAGAGAGGATTCAATCAGGCATCGGAATTGGAATCCGGTGTGGCTTAGTGGATAGAGCGTCAGCACGTAGAGCTGAATATCCGGGTTCGAATCCCAGTGCCGGAGAGAATATTTCTCCGCTTCACCGATCCTTCATCATATGATAACGCAGAATTCCTGCATGGAAATATCATATGTACTTCGGTACATCGCTATGATCAGATTGTTAGGCTTACGTTTAAGGCAGCACTTCCAGTACATTTAGTTATAATTTGAACTCGTGCTAGAGAAGTAAGTAAAAGCACTGTGAGTTAGTCAATAGCCTATTCTGCCCAACAGTGATGCATCATTATCTGTCAGGAATGATTTAACAGTGGCGAAATACTGCGTGAAAAAAACACTAAGTAAATATAGTCCTAATCGATGCTTATTTGTTTGGTAAGCATGAATGCATCACTATGAATCCCACGGTTAATAATTTATTGAGGTCCCAAATAAAACCACATCCCAAGTCGCCTATTTTGCGAAATCGAAATTTCTTCAGATATTAGCTCTACTAAGGCAGAGTGATCTTCCACTGACAAGAAATAGCCCAAACCGTGTCTTTATACATGTTTGTGACGTCTTCATCCTTCGTAACAATAGCCTATTCCACGTAACAGTATCCCAAGTCTGTCACTTCGGTCATTGTTTCGTTGTCGGCAGTGCCAATTTGGATTCGTGTGCTGCTGCAAAGTCTCTGGATCGACAAGTCTGGAAAATGGAGGACACTCGCCAACTGAACGAAGTTTCAATGAATATGATTGTGAAATTCGTCTGAAAAATGCGCTAAGCCTGCAGATTGAAGACAAAATAAGCGTTAGATAATGAAAAATGTGTCGAGAAGCAAAACTATGCTCAACATTGTCCACAAAGATGCATGCAGAACAAGAGTAAAGGCAGCAAGCTTCGAATATTTTCGTTTTATTTTTTCACAATCATTTCAATTATACTTTTGGCCGTCCAAAATCGTTTTTCTGTGGAGAATGTGAAGAGTCGAATACCAAAATTTTTGATTGAAAATAACACAGTTCTTGACATATGGACAAGGAGGAACATTCTTCATCGACGAAAAGCCAACGACTACCATATTTTTATGATGTTATGGAATTTCCTTATAGTCGATTTTTAGGTGTAAGCTAATTTGACATGTTTGTCTGAAATATATTTTTACAGACTTTTTTTGTTTATGTAAATTTATACTAATTTAGTATTATTGAAGAAGAGTTTAATTCAGTACAGCAAAGAAGAGCTAAAATAAAACAACGTGCCAAGTCTTAAGCCTTAATTATTCTGTATCCAACAAGCACACAAACATTAAAACTTGATGCTATGTGCAGTTTGATTTAAAAAAAAGAAACCGTGGTTTGATGAAGATTGTTGCATGGTAGTAGAAAGAAGGAAACAGGCAAAATTGACATTCTTACAGGATCCAGTTGAGGAGAAGAGAGATAATTATTTCAATGAAAGACGGGAAGCAAGTCGTACCCTTAGGAATAAAAAGAGAGGTTACTTGAAGGAAAAACTGAATGAGGTAGAAACAAATAGTAAGAATAAAAACATTCGAGATTTATATAAGGGTATAAAGGAATTTAAGAACGGATATCAGCCAAGGGTAAACGTGATCAAGGATGAGAATGGTGACTTGCTTGCAGACTCTCCATCAATCCTAAACAGATGGAAAAACTATTTTGCGCAACTACTAAATGTACATAGGCCAAATAGAAATGATCGGGACGAAATTGAAATACAAACTGCTGAGCCATTTATACCCGAACCCACGCTTTCAGAAGTCGAAATTGCGACAGAAAATCTGAAAAAGTACAAGTCTCCAGGTATCGATCAAATTCCAGCAGAATTAATACAAGAAGATGGTAGTGCATTATATAGCGAAATTTATAAACTTGTACTTGCTATTTGGGAAAAAGAAATTGTACCAGAACAATGGAAGGAGTCCATAATTGTACCTATTTTTAAAAAGGGAGACAAAACCAACTGTGGTAACTTTCGAGGAATATCACTTTTGTTGACGTCGTACAAAATTTTGTCCAATATTCTTTTCAGAAGATTAACTCCGTACGTAGATGAAATTATTGGGGATCATCAGTGCGGTTTTCGGCGTAATAAATCAACTATTGATCAGATTTTTTGTATTCGACAGATAATGGAGAAAAAATGGGAGTATAAGGGTACAGTACATCAGTTATTCATAGATTTCAAAAAGGCATATGACTCGGTTAAGAGGGAAGTATTATATGATATTCTTATTGAATTTGGTATTCCCAAGAAACTAGTTCGATTAATTAAAATGTGTCTCAGTGAAACATACAGCAGAGTCCGTATAGGTCAGTTTCTATCTGATGCTTTTCCAATTCACTGCGGGCTAAAGAAGGGAGATGCACTATCACCTTTACTTTTTAACTTCGCTCTAGAATATGCCATTAGGAAAGTTCAGGATAACAGGCAGGGTTTGGAATTGAACGGGTTACATCAGCTTCTTGTCTAAGCGGATGACGTGAATATGTTAGGAGAAAATACACAAACGATTAGGGAAAACACGGAAATTTTACTTGAGAAAATCCCGAAAAGACAAAGTATATGATTATGTCTCGTGACCAGTCTATTGTACGAAATGGAAATATAAAAATTGGAGATTTATCCTTCGAAGAGGTGGAAAAATTCTAATATCTTGGAGCAACAGTAACAAATATAAATGACACTCGGGAGGAAATTAAACGCAGAATAAATATGGGAAATGCGTGTTATTATTCGGTTGAGAAGCTCTTATCATCCAGTCTGCTGTCAAAAAATCTGAAAGTTAGAATTTATAAAACAGTTATATTACCGGTTGTTCTGTATGGTTGTGAAACTTGGACTCTCACTCTGAGAGAAGAACATAGGTTAAGGGTGTTTGAGAATAAGGTACTTAGGAAAATATTTTGGGCTAAGCGGGATGAAGTTACAGGAGAATGGAGAAAGTTACACGACACAGAACTGCACGCATTGTATTCTTCACCTAACATAATTAGGAACTTAAAATCCAGACGTTTGAGATGGGCAGGGCATGTAGCACGTATGGGCGAATCCAGAAATGCATATAGAGTGTTAGTTGGGAGACCGGAGGGAAAAAGACCTTTAGGGAGGCCGAGACGTAGATGGGAGGATAATATTAAAATGGTTTTGAGGGAGGTGGGGTGTGATGATAGAGACTGGATTAATCTTGCACAGGATAGGGACCGCTGGCGGGCTTATGTGAGGGCGGCAATGAACCTTCGGGTTCCTTAAAAGCCATTTGTAAGTAAGTAAGTAATAATATAACCTAAAACTTGTCAATAAAATATAACTCAGAAATGAATAATTCAAATAAAATCTTCTCCTGTAAAACTTAGTTTTCTGAACTTGGGCTGTTGTTTTATTGGGAACTTCAATTTCTTGAATAACTAAAGACCTTCTTAAAATATTACTCATATCTAGAGTCTTGACTATATGGGAGGATGTATTATTGAAATTGAGATGACGTTTTCCGAATAGGAGAATTCTAGATCGACGAGTGTTTACAACAGTTTTCCAAACTTTGCGTGATACAGGCTCTCTTTCAGTCTTAATCGGCAACCTGAATGTGGAGTTAAACAAAATATGCATGAAGGAGAAAGCATTGTTTTCGTGGTTTCAACGTTTGCTAAGTCTTCATACTAATACGCGAAGTGTGTCGTTGTGTTTTCCAGTCGCGAGTTGCATAAAGAAGGAATATATTCTATCATACGCAACATATTCAGCACTTCGATCATGGAGATCCTGCACAACGTGTGGAATTCTGTAATTGGTTAAATGGTGATCAGGAGTTGTGTCGTTACATCCTGTTTACTGATGAAACCTCAATAGTCGAAATTCGCATATCAGTCGCCTAGAATCAAACTGCACTTTACCAAAAAGTCTCATTTGCCAGAAAATACGAAAAACTAGTGCAGCTAGATTCCACTACTAAAGTTAAGGCGTATAAATTCAGTTTGACTCCAAATGAGCAGTTTTTCACATCCCCTGCAAAATTCTGCACTAAAACATACCTTAATCCCATATTTCGTAATTTGGAGAAAGTGTGTTTGATTCTAGGCGACTCATACACGATCACAGATAAATCGTTAAGCGACTATGAAAAGCAACTTCTAATATCGTTGTGTGGTATGGTGTTGGAAGCTAATCGGTCGATTTATTTTTAGAACATCGTCTTATAGAACAGATTTACCTACAATTTCTGAGGACAAATCGTGCTTTTAGAAACACGACGTGCTATGTACTTCCTACTTTACGATGCTCGTCTTAATTTTTCCCGTGGATTTCGACCATATCTGAATGAGAATTTCAATTGGTGAAAGCTTGATCATATAGCACAAAAAATAGCCGCCTAGTTTCCTAAATTTATTTATGCTTGCAAAAATAACAATAAAGTAACCTGAAGTGCCAATTTATTGTCTGAAAGTAGAATTGAAAGGAAATTAGTACAATACATTAATTTATTTCTGTAATGACTGTAATGATGATAACGATGTATAATCTGTTTAGCATTATGTCCAGTTATTATTTCAGAGGTTGCAATTTAAATTTATGCTTGCAAAAATAGCAATAAAGTAATCCGAATTGCCAATTTATTGTCTGATACTTTCATGTAGAATTGAAAGGAACTCACTATAATACATTAATTTATTTCTCTAACTACAGTAAAATATAAAATTATAATTTATATTTAATTTTTTAACACCAGTGAGTCATTTTTTACCAGTCTGAAAAATAAAATAAACGTAAACATACAAAATATAACCTTCCGACATTTTTTTTTTTTTTTTTCAATTTACCTAAAACCACACAACGTGTAGTCAGTTCCTTTCACGACTCACCAATTCAATTACTAAATGGTTTATTAAAAGGTTTATTGCAAACGTCTTTATGGAAAAAATTATGGTTTGTTCCCTTCAAAACACTCTTTTAAAAATCCTGCGCATTTATTACCAACAATGACGTACATATTTTATTTATTTGTTTATTTATTTACTTATTTGTTTATTTACTTATTTATTTATTTATTTAATTATTTATTTATTTATTTATGTATTTATTTATTTATTTATCCATCTATCCATTCATCCATCCATCCATCTATTTATTTATTTATTTATTTATTTATTTATTTATTTATTTATTTATTTATTTATTTATTTATTTATTTATTTATTTATTTATTTATTTATTTTCCATGAATTTTACCTAACTCAGGGTTTTCAAACTTTTTGCTGTCATGGATCCCGTTAGCATCTGAAAGCAGCACATGCCTCCCCTCTTGACAGTTTACTTTTAATATGTGATAATGAAAGACAAAAACCTCTTTCATATGTTGACTTACTATTGATGCGTTTTAAATATGAAATATGACTTATTAAAGTTAGAAGAATATAAATTTTTTATGTTTATCAAGCGCTGTCAATTCACTTAACGATGGAAAAATCACAAACCGTATTCAAAACAGAAAAAAAAACAGATGTTACTAACTGGCTACTGGCATAATGTCCAAATATATCAGTGGGGTGTATGAGCTTCCTTGGTTTGACACAGTTTATCGAATCTGGGTTCAAATTTTGAAATGCCAATGCGCATCTCATTCTGGAGATTTATTCTTGACCTATATTTACACTTGATCACTGCCATGGATAAAATCAAGTTTCATAGAGATAAGACGTTGCGAAAGGCAGCATAATGCGCAACGACTTCTTACTTAACCCTGGATACTCATTCATACGGAGCTCCAAAATTCAAGCAGTTTCGAAGAAAGAAATATCATCTTCACCGTGCTGTCTGATGTAATCATAATAAGCTGCTTCTCTTCCGCTGTTGTGAAATGTGATGGAGGGTCTGTATTGAATGGATCCCTAATCCAGTTGTGCTCTGTGTTCTGTGGAAAATACTTTTCGAAGTAGACATGCAGTTGAGACAATGCTGCACAAATACAGATTTGATTTCTTCGTTTAATTGTAGTTCTGTTTCTTCTAATAACGTGCTCAATGTAGGAAAACAACCAGCATGTGTTTTTCTTCAATCTTCCTCTTCCAAAGGACAATAACTTGCTTTTGAAAGCTGACACCTTGTCTGATAGATGTAAAATGTGGGTATCATTCCCTTGTAGAAATACATTCAGAATATTCAATTTATGGAAAATGTCAGATATGTATGCTAACTTGTGGACGAAGTCATTGTCAACAAATTTTCTGCAAGGTATAGGTGCAGTTCCTGTCTGTTCAAAACTGTGAGACATTACATTGCCTCGGGACAACCAATGTGAGTTGCAATAATACAGAAGAGAAGTGTGCTCAGCTCCCATATCAACATACATTTGTGAAAAAAAAATCCGGGTTTTTGCCGATTTTTTATGTAGTTTACAACTGTTATTTCGACTGACAATACGTCGTGTAACTCAATCTGAGTTCTTTGCAACAAGGGACTCTCTGTGAATAATGCAGTGTGTCCACAATGCATCTAGGTCAACTATTCTACGACTAATCGTACTATCGGACAAAGGTACACTTTTCAGTTGTTTAGCAGCAGATTTGCCAATCATAATCGAGACCATATCAATTTCTGAAGGCAGAATCAGTTCTTCGGCTATAATGTGAGGTTTCTTGCAACGTGCCACACAACATGCTACTTTGTACGATTCTAATAGTGATTTTTGGCCACAGACACTTGTTGAGAATATGCACTTTTATGTCGTTTTATTTCCGTTGCTTTAGGGGAAAAGTATTGCCGATCCTTATCTTGTAAATTGCTGTGTACAGTTTCAAAATGTCGCCTCAGGTTAGGCCTATTAGGTAGCATACAGTCTGCTGCCAAAACTTTAAGTCAAATGACACATTGAGGTATTTCTTCATTACCAATAGTAATACAGATGAAACCGAAGTCCAAATACTGTTATTGCAAGTTATCTTGAACTTTCTGAGCGGGGACAGAGGGGCAGAGGGAAGGAAGCGCGTAACGTGGGTGGAGCCAACTGAGTTGTCTGCGCATGCTCCGCATCATAATCTCCTTTCAAGAAACATAGACCTATTTCCTTCACTGCGTACCAGTAGTGTTAACATGGAGCACAACCACATGGTAGTAATTATGATGAAGTCACACCACCGCGGAGAAAAAGTAACACCGCGGAGAAAAAGTAACACCGCGGAGAAAAAGTAACACCGCGGAGAAAAAGTAACGCAGTTATCCACATCGGAGAAAGAGAAATTATCGCAAATATAATTAAATGTTGAGAGGAAGAAAAATTAAACAAATGTTTGATGGAACCTCTTGATAAGGAATATGAGAGATCGGCTAAATACTCTGGCAAAAGTATTAGTTCCGTGAAGAGAATTAAGACGAATATTGCATTACAACCAAATGAACCTCACACTACTCCGGGAAAGAATAGGTATGTAATGTTTATAAATTATTGCTATAATAGTTATGTGCAATAGTGTGTGTACTGTGAGCGACATAATGAATTACTGTTGTAAGATATTTTGTTATAGTGCTGCAAAACATACTATTTCATTCCAGAATTAGGACTTGTGTAAAATTGAAGTGGACGACTTCGATCAACATGTCATTCGAGATACAATCGAAGAATTCTATCTTGTTCAGAAAGTAGTACCTACGATTAAGAAGATAATTCCGAATGGATGATGCCATTGACGAAATAATAATTAATTTTGGACCAAGCGATGAAGACGATGACGATGATGACAGCAATGATAGGGATATGGATTGTGTATAATTGTAAATCAATGTAAATTCAAATAATAAACCTGTAAATTATTGTTATAAGAATATTTACATATCAGCTCTAGGTGTAAGTTATGTAGGCCTATATAATGTATAGAAATAGCTGTAGTAACTCCGCCATTGCCGGTCCCCAGCCCGGATGAGAGAGGAGTGTACACACTATTATATTTAAATACTTACTCATTACAGGTTAATTAAAACCTACTACGAAACCATGTTCTCCTCTCAAAACCGGAGTGTCGTGAGATAATGATATCTGTAATGAACCAAGTTATTTTACAGTAGAGAGCCGTAAAGTGAAAGAACCAACGTTTTCTGAAAAGAGTCACGTTACCCGAGGGAGGGGCATCCTTGCCGTGCCGTTACGTTGATGAGTACATGCCGTCCCGAGCAGTTCGAAAGACAGACTTAGGGGATGCAAGGTTCAAGATAACTTGCAATAACAGTACCTCTTGTCATATTTCCTGTACTTCGGTTTTGGTTTCTCCAGTTCACGTTTCTTACACGTACCGGTATTTAAAAACATATCAATTGGGCTAGCATACTCACGAAATACTAAGTAGCCTATCAAATGGAAAATGGACGTAGTGGAACAAGCTTCTAACCTCACTGCACTTGGTGACACTAGTCACTAATGCTGCTCGCCTACTCTAGTTACAATCACGCTGAGTCATGGACGCTGTTGTCAGACTGCACTTCACATGCATCTGATTGTTATCAAGGATCTATGAAAAGAAAAATGTTACTGAGTAGTTTTGTTTTATTTCGAGTAAAATATAATGCATATTTTACAATTTCGGTACAAAAATAGAGTAAATTCTCGCGCCTCCCTTGGTAAACACTGGCACCTCCCCAGGGAGGCGCGCCTCACAGTTTGAAAAACACTGTCCTAACCAATTGTACATAAATTATTTTTACTTGTGTTTCTATCTTCATTACCTTAAATTTATTTTTAACTTTAACAGTGTGAAGGATTTGTCTTCATAAAAATAATGTCGCCTTACCCGTCCCTTCCTTTTGGAAGTTCGAGTGCAGGAATCGAAATCGTTAGCATAACTGTCTTGAAGCTCGAAGATATCCTGTGGCCATTGTAAGTGCGTTTGCCTGCTTATCCGGAGATGTGGTTGGGCATGGGTTTGATTTCTGCTTAGACTGATTAACTGGTTGGGATTTTTCTTAACTTCTCCCCAACTCGGGTAATCACACGGACATTTTTCGGCCTTATCTCGCCATTATCAATTCCATCGATACTAAGTAACATAGTACTTAGTTCATACAGCATCGTTAAATATCAGACAAAAATGATTGTGGAAAGTGTGCAATAACAAAGAGCCGGTATTACACATTCCGAGCTTCGGCTTGTAAGGAAGTGTCATATTAATCATTCCATATACACCCCTTGATTCCCTCCTTCAAAAATTGAGAAGAAAATCCTGGTACGACTTTCGCAAACGGGTTCACAAAATCAGTAGAATCACTTCGCAAATGAGTGGCAAACAGTCTGTATTTTTTGTTAAATTTCGCAAAGGTTTTTTTCCCGTCAAAAAGTTTGGGAACTATTGGTCTACACTAATAATGAGGTAGTACACTGCTCAAAAAAGTCTAAGGGACAAGTACACTATTCGCTTCAGTTTATTATTCATAGTAGTGAAATGGATATTACCTTATCTAAGAAATAAATTACCTTGACTAACAAACAAATCAAGTAAATTTAAATGATTATTTTTATTTTTATGTTGAAAACTAAACAATAACTGAAATGCTGTATGTTGAGTAAAATGTTAGAAACACATTGACAGAAAAAAATTGAATAATTCCATACAGATTGAAATGAAATGAATCAACGGGGATTGACTCAAGAGTACTCCAGTGGATCAAGGAATTTTTAACTTGTCGCACTCAGAGAGTACGGGTGGGGGAGGAATTATCGAACCCAATTGAAATTACTTCCGGAGTCCCACAGGGGAGTGTCTTGGGGCCTCTTCTATTCCTGGGTTTTGTAAATGATCTGCGAGTTAATATCTTGTCTAGGGTTCGCTTATTCGCGGATGATTGTATGGTATACAGGGAAATAAAAAATTATGAAGATACTACTCTTCTTCAGAATGACCTCAATAGAATAAACGATTGGGCAATAGCCAACAAAATGAAAATAAATTCTCTAAAGAGCAAAGCCATCAGCTTTACAAGGAAAAGAAATAAAATAATCGCATCGTATACGTTAGGGGGTGACACCATTCCGGAAGTTAAGAAATGTAAATACCTCGGAATAACATTTAGCAGCGATCTAGGCCGGGGGGAACACGTTACAGACAGTGGGAAAAGCATGGAGAGCGTAACACTTTGTGACGAGGGTACTAAGAAAAGGCTCTGATAAATCCAAAGAGATTACATATAAATCACTAGTACGTCCAGTAATGGAATATGGTGCTGCATGTTGGGATCCTTACAGACTAGAACATATTAAGACACTGGAAAAGATTCAAAAACGGGCTCTCAAGTATTGTCGGAAAAAATCACCATTAAAATGGGACACACTCACCGTGTTCCTGTCAGTGAAGCTTTATAGTTTATAGTGGCAGTGCAAAATATTTGAACAGTGAAATGTTTTTGAAGTGTTAGTGAAATCAGGATAGAATCAGTGAATTGTGTCGTAGTTCCAGTGCAATGAGTGAGTTGACAGCGAAATGAGTGTAGTGTTGAAAGGTACTTGTGCAGATATGAACATATCATACTCGTGGGTTTTAGTTCGAACATAGGTTTAAGGTACAAATTAGATTTACTTTAAATGTTATTTTAACTGATCGTGCTTCATTTAATTTAGGATGTTCCCTGTTATTATTATTATTGTTATTATTATTATTAATTATTGTTAGTATTAATTATTAGTATTATTATTAATTGTTTATTATTGTCTTTATTGAGTGTAATTAGTTACCACTGCCACCGGGTATATACCCATTGCAGTGTGAATAAATACATACATTAGTAACGAATATGACCTCTTTGTGCATTTAACACTGTTTGGCTCGACTCGGCATGTTTGAAATTATATGTTCAATGTCTTCTTGCAGAAGATTATCCCAAGGCTGAATTAGAGCAGTCTGGAAGTTTCCAACGTTCTCTATATTCTCCATACGTGGTGTTACAGCCCTCTGAAGTTTACCCCATACATATTCTATGGGCTTAAGATCCGGGGACTGAGCAGACCAAGATAGTACAGAAATCTTCCCTTGCTGAAACCATTCACAAACCGCTCTAGCGGGCATTGTCATGCATAAGAATGAAACTTCCTCCTAGGGCATTTCCAAAAGATCTCACAATTGGTTGCAGAACAGAATGTAAGTACATATTATGATTCATTGTCTCTTCCAGGAAAACGAGCCGTGTTCTTCTGTCCATCATTACTCCTGCTCACACTATGACCACATCACTTCCATAGCTACAGACTTCCTGAACATGACGAAGTCTTTCTGCTGACCCAGGTTGACGCCAAATCCTGATACGTCTTCCACTGGGGTGAAAGCAGAATCTAGACTCATCAGAAAACGTAACATGAGTCCATTCTTCATAACCCCAATTGACATGTTCTTCTGCCTACGAGTATGTTAGACTTGCTGTCCGATTGTTTCTCCGAAAGGATGGTACTTTGAGAGGGCATCGAGAGAAGAGTGATGCTTCATGAAGTCGGTTTCTTACAGTCTGGTCACTTACGACAACTCCATGAGTGTCCTAGAGAACAGATACAACTTGCTTGACAGTGATAATCCGCTATGCAGAACTAGAAATTGATCTTGCCGTGCTGTTGTTTTCCTTCCTCGGCCTTGATGACGTTTATTAACCTCACCAGCGACTTGATAACGTAGCCATAATCGGTTAATAACACTTCATGATGTGTTCAACACTCGAGCAACACGAGCCTGGCTTTGACCACCTTCTATCATTTCAACAGCTCTGAGCATTTCAGAAGTTGTGAAATGACGAAGTTCTATGATTGAATAAAAGACTTCGTACGATTCCAGTAAGAAAACGAAGATTATCTTAAAAATGTTACTTTTAAGTACTAAACATAAAGACCTTCAACAGTATAATATCTATAAAAATCTATAAAATAAATAATTAATTGTTCAACATGTTGTCATGGAAACGCCAAGGAGTATTTTACTGATGTCATAATCAGAAATGTAGAAAATACACAAAAGATGTTGTACAATTTCTAATTGCCCCTTAGACTTTTTAAGCAGTTTATTTGTCATCTTCGCGATTTCGATTTTCTTCAAATAAATGCGATTATCCTTTAGTAAAAATTATTATATTCTTTACGTTTCATTCGCTGATAAATCGCCTTTTAAATACTGAATATGAAGAGAATAAATACGAGTAGTTTACCAGTTTAGGAGAAATCGCTGTTAAACAACAAAGTAGACAATCATACAGACGCATACGAAAACCACTTTTCCTTATCAACAATATCGGAAATGTGCATTTCCATAACAACCTATAAATACATTATAGGTCGAATCGCAGTACCTTTACTTTATATCTCTATAAAGAGAAACTAAATAATTATTATCTTATGTAGCTTATGTGGAAATGGGAACTTTTTTTTAAGAGTGAATAGATTTTCAGCTGAAATTAGTACATGCCACATAAATAATTGTGTTACCATAACAAAAAGACATTTTTGCTAGAAGAAATTTATCTACTCTCATCTATACTAATAATAAAACTGTAACCTACAATTTTCTGATAATTTTTACTTTTACAGAAATAATTCATGTTAATATGTACCGTATAATAATTAGGCCTAACTATACTGAAATCGAAAATCGCATTCCTGAAAATTTTGTTTTTCTATGTTTGTTATCTTTCCATTCGATAATGGCTGAACCGATCTCTATGAAAATTGATATGTAAAATAAGTTAGTTTCAACTCATACTTTAGGCTATATGACATTCAAAATACTTCCTCTAAAAGAGGGGTTATAAGGGAGCCTGAAGTAAATAATTGAAATATCTCGCTTATTATTGATTTTTTTTAGAAGAGTTTCTTTAAAAAATATATCCAACAAGTTTTATTCAATGGAAAATTTTGGTATGACTAATATTTAACGAGATATGTGAGTTTTAAAATAACAATGTGTTTTATATCAGTGCTGCCTCCATCAGACATTATAATAAAGTGAAAACAAATAACTCTACGTTTATTTAAGGCGGCTTTGCAACATGAATGAGCGATGTAGTTAAATTTAAGTTTTTTGTAGGTAATACAATTTGTCATTAATTTTTTTTAATTCCGCAATTAACATGTTGCCTTAAGTGAATATTTCGTACTAAAATAATAAAAGATGCTGATATTAAATTCATATTGTTTGATATCGATATACTTAGCCTATTTGATTTCAACAAGAAAACTGCAGGACTCTTTTGTTATGTTTTGGTCCTTATCGTTACTTTCCTGTTACACCCGTAAAATTATGGACCAAATTAATATTTTCAAGAGACTAATATCTTATGATTATTGTTTTATTCAGGTCTAAAATTAAAAAGGGTATTCTTATAATTGTATTATTTTGAACTCCTTTTTTTCCTTAAGTGGCATAATATAAGGGAAGTCGGGGGAATATGGGCACCTTAGTACTATTTCGGGTGCAACAGCTCTCGGTTTTTTCTAATAATTAATTTTACAGCTGGGATATGTTTCTTAACAATTTAGCCATATTATATAAGAATCCTGACTGCTTACTCCTAAACGTATGCAAGTAAACCTGGAAAATGCAAGTTAATGTGTTTGCCCATATTTCCCCAAGTGTGGGGGTAAAATGGGCATTAATGATGTGAATCACAGACAACTGAAAAAGTGAAAAAAACACTTAAAATACTTGAAAATATAACTATATTAACTATATTATATATTGTGTATGCAGTTTGTGATGGTAATTGCGTAACGCCTTTGGCAGATGATGTGACTCCGGCGATGAATGACGTTTGGAGATTCTAAGACATTTGAATCAGTGGAATGAATTGTATGAATTATAGGTTTGTCACCTGATGCTACAGTGCCTGAAGCTCGGAAGGCATTTACAGCCCGACATACATTGACATATCTGTCCCATGCTTCTTTGACAATGGAAGCAAAGTCGACCTTCGTAAAAGGTATCCTATGTTGCCTGAAGAAAGCTGTAGCACCACTGTTGTAAGCTTTCTTCAGAGGACCAAACAGACCCTTATCTAATGATTGAAGTCAGGCTGTGGTGTGTGGAGGAAGACAAAACATGGATAATCCGTTTTCTACTGCTAAGATAAGAGTGTCAGGATTACAACTATGTGAATCACGTCCATCTACTATCAAAATTGCAGGTGCATGCTTACTGATGTTGAAATAAACAACGAAGTTCTTGATTATTGAGAAAAATATACTAGGTGTGATCATTAAATTCCGAGATTGTGTCTGCCGTGGGCGAAAGGATCACGTGATTGACACGCGTGCGCAGCAGTGACATTAGACGACCTTGAAGAGACGCGACACAAAGTTTCGAAGCGCTATCTTCATTGAGACCTGTGTTACATAATGTTTTGTTAGCACGTACATCCGCACATTTGCGAAATCACGATGGACTCGAAACTGGAGCAGAGAGCCAACGACAAATTCTTTGGAAAATCGGCAACCGTAACCCATGTAATGTTGAAGCAAGCCTAAGGGAATGAAGCAGTGAGTCAGGCGAGGTGTTTTGAGTGGCATTCGCGTTTCAGAAATGGCAGAACATCGCTGAAGGACGACGAGAGGTCAGGTCGACCACACACGTGCAACATTGCCGAAAATGTCGAGAAAATTCGACAAATTGTGCATAATGATCCTCACGTGCATTTGGAATATGAACGACCACAACTCTGGACAAAGAACAAATGGATGCTCCATGACGACACTGCGCCAGCTCACAGAGCTCTCGCAACACTTCATTTTTCCACCCGTAATAAGATGGTCGTCGTTCCTCACCCCCGTATTCACCAGATTTGGTCACCTGCGACTTTTTTTTGTTTCCGAAGATAAAATTCAAGCTAAAGGGTCGCCGTTTTGGCACTGTGTAGGAGATCCAATGCGAATCGCAAAATGTGCTTGACAGGCTTTAAAAACGCGACTTCCAGGAGGCATTCCAAAAATGGCAGATACATTAGGATCAGTGTATAGCTGCCCAAGTGGACTACCTTGAAGGGGATGGTAGCCAAATTTAAATGAGGTAATTTTATTTCCACTTATGGAATAGGTCTCGGAATTTAATGATCACACCTCATATCTCCGTTAATGTAGGCAGACTGCTTGTTGAAATATACCTTACTGACAGCAGGCAGTTGTTCTTTCAGTCATTATTGTCCTCACTCCTTTTATAATGATACTTGGAGGAAAGTAGTTCCCTGCTGCATTGAAGCAGGCAGGGTAATGGTTTCTCCCTTTTCTTTAGGGTAAATGCAATGCACCACTTTGTGTTCTTTGAGTGCAATGATAGCTTTCGCTCTTGTAATCATTTGTAGGCCATTTTCATCAAGAATGAAGAGTCATTTTTATAAAGTCTAATGCTTGCCCATATTCCCTCCAACATTAGCGCCCATATTATCCCGACATGTAGGGTTTGCTTTCAACAGTTGGCACTACCGTAAACTATTCACAAAACAACGTCTGACGCAATAGAACAGCAGTTCAAGATGAGTATTCTGTATGTATACTATTAGATTTAAAATATTTTCTAAAGTTCATGTGCAATCTATTGCATGTAACATATCTAAAATAAGTATTGTGGAATTTTATTATACTTGGAAGTCAATACTCACGTTTTAGATGGCTGTTTTAACAATGATAAGAGACAATACTGCACAGCGCGCTTCCCACAGCAACCATTACGGTACTCTCACTTTGTACTAACCGTTATTAGCGAAGAAACATAATTCGTTGCAAGAGTTTCGACATGAAAACGTAATATTGCCCATATTCCCCACGTGCCCATATTCCCCCGAATTCCCCTATAGGTAA
The DNA here is from genome assembly GCF_040183065.1 of Periplaneta americana. NCBI lineage: Eukaryota > Metazoa > Arthropoda > Insecta > Blattodea > Blattidae > Periplaneta > Periplaneta americana. Next base: position 91,781,097 of record NC_091123.1, read on the forward strand.
ATAATTATATTATAACATTAATATGCCGCATTATTGTACCAGTGTCGTAAAATATTACCATGCCAACTAAAACGACATGACTTCTATTATAAGGCATACTAGTAATTTTTGTAACTAGTGTATAATCTTGGTAAGTATGGTATGAGTGAATGTTCAGCGCGTGAGCGTAAGCGAGCGAGCTAATTTCACGAGTGTTTATAATGAAGATTATACACGTGTTACATAAAACATTTTATGCTATTTTAGCATGAAGATATGAAGAAAAAAACTATTTTTAAATTTTCAAAATGTAATGTTATGAATATGACGTAATAGAGACATAAGCACTGGCTATGACGTAATATAATGACTGCTAAGTAACCGTTTCAAAGACAATGTTATTTTGAAGACTCTTCTTACAGGTACGTTGCATAAAATTTTGTTGTGAAGGAGGTGATGACGTTATGGAAAACTACTTGCTAGATAACCTTTTCTGGCTCCAGTGCCAGAATTAGGCCAATTGTGCACAATGTATAGCGTCATAACAAGCGTGTTTTAATGCTAGGATTAATAAATTAATATTATGAAAAATTTTCTGTGCTATAATATTTAATACATTATTGTTGTTATAGCAATCTCTTTCTTTATAGACTATGATATCAAACTGCCTATCATTACAAATTTGATGTTATTTCTTTATTTGCTGTCGTACAGAAAATAACATATGAAATATGTTTGCAATGTTATACGGTTATTGCACTTGACAAAATTAGGAATCTCGCTTAGCTCGTTTCCTAAACATAGACTCATGCAATAATTATAAACTTGTTTCATAATACACTATTTTTGCACGAACGTACTTTTTGTTGTATTTACCGCTATTGTTGACGGGCCATGTAAGTTGGATTTACAATACATTGACTGGTTGCTAGAGAAAGACATTATCATTGCACTAACAGCACTAGAGTTAGGGCATAACAGTACTAAGATACATTTTTCAGGAACCAATGAATTACAGCCCCGTAACACTTCAATATTTATATCCATGCACATATCATAAGGCTGCTATGATGTATTAGGTGTACTACAACGTCAACTTTTACTAATCTTTTTAGCAAAATAATAAGGTAGGGAGCTCAATTATCGTCCCTCGTTTAGTTTTGTCTCACCATTCATAGACCATTAAAGTTGAAGACTTGAATCTAATCTAGTTAAGAACTTTCAACATTTAACTACAAGGCACAGAATTCGAAATTCATAAATTTGGAAGCAAATAGAATATAAAACATGAAGAATGAAATTGGGCAATTTTTGACATTTCAATAAAGCGGTCTAAATTTCGAACCCTATACTTTTTAACATATTGAATGACAATTATTTCAATAGTACAATGAAATGAAAACATAGAACATCAAGGATGTACATATATTAATAATTAATATTTATAGAAAGTGCGTGAGAGAGCATTTAGAAAATTATTTAAATTACATTTTGCAAAAAAAAAAAAAAAAAAAAAAAATCTTCCTATCATAGGCTATTTTAAGTTTCTTAGAACTTTAAAAAAAAAATTACATAGTTTAACACTTTAACCTAAGTTGCATCCAATAGAACTAAAACCATTCAATTTGATGTTTCACCCATTCAGACCAAGTCACAAATAGATTTTTTGCGTTCACAAGATGGACACATTTCGTCAGCATTGCGTGCATTTTATCAATTCCTGTCCTCGTTTTTCGTAAACAATTTTTTTTTCCACAAAACGTGCATACTACGAGGCGTGTTCTTAAAGTAAGTTCCGTTTTCAATTATAGCAGTCGCATCACTGCAATCGTTATTTTGCGCATGCGTGTTTTCTTCTTCAGTCCTCAGACAAGCTGTGCATCCAGTTTCAGAGCTTCAGTCCGTGTGTGTGGTTAGTTGTGATCAGTTTAAATGTTTAAAGTGCTCGAGCACCCCGCCGACTGTGAGATGCGGTCTGTTATCGTTTCTTGAATGCGAGAAACATCAAACCAGCTGACATTCATCGTTAACTTTGTGAGGTGTATGATGATGATGCCATTAGTGATGGAATGGTCAGGAGATGGGTTAGGAAGTTCAACGAGGGCCGCGTTTCTGTGCATGACGAGCAGCGTATCGGTCGGCCACCTTTGATCAATGACGTTTGGTGCGTGCCGTCGATGAAAAAATTCATGAGGACAGGAGGTTCACAATTTCTTCGATTCCTTGAATTTTCCACAAATGTCGCGAAGTGTTCTCTACAAAATTGTGACAGATCGATTACGATATCGAAAATTGTGCTCACGATGGGTACCCAAGATGCTCACCGAGGAACACAAAACCAAACGAGCTTCCATGCATTGAGCTTTCTCACACGTTACAATGAGCAAGGCGATGAGTTTCTTGACCATATCGTGACAGGTGACGAGACTTGGGTGTCTCATATGACACCTGAATCGAAGCAACAGTCCATGGAATGGAGGCACACTGCATCGCCAAGGAAAAAGAAATTCAAACAAACCATGTCAACACGCAAGATCATATGCACTGTTTTTGGGACAGAAAAGGAGTCTTACACATCGAATTCTTGCCTCGGGGTGAAACCATTAATAGAGAAACCTATTGTCAGACCTTGAAGAAGCTCCGTCGCGCAATTCAGAACAAGAGATGTGGGGTGCTGACCGACGGAGTTGTATTGCTTCATGACAACACTCGGCCACACACAGCTCGTGACACCCAAAATCTCATCTCGAAATTTGGCTGGGAACAAATTGACCATTCCCCCCTATAGCCCGCATTTGGCTCCGAGTGACTTTCATCTCTTCCTGCACCTCAAGAAATTCCTAGGTGGTCAACGTTTTGATGGCGACAATGAAGTGAAAACAGCAGTGTGGGAGTGGTTCGCATCGCAATTCTACAAGAGGGAATAGAAAGTCTTGTGCCACGACTCGATAAATGCCACAATAATGGTGGAGACTATGTTCAGAAGTAATTGAAGTGTGGGGAATACAATGCAACAAAAATGGTTTCTAAATATCTTCCCGTTTACTTACTACATCCTTTTGGATCTTACTTTAAGAACTCGTACATCTTCATCATCAATGTCTTCATCATCACTTCTTCTGTCGCTAGAAGACTCTCAGGAAATTTTATTGTTTGTTTGTTTCGGTGCACTTTTTCTCGTTGAAACATGCTGCAGGTTGTGAAGCGATAGTGGTGCAGAAGTCGACATTAAGATTTCTTCTCGTCTGCTTTCGCTTTTGGTTTTCAGACTCACTAGCTTTTCTTTTCTGCTGCTGTCTGAACATTGTTGTTATGGGGTGTACTCGCTACTAGAAGTGCTGTGCCACACCTATTGGAAGACGATGGCTCTATCACTGGAACTTTCCGAATATCTTTTGGACTGATCACAGAATCTTAAGTTTCAGATTCAGTTTCCTGATATTCTGTCACTTGGGTGGGTTAATGTCGATTAGATGCAATTTGTAGCCCACCTTTTTCTCCCTAACAGCTTTTACGGTTTCTATAACTTCGTCCTGTCCTTGCTCCAAAGTTCCGTTTTCCCATCTGAAACCCACCAGAAATATAAATGACAACAGCCTTTTAAAATTACATGATATGGGAATAGCATTCCGAAATCCGTCCCGGGGACGAAATTTAGACACACCCTGGGGGACAAAATATAGGCGTGTGCACCACAACAGTATGGCGGCATGTTATTCTAAGCACGCTGCAATGTCCAATCCGTTTAATATATATTCTTACACTACACACTTTACTCTATATATAGAAGCAAAAAATGTTATGAAAATACGTACCTTAGGTTGTGAAACACTGCTGAGAATATATAAGAAGAATAGTTTTCCACCTTCCAGATATTTAAAACTTAAATAATAACTAAACAGACAATAACACTCGCTCCAACTGAAAGCACGCTTGCTACTGCATAAAGAGGGATAGTCTGTATTGACCATCACCAGGGTGCGACACATTATGGGCGAAATACTGTGGGGGGACGAATTTAGGCAAAGGGGACGAATATTGGACACTACACCTTACTTCCTTGAATAATATTTGCTTTGTCTAAAATAGCGGGCCATTATCAAATTCTATTCTTGAGGTTACTGAATTACTTATAGGCCTATAATGAAACAACACGTAAAGCCCTTGAAAAAAAAAATAAATAAATTTTTGCACGATCGTGTTGTTTGTTGTATTTACAACTATTGTTGTTAGGCCTGTGTTTCCACACAGAAACTTGTTGCTAGGAAAACTATTCTTCGGAACATAAACTGTACTGAAATAAACCCATTACAGTGCACTTTATTTAGTTATCATTACAGTGCAGTTTTGCGAAGGGTTTGGAATAATATTACTCTAAATTTTCAATGCAAAATATAATATTGTATTTGCAATTTTAAAAATATGATCGTGCAAAAAATGTTGTACGATACACGTTTGTGAAGTGCATTACAAAATCTCGGAAATTGAAAAACTCACTCTGCTTGTTTTTCAAACTTTACCTCGATTTTGTAAAAAGCACTTCCCAACCTTATATCGTAACATAGGCTACTATTTACTCTATACTTTCAATGCAAGGGATATCATAAAAATAATACAGTACCTGCAATTTTATTCTAAAAATGTGATCGTACAAAAAATAATATGCAATACACAATATGTTTTTAAGTGTTCGGAAATAGAAGAGACTCGATTTCATCTTGTCTTTTCTAATTTTTCCTCATTTCTGTTATAAAGCACTTACTACCCTTGCATTGCAATATATTATTACTGCACACTTATGATAAAGTAAAATTATTTCACAGTGTCCATAAAAGCCCTACATTTCGTAAGAAAATTTATTTACAAAATCCTCCTTTTTGTTATGGTATACAGTGGCGCATCCAGAAATGTGGTTAGGGGGAATATTTGTAATTAGTGTAATTACTGTATCCTTACGTGAAACATGGATAGTTTGAGAAGTACAGACGAGTCACTGAGATGTGATTTGCTGATTGGAATGGTTGGAGCTACCAGACAAGCTTCAAATAAAAGTTAAAGAACTTCGAAATTATCGAAAGTTCGATCTCTTTAAAAAATATTGTAAAAAGCCCATTCACATAGAGACCTGTTTAAAAAAAGTTTAAAAAACTACACACTTCCCACAATAATAGATACAAACACATGAAGGCATTAAAAAGCTTTCTTCTTTCTCCTCTCCTTCCGCATTTTTTTTAGGGGGAAAAGGTGACTTCAGCCTCCTTAGCACCCCCGTGGGTGCGCCATTGGTAATAAATAGGTAAAAGATATTTGTCTCAGTATTTGCATAGACACATTGAGGATTATCAAGAGAATACGAGTAAGACTAGTCGTTAAGAAATGTATGGTATCAACATAGTACCTTTTCCTTGGTTGTATATTTTCAGGAATATTGTACAATAATGAATTTCGATCAGCATTAAAAAAATCTGCCCTTGAAATGTGGAGCGTAAAACAACGTAGTCTAATATACAGGATACATAACACAAGTACTTTGCTTAGTAAATTCTAAATCGTAGAGATTGCATTATGTGTTTTTTTTTTTAAGTTTCACAAGTTTATTTTATTTTTTATGAAATATATAATAAAAGTAAATAAAATCATGATTCTAATAGTACCGTGTACGATCGATTCTCAGGACTATCTCGGAACAACTGCTTGGAGGAGATTAGCACAGGACAGGGACAGTTGGAGGAAGAAAATTGAGGAGGCTAAGGCTCGACTTTGGGCTGTGATGCCATCGTAGTAGTAGTAGTAGTAAAAGTACCGTGTGATCTGTTTGGGAAGACATAAAATAAAATCGCTATAACAATCACATTAGAAATGATACAAAAGTAATTTTAGTTCCGATATGATGTTAAAATCAGAGGAGTTTTGTATCACTGTTAAACCAGATACCGCGTAGTGACGACTGAATAAACAAAATGCCGTCTACTGCAAGTATGAAGCAAATTGTGTGTTACGGTTAAAACTGTGCAATGAGCGAGTATGGGACACTGATTTAGCTCATTCTCCGCTCTGGACACGAATGGATCTAGTTTTTAAATGGACTGCACTCGAACAAATAAAATATGGTACTCAACCCAATCTCAGCTCATACAGCGGCGTTAAAATGGACTGGATAGTTCCGAGTCTCACTCACTCGCTCTCTCAAACAGCCAGTGAGACGTTGAGTGTATCTACGTCCAGTTACTAAGGTACCATAGCGGATACCACAACACGCAGTGTTGCCATCCAGCGCATCTATTTTTGTGTAGCTTTTTATATTATTTTGTGTGATATTAGGAATGAAAGTTGTGGGCGTAGAAAATTAAGTCACATAATAAATTTTAATGAAATATTTTTATATATAAATCTAAATTTACTGTAGGCTACATCATTATAAAATTAATATTTATAGATTATACAATAATATAATTTTAATTTCTTCAATTTCTTCAATTACAACATGTTCCCAAAGATTAGCACAATGCAATAAGGTAATATCTTTTAATTCAGTATTTTATAATCCATCCTTCGAAAAAGACAGAAGAAAAAATAAAATTCAAACGAATTGCGTATCACACTATAGCTGAAAATATCAGAGTTTGGAAATGACACATGGCAATCGCCTTTCACTTTTTCTTCCAGTACTAACATTTTATGAAATTTCTTACCCTACCCGTCTACCCACTTCCCACTCTATTCTCAGCAACAAAAGAGGGATTTAAAGCACTATGAACGTGGCGTTTCCCTGCATAACTGGCACCGAGCCTGTAACCTAGTCAGGGACCACCCGAATTCATAACAGAGGACCGAAGTACCGAACCTTTTCATATATTGTTGGCTTTCTTAACAGTATTGTCGACACCCAGTCTGCACATTGAAATGGGCACGTACAGTACGTCGTACACAATAATAGAATGTGCCAAATTGCATCTTTACTTGTTGAAAATCGGGTATGTTTCTGCATTAATTTTTTTATTTATTTTTTCAGATGAAGATATGAGAAATTTTAGACTCCGGCTATTATAAAATCGGACAGGTTTACTTTTTTACACTTGCGTGTTTCGTCTCTAAGTGCCGCTTTAATTTCGTGGGTTTCATACACTCGTTTGAAAGCACTTCGTAACAAACAACACACCGAGGTTTTGGTTCACTCTCATTGCCACACCAAGTAAAACCAAGTCCCAAATAACTCATGTCATATTCACGGAAGTATTTTTTCTTTGAATAGCTACCACTAGGACTAGATATTTTTTTAATGACACTATAATCACTGATATTAATATATTTCTTCACACTCAGGTTCTGAAATATTAGCACAACCTAAATGAAGCATATCATCATGTTCCTTTCTTTTCAAAGATCCGGATCGAAGCCAGTTTTCTATTATTTATAATGGGTACTATTTAACAGAGACATGGACAGCTACTAGCGTGTACCACATAAGGAGGATTTCAAACAACTAACTGCTAACAGGCAAGCGATGAATCAACAATGCACAGAATTGTTATAAGTTATTTGTGGTTGGCTACAAAAATATAATTAGAAAAGTATTATAATTAATTAATTAATTAATTAATTAATTAATTCTATTTTAAAATATAAGTATACTGGTATTAAAATATGCTACAAAAATAATAAATTTGCTTTCGAAGGGAACAAGAGTAAGGTGGTTCGCGGAACTCTTCTGACTTAAAAAAGTGGTCCCCACTTCAAAAAAGTTTGAGAAACACTGGATTAAATAATCAACAGTGTTCATTATAAATAACAATAATTAGGACCTGATGATCTTTAATTAAAGCGAAAACATTAGTCCAAATATAGTAATGTATAATAGCCCTAAGGTGTAACACCAATGTATTCAACTAAAGATAAGTAAAGACGAAAATATTAAAAAGAAATTTGTTGTATAAATACTTGTCTAAATAGTAAAATCACTTTGAAAAAATCAGAAAAGAGAAAAAAGTAGAAGTGAGGTATGGAAACCGTTCTGCATTATTAAAGATGTTTCAAATGAAACGGAAACTGGTTTGGTTCAGTGCTGTGAATGTAAATCTATGCATCGATTTAAAGACGGTTCTGGTACTAGTTTTGAATTTATTCACTATTTTATGAACTGTAACTCTTTCAAATGGATCAGAACCAGGAAAACATTCTTGAAATTATCTACGACACTGAACAGGTGATTCGTATTTTTAAAAAGTTACAACAAATGAAAATTATTTGCTCTGTATTAAATCTCTGAATCATTGACTCAATCTACAGACACAAAGAGAGAATTGAAACTGAACAAAGTATACAACAACAGAGGTACTACTCGGAATCTCAACTCAGTACTGCACACAATAATAGACAGCCGTCTATGTGTTCTTGAATTGCAGCGTGCATAGCTACTGCCGACTCTATATGGTCCTATATGCGAGCGTGGAAAGATAAAATGTATGCACTGAATAATGATTTGTCATATGATAAGGATCCCCTTCCATACCAATTTTCTCATAAAACTATGTTCAGTATCAATGAAACGGCCTGTAACTGCAATTAAAAAAAATACTGTATATTGTAACTAATTATTCAAGATAGAGTTATGTGTCAGTCATTACCCATATGAGAGGAGAATAGAACCACCAGTTCAGGTTTAATCTGCTTTATTGAAGTAAAATGTTATGTTTTATTTAACGACGCCTGCAACTGCAGAGGTTATATCAGCGTCGCCGGATGTGCCGGAATTTTGTCCCGCAGGAGTTCTTTTACATGCCAGTAAAACTACTGACATGAGCCTGTCGCATTTAAGCACACTTAAATGCCATCGACCTGGCCCGGGATCGAACCCGCAACCTTGGGCATAGAAGGCCAGCGCTATACCAACTCGCCAACCAGGTCGACTTATTGAAGTATGTATACCTTTTTTTATTACAAATTCTAAGAGATGGCGTTTGTACACATTTCAATGTCGCCCTGCAAGAGACATCTACTTAGGTTCCACGAGTTTCTGGTGGATCTTTGAATAAGAAAGGTTTTTTTTTTCGGGGGTGCCACAAACATCAATGGAGAGATATATTTTTCTATCAATTGATAATATTTCAAAAGACGTAATTTTAATGCCCTTTTATCACTCGTAATTATCAGTTAAATAATGGTATTTAATTTTAACAGGACTTTTCGAAGGGAAAATTCATTCTAATCATAGATTAGCTTTCTTCTGCTCAGTATCACCTTATTAAAATTTAACAATTTGGAAGCAGAATTAAAAAGCCACTCATTTTCTTCTTGTTTATGAAGTTTCAGTGTAACTTGGTGTTAATTTATTCATGATTACATTTGTTATTACCACAAGAGATATCTTCTTCTTCTTCTTCTTCTTATTCTTCTTCTTTCCTTTAGTTTAACATCTCCCTTTTAGGTTCTTATTACACGACCCACTCCACCCGGGCCTTACAGGATCGCTACCTGTCGGGAGAGGAATTAATCTATGGATTACATACATACTTTTTTTTTGACCACATATGGATATAAAATATAAAGGACCTCCCCGATGAGGGATCAGCTCAATGTCAGGGCCACCTCCGATACAACACAAACATGAAAGACATTACATAGCATTCACTCACACATATGATAGGATTAAGAGAAGGATCGCCGTCTCCATGGCCGGACTTTCAAGAGGTACAATCCCGACATTTGCCTGGAAATAACTGAGGAAACCATGAAAAAACTCAGTTAGGGTTGCCGGCCCCTGGTATCGAACCCCGAACCTCCCGAATGCAAGGTCAGCCCTCTACCACGCCGCTAGCCCGCTCGGTCAAGGGATATCTTAGTTTGAAATACTTTTCTTTTTGGTTATATTTTTCCTTCACAGGGGCATTTAAGTTATAAAATAAAATAATGTGCAAAATGAATAAAAATATATTTTCTTCCAGATTACAGTACATTGTATTTATTACTATTGAAGTATGGGCATATGACGTTATTACCTCAGATTCCTTTATTATCCCTTTGTTTGATTTTTACTCAATACGGGGATTGAAATTGTATGAAGTAATTTATTTTATTATTTTCGTATTTTATTTCATTAATTTTATTATTCTTATTTTATTTAGTACACTAGCCGTACCCGTGCGCTCCGCTGCACCTGTTAGAAATAAATATAAAGTAATTACATAATTAAAATAGGACGTTTGATCCAGGGAACAACTTTTACAACATCGCAAGATAATCTGCTTCGCTCATTACCCAATTTTTTTGCATTGCATTTATTGCATATATATTTTATGTATTTTAACGCAATTCAATTGAGCATAGTTAAAATTTGAATTATAATATAATGGATTGCTAAGCTAAAGTACTATTACTGCATACTAAATCAATACACTCTCGTTGTTCGTTAATTCTCTGAGATTAAAATGAGTGTACATAAATATTATTTTAAGAAATACAGAAAACGAATGTACAAAATAGCCTATCAAATTTTCTGTGCATTAGAAGCTATTTTAATCTTACCTGTCCTCGATTTACTCAGACGTTACTGTAATAACATTATAGCATTATGTCCATCTAGAGAAACTACACTTTGCAATGGTGAAATAATAATTAATTATACAAATCGGTTAATTTAGCTTCTGATATTACTTCATACAAACACAAAAACATTCTCTGTAGGCTATGTTCAATAGCTTTCGATTGTTGATGTCCAAGGCCTCTGTTTCGATTGTTGTTGTCCAAGGCCCCTTATAGACGAAGTCATTTGTTCTTAATTCATTGCACAGTCTTAGATATTTTAATTTTAAAACTCATTTATCTCATTAAATATAAGTCCTATCAAAATTTGGTAAAGAATAAAACTTATCGGAAATCATTTTTAAAGAACTTTTTGTTATGTAACATTTTTCACAAAAATCAATAATAAGCGAGATATTTCGATTTATCTAAATCAGGCCCCCTTATAACCCCCCTTTTAAATAAAGTATTTTCAATGTCATATAGCCTAAAATCTAAGTTACAGCGAACTTAATTTATATTCCAATTTTAATATAAATCGATTCAGCCATTATCGCTTGAAAAGGTAACAAACATACAGACAGACATACAAACAAAAATTTCAAAAATGCGATTTTCGGTGGTTAATTATATATGTTAGGACCAATTATTTTTGGAAAATCGAAAATTACCAGAAAAATTTCGGCTACAGATTTATTATTAGTATAGATTATAAAATAAGTATATTAATTAATAGAAAAATGTTGTATTGTTGAAATAAATGCATACAGAAAACCCGAATTTCTGTTAAAGGTTGAGCGACTTGATATTCTTGTTTTTATTCTGTAAGCGTTAGACTTCGCAATAGTGCCAGTAAAAGGACAAAAAAGCTTTCGGGGAGCAAGTTTCTGAGCCTGTTTGGGTCCCAAACTGTCCATACCGTCCACGCGTCTGGAACACCCAATGGACTTTCCGAGTGAGTTAGTCCAAATGAAATGTGACTGTCCTATTCAGTACCATACAAATGGGCGAGCAATAGTGCCCTTGAACAGCTCTAGTTACGGTTCATAAATTTGAACGTGCAGCATTTATTCAACGTCGTTTTCGTCGTGAGTATCGTGTTTCTAGAGCTACGAATTACAGATCGATGATGTTATGGTATCAAGCGTTTGAAGAAAATGGGTCTATTAACATGCCACACATTGGTGGTCGTAGGCGTGTTCTCAAAACTGACGTTACTGACAGCCAAGTCCCAACAAGAGTCTCAGACGACTGCCCGCAGAGATGGCTGTGTCATACATAACTCGTCAATGTACTGCCTGAAAGTACTGAAACGTTTCCTTGTACCACATGCAGCGTGTTCAGGTATTACGGAAAGTGCATCTTCAAAAACAAATGACATCTGCTTTGCATACCACAGCTGCAACAGAATAATATTTGACATCAACTGATGCGGTCTTGTAGGCAAATTACGTGACCTCCAAAGTCTCCATACCTGACATCAACTGGTTTCTTTGTTTGGGGTTTGTGAAGAATTATGTCTATGTAAAGTAATCCAAGAATATTGATGATGTCAAAGCAAAGATTGTTTCAGCCTTTGAAAACATTATCCCTGAGATGTCACATATATATATAGAGTATTCCACCTTAAGAAATAACATTGGTCTTACGGGTCTTGGCTAGTACACTGTTGCGAGATGCCTCCGTTAGTAGAACGAGTGAGGTATAGTATCTCTACCTCACTCTCTTCCTAATATGTATAGTGTTCTAGCAAAGTTTATCGCACAAGATAGCAGTGGCGGCTCCTGCATATTTCTTAAGAGGAGGAAAGAAGTTAACAGCGCAAAATGACACATTCTCGAGAGAAGCATGCTACAAATTAGCCTACATGCATACTTGTAAGATCAGATAGTGCTAGGGTTGGCCTTCTCTTTTGTATAGCAATAATCTGTTCTTGTAAACTGAATTTCCTAAATTGTCCAAAATATGTTTTCACTTCCATTCATTGTTGGATAATTGCACAAATTAACAATTACAAGGAAATTCACAAACTCGCAGCATTTTTCGCGCACACTACAGCATCACAAGTGTTGGAAGAGACTAGCTACTACCACATAACCAGAACCGTTTTACGGAAGTGAGAATGGGAAATAATCTGTTAAGAAAGCGAGAACACTGCACCCACTCACGTGGTCTGTGTTGCCACAAATTACCTTTTACAAGTTCAGTATCACATGTCAGTTCTTGTAAAGTGATACCGCTCTGGTCATACTATCATTATTGTTCAAAGCTGCAGGTGACCGATTAATTTTTTTATGTTCAAAATAATGTAGTTTGGAGTACTTTCAAGTTCAAATATATTTATACAAAACTGACAACTTGGCTGTTGTCCTGTCTAGTACACAATGAATGGAAGTGAATTTCAGGGGCCAAAATGATCTGCGATACTAACTTAGAACTACTTCTTCTTTGTTTTATATAAATCTAACTTCAACTTTCAGATATCCTCGAAAGTTTCAAACCATGAATAGTACCTTATATAAAGTGCAATGAATAATATTATATTTTGTTTTGTAATTAAAAAAAAAAAGTTATATTATGGTGTCTTTCATAGTTTTGTGTTAAAACTGTTTTTATTGTGCCTCCTCCTAGATGTGTTATAGTCTGGTTGAATGCAGCATCGTTAGATGGCAGCGGTAGCGAGCTTGCTGCAAGACCAGTCGGTTTCTATTTCCCGCCCATGCGCTGATTCAGAGGAGGATCTCCTCCCTCTCCGTTCATTTACTTGCTTTAAAACTCTGCTTCTGTCTCTCGCCGCTAGTGCGCTGTTGTCTATGTGTGTTAACTGCAGTAAAGGAGGAATGGATTGGCTTTCCTCCACACAAACAATCTCGCATCTTTCTCACAGTTTTCTAGCAGCACTTGATTGCGCGTCGTTTAAAACTCGATCAACCGAGGTTATCTTATAGCTGTGAACTTCAAAATTATCGACTCTTCCTGGAATTTCAAGGCATATATTTCATTTGGTGTTTACTTTCAAAAGAAGAAAAATGTGAGGAGGACGTTCCTCCCTTCCCTCCCCCGAGAAACCGCCACTGCAAGATAGGTACGTTGAGTCCGTTGAAATGATAAAAAAAAAACATATTAATACCATAATGATACCTGCAAAAACATACATTATATTTTATATACATTATAACTAGACTTTGGATATTTAGGCCATTAACCAACTTTTAGACACCTCAACTAGGCTCCATATTGATCGAAAGTAGGCATTAAAATATAGTTTTAGGGACTTAAAACGTTACTGCAATTACTAATAATAATAATAATAATATTAATAATAATAATAATAATAATAATAATAATAATTCATTCATAGTGTTCTGCCCAAGGACAAGTCTTTCACTGCAAACCGAGCTTTCTCCAGTCTTTCTTATTTTCTGCCTTCCTTTTTGTCTCCGCATATGATCCATATATCTTAATGTCGTCTATCATCTGATATCTTCTTCTGCCCCGAACTCTTCTCCCGTTCACCATTCTTCCAGTGCATCCTTCAGAAGGGACTTTTTTCTCAACAAGTGACCCAGCTTCGTTTCTTACTCTGTCTGTCCATTTCACACACTCCATCCTTCTCCATATCAAAATTTCAAATGCTTCTATTCGCTTCTCTTCACTTCGTCATAATGTCTATGTTTCTGTCCCATACAATGCTACACTCCACACAAAACACTTCACTAGTTTATTCCTTAGTTCTTTCTTCAGAGGTCCTTTTTCTATTAAAAGCTTCCTTTGTCATTGCTATTCTCTTTTGACTTCTTGACAGCAGCTCATGTTACTGCTTATAGTACACCCCAAGTAGGCTATTTGAATAATAATAATAATAATAATAATAATAATAATAATAATAATAATAATAATAATAATAATAATAATAATAATAATAAAATTATTATTTTAGTGGCTTAAGAAGTTCTTATAATACAGACTTAAGATTATGTGTAGCATACGTTTACCGTTATTTAAATGTTAAGAAGCGCTTATAATACAAATTTAAGATAATTTGCAGCACACGTTTTCCGTTATTAAATGTTACCGAGCGCTTATAATACAAAATTAAGATTATGTGCAGCACACTTTTCCGTTATTAAAAATGTTAAGAAGCGCTTATAATACAAATTTAAGATTATTTGCAGCACACGTTTTCCGTTATTAAATGTTACGGGGCGCTTATAATTCAAAATTAAGATTATGTGCACCACACTATTTCCGTTATTCAAAATGTTAAGAAGCGCTTATAATACAAATTTAAGATAATTTGCAGCACACGTTTTCTGTTATTAAATGTTACGGAGCGCTTATAATACAAAATTAAGATTATGTGCACCACACGTTTTCCATTATTAAAAATGTTAAGAAGTACTTATAATACAAATTTAGGATTATGTACAGCACACTTTTTCGTTATTAACTTCACACTATAATCAAACAAGAACATAAGATACATACCTAATGCCTTTGTTGTTTTACTGACAGTTAAATTTAGTGTATTTCTGCAAATAAGCGTGTTTTAACCAAAGAGTTTGTAATATATAACTAGAGACACCAATGGCGCTAATGTAGTGTACAAATTTGAACCAATGTTCGGCCGCCATTAAAGGGAGTTGATGCTTCGCCGGGAGTGCGAGCAGTTCATGCTTATTTGAGGAGTACGAATAAATGTAAGTACACCTGAAGAGAAATAATAAGAAAATGGTGAAATACTGCGCCGAAAATAGTTGTTCTAACATAGCTTACTATTGTAGGATGCCCAGGAAAACATACATATCTTAATATTTGGAAAAATGTTCTAAATGCAGTTCCTTCTTTCAATGTGTTTACAGAATGTCGGAACATTTCTTGGATAACATTTTTTTCCAGAAACATATTAATCTGGTTTATACGGTTGATTTCAACAATGTATGTAACGGTTAGGTGCCATCATATTACAGTAGATTATAATAGCAAAATGCTTAATAAAATCCTCAGAGAGTATCTCTATAAAACTGTTTTATTTCAGAATAAATTACGGTAAATCATGTAATTTCCGTTTGGTACTTCTAGCTTATTCCTGAAAATATAGCTGATGGCCACAAATTTATTACCACCACCACAAGTTGCCTTGCCATCACTACTACTAGGCCTACTAATACCAAATACTAGGCCTATTAATACAAAATATTAGACCTACTAATACCACTACTACTAGGGCTACTACTACTACTACTACTACTACTACTAGGCCTACTACTACCACTACTAGGCCTACTATTACAATCTCCACCACCACCACCAGGCCTACTAATACCACCAGTTCTAGGCATACTATTACCACTACTATTAGGCCGACTATTATCACCTATACTAGGCCAACTATTACTACTAGGCTTGCTCTTACCACTACTACTAGACATTTCAATACCACCAATACTAGGCCTACTAATATCACCAATACTAGGCCTACTAATACCACCAATACTAGGCCTACTCCTACCACTACTAATAGGCCCTACTAATATCACTAATACTAGGCCTCCTAATACCATCAATACTAGACCTACTCTTACCACTACTAATAGGCCTACTAATATCACTAATACTGGGCCTCCTAATACCATCAATACTAGACCTACTCTTACCACTACTAATAGGCCTACTAATATCACTAATACTAGGCCTCCTAATATCACTAATACTAGGCCTCCTAATACCACAATACTAGACCTGCTCTTACCACTCCTAATAGGCCTACTAATATCACTAATACTAGGCCTCCTAATACCATCAATACTAGACCTACTCTTACCACTACTAATAGGCCTACTAATATCACTAATACTAGGCCTCCTAATACCATTAATACTAGACCTACTCTTACCACTACTAATAGGCCTACTAATATCACTAATACTAGGCCTCCTAATACTATTAATACTAGACCTACTCTTACCACTACTAATAGGCCTACTAATATCACTAATACTAGGCCTCCTAATACCATGAATACTAGACCTACTCTTACCACTACTAATAGGCCTACTAATATCACTAATACTAGGCCTCCTAATACCATTAATACTAGGCCTACCCTTATCACTACTAATAGGCCTACTAATATCATTAATAGTAGGCCTCCTAATACCATCAATACTAAGCCTACTCTTATCACTACTAATAGGCCTACTAATATCACTAATACTAGGGCTCCTAATACCGTCAATACTAAGCCTAATTTTATCACTACTAATAGGTCTACTAATATCACTAATACTAGGGCTCCTAATACCATCAATACTAAGCCTACTTTTATCACTAATAATAGGCCTACTAATATCACTAATACTAGGCCTCCTAATACCATCAATACTAGACCTACTCTTATCACTAATAATAGGCCTACTAATATCACTAATACTAGGCCTCCTAATACCGTCAATACTAGACCTACTCTTAGCACTACTAATAGGCCTACTAATATCACTAATACTAGGCCTCCTAATACCATCAATACTAGACCTACTCTTAGCACTACTAATAGGCCTACTAATATCACTAATACTAGGCCTCCTAATACCATCAATACTAGACTTACTCTTACCACTACTAGTAGGCCTACTAATATCACTAATACTAGGCCTCCTAATACCATCAATACTAGACCTACTCTTACCACTACTAATAGGCCTACTAATATCACTAATACTAGGCCTCCTAATACCATCAATACTAGACCTACTCTTACCACTACTAATAGGCCTACTAATATCACTAATACTAGGCCTCCTAATACCATCAATACTAAGCCTACTTTTACCACTACTAATAGGCCTACTAATATCACTAATACTAGGCCTCCTAATACCATCAATACTAGACTTACTCTTACCACTACTAGTAGGCCTACTAATATCACTAATACTAGGCCTCCTAATACCATCAATACTAGACCTACTCTTACCACTACTAATAGGCCTACTAATATCACTAATACTAGGCCTCCTAATACCATCAATACTAGACCTACTCTTAGCACTACTAATAGGCCTACTAATATCACTAATACTAGGCCTCCTAATACCATCAATACTAGACTTACTCTTACCACTACTAGTAGGCCTACTAATATCACTAATACTAGGCCTCCTAATACCATCAATACTAGACCTACTCTTACCACTACTAATAGGCCTACTAATATCACTAATACTAGGCCTCCTAATACCATCAATACTAGACCTACTCTTACCACTACTAATAGGCCTACTAATATCACTAATACTAGGCCTCCTAATACCATCAATACTAAGCCTACTTTTACCACTACTAATAGGCCTACTAATATCACTAATACTAGGCCTCCTAATACCATTAATACTAGACCTACTCTTACCACTACTAATAGGCCTACTAATATCACTAATACTAGGCCTCCTAATACCATTAATTCTAGGCCTACTCTTACCACTACTAATAGGCCTACTAATATCTTCAATACTAGGCCTACTGTTATCACTACTACTAGGTCTACTAATATCACCAATATTAGGCCTACTATTACCACTACTATTAGGCCTATTAATATCACCAATACTAGGCCTATTAATATCACCAATACTAGGGCTACTCTTACCACTACTAATAGGCCTACTAATATCACCAATACTAGGCCTATTATTGCCACTACTACTAGGCCTACTATTACCACTACTACTAGACCTTTATTATGTCACTACTACTAGGCCTATTACTACTACTGCATTAAAAATCCTGTACTGACAGCTATACAATTAATAAATTGTTTAATGATAAAAATTTATTCTTGTTATGTTTTAAATCAGGGGCGGCCGGGTAGCTCAGTTGGTAGAGCAGCTGGCTACGGACTGGAAGGTCCGGGGTTCGATCCCAGGTGGTGACAGGATTTTTTCTTGTTGCCAAACTTTCAGAACGGCCCCTAGGTTCACTCAGCCTTCTATAAAATTGAGTACCGGGTCTTTCCCGGGGGTAAAAGGCGGTCAGAGCGTGGTGCCGACCACACCACCTCATTCTAGTGCCGAGGTCATGGAAAGCATGGGGCTCTACCTCCATGCCCCCCCAAGTGCCTTCATGGCATGTTACGGGGATACCTTTACCTTTTTTTTATGTTTTAAATCAGATTTCCAGAATTTTGATGATCTCACATTTCACCACAACATTTTCTAAGTACCATATATCTTTCTCTTCCCTTGCATGAAAGGACTAAAATATAGATTATTTTAAATATTACAGTAGTTATCTATTATTGTGGCCTTAAACAATACTGGTAATACTGAAAATTCATGTTGGCATTGCCATTATTCAATATTTCACTTACTTATACCGAGTATAAACTTATATGGGCGATTAAATTGATTTTATAATATCGCCAAAGATGAATCATATTATAATACTTCAATAAATACAGCGCTCCTCTGCCATTCATCTTTATTTCATCACGACCCAATCTTGGTAAAATATGTTTAAAACAGTGTCTATCACCAGGCTACATCAATGTATTGTGGTACTGTTTCCGAATTTCGCGCCGCAAACACTCCCTTTAATGGCGGATTCTAGCCGATTCAATTTGTGACATTTTCCTTGCCTGCCACTCACGGGTATGTGTCTCTAGCAAGTATTACAAACTCTTTGGTTTTAACAGTATGAAATCTTAGCCTTACTGTACCACCCCTACTTGTCTGTTAAGTTTTCCAGCGGAGATCTTCGGCAAGAGAGCGGAAGACTATTCTGTCAATTTAGCTGTTACCTCGTTATTCGTAAATTAAATATATGGTAATTTTAGTGGTGTAACAATTCAGCACACGAAATCGATTTAGTTCTCAATGAAATTATGTTCTATGAATTAAATGAAACTAATTAATTCCCAGCTCTCAAGAAAAATACTTATAAATAGTTGATGGAATAGCCTCCATATGTTCAATGTTATTTTCTTAAAGTGGAATCCTCTATAGTAAGAGAGAAATTAGTTTCACGGTTTGAATTGTATTATGTACCCAGTGGTGAGCACGTTGAGGCCTACTGTGGTATAAACTCCTATTCTCCTAATGTGTGTATATTGACTAAGGTACTAAAAATAAAATCATCAGTTTTCATGTTACAGCGTTTTTGTTTTGCCTTCTCAAACAAATCATTCTGTATTTATGGTAATGTCGCTATTTCATGAGTGTTGGAATAGTTGTGTTTGCCATTTGATTTGTTTCTTCGTTTGCAAGTTGAAACGGTGAGATCGGGAGTTCCGTTTCGTGAGTTTATGGCACGTAAAAGTAAAGAGAATTCCAGGATTTCAGGCAAAATTTGTCGGCCGTTTCTCATGCATATAGAAATATATCTCTGCTAGTAATAGCTCCCGCCCACCATTCTCAAAAATGTATTATTATTTGGTATGCTTTGTCTACGGGCAATCTCAAAATTTAAGGAAGCAATAAAATAAAATATTATACTGAATAGATTCAGTTGAAAACGTTGTTAAAATACTTGTCATAGTCCGCCATGAATCAATCAGTTAACTGTCTAGAATCGGATGAAATCGTATAAAATCTATGAAGGATAAAGCGGTTATGAGACATTTTTATCCAAATACTTCAGTTTCTTCTGTTCTCATTGAACCATTATTGCCTTAAAACATTGTCAGTTACAGTAACTTCAAAGTACGCCGTCTTGCCGAAATGTGATGTAAGACGCTTTGCACTATGTTATATGACATATTTCCGACCCTCCAATGATTTTACTTACCATCTTCATTACAATGTCAGAGTTTGCCATCAGTTGGAAAATGAGAATACTGTTTCCTTAGTTAGACTACTTATGGCTTTTAAGGAACCCGCAGGTTCATTGCTGCCCTCACTTAAGTCCACCATCGATCCCTAACCTGAGCAAGATTAGCCTAATCAATTCTCTACCATCATATCCCACCTCCCTCAAATTCATTTTAATATTATTCTCCTATCTACGTCTCGGCTCCCCAAAGATCTTTACCCTTCGGCCTCCCAACTAACACTCTATATGCATTTCTGGATTCGCCCATACGTGCTACATGCCCTGCCCACCTCAAACGTCTGGATTTAATGTTCCTAATTATGTCAGGTGAAGAATACGAGTACAATGCGTGCAGTTCTGTGTTGTGTAACTTCCTCCATTCTCCTGTAACTTCATCCCTCTTAGCCCCAAATATTTACCTAAGAATCTTATTCTCAAACACACTAAATTTCTGTTTCTCCCTCAAAGTGAGAGTCCAACTTTCACAACCATACTATCTCCTATCTAAATAAAATACTTGCAATATAATATGTTCTATAGTGTAATCATATATGGAATGATGTTTATAGTGGGTGTTTATTTCTCGCAATACAGTTTAGAAATTTCTGTACGCAATATTGAGAAGATGATGGCTCGCCGAAGTGGTGTGCAACTAGAAAATGGGTTACTGTTCTGCCATCTATCCGCAGTATTGCGAAACCCTAATCACACAAGAGAAGTGGGTAGATATTAGACACACACATATTGAGGTGATGATGATGATAATAATAATAATAATAATAATAATAATAATAATAATAATAATAATAATAATAATAATAATCCTTATATTCATGACATTTCCTACCAGGTATCCTTTCGTCACGATTTAGGAAAATTTTATTTGTTCTATAATTCTCGTACAATTAACTATCGGTATGCATTCTGAATGCAAGAATTTTTGGGATATACACATATGAAGAGTACAGGGTAAAAACAATCAGTCACAATTCTCATAAGGGATTTTCTCGTCAAAACTGGTAAAGGAAAATTATCATCACGGATGCAGTCATCCTTTCCTACTTTTTCATTAGGAACAACAATAAATTTTGCAAATGATGACATCACCCTTAAGAGAATTGTGACTTTGATTGTGTTTCCCTTGCACTCCATGGTTCCATCATTATTGCTTCCTGTATATTTTGTGGCTATATAACATGAAACAAACCTCTAGATTGCATAATGGGTTACATAATTGATTCGAACCCGCAACCTTGGGCACAGAAGGCCAGTACTCTATCGACTGCGCCACCCAGGTCGACATTATTATTATTATTATTATTATTATTATTATTATTATTATTATTATTATTATTATTGCTGTTGTTACAATAAATGAATTTGCTTTCAAATTTCCTGCGGCCTTATTATTAAAATGTTATTGTGTCAGTACTATAATATTGAATATGTGAAGACATAAACACAAATAATGGCAGTATGAACATTTGGATGTAAACAAGTGACTTAGAAAGTAACTGTATGCACATGGTTTGTGCTAAGAGTGTTCTTCGACAGTTGCGGTTCATATTCTTTACTTTTATTTTAAAATGACCACCGAAACTACCCCGCGAAGGCGCTGCCAATACGTAAGCAAACCGGTACGTGACGCAAAGGTGTGAACACACGGAGTGGGGGAGAACTGACAGATCAGACTTCAAATTCTCCTTATTGCAGCTTGTGCCACCACATGCGTGAAAAGTATGCGCAGTAGCTCTGTGCGTTGTCTGGATTCTTTGTGCCATTCTTGGCATACCAAAATCAGAGTTACTCGTCATATTTACGGACCAAATACCGTCCTAATTTCCACCAAACTCGCTGAGAAGGCGTCCAACTTTCCCTTTGGTGAGTACTTTCATATTTCAATATAATTTTCATACATTACAATGAAGTGTTTTCGCAGAAATAGCGCTAGAATGCTAGCAATGTGATCGCGATTCCTCCAATACTTTACATACTTGTCATGTTTGCCACTACGAACTTCCGGCGACGGAGGATTGAGTTTACGTACCAGTGAGTTGTGACAAAACATGGATTTCAGGCATGTCAAACTAACCTACAGAAAACACATCGTGCAGTTGGTGTTTATTGATCGTAGTGTAAGCTATGTTAAGTGTGGTCAGCGAGAGTTTAAGTGTGGTAAATGACAATATTGCAAAATGCAGGGTTAGTGGACTGCAGGAAGCATGTCGGCTTCTGTTACGATATCAAATTTGAATGAATTGTAAGTTTCGCTATATAAGTGAATTTCTGTTAAAATAATTAATATACAGATTTTAATAAAGCATTCTGGTGTCTGCATCATGTTTTGTGGAACATGGATTCAACTTGATTAGGCTATATTTTTTCTGCGATTTAAAATTGCGTGACGGTCTGACGAATACAGCATACCGGCAAGATTTTTTGAAAGTAAGTTTTCTTTTTGTATAATTTTGACAACCTGAATGTGAAAGGCGTTGTGTGTACGTTGCGCCTCCAGTAGACCGATATTTGATTGAAAGGTATGCAAAATATTGGAAATACAGTAATTAATTGATTTAATCACGTAAAATGTGATAAAACATATTTAAAAAGTTGATAATTTTATATGTAACATTTAAGAAAGGAATTTATTCCCATAATAAATGTATATGTGAGTTTATATGAATTAATCGTGAATATGAAAACGGAAATACTGTGTAAAATGTTTCTGTTTTAGTGTCATGTAGAAACCATATTGCGAAGCATAATATTGCAAGCTTATAATGCGCGTCATTTAATATATTTGTACATAACACTCCCAAAATAGTGACGCGAGAATAATTATTGTTTAACTTGTGTGAAGTTTTCGGTTTAATAATTCCTAAGATGCTATTTAAAAGCAAACAAGACTTGTTTATAGTATTATCTTTGAAGTGTATGACTGTATTGGCGGACGTACGGAGGCAACAGACAGCTGTTGCTATGGGCACAGACTGAGGCATGACTCCATACACTTAACGGAAGGGAGCGAGCATATGCTTTCACGTAGAGGATGTTGTTTGTGTATGTTATGTATTGCATTCTAAAAATTAATCGCCATAAAAGATAAATAGGATAAAAGGTCTAAGTAAAGATTTCTTCGTACATTTCATTATGGTTAGAATATAGGCTACCGATTTACATATATTTATATGTGCACAGATAAATATTTACTAAGTCACATGTGAGGATGAAGTCACATTCTCTTAGATACTACAACTATAGTAATTTTGTGAACAGATTCAAATATCGGAAATCTTTTTGGATTCAGCAATAATATATTAAGTCCATAACGATTCTTTTCTTTTTGTAAACTAATTTAAGTTGTAAAGAAATATTATACCACGTAATGTACTTGATTTTAATTGACAAATATTCTTAATGATGGGCAAAGTACTGTCAAAAATTCTTTTTTGTATAACTTATTAAATAGTACGAGAACTGGTCAAAAACTGTTAGCACTGCAAAAAAAAAAACAATGGAAGTTTACTCATAACATTTTGTGGCCAAGTCTCTCGTGATGTGTTTGTAAATCGATTGCAAAAATGAGATAATATAAAATTATATATACCTTAGCGAACCAGTATCAAATTGCATGGGTGACTAATTTCAATTACACCACACGTGGGATTCTCATTTTGTGAATTATAAAAATGTTTCTAATCGGGAAAAATTAAAGGACTGGTAGATGGGAGATAGTTATTTGTTTATAATACGCACATTGGGTAACAGAACTATTGTAATGGAAGTAAATAAATTTTGCACTCCATTGTACACGTTTCGGCATTAGTGGCGTAATAAGTGGGTGAAGTAGTGTAATGCATAATACAAGATGGTAATAGGCCTACTGTGTTAAAATTTCTTCACCCATAAAGGATGAAGAAAAACTATTTTTCTTAGATTATTTTGAAATGTATATGTTTTTTCTAGAATGTGGATTGTCTAATGTGTTTGTCGTGAGCATCATAACAGAAAGTAAAGAAGTAATATATTCGTAATAGTGAAATGTTGACTTTCTCGAATTGAAAACACCGGTACCACCGCGTACTTGAGTGGAAAGTACAAAGCACATTGCTTGGGAAATCTACACAGTTTCACGTATGGATTGCGTAATTAAATATATAATAACTTCCTTATTTTATTGTGTTAATGAGTGCTACCTTTAATATTTTGTGAAATTAAAGTATATTCTAATTCGATGGTAGCTTGGCATTCATAACAAAAGGGGAGGGGTATACCGAAAGGGGTTCTTGGTTAGGTCATTAAATTTATATTAAAACACATATATAGATATGTAGGTCTATATATATACATTTATTATATATATATACTGTACATATTCTATACTTCCATAGTACCTAAAACAACATTCGTATGAAAATTGTTTGCACATGACTATTTAGTGCATTCTTATGCTGACAATGAAGCAAAATATTTTAAAAAGGTATTAACTTATAGCAACATTATCATAATCGGCTATTTTGTGCATCCTATAGCCTACTGACAATGAAACAAAATATTTTAAAATGTTAACAAATTTGTCATCACAGCAACATACAACTAGTTATTTTGTGCATTCTTATACTGATAATGAAACAAAATATTCTAGAGAATTTACAAAGCTATCACCATACCAACATTATCACAAATGTTTATATGATAGACTTCGTGAATGTTATTTTATTTTCGGCGGTCGACCTGTTGAATTGATTGTTTTGTAGGTACAGCATTAATTAGTAGTTATAACTCGGAGTACGGTAGATATTGACTGGCCTTCGTTGCCCGCATTTGTTCAGTATGGATATATCAATTTAAACGTTTCCACTGCTACTCCAGTTTTTTACTTATAAAAACTGCATGAGGGAGATCATTTTGGTGTGTATAGAATAAGGAAGATGGAGAGATTTAGTAAAGAACGTAATTTAAGTAACATTATTTTACTTGCACAGTGAAATAAAATGTTGAATTATAAACCCACGAGTAAATGATACATTTATAAAGAATAAAATGCCAAATGTTGATATTACTTCACTATCACTGTACTACATACAGTAGGCTACTACTATTGTTACTCCTGAATTGATTACTACTCTCCTGCCATTATTACTACCACTACAGCTGCAGGAAATCTAATTAAAATATTGATTTTTGCAAGGTAACCATTTCCAGATATTAAAATATTTTGTCATCTGCATTGATAGTAGTAGTTGCACTGGCAACGGTAGTACGGCTAGCAGCAATAAGATCATTTTCAAATACGTGAATTAAGCCACGAGTCTGTTCCGTTTCTAGTCATTCACTGGTCGTTCCATCGCTAAATGTTCTTCCTCCCTTTTGGTACACAATTAAGCAGTTTGAGATAGCCAATGCATACAAGCTACTTCAAGCTGTTTCGTAGTTTTTAGTTAAAAATTTCCACTATATTTTATTTTATAGTAGTAGTAGTAGTAGTAGTAGTAGTAGTAGTAGTAGTAGTAGTAGTAGTAGTATATAGTTTCATGATTCTTAAATCCAGAGAATGTTTTGCATGATTGTTTGCTGAAATATACTCAGTAGACTTTTCCAACCGCACGGGATAAGGAAAAATAAGTCTGTATAAAAGTATCTATTATCCACTTTGTAATATTTTAGAATTGTTTTTACAAAAGTATAAAATCATATCGTCGTTGTTCCTGCAATAACTCCTAGGTGCAAAATATACAGTTTTTCAGTAGGAAGAAAAAAAACACATTTATTCTTCTATGGCAGTAGTGCATAGCAGATTGTGAATTCTTACATTTTCGAAAGAAAGGAATATAATTACATATAGGAGATTTTATTATTTGGTGTATCACTATTTAAGTTATTTAATAGAGCAAGAATCTGATAATCGATAAATATGTCACATAGGAGTTATTGCAGGAACAACAACGATACCGGTATGTATATTTTTTCAGTACTTCAATGAAAGGACAAAAGTAGCAGAACGTAGGGAAACGTGTGGTCTCCACTGTGTTATTAATTGTTGGTACAAAGCTGAGTTTGATATCTTACGAAGAAAATAGAAATTAATCGTGAGCCTTGCCTAGTGTTCGCTTGCTTAGCTGTTAAACCATACTGGCTACATGACCAAAGCGTGCCGTTCTTGTGAGTGCTGTGTAGTATTGGTTCATAATCTTCATGCTAGTGAAAACACAATGGAAAGCACATGACTATCAACAAGCAAATAAGTACAAATTGTAATTTAATACGAACTGTCATCGATGCTTAATGCAATTTATAATGTAATAAATATATTGTCATGCGATATGTTGTATAGGCTGCCGATCCCACGTCACGAAGACATAATAACTTAAGTCTAGAGTTCCGTTGGAAATCCAATGCGAAATTAACACAAAAAAAGAAACACAGAAATAAATATAAAAGCAGATTAATTAGATAAGTAATAATATTATTAGTAGTAAACCGCATTCCAAATTTGTTAAATAATTTGTTTGTTTTTATAATTTATAATTTTAAACAGAGTTTCTCTGAATGGTATATTTCTGGATGTTAGAATAGTAGAATGGGTGAAGAAATAAATATTCATGGAGGTGGATAAGTACGTAATATTAATATTGGAATATCCATTGGTTCGTTTATTGTTACTTTGAAATAGTGTTCGAAGGGTTTTTATTTATTTGTTATAGGTTGTTGCATGTTTTTAATGCAATTAAGAAGACACCGTTAAGACTAAACTTACTGTAGTGTCATCTACAGATAAAGCGGAAAAGTGACTACAGCGGAGGCGCGGCCGACATGATGAGTGTGTATCATAAACCTGTGGTAGTCAACCTCGCTTTTGCTGGGAGCAGCGGATTCATAAACCTGCACCGTTGGTTAAAATATACACTTATACAGTATGACTGTAAAGTCATGATAGGGTTTTAAATGATTATATAATTGTAACGAAACACGTTACAGATGTGAAACAGCCACTAAATTAAAGAATAACTCCAAGTTTTACTGTGTGTCACAGAATATCGATGCGAGCTCTTTGGTAACTCGACGGACAGTTAAATGGTACTTCAATAATTGAGGCATCCTCTGGAACAACACCTTAACTACAAAATCGTGAGTTGAAGATACAGAGCATCAAACATTTTAGATCTGGTACAACAGTATTGCGTAGAACGACGACATTAAAATGTTTAGAAGGCGCTCTGTTTGTTGGAAGGAAATAATTGAAAAACATAATATTTTATCACCCGCGCCGTGGCGTCGTGGTCTAAGGCATCCTGCCTAGGACTCGCGTGACGGAATGCGCGCTGGTTCGAGTCCTCATGCAGAAAGAAATTTTCTCATGAAATTTCGGCCAGTGTATGGGACCGGTACTCACCCAGCATCGTGATGCGCTTGGGGAGCTACGATAGGTAGCGAAATCCGGTTGCGAAAGCCAGCTATAACGGTTGGGGGGATCATTATGCTAACCACACGATACCTCCATTCTGGTTGGATGATCGTTCACCTCTGCTTCGGCATGTGGGCGTGAGGCCAGCAGCCGGCTGGTCAGTCTGGGCCCTTCATGGGCTGTAGCGCCACGGATTATTATTATTATTATTATTATTATTATTATTATTGTTATTATTATTATTATTATTATTATTATTATTATTATTATTATTATTATTATTATTATTATTATTATTATTATTATTATTATATTTTGTCAGAAGTGAAGTGTGTTGTCAAGGATGCAGTATATTCTGGAAATGGTAAAACGACATAACGTACGTTAAGTTGTTATTCCAGGGAACTCTTCAATTACTGCCACTCACGACGAAGTACATCAGGAGTGACTGAAGTGATAGCTTCTCCGATTCTCCAGAGGAGTGGGGTTTAGAGCGTAGGGTGACCAAACTTTTCGTATTCCCCTTCCATTTCATCTCTATGGAAAAATTTAATTTAGGAATAATTTCCTAGGACAGAAAAGTGCGGAGGAGCTTATTTGTTGCGCACATTTACGCATTGATTTCTAGGGATTACGGATCATCCTATTGTCAGGACAGATTTTTATTAACACTTTTATTCCATTCGTATGTTAATCGGACTCAGAGAAAACATAAAAATCAACATTTTGAGACTTCGTGCAATCTGTTACGCAGTTTTCGTTCAGGAGTTCTTCTTCTTTTGATGTTTGTTAAAATTTGACATTTTAAATGTGATTTTAATTATTATAAAATGTCATAAAATGTTTCTGGTGTCGCACATATGATTATAAGAAGTATAATAATTTACTTTATGTGAAAAAAAAAATTGTCGCCACGGCTTTCATGAACAAGATGAACAAACGAAAGGGAAGGAACTCTAATTTATAACAGGTAAAGAAGAAAATACATTTATTAATAAAAATGAAATAAAGCACTCTATAAAAATTATAAATTTAATACGTCATTAAGTCACAGTTAGTACTTTGTTGCAGCTCCTTTGAGATTATACCAGTCCCTTTCTCTGTCCGGTATTGCCTGAACAAGTGTTTAGCTGTAATTTCCTTTTCTCGGTTCTCCCCATGCATCTGTCAGTTCCATCTTCAACTTTCCTAATGTTTGTATGTTCGTATTTTAGTATTCTGCGCTTTTTATTCCTCTCAGTTCCGATGGCATTTAGATCCGGAGATGTAACAGGTTAGAACAGCAGTGCAACATTAGTAAAGGTAGGAATTTATACCACAACATCAGGATATCAGGTTAGTTGTGCTTAGACTATCGTTATGTCATGAATGACGTGAAGTCTGAGGTATGGCGAGGTTACAATTGAAATGTGTTTTGTATCGCAGCAATTGAATGGGGATATGTTGCTCGTGCGTACAATGAACACTCTGTGCATACCTAACTTTGTAGTCTCTGTGGGTAAATTCCTATCTTTAAACATTAGGTATATTCAGAGAAACATGAGAGACTTTGTTGTTAGGTTTGCGACATTGATAATACCAGACTTTACGTCGTCCAAAACTTCTTACTTTATGGGAGCATTTCATTTTCCGCAAATCTGGCTTTTAGGTAAAGCTCACTGTGAAGCAGACTTCAATAATTTCAAGGGGAAAAACTGTTCTGGGGCCGGGTATCGATTCCGCAACCCCTCGTTTAGCGCACGAATGCTTTACCGGCTGAGCTACCCAGGAACTACACCCGACACCGTCCCAATTTTTCCCTTTATATCCACACAACTCAAGTGGGCTGACAAGGCGCCAGAAACCCAACTTTGAGTGCACACAAACTCTGTGCGACTTGAATTGTGGTTTTCTGTAAACGTACCTAGAGTGACATATATTATGCAAATCTGGCCAGAGTGGTATTCATGGATTCTATGCTGTTAGATGGGCCTTTCTACCTTAATCCTGACAGATTCAGGTCCCATCATCAGATTAGTACCTGACTAGCTCCAGTGCCCAGAGCCCCAAACCCTTGTATAGCAGCATCAGAAGCCCGTAGGTCCTATCTCCAAGACTTTACTCCAGCCTGTTTTTAACTATTACAGATGATAGAGAAATTGAGGGGGAAGTGAAGAGTGTTGGTGGATTGAGAGAGAGAAACGGGAGTACCTCGAGAAAATGTTCTGCAACGTCTGCTTTTTCCACCACAAATTCCGTCACGATCTGGCCTGGATTCGAGGCTGAGCCGCCTGGATGGAAGACCATCGTGCTAGCTCTTTAGTCACAGACATGGTGGTAGTTGGGGTGAATAGGCCGACTATGTCTTTATTCTTTTGTATGCAATTATTAAGCATGAAACCACACAATGTTAACAGAATACAAATAAATACCGTATATTACTTTTTCGCCATAAATAAAAGTAAAAGTAGTAAGAAAACTAAATTAATATTACTCGTGCATTTTATGCGTGATTTGTAAATCTTGTCCACGAAGGCAAAAGTCGCATTTATTTTAAAGGTCTTCTTTGCGTTACAAGTATTTTTATTACGCATTTCAGAACAACTTAATTAGGAGTGACATAAATATTACGAATTATTTGTAATTTTAGTCGTAATATCGGTAAGGTCCTGTATCTTGTGCCGGTAATCATTGTGGAAAGGCCCAAACTAAAAGTCCTCGATGTATCATAGGGTTCCCATTCGTCCCGTTTCTCCCGGGACAGCCCCCTTTTTTGATCATATGTCCCGGTGTCCCGACTTTTTTTTCAAATGTCCCGCTTTTGAATAGCATTCCTCTCTTTTCAATAAGTAGCGCTTCTAGTGACTAATTCAAAGAACATTATATCTATTGCAATGTTGGTGATACGTAGAGCGATGCTCTTTTCTTCTCTCTTCATGCTTATGCCGGCAGTATAATTTCTGTTTCCGATTATATTCAGTATCATAGCATCATAGCTGGAAGTTGAGGTTGTATAGTGCATTATAATTTTGTACCGTTTTTCATCATTCCGAAACGTAAATGCAGTATAAACGATAGCATCAGAAGAGAATTCCCATTCATCAAAGGTGCGGATGAAAATCTGGAATGTACAGTTACCCTGAAAAAGAATGAGACGATTCTTGGTCTCGGAAGTTAAAGTTCTACAGCGCGGTTCACTCGATATCGACGTAGGGATACATAACATGACAGATAGTACAAGAATTGTTACAAGGACCAGAATAAGGATCACGAAGAAGACTGCCATTTAAGGCCAGGATTTCACAACATAGCTCGAGTCCCAAAATATCATTGCTTCACTGTACCGAATGGCAAATGCCTGCTAAGGGATCTACATTCTGGACTCCTGCTATCACTGTCTTGTCTCGGTAGCTCATATAGTAGCGTGCCGGTTTCATTGTATAACCGAAACGTCTCGTGTTCGATCCCAGGTAAAACTTTTTTTTTATTGAGGTGTAATTAATTTGTTCAGAGTTCCTCGGCTGTCTAATTTGTCGAAAAATATGGAATAATTTATGCCCAATTTCTGGGTCTTACAAGTGGGCTGAACCTCTTCAAAAAAATAAATCTTACTTGGAAGTTAAAAGTATTCTTCCTCAAACAAAAATCATAAGAAACAAAAAGAGACCTGTTAACTTAAAATCTTGTCCACATGCCATCAGCTTCTATTACAGCTCTAAGTCGATCCGGCATGGATGTCACGAGATTGTGGAATAAGTTCTGATCCCCGGCGAGATCTTCCCAGGTGTCAACAACTTGATCCCACAATTCGTCTCGATTTCGAGGGCGTCGGTGGGCATAGGTGGCTATCCTTCTCTTTTTCAATTCCGCCCATAAATTTTCGATGACATTCAAATCAGGTGACTTCGGAGGCCAATTAATGATTTCGATCTCGGGTCTCCTTTGAAACCATCTTCGAATGCTTGCAGCATAGTGCACGGATGGTTATCCTGCTGGAACAGCAATGTTCCTTCGGGAAAATGTTCTCGGGCGGAGGGAAGGAATATATTTTCCAGAATGTGCTCGTAAGTTCCCGCATTAAACCAGCCATCGATGCGTTCTATAACGCCAGGTCCATCGTAAGACATCCACCCCCAACACGATATGCTAAAGCGCCCCGATCTTTCACGTCGGTGCACATAGCGCTGATCATGTCGGAGACCATCCTCACGATAGACACGGACAGGACCTTCGTAATCACTCGAGATGGTTGTTTCGTCGGAGAAAATTACATTTCTCCAATCGAAATCCACTCGATTGGTAGCGAAGGCAAGACGGTCGACAGCTTGTGCTTCCCCCAATATTTCCATTTGCGCAGCCCTCCGGCTCCTAATACCGCGGTTCCTCAACCTGCTGATCACAGTCTGTGAAGAGCCGGGAAAGTTAGATGCTGCTCTTATTTCGTTAGCAGTCAGAAAGGGGTCCTGTCGAACTGTCTCGAATAAAAGAGCATCCTCTTCCAATGAAGAAATCCGCGGACGCCCAGGAATAGAGCGATTTTCGACCTCCCCAAAATTTTGGTAACGATGAACCCATCTCGCGGCTGTACTTCCAGGAACACCGACCAAACGGCCAGCAGATCTAGCCCCATATCCAGCCTCAACTAGAGCTATAACTCGCTGTCTCATGTCACGTCGGTTCGCCATTACGATGAGAAATGAGAGATGACGATAATACTTTAGTGTAGATAATGACTATTTAACATGATATAGAATTATTGAAATAAGAGGCATCTTGCATAGTAAGAGTTAATAAATCAACCCTAAATTAAATATCTAAATAACAGGATATAACAGGAAGTCCAATTGTTGCGAAACTAATCAAATTAAATCTAATTACATTAAATAAACAAACCCCAAGTTATGACACCACATTGCTACAGCTAAATTGTATGTTATTAACATAAGCATTGAATAGGTCCGTGGTTGTGCGTTGGACGACAAAACCAAACATCGAAAGTTCGAATCTTGCCGAGGAATGTAACTTCTTGCTTTTTATAATGTAAATCAGACTTATAACTACAATCATTCATATTTCTTACATTATTTATTAATATTTATAGCCAACATTGAATTTGTAAAGAAAAGACTTTAGAAATCTCATATGGAATTTGTGATCTGTAGTGACATAAACATAGATTATTTCTCGGAACTTTTCCGTAAAAGTAAATTAAATTCACTCCTTGAAACTGGAAACCTTATTCGTAGGGTCATTTTCCCATAGCATACAAGCTGAAGTAACACAGCCATTGATAAACGTTTTGTACACAGAATTAGACTGAATTCCTATTCGACAGAACCTATAATCAATGGCTTGTCTGACCATGATAAACAAATCCTATGTGTTTCCAATGTCACTGAACAATTTCAAAATATTAATTTAAAAACTAAGAAAGGATCGTAATTGCTGTATCTAGTGATTATTTACATTTATGTCTACAAAATGAATCTTGGAAAAACATATATGATACTGGTACTACTGATATTAAGAGTAAATATATTGAATTTTTCTCTTAATTTCATAATCACTTCAGTGGATGTTCTCCACTCAATGTTGTGAAAAAATTCAAAAGTTAAAACATGTAGATAACGCAGGGACTTCAAAATCTCATGTATTAAAAAGAAGAATCTATATGTAATGAGTTGCAATGTAATGATCTTCATGTTCTTAAATACTACAAGAAGTACAGTGTAATTTATCAAAAATTATGAAAGAGGGAAATAGAATATATTTGATTAGAAAAGTACAAAATTCAGATAATGCAATTAAACCTATTCGTAATATTATTAAATTTAAACTTGTAGATATCCTAAGAAAGAAAATATTTTTTCATTAAAACCAATGATTATAAAGTAGAGGATCCCAAATCTATTGCAAATTCTTTTAACGTATTATAGTATATAGTACAGAAATATTATTGACAACTTAAACATTCAAGATTTTGCAAAAGATACTGCAATTGGTTACTTAACAGATGTATTTAATAATTATTATTAATATATGTAATTAGTCAATAACTGCAACAGTGCTTATACATTCAATCATAACATGAATGAAATTGAATGCAAACACGTAGATAAAATAGTTAAAATTAACTGCAGGGGTGAGAATGAAATAATCCAAAGCCATACTTTTAACAAAAATGGTTTTTTGCGAGTGCATTTCTTACACATATGGGAAAGCTATGAATAAATTATTGTAATAATTACTCAACAAATGACATAGCCTAAGGACTCTAAACCTTTGTAAAAGTTTGTCTATTATTATATATTTTTTTAATTTCATTTTAATTGTTAGTTTTTAATATATATATGCATTTACATTGTATATATGTGTGTGTATAAATGCATTCATTAGATTAACGTTTATAATATTATAACTTGTAATTTTGTATTGTTTGCGATCATTAACACTTAATCTCAGGACTTTGTAAAACTATATTTCAACGTGACTTAGCTATTTCAACGTTATTTAGACAAAAAAAATTGTTGTGTAGACTAAGAATCGAACTCGCACTCTTCTACACAACACGCAGAAGTCTTACTGTCTGAGCTATGGAAACGACATGAAAGCTTTCCTTTCTGTGCGGAGTGTCGATCTAGTCATGAAGGTCCATTGTCGATTTAACTACACGATTTATGTATATATTTATCTTTTATTTACGTAATATTATCATATTGTTTGCAGTTTTTTAATTGAATTTCGGAACGATGCTAGTAACAAACCAAATAGCCTGAATTTAAGTAACTCAATATTCGTTATCTTGTGTATCGGTGCTCTGGTCTCCGATCATGTGCAGTGTCGTACATCTGAGACTTAGGAATATTCAATCGTCTCATCCTTTTCCAGGGAAACTGTACATTGTGAAATTCTAGATTTTGCATTTCACATGGTGGCCGGTCAGACATAGTCAACCCGTCCATAAATCTGAGAAATACTTGAATGCATCTTAAAATATTATCTTCACTTTTGTTTACAGTATCTATCAAGTTGTATTTTAATAATAATAATAATAATAATAATAATAATAATAATAATAATAATAATTGCAAGCTTTGCTGAATGGGCATTGGGATGTATTTTTATAATTTGATTAAAATATTATGATTGCAACATATGTAATGGATTTATTTTTAAATTTGCAGTTTTTATTGCGTCCCGTTTTTACTACAAAATTTTCCAGGTTTTTAAGTAAAAAATTGAAAATGTGCCAGTTTTTTTAAAATTACATTAGGGAACCCTAATGTATCACTATTTTTCATTCTGCAGTAGTAATAGTACGTAGCAGTAGTAGGCTAGTAATAGTAGTAGTAGTAGTATTTTTTTCATAGGTTATTTTACGACGCTGTATCATCACCTCAGGTTATTTAGCGTCTGAATGAGATGAAGGTGATAATGCCGGTAAAATGAGTTTGGGTTCCCCATCCAGTTACCCAGCATTTGCTCATATTAGGTTGAGGGACTGGAAAAACCTCAATTAGGTAACGTGCCCCGACCGGGATTCGAACCCGGGCCACCTGGTTTCGCAGTCAAACGCACTAACCGTTACTCTACAAGTGAGGAAAGTAGTAATAGTGTTAAATGACGCAAAATTTGTCTGTCATTTCTCGCCCATATTGAATTTCGATGCTAAATAAATAACCTCTGCACTTTTGCTTACACACATTAACAGAGACCAGAGACATGGTTCTTTTGCGTACCTTTTACGACACGAGTCTTCTAGTAGTTTTACTTTTATCCCTGAGGAAGTCATGCTAAAGATTCTGTCGCTCTGGCCTGATTTAAAGTCGCAGATCTCGGTTCCAACAGCTAACATGTCCGCTGTTCTGTGATGAACAAGCAACATTAATATGAATATTGAACCAGTTATTATTTTTAAGATACACAGATAAGAAAGAACAATACTGACTCAAAAATCGATTACAAATTTTCGTAAGGTAATCTGCATGTTATATGTTAACAGTTACTTTTATTTTACATTTGATAAGTACTGTTACCTATGTTTTTAACTCCAATTGCGAAGCAGATTATTTATATGCAGTGTGTACCGTCATATATCTTCAAGGTTTGGTTCGTTTGTTCTTTTTCTGTCCCACTCTTCTGAGGATTAAGGGCCAATATAAGACATTCACAAGTAGGGAGACTGCTCTGTTCATGTGCACAGTATGGCGCAAATACTACCGTCCATGACAACACATCAGGAGAGAGATAAATTTCCACTTCTCTGTCGGAAATAGAACTGGATAGATAGGTAGAAACACCATCGCTTGAGCCACAGCGCAAGACTTGCATTAGGCCTACAATGAAGTTAAGATGCACCGTTACACCCGAAGGGCTGTCAGTTAGTGAGGTACAAATCCCAACGAGACCAAATGAACAGAAACTGTATTGAGACATTATTCTTGCGATACTTCAGTTTTCTGGCACAATCCACTATTTATTGAGAATTCATAGTCTTCGCTACTTCTGCTGCGTGAGGTTACTGGCAGTTATATTGCATTCTTTGAAATAAGTTAACGCATTAAATTACTGAAAAAAAAGTGTCGTATCTTTTTAGGTTTACAAAAAGGCGTTTGTCACGGTAAACCATTCTCTACTTATGATATATCTAAATTAGAATGCTTGGAAATTAAAGAAATTGCTTCGGATTTATTTCGGTCATATTTGAGTATCAGATATGAAATGTCAAAAATTGATGAAATATGCTGTAGTGACATAAGAAAAATTATGGCTATGTCGTAAGGTACTGTATTAGGTGCAGTTTTATATATATATATATATATATATATATATATATATATATATATATAATAATAGTAATAATAATAATAATATTATTATTATTATTATTATTATTATTATATACACATATCTCAAAAATAAGACAACCTAATACAGTACCTTGCGCCACAGCTGTATATAAACTTATACAGGATGGATGGTAACCACTGCACCAAAATGAAACTGGTAATAGATCATGAGGAGAAATTTGAAAAAAATATAAATAAGTTTTTTTCTCTAACACCGTTTTAGAGAAAACTGTTATGTTTCTATTAAACATTTGGCAACATCACTACTACTGCGATAACGCTAGCATGCACGGCCTGCACTCCTTATCTTTCCCTCACCTTCTGATATACTCATTCAGAGCCACGCGACAGGGAGCAGAATTGCAAGATTCATTTTAACGATTTTCGCAATTATTCAATTTAAATTCATGGTTAAACGGTTTAACTTACAAATAAGATTCAAGACAATAACTGTTCAGATTATTTTTACCTATCTGCGTGTGTAGCAATCAGCCATTTCGCGCGGACCATTACCGCAATAGAGCGCTGCAAACATTGTGCAATATAGTCTTTGTGATATATACTGTATATATATATATATATATATATATGAATTATTAAGTATTAATCTAAAAAGATACCATACAATTATATCATCTGCAGATGTACAAATTACTTGTCCATGTTTGGAAGAAACTTAACAAGTTAAATATTTAGGTGTTATCATTGATCAACATATAAGTTGGAATAAACATAAATAGCTTACATATACATAGTGTTTTAAAAGTAAGCCTAACGCATAATTGTAATTAAAAGTGAATGACTCGATTTTTGACAAAAAAAAAAACACAGACACGTCAAAACTTATTGTAGGCCTATATTTTAGAAACTAATATTTTTATGGAAACAAAATATTTTTGCAATTATTGTTGTGCGAGTTATTACGTCATAGAAAATATTTTCAAATGGTACTCTATAGTTTTATCATCTCAAAGAGCATATTTCTTTTATGTAATATTTAATTTCTTTTGTAGGCTACTATGGTTATGGATATTATGGTAACAGTTTTATTGTGGATACATTTTGTTAGTCCCTCTATTATGAAAGCAACTTTATTGATGAAACCATAAGATATTCTTAACAGAAAATGATCGCTTTATGTCTGAATGTCTCTGAATTTCTCTTCTGTTCTTCTCACATTTGACAGAGAAATAGGTGACCGATTTGAATGAGAATCATTAAAAAGTGTGCATACCTCTTGTGTATACCTTCTGTCATTAAATCCTATCTTCATCAGAATTTCAATTCTGTTACTTTCTGGGGCTAAGAGGGATGAAGTTACAGGAGAATGGAGAAAGTTACACAACGCAGAGCTGCACGCATTATATTCTTCACCTGACGTAATTAGGAACATAAAATCCAGACGTTTGAGATGGGCAGGACATGTAGTACGTATGGGTGAATCCAGAAATGCATATAGAGTGTTAGTTGGTAGGCCGGAGGGAAAAAGACTTTTGGGGAGGCCGAGACGTAGGTGGGAAGATAATATTAAAATGGATTTGAGGGAGGTGGGATATGATGGTAAAGACTGGATTAATTTTGCTCAGGATAGGGATCTATGGCGGGCTTGTGTGAGGGCGGCAATGAACCTCCGGGTTCCTTAAAAGCCAGTAAGTTACTTTCTGTCAAGAATATCTTATTTCATGCTGATTTCATCAATAAAACTCCTTTCATAATACAGGAACTAACAAAATATATCAACAATAAAATTGTTACCATGGTAACCATAACTATAGCCATTTAAAAATTTCTCGATGACATCGTAACTCGCACAATAATAGTCGCAAAATATTTTGTTTCCTTTCTAAATATAAGGTTTGACCTGTCTGTGCTTTTTGTCCAAAATTGTCTCATTCAATTTTAATTGGCATTCTCCAAAATTATTTACCTATTCATTTTTTAAGAATAATATATATTTAACAATATTTGAGTCGGTATGTAGATATGGTAGATACATAATATTATGTGGTTGGGGAGAAAGTGCTAAATCACATCTTATTCAGTTGTCTGTGCTTAAAAAATAATTAGAACTTGTTTGTCAAAACCCTGTTAATTATCCAACACATTTGATTTTTTCCTTCAGAATTTTGTGTTGTTATTGAACAAATTTACAGTTTAAATTTGTTGAACTTTCATAAAAATCGTTGTGAGTATGAAGATGAATGAAAACATTTCACAATAATAGGCGAAATATGTTATTTCCTTTACCTGAACCAAAGTACAATACAAAATCTGAGTTCATTAATTCTTCATATCATGTACCAAGATACAATCAGTTTATTAAATAAATTAAGTAATCTTAATAATAACATTTTCTGTAAGATAATTAAATGTCATATTTGTTTAAATTGAAACTATTCATTTTTTAATTTATTTTTCGTATATAAATATCTTTTAGCCTAATTTTTTGTAAACCAATGTTTTTTTTTTTTTATTTTAAATTTCTATTTAAAATTTTTATTATATCACTTAACTTCTAGTATTACATTATGTAATTGGAACTGCCCCAAGCACGAGCATTTGCTCTTTTGGGTGCAAACCATACATTTTAAATTATATATATATATATATATATATATATATATATATATATATATGTATATACATACACACACATATATATACACACAGACTGTATATATGTAATTTCAATAAATTTAATTCAATTCAGATCAACTGTAAATGTGATCAGTGTTAAAGAAAGAAGAATGTTATAACGAACTTTCCAGTTACTTAATAATAATCTGAGACACGACAACCCATGAAGGCCTCACGTCCACATGCCGAAGCAGAGGTGTACGATCATCCAACCAGAATGGTGGTATTATGTGGTTAGCACGATGATCTCCCCAGCCGTTATAGCTGATTTTCGTAACCGGATTTCGCTACCTATCGTAGCTGCCCAAGTGCATCACGATGCTGGGTGGGCACCGGTCCCATACACTGGTCGAAATTTTTATGAGAAAATTTCTTCTCCCATGAGGATTCGAACCAGCGCGCATTCCATAATGCGAGTCCTAGGCAGGATGTCTTAGACCACGACGCCACGGCGCGGGACTTTCACTTATTTAAATAAACATTTTAGTAAGCATCAAGTAACCATTTACAAAAATGAATTTCTACCGTAACACAAAGCATTACAAAGAACGATAATAGGGCTATTTGGACAGTCACATATGATACTCCTCACATAATGAATTACAATGGATGTTCTCTAACCGGTTCACCATTTTAAAATTTATTTTCAGGTAAGCCTACTTCAGGGCGCCATGTGCTCACAAAACTGATCAGAACAGTTATATACAGAAAATTTCTTGAATTGAGTGATTCTATTCAGTATTTTACCAACAAAGGCTTTCCTTCCTTTCTGGCGTAAGAAAATATTGTCATTAGGTCGTTACAGCCAGATGTTGACACTACTGAGGCTGCGTGGTCTACACCAATGGTATTCAATCTTGTTTGTTAGCGATCTCCCAAAATACCTTTTTTTTTTACCTTCGTACCCCCAAACTGCATTGCAATTGTTTTAAGAAATAACAAAATCTATGATTGATTTGTATAAAAATAATACTATTATTATTATTATTATTATTATTATTATTATTATTATTATTATTATTATTATTATTATTCATACATTAGTTATTGATGCAATAAGAATAGTAATGAATTACGTAAAAGTTAGTGAAGCAAGGAAAAGCAAGATTTGATATTGTAAAAGAAAATATGTAAACTGCAATAATTTTTAGCAAATACAATAAAAAATGTGAGCATTTTTACATACTTAGTCAGTGGAATGCGTAACCCTTGAGACAACCTCCCTTACGCCTGGGGGTACGCGTACCATAGATTGAATACCACTGGTCTACAACGTCAAGCTGTGACACAGACGGTCCTGATTCGAGTCTCGAGGCCTGGAATTTTTCATTGACAAGGACAACGTCACAGTTGCGGGTTTTCTTTGGGTTCTCTCTTTTTCCCATGTTAGGCATTAACATGTCTCCCACCACTGGGTAGGGACGATATTGAACTTCATCATGGAAATGTTTTTGCTAAACCAGGGATAAACAGCGGCAACACCTAGTTGTCGACGTGCGGAGAGGGCTCATCTAGGAATATGTGGGGCTGCCTGCATGAAAGTTGGATCCACAGCGACCTTAGCACAGTCAATATGATTGAGAATGGAGTAGCCGGGGTTAGTGTAACAGTTGACTGTCATGAATGTAGCGTTACTCTCCCCAGTTAGGATAATAGTAGTAGTAGTAGTAGTAGTAGTAGTAGTAGTAGTAGTAGTAGTAATAGTCATAATAATAATAATAATAATAATAATAATAATAATAATAATAATAATAATAATAATAATAGTCAAATGTTCCGATAATTAAGTTATAGTACCCCATTGAAATCATTTTCTCTTCATGCTTTTTGTGCCGAGCTATTTTCCGAGTCAGATACGTTTCCTAGGTCGTGAATTCGCCATGTATTTTTTTCGTGAGTATAAAATAAGAGACAAACTGTTTAGAAGCCGAAGGCCAATTCATGGACTTAGCATATTGGAGATTCTAGTGCAAAGAAGGAGAATACAAGTGGAACATAAATTGTTTTCATTTACACGATTACCGCACCGAAGTTTGAATTAATTGTTAATTTGAAAATGTCTTACATAATCATTGTATAAACTTATATTTGTACATACCTCACATTTTAATTACTACGCGAATTACATTGAGAAAAAAAATATTGCATTGCTCTGAGAATTAAGTTTCCAGATCTGTTCAGATGTTTTAAAC
Source organism: Periplaneta americana (assembly GCF_040183065.1). NCBI lineage: Eukaryota > Metazoa > Arthropoda > Insecta > Blattodea > Blattidae > Periplaneta > Periplaneta americana. The sequence goes on from NC_091123.1 coordinate 91,822,463, forward strand.
ATCTGCTATGTCGAAACTATTGTTTTTGACATCGAGTATGTCTCTGCAGTATTTTCTGTGGAATTGTGTTTAGTTATTGTGTACATTTTATTTTTCGGGAATTTTAATTGAGTAATGAGTATGTTGTTTACATTTTATTTTTCGGGAATTTTAAGTGGGTAATAAGTATGTATTTGTAATTTAGAGATAAATGGTTACCGGTACTAAATACAATCAGAACTTTATCAAATGTTTTTCACAAAAGATCGTCATAAACTTATCTGATTTTGATATAATAGCACAATTCTATTTCATTTCATGATAAACGTTTTCAGTTTTTTAAAAAGCCATCATCAGATCATCATTAATCCTTAAATTGAACAGTTGTTACATTATAAACATTGAAAGACAATGGGTTGCATAACAGCAAATCATGTTGAAAATGTAAAATCATACAAAGGAATGATAATAATAAAACTTTAAATGTATAGACAAATTCAAAATTGTTAGAATATTAAAATCAAGCATTAGGTCCAATGTGAAAATTATGTGAAATAAACAGCATGCACTTCCTTGCAATTATAATTATATAATTGCAATTATAATTATATAATTGCAAGATCTTGTAATATAATACCTTCTACATATAATTGCAAGATCTTGTAATATAATACCTTCTACATATAGGAAGCGCATGCTGTTTATTTCTCATAATTTTCACATTGGACCTAATGCTTGATTTTAATATTTTAACAATTTTTAATTTGTATATACATTTAATGATTTATTATGTTCATTCCTTTTACGATTTTACATTTTCAACATGATTTGCTGTTATGTAACCCATTGTCTTTCAATGTTTATAATGTAATAACTGTTCAGTTTAAGGGTTAATGATGATCTGATTATGGTTTTTAAAAAACTGAAAACGTTTATCATGAAATGAAATAGAAATATTGTGCTATTATATAAAAATCAGATAAGTTTATGACAGTCTTTTGTGAAAAACATTTGATAAATCAACACAGCTTATCGGATCCAACATGGGTATTAAATTCAAAAATCAGAACTGTTTCTATTTATTTCTCCTTTTTACACAAGAAACAGTAGTGAAGAATATGTATGAATAAATAAATTGTAGGTCTACTATTATAAATTTTATTATCTTCAGAGCGCAAACGTCATAACTAGTTATGATGAATTAAGCCCTAGTAGTCCTGTTTTGGTTTGATGCAGTATTGTTTTGAAAGATCTTCTGTTTGCTTGTAATCTTGTTTTGTTAGTTTATTTTTGAACTTTTATTAATGACAGGTTCTACTTTCAATTCTAAAATTTGAACATGTGTCTTCTACTTCAGAAGTACGTATCTTGATGTTTTTTCTAGAAAATTTAATTTCATTTACTTAAGTCTTTTTGTTTAATAGTTTGAAGAAATTAAAATAATTTATTTTAAAATTCATGCGAGTCTTGGAAATTATTGCACCAACTTGGTACACGCGTATGCCACCATTCATGTTTGAATGCAGAAAAAAACGAATCACGAAAATCCCGTCAATACCGAATCCTTGTAAATGATAGTACATGAATGAGTGCCAAGGTCTGAGCATACCATTCCTCTTGATTACGCGATGTACAAGCTTGTGTTGAAAAAGTTCGATGAAATATATTAATAGTTGTCGTATACATGTTTAAATTGAAATCACATATACTTTACAGTCCACACCTGTGGAGTAACGGTCAGCGAGTCTGGCCGCGAAACCAGATGGTCCGGGTTCGAATCCCGGTCGGGGCAAGTTACCTGGTTGAGGTTTTTTCCGGGGTTTTCCCTCAACCCAATACGAGCAAATGCTGGGTAACTTTCGGTGCTGGACCCCGGACTCATTCCACTGGCATTATCACCTTCATTTCATTCAGACGCTAAATCACCTAGATTTTGATACAGCGTCGTAAAATAACCCAATAAAAAATATATATACTTTACAATGCATCTCATATTTTAAATAAGATACGTACGTAGGTCTATTATAATATAATCTGACCTCTATTATCAAGTTCGTTGAAATTTAACTACTAATATTAATAATTTCAAGCTATGCCAACAAATTTGTATTACGGAATATGGAAATATAAATGTAATCGTATACTCTTTTCTTATTCTTGACGCGTTGATGGCGTATTTTATAGGATTCCTTCTTTTTCTCAATGATATATCGTTAATAAACTCTTTGTTGTCAAAAAGCAGGGTTAGACAACAATACCAACCGTTTTCTCCATCTTGGTCCGGATCTTGAAAGTAGTATTCCACTTGTCAGAGTACAGTAGTTGAATTAATCTACCGTCTGGAGGAATAGAGACAGTTTGTTATCGTGTAGCGATGCAAGCCGTGCTATCTTGACAAAATTATGCCTGTATTGTTTCCTGAGCTCTTAGCGTGGCTTAGACGTTAGATGCCCATTTTCGATGTGATGTATATTTTAATATAAAACGATTAATTAAATTAAAGTCCATAATATACTGTATATTTTATTTACGGACACGTGCTCCGTAATATTTACTGTAGGTAAGTAAATCACCATCATTCACGGGTTAGGTCATTAGACCTTTTCGAATTCATCGGCTCCTAGATCTGCCTACATCCCGTCTTGCTCTCGGTTTGTATTGTATCATTTGCTTAGGACATCTTTCCTTATTCATCCTGTCTATTGTATTATTTACTTAGGATATCTCTATTTATTTTCCTATCCAGTTTTGTCTGCATGTTTCTATTTTGTCTGTTATTGCAAAAATTTCAGTCTTTCTAATTTCTGTGTTTTAAATTATGTCTTCCCTTGCACAGACTTTTAAGACAACAAAGAGAAAACGATTTTTGCCAAAAGAAGTAAGTAAATAAATAAATAAACACAAACAAACATTCCAATGGCAGGAAGATAAACATTTTATTAATCTATTCTTATCTCAGAAGAAAATGACATTTCATAATAGCCTATTATGCATAACATATTATTTAAACTCGCAGTAACTCAGCCATAAGATTAGCAGTGCCACGTTTTAAATACTAGTCCATAATGAAATCGCGAATATATGCTGTACATATGTTTTTAGGACATCATGCAACCTGAATTCACTTTGTTAGGATGTAAGCTAGATTCGTATCTAGACAACTGTGGTAGAAATTTATTGCAATTCTAATTCTATATAAAAAAATAAAATGTGTGTGAATTAAGTTGTTTTATATTTACTTATATTTTTGTCATAAATTTCAAAGTGTGTCATACTAGTGTTTAATCAGCATAGATGTTATTTATATACTAGGAATATTTTAATTTGATTTCAAAACTCACGATTAACTCGAAAACCTTAAGCAATGGAAACATTTTGAAAACAAATTTGAAATCAGAGCGATGATTTCTGTGAGAATCCGCAGTTCTAACAGACAAAAGTTGTCACTCGCCACTCAAACCCCCGCATTTAACTCGCCGTAACTCGTACACCAGCACAGATTTTGAATATCAACCACTTTTAAAAGTAATTTCCATTCTTTCTGAACATTTCTCTCGCTTTGACTCATGCAAGCAAATTCAAGCATGTACGAGGACAAAGAAATGAATTCCAGGTAACGCCCCTTCAGTAAGCAAAGATAATTATAATTATTATTATAAGATAAAATAATTATTTATAGATCGTATGCTAGTTTGGCTTACCGAAAACTATCTTCCAGAAATCTTCTATACTCTGGGTTTTCATCTTAAAAAAATGAATCTTCGCTTTAACTCTTGAAAGCCAACGCGTTTCAGAATGCAGCAATAAATTTGTATGTTCCGCTTCCATAGACTTCCAAAGCTCTTCAAATCATTCCATTACTTTTTATACTTTCCCAAGATACACTTTCTTTAAAACTAAGTCACAGTTTTTTCCATAAACACATAAATGTAAGTGCAGTAGTAGAGTTACACGAAACTTACACAACAGCAGTTGATATTTATAATGAATGCACAGTAGACCAATGATATTTTAGGCCAGCGCTTACTGTCGGATTAATGAGTGAACCTGTGATCAGAGGCTGCGCTCGGGCATGGGTTTAATGTTAAGATTTTCTCCAGCTGATAGACCAGTCATGTCAACTGATGCCCATAGGCGCAAGCGCGCGCTTTAGAGCTCAGGAGAGCCAGAGCGCTTTACAGCGGAAAGGAAAGAGACAGACGAAAAAGGTAGTATATACAGCTTGGTCGAGCTATATACAGGGATGGCCACCATTGATTCAATGACTGAAGGGAAGAGAAGTTACTATAAAACTGTATCCACGTTAATTTTTAGATTTGTCTGAGAAGTATAAGTGTATTATAAGAATGTAAGTTTTAATAAATTTTAATGCTCATTTTTCACAAGTTTGCTTTTTTATTCAAAAAGAATATTTTCTCAACTTTTTTACAGAAAAGTAAAATTTTCAGATATTATGTTTATTTAGTAGCTTTACAGGTACTGAAACAATGTATCCGTAAATCTAATATATAGTCAATACGTAATACTGAAGATAGTGTATTGAAAATTTTGAAAATATTTGCATGGAAAATGTTTGTAAGGAAATGAATTAACAAAGCAACTAATGTTACGTCATAAACAAAAGATATGTGCCGATGTGTTGTAAAAACGTCAGCTCTATAGCTTCAGCAGATTTCGAGAAAATAATTTAATATTCTGATAATAGGAAGTTGCGCACTAGTATCACAGTACCTAGGTAACTTTGCTTTGTTCTATAATATTGTTTTGATTAGTTGATTTATTACTTCTTTTATAAGGCTAAAGATGCTTCAATATCAATTTAAACTTATCATGTCATACTCAATCCCTTTCTTTGGGATATCACTTTCTTTAAGAATTATGTGTTTCATTCACTTAGTACACTATAGTAGGTTGTGCTATTATGGAATTTATGTGAATATTCCTTCTTAACTGTTTATTATGTTATTAACGTTTAAAACACTACTGCAATATTAAGATATTGGTGTTAGTACTTTTGTTTTACATACAATATATATAATATCAAATATAAAGAAGCCATATAAAAATAATGACATAAAATTTTGCGTTCCGTTTGAAGTTTGTGCACTACTGTTTTCTTAATCCAACAGGCTGCTTATTCATTGTACATAAATAATTCTTCCTCCTTCCATACCTAGCACTTGATGCCCGCGCACGACGTCAAGGTCAGAAAAATGCGCTTGCTTTGACATCACTGTGATAGACGAATGTCTATTACCCCTCCCGCGCCAAAATGCCACCTCGCTATAAACCTATAATTAGATAACCTTGCAGCTGATACAACGTCGTTAAAATAACTGATATAAAACAAGACGAATTTCAGTACGCCATATTATTTGGGTTTGTTTCTCGTAAATTTATCCGGTGCAATTCGAACAGTTGTTGCATTTAATGTCCCAGGTAAGGTTGTTGGAATTCCGCTTGTCTGGTGGATTTGAATCCATTTCTAAGGTAGGCCACCTCTGAGCCGGGTTTCAGAACCCCAGGGATACCAGTGATCGTCTATTGATGACAAACAAATGGATGGTGAAGTGATGTGATTTGCAAGGTGTTCACATATCTCATGGGAGTGATCTGAATAAAACAGGGCTGGGCAACTGAACGCTCCGTAGAGCATGGGAGAGTGGCTTTTGCTCACGAAATACAGCAAAACAGCTGTGCAGAGGCGGATTATAAATTACATATTATAAATATCGCGCATGAATATAATAGGAATAATTTTTACTCTCTAAACATTCAGAAAGCTTTAAATGGGATTCAAATAAACGTATTTCAAATAATAATTAGAACATTTGTATTTGAGAAAGTAAACTTAACACAATCGGTATAACTTACATAGCGTTTAATGAGAGTACATATTATGTAGTGTGAATATTACAAAATGTTCAAAACTATATATATATATATATATATATATATATATATATATATATATATAGTAACATATGTATTACAGTGGTCGTCAGCACTCGCTGAAATGTGTAAAGTGTAAGCGGAGCCGTCCCGTGCGCCCCGTCGTGCAGCAGAAAGAGGTAGAGAGCATACCCGCTAGCAGCTATGAGTGCACCATGGTGCAGTTGTATTTTCCGAGGGTAAGAGACGCTAGCCCCAGGATGCTCTGTGCTGACGACCGCTATATTACACTAATCAGTAATCAGACTTCAGATGTATTCAAACAATTGTTCTTCCTCTGACACATATCATCAAGTGAGATATACTGCCTGATATCAGCCAGCACCTCAGACAGAGTTAAGATAGGTTATGTAGCGTCAAAATTGAACTTTGGGTGACAAATGACCATCAATGTTGCTTAGAGACACCTATCGTGCCTCAAGGGTTTTTACATGCCGCAAATCACATATTTTTACATGTTCAGTGTTTTTCTTTCTCTTCCTTCTGCTTCTAGGCAAGGTAGCACACTAAAATTAATTTCATTCCTCTTCGTTTCTTTTTAGGAAAAAGTTCTTAATCTTTCTTGTCTCTCCTAAAAAATCTGCGGCAAATATACACGTAAATATTTACAATAATGAATTAAAAATATTTGTAAAAAAACTCATTTTCTACTTGGATAGAATATTAATCATGATTACCCCATCAATTTTTTTAAACTACTCGTAATAATTTTATAAAAAATTAATTTATGCTGATATACAGTATATTGTAACTCGTAATAATTTTATAAAAAATTAATTTATGCTGATATACAGTATATTGTAAGTCTTCTTCATGAAACAACTGAGTACACAAAACTTGTATTTTTATGAAGAAGTCTATCCTATTCTAAGAGTGTGAGACAAATATACACTTAAATATCTGCTACATCCTAAATATTTACAGCAATCTGTATGCTTGTTAATGTCTAAATATTTACAATAAAAACACTAAAGGGATTCCCAATTTATAGTAGAAGACATATTATTTATTCTGTCAATTGTTTTAAATTAATAATTTTCAAAGTAATTGAGAAAATCTACGAAATATTTATTTGGTTAATTTACGATATTTTTGGATTCGTTTGATTTTGATAAGCATTTTTCAATACTTGGAACAATGGATCTCGTCATGTTCAATCTCAAAGTGCTGTCGTACTGCTATCAAATGTATAAATCCATCCTTTACCACGTGACAGAGCTAACATTCCGCTCTCAGCTGCCGCTCACCAGCGTCTATATCGCTCATTTCTCTTATTTGCTCAAGTTGCCCGGTCCTGGTCTAAAGGTTTGTGCAGTGTGTTGGAACAATAACAGTATTGGTAGTATTGCACAAAATTGAGCGAAATGTATTATATGTAGAGACCGGAATTTTAGCCACTACTCTTTGAAGTTAAATGAGTACGGAGTTTGTGCAATGAGCCAAATGACGACGAAGAGTAGTCACACGCTTCATGTATTACAAAAGAATAAGCATAGTCTTGGCTGTGAACTTTTAAATCAGAATGTTACTGTTTCATAGGCACTACCTTAATGAAATGTTTAAGCCTATATTGCAACAATCTTTGATGTAAAATTTTAACTTAAAATGTTACTGTATCAGAGGCACTACTCTTAACAACAAGTTAAGCCTATATTACAGTAACCACTGATGTAACATTTTAGCTTAAAATGTTACTGTTTCATAGGTACCGCTCTTAATGTAATGTTTAAGACCATATTACGATAATCAATTTTAACTTAAAACACCGGTATATATAACACAGGTACCGCTCTTAATGCAGTGTTTAAGCCTACATTATGATAATCTTTGTAAACTTTTAACTTAAAACTCCGATATAACTGTAACACAGGTACTGCCCGGAATGAAATATTTAAGCCTATATTACGAGTACAATAATCTTTTCTGTAAAATTTAACTTAAAATACCGGTACTACTACAACACAGGTACTGCCCTTGTGTACAAGTGTATTTTCCAACAAAATTTTTAAAGTGCTTGTCCTCAACTTTGTTGAATGTTTGTCTGCACCATCATTTCATACAGATTTCTGCTAAATTCGTCCGCTGGCACTGAATTACTAGTTGAAGGTAGATCGTCAGACTCACTCCTTCCTATAAATTTCAAATCGTTTATGTATTTTTTTTAATTACAATGCTGCTGTAAATACCATCTTTTAGTACAGATCATGTCAATCTTACATAAATGGCACACAATTATGTCGTCACTTACTCAGACATACTGTCTTCCAAATTCCTCTACTCTCTCCTGTACTTTCGCACTTGTTTTAGGCACCTTTGTTTCAACTAGTACTGCATAATATCATAAACATTGCAGAACTGAAGCATACTGTACTTGTTTAGGAGTAAGGAACATGTTTTAGAGTGACTCTGTCTGTAGTGCGCGTTACTTGTGTTTGTGAGCAGAGGATGAAGGATTCGTGACGTAATGTATGCCCCGTGCACACACATACTCATTCCAATGTTAGGGACTAAGAAAACGGTCTCTAATTATGCGTTCACTCACTACATGTTACAGGCTGTGGAGCGACTGTTTGTTGTCATTCTTATTATAGATGAGCGAGGACATAGTACAACGAAAGTACGATACTATACTTTATTTCTATAGAAATGGAGAAATGGATGAGCAATATAGGGCGACCATTCTCAAAATATCGACGTTAACAGTGACGCCTTCAATTACCAACGCATGTTTGTTTCTCTGACATATTATTAGAACAGTTTCCAATGCTAATTTTGAACGTTGCAGTATATTTAGTGGTGGTATCGTAGTCACCCAGTAAAGCGTGTCTTAGGCCTATACATCATTCCTGTCAACACTGAACACAAAGATGAACTGCAAAGGCACCACCGTATATCATGCAGTGATTCGCATACGCATTTGATCGATTTAAAAGTAAAATATAGTTTTTATTATTGTTGAACTGTTCGTTGTGAATGGACAACATTCACATCAACAGAATTGACGCGTATCACTCTTGTTTCCAGTGAAGGAGGAAAAATGTAATTAATTCTCTTTGTCTACATATAAGACGTATCATGTGTGATGGTGATCCGCAAAGGTCTATTTTGACATGGGCATAAATGTACGGTACGTTAGGTTTGTTCCAACAAGCAATTCAAAACGCGTTGCGAATTAATACCGAACATTTTCGAAACATGCTCCAGTTGTGTATGGTCTTAGAACTAGTTCGGGATTTTACGTTGTTGGAACGTTTCTTGAACTGTTCTCTCACGGCCTTCGGAGTTTCTTCCCATATTTAAATTATATTCATCTTCCGAACTTAATTCGTCATAAAATATATCACTATCACCTTCCAAATCACTCATGATGGACTATTTTTTTATCTTAACCTGCTAGTGTCGAAGCATTTTAACCATAACTTCAGATTAAACCATCTGCGCATGCGTCAATAGTTCAGAATTACCAGTTCCTGCTCTTAATCGAGAACCAATTTCACGAGTTCTAAAGCACGTTAGAACAGGTAACTGGAGTTCAGAATCGGTTAGGAATCAGTTCTAGTCTTGTTGGAATGCATATTGAGCTACTGCGCATGAGCAAACAATTCAGAATCGATTCTGAAGCGTGCTGGAACAAACCTATTAATTCCTGTTTTATTTCCTTTTCGAAGGAAACTATGTAATGGCTTTTATTATCCTGTCTATTGCCTATGTCCGAATTTGAACTGGTGAACATGGGGAGATTTTAATTAGTAACTCAATATTCGAGAAGTTCTTTGCATTTTGCTATCTGTTCCGCGGTCACTTAATTCAAATAGAATTAATATTACAGTTCTGTCTTTTAAAATCTTGACGTACGTTTTCATACTGGAAGCTTTATAATCATGAATGAGATTCTAATATTATTTCGTAGATAATGTGTATATCAGTATAGTCTTTCATCAGGAATGTGTGCGGCAATTTGTGTATCATAACTAGACTTTGAAATTGAGGTCTCAGTTGGAGAGATACAGGTTAACTGATAGTGGAGTATTGAGCGGAGGTAAGTGGAACAGGCTAGGGCTTGTTTACTTTTTCCATCTATCGGATTTATCCTTTGCGCTGTCTATTTAGTTTTGGTTGAGTGGGTGAATTGGGAGAACATGAAGTCATTGCAATGTCAGAAACGAAATTCAATTGGAACAAATTTTTAAATATACGTTATTAACTTTATTCCACGCAAAAGAAAACCTCACAAGAATAATTATATATATATATATATATATATATATATATATATATATATATATATATATATATGAAGAGTCCACTGCAAGAATGATGGATGTCACTTTCTTGTCGCAAATGAACCAAGACTGTCAGTGCATAGCTTAAGACATATAGAATGTACATAGAGAGTTATATGTCATTAACACTGATAGTCATTATCCAGTAATGATCGGAAAATTACAGTTAAGCTTTGATCGCTAAGCATTTCAAACTTTCAATTGCTTCTCCTGAAATGTATCCCAAATGACATCCATCATTCTTGCAGTGGACTCTTTATATATATATATATATATATATATATATATATATATATATATATATATATATATGAAGAAGAGACAAAATGCGTCACAATTGCTGGCAAAAATACAGCCTTAATTATGGATAAAAATTTGATTTAATTTCGAAGTACCTATAATAAAAAACTGTAATATTTAAATTCAAATCAAAAATAAAATAAATATGTAGAATGCGCTATTTAAATTCCTATCATATTTATCATATTTTTGACTGATATACATATTTCAGTTATCTTATGATTTGATGATATTTCATTTTAGGCATAATTCATTTTATTCTCAGTTTACTCCGTTATTATCAACTTAACCTAGGAAACTTTCATTCTGACTTCTTACTAATATTAAATTCATACTAAATACAGTACTCAGTTATTTTCATTTTAAGTGTAAATTTACATTCCTTTCTTGAAAATAATTATTAAGCTACTTAATGCTCAATTTCCCTCCTCCTCGAACACGAGTTTTACTACGTACGGGAGTTAGGTTTATATTAAATAGAATATATTGTTACCTAAAAGTTTAGTTCTTTAATCTTATTCTTTTAAGACAAATTTTCCCCTCAACCTACGAGTATTAAGAGCAAATACTGGGTAACTTTCGGCGCTGGATCCTAGACTCATTATCACCTTCATCTCTTTCAGACGCTAGATAACCATCGTAGTAAGTTGGTAAAACGTTGTAAAATAACCCAATTAAAAACAAGACAAGTTTATTTCTGTGACTCGCAGTACTTTGTAATAACTGTATTTATGTCGCTTCTTTTTCTTGTACTGTAATTCATGTATATTTACAAATGAAGATTCTGATATTCTGATAAATTATTATTATTATTATTATTATTATTATTATCATCATCATCATCATCATCATCATCATCATCATAATCTTGTATTTCTAATCGAAATGTGTTAATCTTTAAGGACATTTTTAGTGCGGGTTTCCGGTGGATGATCAGCGTTTTTCGTATTCATAAACCAGCGTTAGCGATAGGATATGATTTGAATTCTGTACAAGTAACCAGTGGATAGCCGGGGCTAGCTTAGTACGCTCGTAGCGCGTGCTGCGAAATGTGTATGAATAGCACCTTAAGGGGTTAAGTACAGCTTACAGCAGTAAAATGTTTGGAAATATTCAACATTTTTTTTCTCCTTTACTGTATCTTGTACAGTAATGAAAATTGGTATGTGTAAAACACTGTCCTGCTACATGAAAAAAAATTATTTTTATGACTTAATTTTTTTTTTTTTTTTTCAGAATTCAAAATGGTGGCAGTTCACTGGGCAATGATGAAGCGTTTCCCTCATAACTCATAAACTTGTTAACTTTTCATGTTCTCGCTCTTTTACTTTATTGCTGAAACTCGTGTTTACAATATCATACTCTTTCAACTACATTCCTTAATAAATAATATATTTTGTTATTTTGTGTTAGGAGAAAATACTGATATTTGACCATTTTTTTTAAATGAATTTATTTTTTATCAGACAATCTATCAAAGGTAGAGAAGTCATCTTGCATCATATTGTAGATATGACATGCATAAATACACAAAAAATGTCATCACAGAATGTTGGATAGTTTTTTTTAGCTATGTGGGAAACGCTTCATCACTGCACAGTGAACTGAATTTTGAAAAAAAAAAAAAAAATGTAAATATTTTTTTTTAATCGTAAAAATATTTTTTTCATATAGCAGAAGGACAGTGTTTTACACATACTAATTTTAATTATTGTACAAGATACAGTAATGGAGGAAAAAAATGTTGAATATTTCCAATATTTTACTGCTGTAAGCTGTGCCTAACCCCTCTAAGTTCTGGAATGCACTCCGGTCATCGTTTCATTCTCCACTATCCCCATATGAATCTCGAGGTAATAAATTGTTCTCACATTCGCCGATTTCTTTAAAATGCATACTACAGTAGAAGCAGTAATTTTATGTCTTCACCAGCATAGTTCATTGTCCTTGGAAATCCTGCCGCAAAATGAGTCACACATTGAACAAGACAAACTTACATAGTGAGCGAAATGGAACCGCGACTTGTTTAAGCATGCTTAATTTTTGTCCGTAATTCCAACTGTCGATAAAGACTCAGTTTCGCTGTTGACTTCGATTAAATTGTGTGCCTTTGCAATATTTTTTATTTCTTTAGATCCCTATCGTGGAATATAAATCGCAATCATATGAAAATAATTTGACTTTACTCCTGTTATTACTACAACTGCCGGTACTGCTACTCTTAATACTGCAGCAAATAGACTATTCAGTTATTGTTACTACTACCTCTACTCTTCATTTGGATATTATTCTAAAATAGGGATAGAAGATTTAATACTTAACACTAGGATTGAATTTGCGACAGAGTGAAGATTTGTCTTCATTCCTGAGTCTACTTGTGAGTTTCCTGCCACTAAACAAGTTCAGAATTTTATTAATGGTGGCCTTGTTCCATGTTGACCACATGGTTATGAAGACTCGCAACTTCAGAACATGTGATGCTGATTCAATGTATTCTCATGAAAAGGGAGGGGGGAGAAAGAGAGGGATAGTGCACGAGAGCGAACTTTGTGCGGTGAAAGGAAGAGAAAATGTGTAACATAAGCCCACATGATACTGTCATTATTACATAGTTAATAGCGCTTTATAGGAATTAAATTATTCTGCAGTTATTCATTTCAGATAGTTATAGTGTTCGGTTGACTGTCATTTTCTTCACTAAAACAAAGACTATTTTTATGTTACCGTAGCTATTTATAAACATACAAGTGGTGTCACCACTTGCTCTTATGGAGAATTAATGGTAGGATTTCGTCAGGTTCGACATTTGGTATTCTGATGTTAATGTTAATGTTATGTTTTATTTAACGACGCTCGCAACTGCAGAGGTTATATCAGCGTCGCCGGATGTGCCGGAATTTTGTCCCGCAGGAGTTCATTTACATGCCAGTAAATCTACTGACATGAGCCTGTCGCATTTAAGCACACTTAAATGCCAACGACCTGGCGCGGGATCGAACCCGCAACCTTGGGCATAGAAGGCCAGCGCTATACCAACTCGCCAACCAGGTCGACAGTATTCTGATGCAGTTACTTGTTTTACACATAGAAATTCCGTCGCACTAAACTAATAAGCAGTTAGGAATTTATACCGTGCGATCGAAAAGTCCCTCCGCAGCTCCATTAGTTTTGGTAACCTTGTAAAAAGTTGTCACTCCCCCATTCATTCCGGTTTCATAATCTCACGCCCCCAAGTCCATCATACACTTAGCGGCCAGTGCTGCCAGTTGAATTTTCTGCCTAGTGGATTCTCGGCTATACAAGCATTGCGTAGAGACTTCTCGATCGCACTGTACAATACATTGTATAAAGTATTACTCAAGATAACATACAGCGCGTTTATTTTAATTGGGCTCTCTAATATAGGAAAGCGACAGTTATGTAAGGACAAGCCAAAAAGGCAGGCAGCGATAAGGCGGCATGATGCTTTGAGTCGTTTTTCTGAGTGACGTGTGCAGTGCGATTTCAGTTCTGTGTTTCTGCTATTTGCAACATGGTTCTAAGATTTACTACCGAACAAACATATTCATTTATTGTAACTTATGAAAAACTAACCACTTTCCCAATGTAGAGTATTCACCTAATAGGAAAACATTTAATAAAAGAGTGAATAAATTCAAAACTACGGGATCAGTACTTGACAAGAAATCAAACCGAAGACTTGATAAAACAACACACGAGACGAAATGGCTAACATTTCGGAAGCAGAGCTACAACGTGTGAATCAAAATTTGTTTTGACGCTACCAACGCCTGCGTTCAACATCGTCTTTGAAAAGGTAAGCATTATTTACAATTTCATATTGAAAAAAAAAGTTCTACGGTTTATCTCGCGTGCTCTTGACTCACAACCGGCCGCGTGTGGGCAGCTAATGTCTCATATACTCAGCTTTCACGAGCGTGTCGAGGATTCGCCATGAATTACCGAATATTCGCCTTACAACTGAGGAAAATCTCGGAGAAACAACCAGGTACCTACTCAGTCCAAAGTGAGAAATCGAACCGACAAGCGAGCACAACGCCGGAAGGTGAAATCTTATATTACGGGATAGGAGTATGCATATTGCAACATCACAATAGACATTTAAATACAAAGCGTACCAAGTTTTAGAATCTTATTCGAAAAAATAACTTCATAGTAAAATGGGCATCATGTGCTAGAGAGAATATGATGCTGTTTTGTCTTTTTTTTGTTCTATCGTTACAACATAGATGACTTGCAGTTGGTTTTTATTTACACATAATTTCCTGTATGTGACTGCTGAATGTCCATACATACATACATACATACATACTATACATGCACACATGCATAAGCTACATTATTTTTCCATTAAATGAAACATAAGAAGAAAATATTGCGTTTCCGCAAAATATGGATTTCAAGATTTGCACGCTTATACTGTACATGTTTTCAGCATCCTTGATACTGATGAAGTAGTTTGTGACTAGTTTCCTGCATGCTTGAACATGAGAGAAGCAACCAATATATTGCAAAATTAGTCTTATTCCGTATGAAAAACTAATCGCAATATATGTGCTAAAATTCTTAAGCGATTAAAACATAAAAGGGTGGGAATGGAATATTTTCATAACAAACGTGACAGGAGGCGAACATTGGCGAATATCGAACTGCGTTCGCCAGACCCGACAAACTTGAACCGACATAGGCTGTAATGCACGACACTATTTGTGACATGCTCTTTCAACGCTTTTCCTAAAATTGTTGAACGAATTTTGTTCATAATAGTAGCAACGAGTCTGTTTAATTCAGGAATGCAGAACATAAAAAAAATAATTTTTACTGAAAAAGTAACGAACGTGCACTTAAAAATGTTACAGAATTGTGATTAAAAAAATAGCTTACGGTTTTCTTCTTGATGTATTTTGTATAATGAAAAGTCAGTGAAATTATATGGATAGAATATTTCCGGGAATGTTGTGTCAGAGAAATTATCTGAAGTATAGTACTTCCAGTCGAAAATGTATTGAGACAAAAATTTTAGGACTTAAAGAGAGGCTTTAAGAAATTGACTTAACTGTAGCCGCTGGAGACAAGTAACAAGAAGTGACATAGTAGGCTCGCATATTACGTCTGTACTATATTTATTGATTGTCATTTTCTAGCATGTTAGTGGACAAGGTTTTTGAAATCACTAATACTGACCGCATCAGTAAGCATACGGTTAGGATTTGGGAAAGGCGTTGTTATTGTGTGTTATAGATTCTTAACGCAGGGATCAGGGAAATAATAGTAAGTATACGTATTTTGTATTGGTATCTTTTTTTCTCTATCATATTTAGATTATTTTAGCTTAATCAGTATCGATATGAGGATGTCTTGTGTTATCTTAGAATTATAGATAACCAAAGTCGCTTTGATCGCACGTCACAGTAGCTTAATCGTATGTTTGTCTACCGTTTAGAACTTTAGAAGTTCCGTTGTGGACTTCCACGAAAGTTCATCGCGGGCTGTGGAGTCGGGTAAAAACGAATTGATGAGGATAGGATGGGAAATGATTATGATGATGAACTGGAGGATTTGGCGATGGCTTTTATAAGGTACATTTTTGTCATCTACATGGACAAACAGAGAAAACACTGGAAATCTCGATGGACGAGTCGAATACCGAACATACAGAGTAGCTAAAAAATGTATAGACTTTCACTGTTCATCAATAACTTTGGAACAAATGGAGATAAAATTCTCATTTTCGGAGAAATTATAGCTTAATGTTGTTAGTTGGCAGTGTCCAGATGAGCGCGTAGGTGTATTGTGAAAACAAAATGGCGGATGCAAGATTGTCTTTCGAACAACGGAAGGCGATTTGGAAGTGGTATTGTGAGTTTGAAAATATTAGCGAGGTACGGCGACAATGGCGGAACGAATTTCAGACAATACCGCCGACACGTCTAACAATTGTGCGTATTCGGCACAAATTCGGACCCAATGGTAGGCCTACTGTTAATGATGTGCATAAAGAACGTTCCAGGCAACCTGTAACAGCAACAACTGCAGCCATCTTCGCAGCAGTAACAATTTACAAGTTCACAACAGAACTTTGTGAAACAGTGTGCACGTGAAGATGAAACCGGAGTCAGTCGATCAAGTGTACAGCGAATTTTGAGAATTGCAAAGTGGAAGGTGTACATTTCAAGACTGCTGCATGCAATGAATGAAGACGATCCTGATCGACGAATTGAGTACTGTGAGTGGTTTGAAAACATGGAGAGTTTGCAGGGAACATTGCCTGGTCTGACGAGGCATAATTCAGACTGTAAACCGCCACAATTGCGTATACTGGACCCCTGAAAATCCGCACATCCATCAGGACAAAGCCATCAATTTGCCGGGACTTAATGTGTGGTGTGGTTTGTTCTCCGGGTTTGATTGGGCCGTTCTTCTTTGAAGGTACAGTTACCGGTGCGGTATATCTCGAGATGCTTCAGACAACAATTGTACCTGTCATCCGAGAGATGTATGGAGATGAGAGATTTTATCTGTAACAAGATGGAGCCTCAGCCCACTACCATCGAGATGTCAGGGCGTATCTGGATGAAACTCTACTCGGAAGATGGATAGGTCGAAGAGGTTCTGTCGAGTACCCAGCACGATCCCCAGACCTAACACCAATTTCTACCTATGAGGGACCCTAAAGGATATTTATCGGGAAACACCAGCTTCACTGAATGCGCTACGAGAACAAATCGAAATTTAACGCCATATGCAGCTATCACACTGGACAGAGCTTAGTTCGTGGAGCAGTGGCATCGATAGTGTTTGGATGCTGATGGTAGGCCTACACCTACATTAAGCTACAATTTTCCCCAAAACGAGAATTTTATTTCAATTTGTTCCAAAGTTATTGATGAACAAACAGTGTATACATTTTTTTTGGGCTACTGTCTATTAGATACAGAACTGGCGAATTATCTCCAGGCTAGTAGTAGTATGCTCCAAGACTGTACTACTACGAACTTATACTGAATTCCTGATAAGAAAAATATTGAAGTAAAGAAACATTTGAACAAATATTTGATGCGAAATGTTTTATACTGCTGAGATGCGTAACGTGATGTCATATAATTGCTGCGCGCTAACTCTCCACGTACAGTCTGTTATTATGAAATTAGGAACTTTCCGTTACTATGAAGACAGGCATTGAATTCTGTAAAGTAACACTTTTTATACCTTATTGATGATCAGTTCGATTTTTCCACACAAAAACGATGTGAGGGTATAAACATCTGATAATTGTATGAAAATTGTATTACGCAGTCGGCTTGATGCTGCTGCCTATGCAGTCCACCACGCTACAGCACAGACTCCGATGTCCACAGTGGCAAGTGTTTCTGTACATTGTTTATGTTTAGTATAATCACAGTCTAGTATATACAGTCACGAAGCTTGAGTTGTGAGGGTGCTAGAAACAATAAACTGTGCTGGTACTATTTCGCATTGTCTGTAATGAGGCGATATTAGCGATCCTAGTGGTGAGCAACTATCTATGGATGCATATTTACTACGTATTGATCTTTGTGACTGTATATATTAGACTGATATAATATTAATAATGTTTGTACGTTTAGGCACTTACAGGAGAGATAACTTTGTAGGGTTACGAAAGAGCGAAACAAGTCTCGACATTACATGCGAAATGGTATACTGTAGGTTACGTTAGGTTGTAACGCGGGTTCTATTTGCATGATATGCAACAGTACGGCCTTGGAAGCCCGCCTACTTTAGACTGTTTTTGTTAATAGTTAATTTTGTGAAAATGGATTTGTGATAACTCATATCTGCATTCTGAACGTATCACGAATCTCGGGTTCATGATTTTATCATATTTCACTTCTGCCTAAATTATCATAAACGATCAACATCTCGATAAGGAATTGCGAACTAATTTCTAGAGCGTACATCAACGCTAGCCAATAGGAGAACACGGTATGATTTGGTACGATGGTATGGGAGGTGGTAAAACTCCACCCTTTTGTTTACCTCAATATTTTTCTTATCTAGAATTCAGTATAGAACTGTTGTTACTATTTGAAACATTGACAAATGATCAGTGAAAAATTCCTTTAGTAGCGAATAGATGGTAAGTAAGGGCGACATAGCTGCTGTCAGAGCCAGTTAACCTTATTACGTACATAGTACGTTGTTTTATTTGTTGATATTAATTTGACGATGCTGTATTTAACAGTGCATGCTTTATCACGGCCAATTTAATAATCCAGGACAGATTGTATTGATGGCTATAAAGAGCATCTTGAATACCTGCTAAAATCTAAATGCATGGCATTCATCTTAGGTTTGCTCAAGACGTAATCTTTGTTGTAGAGACATTGATACCCACTGGTTTTGAATGCATCTTGTTACAACTTCGTTCATTCTGCATTTGTGTTGATGGGATTTTAATCCGTGTTAGCAGTCATCTCAAAACCGGATTTGAAAGGCACTGTTTACAAATGAATTAAAACTGTTTAGAAGATAGTCACAGAAATGAGACGAACGTGGCCACGTATGTGTAAATTCTGTAACAAGACTGTTGCGACGATTAGAACCGGGAGTCAAACACACATGTACGTAGGTCATGAAGGAGCTGAACATGCATACGCACGCGATCTAGCATTTAATTGCACTTTCAGTATATTTCTTTACGAGGGTGAATATTCTCGTGCGTCAGCTAAGCAGCTACGAGTAGACAGACGGGCAGATTGGTTGGATGATCAAACCTGAAGCAGGTAGCGTGGTGCCAGGGAGTCAAGTACTGGCAGCGTCCGGAGTTATCTTTAGAAAAGTTAAGCAAGCAAGAGCCAGGGCTATTTCTGGGAGGAAAAGACCAAGCTGACACATGCACCAGCGGTCGTTTTACAGGCCAGACTGAATCGAGCAAGTCTCCGCCCCAAAAGCTCAAATTAAAATCGGAACTGAGTAGGTGCGTTCGACTGAAGACGGCGTGTAGCACACTGCCAAGGCTATTGTTTCTAAATTCAGCAGTCTCCTACATACACGATACGATCTGATAGACATACGTGGTTAAAGTTGTTCTAGAAACATGGTACATTGGCGAACCTTTTATTAATTGTTACTCATTTCTATTAATTTACTGAGAGAATTGTAAATTGCGCTGAACAATTTTGTAGGTTGACGACAACGCCGATGATGATAATAATAATAATAATAATAATAATAATAATAATAATAATAATAATAATAATAATAATAATAATAATAATAATAATATGATTTCATTTCCATAGTCCGGTTTGTAACTGGAGATATTGGAATTATTACACCAAATCCAACAGAATAAAACATTGCAGAAAATACTGTTATTAACACCTGCACCGTACAGGTTTTTTTAATATACAATCCATGCGTTCGACTAGATAGAAGCATTTTGTTATCCTGTCGGTGAATTACCGTAAATTCATCCGAAAGACTAAGATACGAAGATTCAAAATAATGACTAGAGGCCGGATGTTTAGACATTTATTTTGGTTAAAATAGGCAGGCATACAGGCACTAAAATAGTAAAAATAGGCAGTGAAATAGGCATTTATTATTCATAGAAGCAGACAAAAAATAGACAAATACTTAATAAACTATCCCCTACGGTACTCACTTTCCTTAGTTATATCACAACAAGATGCTTTTTTAAGTTGTCAACTGTCATAGTAAGTCGCCTGTCAGAGAGAACGTTTTTTTGTGGTGGAAAAAGATTTTTCTACTTCTACTGAAGTGATTGGAGCAAATTTAAAACAACTTATTTCAGAAGGACTGTCTCTACTTTCTTTCAGAGATCGGGAGAAACCGACTGTGTATTGTCTCAAAAAGAGGGGTGTGAGAATGGATTAGAGACTTCAAAGTACGCGTGACTTGTGCGTGCAAGCGACAACAGTAACGGGACTTGGGGACTTGCTTTTAATACTTCCCTCTTCCCCTTTCTTTCGCTGGTAAACCCCGAAGTGATCTGAGGACTGAGGGTTGTACTGCTCAAACATCTTTGTTAAGTGACATAAAAGATAGAATCGGTAGGGGAGAAAAGTTTACGACTTACATATGTATTGCTGGAGAATAAGATTCTCAGCAAATATTTGTGTCAGGTGAATATATATTTTTAATTTGTACAATTGTTCTTTTTTGTTTTTGTTACAATTTATGTGCGGTTTATTTTAAATCTATTAAAAATATAGAAAATGTGCAATAACGACGTCAAAAGGCTATAAAAGGCATTTAACCTTAAAATAGGCAACAGGAGCTAAAATAAGCAAAAAGGCGAAATGAAAATTGGGCCTATCGTCCCCAAATGTGTGGAAACGTAGGTCTTTCATACATACACTTAGTTTAAAAAAAGGCATTTTGCCTAACATCCGGGCTCTAGTAATGACGAAAACAGTGATGATGGTGATGATGATCATGATAATAATAATAATAATAATAATAATAATAATAATAACAATAAGAACACTTTGGTTTAAGAGAATAAATACACTCTTATAATTCAGTTGAATGTGATGTTCATTTTCTGTATTTATTTTCTGTTCTTGTTTCCTGCTTGGTAAGTCACCGTTTTCATAATATTTCATTCAACCTTATACGATTGATGGACACGTAACGGAATTGTGCCCGCCTACGAACATAGAACATCACATTGAAAATGAACAAACATAGCCTACATGGCGAGTTGGGATTCTAACCGACAATTGTAGCCTACTTCTACTCGACTTTAAAGTTGGGTCTTTACCGTTGTCTTAGCCGCTGTGTACATCATTGTCAACCTTTTTTTTTTGTCAATACTGAATGGATATAAATTACATCAATTTTACTATATTCGTTACAGTTATTCCAGAATACGAGTTTAATAGAATGCGAGTTTAATAGACCACGGCAAATGAATCTACATTACATTTTCGATCATTACCGTCGAATATGGAAGTTGAATTGGCCCTCTTCGACAAATTACGGGCTAGCAGAACTAGGTTGCAATCCCAGGTGAAGGAAAAATTATGTGCCGAATCTTTCCCAGAGGTGGAAGGTGGTAATCACCACATTCTAGTGCCGTAGTCCAAAAAATTAAGCTGTGTAACTCTACGCTTTCTGTGTGCCATAAAAGTTGTGTGCATGGACTTAAGCCATTAACATAAAATAATTTGCGTAGCTTTTATAACTCATACGCCTTTGAATCGGCATTCCCCTAATTCAAAACTCACTTCAAATTACTAATATTGCTTACTCTTTTATGGAGAATCCAACGTTTGCTTTCTGTTTCCTTTAACTCTTACATCTGTTTACTTTAGGCTTTCAGTACATAAATTAGTAATTTGTGTGAAAAATAAATTATACCGGTAACTAAATAATACGGGTAAGTATATAGATAAAGTCATTGTTCTTTAGAATGATCACGAAAGGAAATCCAACGCTATTGAAGTTGGATGCTGACATTACGTCATGTTGTGTGTTCGTCTAATGTGTAGGTCAAATAAAAGAAAACTCACCATAGGAAAAAACACATATACATCATCATCATTATCATCATCTACCTGAGCAGAAATTTAAGTACATAATTTCGGTATTCATTATCACCATAATAAACCATATGGGCTAGGCCACCTAGTCCGATCGGGTTGTCACAAAGTTTCGTTTAATTTTAAAATTCTTCTCGCCAGCATTTTCTAGATCTGACAATACAGTATTTCGTTTTCCAATAGGTTAAGGTTATAAAAATATACGTATATGTAGTTTTATTCTAGTCCACCGCTGTGGAGTAACGATTAGCATGTCCGACTATAAAACAAGCGCTCCCATGTTCAAATCGTGGTTGGGATAAGTTGCATGCTTGGGGTTTTCCGACGTTTTCCCTCAACCAATTGAAGGAGAATTGTCGGATAACTTTCGGCGTTAGTCCTCGGGCTCATTTCGCCACATCTAATTATTATCATCATTATTTATTACCATAGCTCGAATTAAGTTCACGGTACAGCGTGCTGTATACTGTACGTACGTACAAGAGCGCGACCGTTCGGCGACATTTCACAGAACAGAGTGGTAATCACAATAAGTCTCACTATGCGGTGTAAACTTTCGGGTCCCTCTTCCGTAAGATCGAGAGAAGAAATATCCTAAATGGTTCCATCTAAGAATAATGTGTAAACCAATTGTTTGTATATTGTACTACAGTGGAATCTTAATTCGAACTCTAAAGGGGAATTTGCGTTATTATTCGTTTTCTTAGACCATACGACCAGTAAAGTTGCGACGCACGAAAAAGTAGCCTGTTAGTGTATCTAATGAGAGACGATACTGCAGTGCTGGTAATAGTAAGTAGAGTATTTTCCAAGACCAAACGTGTAATGACGGTTTGTGTAAATAAAGACGAGTATGTTCTCTGGGCCAAAAGGGCAGAAGGTGAGGCCTGTGACAAGGTTAGGTGGGTTAATTGAGGTGATAGTAAAGCCTCGTTCACACTTTTCAAGTAATTTGAAATCAAGTCACTTGATTCGACGAACTTGAAAAGTGTGGACTATGTATCAAGTTGACTTGAAATCAAGTAACGGCTTGAATTCAAGTTTCAAGTGAAGTTGAGTCCCTTTCTACTTTTTACTTGACTTGAAAGGACACTTGAAACAACTTGAAGAGTGTGAACGTCACTTGATAACTTGAATTCAAGGGGAAAAGCGCGGTTATTTGAATTAACAGCTGTTTTAAGAGCGTTAAATTAACAGCTGATGGGTTTTCTGTTCTACTGGGAACGTAAAAATAATAGGAAACAATAGTAAGTGAAATAATGATCAAATATTTGAGTTTCTAAAGTTGTACAAAATCCACGAAGGCCTGTGGATTATTGAAACAATCGTGTATCGTGACAGAAAAACAAAGGAAGCTGCCAATGAAGGAATAGTTCAATGTGGCTGATAGATTTTTTTTTTGGGTACTGTAACAGCTTCAAGATAATCATTTTCAATTATGGTAAATCAGACCTGCTTATATTTGATTACATTTACATTAAGAATGATTAAACCTGCTTGAAGATTTCACTTATTCCATTTGTAATGGTCAATGGTTTGTATTTCTCTTACTAATCCAATTCCTAACCCATACTGAACAACGCGTCTTCCATTTCGTCAATATATTTATCATTTCCCTGGCACGGAGGCTTGCTACTACAGAAATGTCTAATTGCACAACTTCCATCGACGCCATTTTATCCTACTTGAAAACAAAATAACTTAAATATGTCTGAACTACGACTTGAATTCAAGTTACTTGAAAAGTGTGAACGAGGCTTTAAGTGACAGGACAATGCAGATAACCTCTTATATATTATGTTATATTCTCAGATATTGACTTCCTTAATATTATGGTGTAAGAAAACGAAGTGTAATAAAAAAAAACAAAAATGTAAAAAAAAAAAAATGTATATCAATAACAGAATTATTCACTCGTATACAGTAATGATGAGTATTGGATGTGCAGTGTACTTTAACTTAACAGCTGCAAGTTTTATCTATGCCCACACAAAAATTAGAATACCAGTGGAAGAAAACACTTAAACTTCTTTTTTTGCTAACATTAAATTTGTATATGCTCTTACGCTTCAACATTGTGATTTCAGAAGATCCAGTAATTGTATTTATTTACGTTCCATGGTATTCATACATTGCTTCACAGCTAGAATATGGAACATGTCAAACGAAAAAAAAAAATCTTAATAGTACTATAAAGTCTTAATTATTGTCACAGTCTAGTTGAAATATATACAGAAGAGTTTTACAATATAGTCTACTAGTACAACACAAAGTTTTGGTATCAATACTTAATAGAACACATTAGAACACAGAAATATTCATGAAGCGTTGGTGAATGTCATGAATTCACCTACAAAATAGAAGGCTTGAGAAATTAGGTAGGCCCCTACTTCTTTAATTTGGCCCTAAATAATAGTATGTTTTGAGTTTCATTTTTTATATCCATAGGGAGGCTGTTAAAAATGTTTACTGCCATATAACGCACTTCTTTTTGATAACATGATAGACTTGCCGATGGAGTATGAAAGTCATTTTTGACGCGTAATTCTGCTATGAACTGTTGAATTAGTTACAAAGTTTTCACGAGTACATAAGAGGAAGATTATTAGTGAAAAAAATATACTGACAAGCCATGGGCATTATTTGTAGTTTTTTAAAATAGTCTACACGATTTCCTAGATTTGGCACCGGCTATTATTCTAATTACTCTTTTTTGTAGTAAGAATATACTGTTACTATCTGTGTAATTTCCCAGAATATTATTCCAAAACTCCTTACCGAGTGGAAGTATGCAAAGTATATTGTTTTTAAAGTATTGATATTTACTATCTCTTGCATAGATCTAATAAAACATGCTGAGTTTATATATTGTATGTTATCATATGCTGAATTTAGTTTGGGGGTAATTTATTTAATATGATTTTTCCAATTTAACACAATATCGGTGGCTCCGTTTTCACATTGTAAATTTCTGAATCGACTAGAATCCACAAACACGGCAGACTGCCGATTCGGCGCCGCGCAAGCACAAGTGGTGCCATATTTTTAGTACTGGAGATAATGAAAAGAGAATTCTGTGAAGAGTGTTGGTGGAATTATGAAAGGAAAAACGAGCGAATCCCGAGAAACGCCTTCAACTTTATCCTTGTCCACCACGAATACATCTCCATCAGTGTCGCCGGGATCCGAACTCGTGGTCCGCTCTCTGACAACTGAGCTACCAAGACGGCTTATCGTTGCAGATAGGCGTGTTCTGGTCCTTGTGCTCCGTAACCAGCGGTTTAGAGGTAGGCTTTCTTCTACTTATTTATTTTAATAGCTTACGGCTTCTCTTCGGGTCTCTCCCTCCAAAAATAACATTATTTCGTGGTACTGTGTATTCCGAAATGAGACAAGTGGTCAACAAGCTTGGAAATAGTATTATATAGATATTCTGTTACCTCAGTACTCCTTGTAAGAACGCGACATCACATGTATTCTTTTAGATTTTCTTTCTCCTAAATTCTCTTTTGTCATTGTCTTTATCATAGGTCAGGCGTTATTCATTCGTCGGATTACTGGCTGGCGTCAGTTAAAATGTCTGCCGACTGTACAGGTGCAGTCATGTTCGGAGTGCTGTTTACGCTACATCACTTCAGCCATTGGACCCTTGTCTCTCTCTCGACTAGTAAATACATAGTTCACGTTGGTGTACAGCAGTAAATTATCATATGTTCTTTTGTGAATTATTTTCGCACATTATAATCTCTGTAACTACTTGCTTGTTTGTTCTAATCGGCTATCTTTGACAATGCATGGAAACCACTGCCATGGACTGAAATCTGTTTAGGGCATGAATGTTTTTTTTTTTTTTTTGTCAGTATCATATCCAGTGTTGTTTTATAGGGTTCGGACGTTATGCTGGTCTTACTCCACAAGAGTCCCATCATGTCTGAGTCAGGTCAGGGTCAAAAACTCCTCCCCCTTCAAAAATAGAAAGAAGAAACTAAAAATAGATCCTGTTAGGAGTATAAAAACTCTCGTTATGCAGTAATACATTCGTACGCTGTTGATAACGGGCGACTAGATTATCCGCAACTGTTAGGCAGCTAGCATACAGGAGCATCATTTCAGTTCTTTCTGGGCGGGGGCAAGATTTTTTCAGGGAAGACATATGGTATATCGCGTGGCGTATTTCCTATTTCCTTCGAAATGAACTTCTTTTCCATACCGTAAACTGGTGTAAAAATAAACTTGACCTTTATAAAAAATATAAAAAAAAATATATACCAGATTGACAGAGCATTATCAAAGTTCATTATTTTCCCCCCACTTCTTAAGTTTTGTTTTTCGCAAATAGGGCTGAAAGGATCTTTTTTTTATGATCATGTTTACCTCGCTTTACAGTAGCTACATTTTCAGTTTTCACACAGACCTAATATACGAAACGTAATTTACTTGGACCTGTTAATATGACGTCGGTGCGAAAAAAAAGTGAACACAGTATTGTTGATAAATAAATGTTAATTTCAATTTACAAAAAAAGTGTACTTTTATTTACAATAGGTAACAAAGCGTATATGAAAGTGGAATATTTCAATATTAAAAGAACAGTTCTCAGATTTTTTTTTCTTTAGTAGTACTAGCTACTCAATTATTGCCTTTTTTAAATTTTAAACTCTCTGTTCTCCCCTAAATATTGTCTCTGATAGCCTAACATTCACGGTCATAGGTTCGAATCCCTCATATGATGTAAATGTTCTTCTATTGTCACTTGGACCTGTTAATATGACGTAGGTGCGAAAAAAAGTGAACACAATATTATTGATAAATAGATGTTAATTTAAATTAATGAAAAAAACTGTACTTTTATTTACAATAAGTAACAAAGCGTATATGAAAGTGGAATATTTCAATATTAAAAGTACAGTTCTCAGATTTTTTTCTTTAGTAGTACCTAGCTACTCAGTTATTGCTTTTTAAAATCTTAAACTCTCCGTTCTCCCCTAAATGTTGTCTCTGATAGCCTAACATTCACGGCCGTGGGTTCGAATCCCTCATATGGTGTAAATGTTCTTTTGTTGTCAGTGTGATATTCCAGGGCCATTCTAACTCCACATTACGCGAACCCTACCGTGTGTCAACCTAAATTAGTTTTAATCCGATTAGAGTATGAACCTTGATGACTAGTCGGGTATGTAACTACTAGTATAACGAAGTGATAGTGTGGATGAAAATAAATTTGTTCAGTGGAGTAATGAACTTCACTAGTTGGATAGTCACTTCTGTTTAACCTTTAAAACACTCGTTTTGACTCCCACTTCGGCAGAGGATAGAGAAAACAATACGAAGCAGTTGCATCGAATCGTTGCTGTTAGGTTTTGTGCCCATCAACCTAGAGAACTCATGTTAAAATTCGGTGCCCTCACGCTGCGCAAGGACGGCCAGGGGCGTAATATGAGGGATGAAAATGATGGTAATCGTAATCATGTGATGAACTTAACGTTAAACGCCTTATAGCCGAAAGCTGAGGAGAGAATTCAAGTCTTTGTAACTCCCGCAGCGGCTTCGAATTAAAAACCGGAACTTGTCCCGCCAGGAGCTACTGGCTAGTTTCACCGCGGGCGCGGAGCTCTTCTTCGGTCTCTTATAATTCGGGCTGATGTTTTCATTGTGATGCGTGCTTATATTAGTCTGAAGGCGATCACACGATTCAACTTTAACGGCATCATCCCATTCATTCCTGTTGTATAAAGAATTTTGAGAGTGGGGGTATCATGTACGCAATCGGAAATAAATTAGAGGTAGAGTTCTCACAGATGACGATGTACGACACCTTGAAGGGTTTTAGGACTTGCGTGTTAAAAATCTAACAGAAATCGGGGCACGAGGTAACATTCAGACCTCATCAGTTCATTACCTCTGACTGGGTTCAACAAGCGATTGGTCATTCGTAAAAATCTTGTTCTAGAAACTGATTTATTAAGAACCTCTTTTAATATGTTTATAGAAGTGCATTTATGTTGTTATATTTTGTACAGAAATACTGACAGAAAAGATTTAGTTTGTACGAAAATGACTTAGAATTATTGCTTTCTGCACGAGACTAGAAGAGAGAATAGCCTACAGTAATTCCAAACTAATTTGTAAGTTATCAATAACGACTGATTAAGACATTTCACAAGAATTTTGATTAGCTACTTTGAAGTGGAATCAGACATACAGTATCTTTTGACTTAAGCTCGTGGTGGTATTATGATTACAAAAGCTAATATACTTGTGGAATGGAACCGAACTATTCTACAGACATTTAATTTTGAGCGAAGTAGACTTAGTGTAATACACAAAGGTCATCTAGGTTTAATGTGTTATGTTGAGGACTTGTAAGAGACTATACTTTCTTGCAATATAACACCATGACAGTTTTCTGTTCCGAAACATTGTCAGCGATAGTAGTGATGCAACATCAACAATTATTTCTTCTTCACGTTGCGATTTCTTATCACTCGATCATCTAGATTAAGTTCTGAGCTTTGAGGATTTTATTCTTTGACAACTTTCCAGTGGTTCTGTAAAGGTATTCTTTCTTCAGCTAGAGTGAACTGTGATTAATTTCTTCTGCATTGAGGGTTGTGTTTTTTCTCACTTCCATTCTCACGTTGTGAAGCTGAACCAGTAATAGATAATTCTACAAGCACTGAGACTTCGTAGTCATATTATCAGAATAGAAAATGGTCAGCGTTTAAGTACAACACAAGTCAAAGAACACTCAAAATCTGTACATTTGTCTACAGATAACGGCTCACTTAAAATGATTCACAAATCTGAGAATTGTGGAGGAACATCTCAATATACAGAATTTTGTGCATGCCCTTGCCTTGAAGCTTGTGAATGTGAATCTCTACTCGCAATATTACTAACAAATTAAACCTACAGTAGCCATATCTGGTTGGCTGGCTCTTTGAGGGCCAAACTTGGAATGAATCCATGCATTTAGGCCCATATTGGCCCATTGTGCGTACTATGTGCGAAGGTTGTACCTGTACGACAAGTGACCTGAGTGGCACTTATGAAACCGATGCTGATAGACGGGCCATCCTGCATCAATCCTGACTACCAGATATTATCCTCAAACAAGAGCTGATTAATCCCAGAGCCCGGAGACCCAAGCTTTTAAATACGATTGGAGAAGATAGATGAAATGAGAGGAAGGTGGAAAGTGTTGGTGAAGTGAAATAGAGAAACTGAAGTACCCCGAGAAAAACACTCTACAAGATCTGCTTTGTCCATCACAAATTATTCCATTAAAATCAGGCCAGACTAGCGAGTTTACACTTACTGATGTTGTTAGCAAAACCCTCAAATGAGGAGGTTGTTGAACAGCTGTTGACAACTGTAGGCAACGCTGCGACTTTCATTATATGTAGCCTATGTCTACTTGTATTATCTTAAATTATGAAGTTGGTATAGAGTAAAGTTCATATATTTCTGAGACAAAAATGTAATCCGGTTGTAGTTTTTCTAGCATAAACTTCAGTCATTGTGCTCATGCAGTGTAGACATAGTTGTGAAACCGTAGGGAATCCAGAGTCATGGGTTTGTCTTTCCTCCGTTATTGCGATTTTTTGAGATAGTGACGCAGCATGCTTTTATTGTCATTCCAAGTGCTAAATTAGAACGCCTTTTGGATCTGTCACACTTCGTGTGTTACACATTTAAGAGCATTGTAGCACATTAACAGCGAATGAAATGAATCCATCGTGTTATTACATATTGTAGAAAGAGCCAGATCGATACGCGCAATGCATGTTGCATATCATATGATATTGTCTGAAATTTTGTCGCGGTATGGTTGGGAAAAAAATACCCCTGATGTTTCAGAAAAATAAACAGAAAGTCAGGTTTTGTTGAAACCAGTATCTTTTTTAATTCAGGTTTGTTTAGCAATATTAAAAATACACATTTGCAATCAAACAGTAATAAATTTTAACATTATATACGTATTTATTTCTTTTAAAGTGATGATGTATCAAGAAACAGAAAATAGAGATTATTATTTATAGAATTTCTTGTAGTCTAATATTTCTTTCTCACTTGTTTTTCTTTTATATAAAATAAATTGATGACAGGCTAACTTTCATCATTCTGTCCTTCCCCAGCATGCAACTGAAAATGATATTATTGCAGTTAAGGATCATCCAAATTAGTTTCACTGCTCTGCGTAGGAGAACCAATTTTATTGCTTTCTCTGGACTCTGTCTGTTTCTAAGTTTAGAATGAACTATTCAAATGCTGAAAAATGCGCTCAACACTAGCGGAGGAAACCCTAGCTGTGAATAACTGATCAATTATAGGGAACACTTTGTCATTAAACTTAATTAACTCATTTTTATGACTTTCACTACACATGCTGTCACTTCTCTCTTCATGTCTGGTGCAAAGAGAGCTTCTTGCCATGGTGGTGATTTAGCTTCTAGTTTTACAATCAACGTTAATAGACAAGTTTCTATACATGTAGTAATATCTTACAAAATTCAGAGCAGTATTTTTTTCTTCTGTAGTAAAGTCCTTTGTTTACATGGATCCAACAATATGCGCCTACTGGAGCTTTGGCTATGTTGTAACTTTTAAAAATTTCTTCCTAGATGCCTGAACAGTTCATTAATTCTTTCCATGCAGTGCTGCAACTAATTCTGAGGTGGTGCAGCTCTATTGTACTTTGTCCAATACTAATGACATGGGTTTTAACAGCAACAACATATCTTTAACTTTTCAGTTTTACATTGGTGACTTATTATCAGTCACTTCACGAGTTCCATTACAGATTTTAAGTAAAGTGTATGAAGCTAATTAACTGAGGATAGTCCACCATAGTATTCTACCCAACATCACAGATATGACTAGTTTAACAGATATTGACGAAATGATTGTTCCTGAAATACTTCACAACACTTACTATTCGTTTTGAAATGTCTGCCACCTAAAAATCATTACTGAAATGAATTGGTATGTGGCATTATAACCATATGTAATCAGATCAATCCATGTTTTAATGTTGGCGCTTGTGATTGCATTTCCTGCATTATCTGTGACAACAGTCCTTACTTTACTTGTTTTTACTTCACAATTGTTAATGCTGTTGTTTGTCACTTCAGGTGGATAGACTAATAATATGTGGATTGCCAGAGGTGTGTTAAGTAAGCCACCTTTTGTTGTTATTTTTACACGCACAATAAAATTGGACATTGTGAATTTTTGTCTATCCATCTATCAAGTCCTACACATATGGTTTCATTTTCAACTAGGTCTATATTACGCAATTTTTATTTCTCTACTTCAAAAATGGTTTTTAAAAGGGTAAGTAACGCTTTTTACTAGTTGGAGAGAGTAATCTAGATGAAGATACTGCATTAATTTGATAAACTGTGGTTGCTCCACAGTTTTGAATGCGAAGTTAGTGACATATAAAACGTGAAACTTGATGATCAAATTCTTCTTTCTATTAAGTATTGGTTCTACCATCGAATATTAGCGTTTATACAATGACTTGACCCATAGAATGATACATTTTGAGTTGCGGCCTTGTAAAATACTGGCCCGGTAGTTATGATAGAATACGAAGATCGGGTATTCTACGGTAGAAATGATCGTAGAATTGGTAGTATTGGTCAGAAAAGGAAGTTGAACGCCTGTATAGAAATTGAAGTATTTTTTAAATTAAGGGTTACAAAATCATATAACAACCAACGAAATGCCTTTCTAGGATACTCAGATAAGGCTGTGATCTGGTTTTGAGTGTTATAATTGCTGTGAATTATTGTTTGGCTATATATAAGTAAGATATCAAATAGATCTGTACCTAGAAGTCCCAGATGTGTGGAAAGGATTATACGATATTTCTGGAACTCGACTCTGGAAGTCGATTGATTGTATTTTAAGAGTTTGTGTAGGAAAAATCACATTATACGTAGCTTAAAATATATTAATTAATCTTCAGTTTCATTTAATTAGAAAGGCGATATGAACATTAATGATTTAAATTGTTAGAAATTATACTTTGTTTAGTTACAATAGTGTTCGATTGTGTAATTTTTGCTGTCAGAGTTTTATTTTATTTTTTATCTCAGCTATATATTATGATTTAATGTTCAAATTAACTTTGTTATAATTTTGAATTCATAGTCCAGTTGATTTACTTACATTTTTAAAGTTATAGTATTTAGTTCCCACTACATTACGGTAGGACGCATATAAATTAACATTACCTTTATTAAACACATTTATATTAGAATACTATTTCAATAACGTATTGCTAAGAACAGTCCTATTACAATTCATATTTACTTGAACACTGAGGTGCTCCTGTTTTCTGAAATCCTTTGTATACACTCACTTAGGTTCTAGATTTTTACGAGTGAGAGTATTTAAGTCTCGTTAAGGACAAATTTGTATGTCCAGGACGAGAATCGAAGCCAGGATCTCATGAAGCTGCATGTTTGCTTATTATATCGTCATTTTTAATAGCATTGGTAGAAAACATCGCCTGTTTATGCAACTAGCAGAGTCTTGGTGTATCTAAAGGTGCATTATATTCTACCAGTGCTACTCGGAAAACTACCGTATTCTACCGTAGTCTGGTGCAGCTTTAGAAGTCTAGTTACGCTTATTGTAGTTCATTATTTTGAAAAGGTACGGTAGTGTGTTTTTAGATTCTGTCTGCGGCAGCCTGAGCTCGCGCGCATCGTGTGTAGAGCAACAGGAGTTTTATGTAGCTGCGCTGATCAGAGGCCATTGTTTTCGGTCGGTCTCTAGTTGAAAGGTTTTGCCGGCCGGTTTGGTCGGCATGTCAGGTATGACTGTGTGACCACTCGGGGTATGCCAGTAATGTTGACGGCACAGTTCCTCTTTCTCTGTCATACCTTCTCGCTCTCTGTTGCTCCTGCGTTTGCTTATTGTGTTCGGCCCGTGTTTTAACGTCGTGAGGGAAACAAAGGGATGTATCCAGTCGTTTGGGAGGGGGAAGCGAGATGTTTTGAATTGACGATGGCGATACTAAACTCCCACAGGGCGGGGCAAGTTTTTATACATGTATATTATTCAAGAGCCAAGGTCAGGTCTGAGCTGGACCGGGCTGCCACCACTCGTGCGTGGCTGCAGCGCTCTCTTCTGGTTGTGACGCTCCGCAAGCAACAAGTTGGCAAACCTCTTTCCAGGATGGTGATTCCCCTTCCCGGAAAAGCGCCCATCCTCTTTTACGTCCCAATTCCTTTTCTAAGTCATTTGTGTGTAAATCGTGAATGAAATTTGTGCTAATCTCGCTTGGGAGTCTCCCGCGCGTGATTCTTAGCCCGTTTGCTCGTTCGCTCTTCATGGTTAGCTTCTTCTCCCCCACCATGTCTTTCATCGGGCGCCTGTCGTTACATTTGCATAACCTCTTCTTCCCCCTGCCTCCTCCTGATTCTTTCCAACATTCTCTTTCTCGTTCTTGCCTTACTTCGCGACCAGAACCCCTGCCTTTTAACATCCATATAGGATTGAGGGAGTGAGATGGAGGATTTTCTCCTTTCTCTTTGTTCGTCGTAGCCTTTGCGTCTCCGGCCTCTTGGGGGGAGAGAGGGGAAAATCAATAAGGTCGGCCTGTCCGTCAGCTACTGCACTTCCACACACACACACACACACACTGGTATAGCTGCCCAGTTACCCGAGGAACGTGTGAGGGATGTAAACAATAAGTCACCCCGCGCTGGAGACTGACTTAGCTATCTCTTTGCAGTATCCCCCGCACTCTCTTCCGTTGCTTTGCCCGTATGTCCTCACTTCTGAGAAAACGCCTTCAACAATTTAACATAAAGTCATTTCAAGTGTATAGTACGGAAGTAGTTTATATAATCAAGCTATATGTTAAACATTCATGGTGTGCAAATGTTGTTCTGTCCCCGAGGATGTTTGCAACTTCTGTTCAAGTTACTGTAATTTCGCACGACCAGTTGCTTGCACGATGTGTTTGCCGGGTTCGGCAATGTCCGGTCCAGCTGGGACACCGTTCCTGTTGGTCTTATTTGTCACACAAGAGCAACGACGATAAACTCAGACATGATGAATGCGTAGCGCATTAAAGTGACAATCCAGTTACAAATGGACGTAGTTTGGATACCTACATCTATACATTTACTCAACCGCCATCCAGTAATAGTGACACATAACCCTAATCTCTGAACACAAGCCGCTATTGTTTCCATTGAAAATCGACGTCATCTCAAATTAATTATTCTGCGTAACAACAATGGCACCAAATACCAGTTCTATCATTATCTTCATTAACTCATTGTTGAAGCGCCGATCCTGACCAGTGGTCGATTTTATGATTACTGGTGTAATAAATCACATCGCTTTCAGATTAGTGTAGCAGAATAATCAAAGCATTAACACATTTGAGGTCCTATGACGTTGTTTTACTGGGCTATGATTAATTATTTTGGACACCGTAATGGTTCGAACGGGATTGTATCCACAGACTCTCGAGAACTCGAGATAAGCCGGTTGTGATGCAAGAATGGGTCGCGTTCGTCGTTGGTGTTTTTTTCAGCGGTTTTAAGGTTTTAACTGTTGACACATTATATTGAAATCATAGAAGTACTTTTGATGGTGCACGCGATTAATACAAATTCGTAATATTGCACATCTGTTCTGGTGTGACTAGGGTTCCCTACTTTCGGTCGGTAAATTCCAGGACGAGGCACAGAAAGAAAAATATTTCTTGAACCAAAACAATTTAAGATCAATTTGCACACTTATCTGGGAGAAATAATATATTTGAATAAAGAGCCTACCACAATTACTTGGTATGACCTTTTAATTTAACATATTGATTATATTATCTTAGCCTACGTGCTAATAAGAACAACATTTCAAATTTTAATTCAAATTAATTTATTCACTTATTTGTCACAATTAATTGGTAACAGCAAATTAACAGTTAATGAATTAACAGACATAACCATCAACATTTGATAACTTTCAGACAAACTGGCACTAATCCTGGCAAACATCTCAGTTGAATTTTCAAATGTGTATTTATCTTAATTTGGCTTTCTATCAGATTTGGCGTACTCTTAACATAGTCATAGAACTCAGTATATGACATGTTGAAGTTTAGTTTCACCTGCACTTCTGCTTTCAACTGATTACAACTTAGTCCTTTTATTTATTTATTTTAGTAGGTTATTTTACGACGCTTTATCAACAGCTTAGGTTATTTAGCGTCTGAATGAGATGAAGGTGATAATGCCGGTGAAATGAGTCCGGGGTCCAGCACTTGCATTTGCTCATATTGGGTTGAGGGAAACCCCAGGAAAAAACCTCAACCAGATAACTTGTCCCGACCGGGAATCGAACCCGGGCCACCTGGTTTCGCGGCCAGACGCGCTAACCGTTACTCCACAGGTGTGGACTTGTCCTTTTATGGTGTCTGTAGACTGAAACTAAACCCCTCTCGCATTAGCCCAAATCATTGAAAACAGGCACTGATAAAACAAAAGAAACTAGTTATAAAAGTCTTTTTATTCTGAAGGTTTAAAAATAAATGCAATCTTCTGTCTACATAATCTTCATTGTGAGTATCTAGTGAAATGTTAAGAATGCAAATATCTTTATACTACTAATCTACGTGAATATTGACTTGAAGACCATTAACCAAAATGTCTAGGTCTATCAACAGACTTAGAATTTTCAAGGACGAAACAGATGTTAAAAAAAAAAAAAAAAAAAAAAAAAAAAAAAAAAAAAACTGACAATTCAAAATTATACCAATTAGAAAGATATTATGCTTCGTCAAAAAGAAGAAGTGCACTTGTCTCAAACTTCTGTCTACATCACCCATGCTCAAAAAATGTTACTGATGTGATTCCGGGACTTTTGCCGTCCCGATTAAAACATTTCTCCGGAACATAGCATATGATTCATGGTCAATCCCGCCGAATCCTGGATGGTTGGGAACCCTGTCTATAACAGAAATAATGTGCTTCCTTTGTAATTTGTTTTTGTAGGCCTGTTCTATGTTGTACTTACAGTTACGTGATTTATACATTATACACAAAATGAAGTGTTTGTGATTAAAAATTAAAAAAATTGCGTGTAGATTATAAATTATGTCGAGAATGGCAAATTCATTGTTAATGTGAAATAGTTATAAATGCTTATCTTTTTGCTCATTTTCAGAAGGCTCTAACCTAAGAATTTCTTATGATTTGTTTTGTGCAACATTCGTTGCAAGACTAGGGCTGCTATGGAGTTTTTTGTGGTAAGATGTGTAGCGGTTTCCTTTTTTACTCTATTGTTGACAAAAGACAATTGTTAATTGCGGCGAAACGGTAGTACAGTATTTTGTGACAGCTTGCCTAAATACTGTTCCTATCTACCGCAGACTACATTACCCGAGATTAGAATCCGGATCCCTATCTCTGGCGTGAAAAACTGACAGTGCACCGTGTTATAATATACAGTATTAATAATTTAATTCACATTTCTATAGACTATAGACTGTACGATTATACTTGTAGTCTACAAGTGTCTGTGGAAATATAAACGAAATTTCTATGCTCACTATCTTCACTTCTGTTGTACAAAAAAAAAAAAAATGTTTGCCGGCATGTTTCTTATACGGTACAAACTGAAACTTCAAATAAAATAATATATTGTTCTAGCTATGTAAATGTTACGAAGACAAGTAATAGGATTTTGAAATGCTATGTAAACGAACAAGCGGTCAGAGCAACAACATCATAACATTTGAAAAACAAAATATTCAAGTATAGAAAACGAAGTAAGAGCGTGTATGACACTGTAACAAGGTCGGTATCAACATATGCAATACAGACAAGCGCTAATACTACCAATTCAAGACAAAGAAGACTGGAGTTTAAACTAATGTTTTGGGGAAGATTGTTGACAAGACCAGGAAAAACCACGTGAAAAGCCAGGGAATGAATGAATGAATGAATGAATGAGAAGGAAAATGGGAGGAGAAACTTTAAAGGTACGTGAAAACACGTCCTTGCAAGGGAGTTGGGGCTGTGAAAAACTGAAAATGTGAGCTCCAAGTCTGTTGGCCACTTGTCTCACTTCTGAAAAGCCAGTATG
Source organism: Periplaneta americana (assembly GCF_040183065.1). Taxonomy (NCBI): domain Eukaryota; kingdom Metazoa; phylum Arthropoda; class Insecta; order Blattodea; family Blattidae; genus Periplaneta; species Periplaneta americana. The sequence continues at coordinate 91,859,667 of NC_091123.1, forward strand.
GGAGAAATTACCTAAAACAAACAGGAGATCAGCATAAATAGAAAAAGAAACAAAATTAATTTTTAATTTAATATGTACGAAGATAAACGAACGGAATGACTTAAGATGTAACGTTTAATTGTGAAATAATTTTTCTGTTAAAATTAGTTTTCTCGTGTTTTTGTGATAATGTAGAACCGAGTTTAGCTGCAAGCTGTAGACTAAGACACAATTGGAAGCGGATTTTTCATATTTCCATGCCAGAACTTCAAAGCAGCTCTGAGGTCCACTCAGGCTCTACTCTCGAAAACCAGAAAAGTAGGAAACTTTGCCTCATTACTTGGTCTACGCCTCAGTGATATACAATGTATTATATGTACAAAAAATGTATCAAAACGAGAAATACAGGTTAATACATATGTGTTTTAATTGGGAGCTGATTTTTCATCTTTCCATGCCAGAACTTCCAAAACGTCTTTGAGGTCCACTCAGGCTCTACTCCCGAAAACCAGAAAGCGTGGAAACTCTGCCTCCTTACTTGGCCTACGCCTCGGTGACATACAATGTAGGCTGTATGTATAAACAAAGTTTAAATAATCCCTGTATCAAATCGAAAAATACAGGTTAATACATGTGTGTTTTGTCTGTGTCAAGACTTCTAGATGTTAATTTTAATAAAAGCCTACATAGAATATATTATCTAATTTATGTGTGGGATATTTGTAATAATCTGTAGGAGATTGTTACAAAATAACAAACTGACTAATGTCCAAATGACAGTAAGGAAGTAATTGGGATTTCATGTTAATTCGAAATTTTAAATGTATTGATCACTATTTTATTTGCGTTTCATGATTTATTTTACAGAATATTATGCATGTCTAGTCGACAGTAAACGTCCGACGTTAAGAGTTTCAATCCTAGGCTAGTTACGTCCCATGAATTTGTTTGCACATGAGCCAGTTGTGTTACATCCTTGCGACCGTGATAAAAGTATTCATTTGATGCAAGCATAAAATGTTTTTGAACGTTGTTTTGCCGAAATATCCATGTGATTGGTTTTAAAAGTGACATAAGTACTTCCGCAGTGCTACTCTTTTATGACATTTTGTTATGCGACATGTTTCTGTACATAGAATTTGCATCCATGGCTTTATGGGCGAGTGATTTGCGACTCACCCCGAATTTAATCCTGCGATGCACTTGTGTGTGAATGTGAAACAGCAGGAAAATATTGATGCCTACTGATCGCTCATGTTTAATCTAGGTTGACCAAACGTCTCTTTTTTTTATCGGGATTGCTCTCTTTTTCAGTGATTGGATCCCATTGCCCCTATAAAATTAAACGAAACGCAAAAGTCCCGTTTTTTTAATTGTCTTAGGTGTCTTAGTTTTCCTAATACATTCATTCTTTGTGAACATCCATGTACAAGCTTGCAATTCATGCATAACTTAGTTTAGCCGTACTCCATACTGTTCTTGTGATCTACAATTCTACGGTATCTAAAAAAGTGCTGAGCTGCAAGCATTGTGATTTCAGTTTATGTATTTATGAACATTTCGAAGCATGTCCTATTTATTACCTTTCCTTTAGATCAGCCACATGGTACAGTATGTTCTTGTAATGCAATTAGGCCTACTTGTGATATTTCATTTCTTTTTAGCATGAAGTTGTCACTTTAAAATACCGAAACGTTTACAGACACATAAGTTGTGTTGTTAGTCAACTGTCCGAAGACAGGTCTGAACCTCACAAGTGATACCAAGAATCAGATAACATTTCCTTTGCGATCTGAAGTTTTGATGTGATATTAATGTGTACACCTGAAGTATGTCAGTGGCCATTTATCTTCATTTGGGTAATATCTGTGTAGAATATTGTGAAATTTGGCAATACGGTGTTTGGTTCGTGCTTAAATTAGATTCCAAGATTATGAAAATGTCTGGTGCATTTTCATTAATGATTTTGGCTAATTTTATTTTGCTGGTGAAAGATTACCTGCATTACATTGAAGAATCTTCAAAACATTGTAAAGCTTAGAAATGTTTCTTTTTTTATCTGTTCCAACCCGGAAGTCCGATTGTGAAATTATTACTTCGGAATTTTTCGATGTAAGACTTTGCAGTCGTGCGTGGGTTCGATATCTGCTAAATCTGATTGCCTGTTGAGTTTTTTCCGACTTTTCTGCAACTGTAAAACAAATGTCTAGTAATCACATCGCGAATCCTGGACCATTTCTTAGAACTCAATAACTAAACAAGATATTTCACGATTTTTATAAAATAAAAGTTCTTACTCCTGTAACTCTTAGAAAACTTGCATAACTTAGTATCTATAGTGAACTTTGTGTACTGAGATGATGAAAATTGGAGATTGTCAGGTGCCAGGTTTGCAAATAAAATACTGAGATTTCCAGTTTTGCATCCAACATTCTAACTAATTGCCACAATTGAATTGTTTACGGGAAATTACTGAATTAAAAGATGAAAGTAAGTTCAGTGCTTATTTACTACAGTGAAACCTCTCTTTAAGGACACCCTCAAGATACGGACACTCCTCATATACGGACAGATTTTTATGTCCCAACTGAAATAATCTAGAAATAATGATAAATTTAACTCTTGTTTACGGACGCTCTCAGACACAAACACGGAAAGCTGTTTCACAGTCCTAAAGCTTGCTTTGCCTCGTGACTGCGGACAGAACTTGGATTTCAAGACCTAATGTGTTACAAAAATGGAAAATTTAGTGCAGAAATTCCTTAACATGAAAGAAGACAATAAGGTCCGCGATCGAGAAATTGTATTCGATACACGATAGGGTTAGTAGGATTATTCTCTTCACTTCAGTTAGTTCTGTTTCGAGAGACATGGCACCTGAATGTAAAGGTTAAGTTGAAAACAGTAAATAACAGTACTGCATAGCTGTAGACCTAGAATAAAAATGCATGGCACAGTACTGTAGTTTCCTTTTTCGATCTTGTCTACTGTAGTTCAGAGTAGCAAAGAATTTACTGTAGTATACTGTATTTAGAATTATACTACAGTAGTCTAATACATTTCATTTAAAGCGTGAAGGGATAAATAATGCATATTATAAATTTACTGTTACATTGGGGAGCCTCCCTCCCAATAAAGGACACCTTCCAGGTGCGGACAGATTATTACGTCCCTTCGATATCCGTAAATGAGAGGTTTCACTGTATATTATTTTGATCACAATGCTCACATATTGATGGAATGAAAACCTAAACATCTAAACAATCAACTCATGTTCGTACAAAGTCCTCCTCTTTCAATAATTTCCTTATCCACTGTTCCATCATTGCTTGTGTCTTCCAGCAAATCTTCCAATCTAAACATTTTGGGTTTCCTTATTACTCATTTTTGTCATCTTTCTAACGTCCTGATCTGAGGGCAAATATCGCCTGATGCTTGTTGCTGATCTTGTGTAATGAGCTTCAACGCTTCATTGCTAATGTAAGGTCTATGGAATACAATAAATGAAATGAAAAGAAAAAAAATGAAATAAATTTAGTTATGAAGTTTACCATTGATTTTTCTTAGGAAGATACTTGTTATTGGTTCGATCTCCTCTCCTTTCTTTTGGCGATCTCCCTGTAGCTACATAGTTTTTTTTTTTTTTTTTTTCATGACAAACAGCAGTGTGTGTGTTGTTATGTGTAGTATTTTCAAGAATGCTATTTGGCAGACAGGTACAAGTTAGTTTCGTCTATTCCTAACGCGACTATTCACAGTGGACATCTTAGGAGCGTGGGTTTCATTTTTGGTGGGGGCTTTCTTTTGCATATGACGTTCGTGCAATATCTTATCAGGAACGTATCTTCTGATTTTCCTGTGTGGCATAAAACTCCTTATTAAAGTCTGCGATCTCTGTCATTTGTAAAATCTAATAGCGATAAGCTTTAGTAGAATGCACGCACCTCGGAAAACTGACAGGAGTGAAGGAGAGTACCGATCAACAAAAACAAACTGATGCTTCATACACTAGCAATGTATAGTTTTGTGTACGCCTAATGTTTTAAAACATTGAACACATTTTGATGTCAGACACAAACTCTGCACACCGTAAACACAGCATACATAATGAAGGAAACTGACCTTGTATTCTTTGCGGCATTTCCTTTCCATTGGTTTGGTTCTCTTCTTCTATGCCGACCATTTCTCGGTGAAACAGATATCGGTACTGTATTGTTGTCTTAATGATTTTCCTAACGTGGTTTGTTGTGAAAAACTAGTATAAATATTTGAAATTACAACAAATTAAACTATAAACATTACGAATATTTCGTCATCAAGCATGAACAAGAATGAAGACACATTCCAAGTCACTTGATAGCTGGCTTGCTCGTGATTGGTCAACATAAAGATCGTCATTTTTGCAATTCACAACTACAAGGAGATTGCTGTGATTGCAACTAACCACGATTTATAATCCTCAGTTTTGAGGAGAATTTTGCTTGAAATGCAACCCAGCAAGTTCATGCCTAGATGACATTTACCTTAAAGAATAAGATTCGTACATTATCATAACAGATAATTCTGTAGGACCAAAAAAAAAAAATAGAGTAAACCAGGGGGAGATGACGTCGGTTGAAGATGCTTATTTCTTTGTAGTTTCACATTCTTCCAAGAGAGATGTCTTCATGATCACTGAGACAGTTGAATGTCTGTAGAGTGGAAGCTAACTCATTTTGCCACGTGTTCTTATTGTGAGAAGGAGAAAAGCAAAAAAAAAAAAAAAAAAAACAGCTCATTCTTCTGTTATAAAATAATTGCAAAGGTATGTTAAAATGTTAATACATTCTTGAATTCGTAATAACTCTCAAACCTTTGTGATGGATATTGTAGTAAAGGTTCTAAAGTTTGTATTGTTAACAACCAACGACCTTGTTCCGCCATTTTAGGTTGCGTCACAGCACTAGGCATCTTACCCCGATACTTTGGGAAGATGATCACTTTTTCGGGGTAAGATGGCAACTTGTTGCGAGAGTTTTATTTTTTGTTTTATTGCAGGGAATGTGTAAATATTACGTAAGATCCTCTGATAGAAGTCAGTGGATTGAGGACAGTCTTTAACTTGCGATGGAATATGTTATAACAGAGGGTATGAAATGTTAAAGAGCATCGCAAGCATACGGGATTCCTTACCGTACCCTTAAACGCCTCCTAAAAAAAATGATGACAAAAAATGTACTGGTTTGAATTCATTGTGTGCAAGAAGTGATTTAACGAGTCTTGTACACGGCAATAAAATATCTGCAATGACTGTGTTCCTAAGTAGTGATAAACAAGTGAGAAAGTGTCCATGAGCTTTAGATTAAGTCAGTTATGTTATATACATGTATCAAACCAAGTTCAGGTAATATATATATATATATATATATATATATATATATATCCGTAAATGTGTTAATTGCATTTGCCATCTTACCCGACTAACGAGGAAAGATGCCTACAGTGCAGATAAGAAGAAAACCTGTATCTATAAAGGTAATTAATGTTTTCTGTTTTGTACCAAAAATATAGTTTCAAAATATCTTCCAGACTTTGATATTTCAATATGAAATTCAAAACTAAATGAACAGTATCTTAAATTTTCAATCAAAGAAAATGTCAGGCATCTTCCCCCGATCCACTCTAATCTTTACATAGTTCATACATTATGGTAACTCATTTTCGCCAAAAAGTGGAGATTGCTACTTTGCTTCTAGACTCCTCAGCTACTGAAGCGAAAAATGAGCACAAGGAGCAGGAGAATAATGACAGTTCAAAAACATGCGACCTCCTGCATTCTGAACTTCCTGTATGGAGGAGATATTTAAAAACTAGTATAGTATCAATTAAATGTTATATTAAACGGACAGTATTTTTATGTTTATACTGTGTCAGATAAGATGTGCGTGGGCCCGCGTGTGAAGTTACCCCCTCACTGAGAATTTCTCCTGGTTGACGTATAGTAATTGATATAGCGTCATTAAGTAGCCGACTAAAAATCATGGAATGATTGTGTAAAATTTTCAGGAAGCCTAATGCTTTCTGAAGATGTGCAAATATCTAGAATAAAACACCAACACGGGTGCAAATATCTAGAATAAAACACCAACACGGACTCATAATAAGGGTAACTTTGGTTCAAAGAGGTTGTGTGAATTTAGATATTATCTCTAGGTATCACAGTATTGTGTATCATTAGAAATCCTGATCTATATTTTAAAGAAATCTTATCGATCATGTTACGTAATCTTCGCTTCTGAGAATGAGACCTTACGTTAGGACTTTCTAGTAAGAAAATCTTTTCAGTGAGTCGAAACTTCTTCCCCGAAGATGTAAGTTTTTGCTAACGATCTTAGTTGTTTTAGTTGCCAAGCAATAAACTGCAGCAAACTCATTTCGCTAGCCTTACGCTCATGATTAGACTGGCCTCTCTGTGTTGGCGCTAAAGATAACACCAACACTTCCCGGGACTGCCACAGGTTGGCACCTCTCCATGGAACAAGTCCGTTCTCGGTGCCTGAATCACGCAGAGAGGAAATCCCCATGACGGACTATCTGGTCTCCCACTCTGCTGACTTCTGTTGTTGACTTTGCAACGGAATTAATGCCTCCTCTTTTCTCTTCTCCAACATACGTTCAAACTGATGCCAAACGGATTAACTTGGCTGTGGATGAAATTAGGCGGGCGAGGGAAATGAACGAAACATGTAGGTAATTCAGGTAACGAGTTAACTATGGATGCGTGGGAGGAAAGTTGTTTCTAACGGGAGGCACCGTAATAAATGAGAACGGTGGAAAATATTTGCCATATGTTAAAGACACTGACAATAAATGCAGTAGACCTACTGTGATAGTCATTATTTCGTTTTTGGCAAGGGTAAGCATTGCATTATTGAAAACAGAGAAAATAGTTGCACGTTGAAGTTGAAAATCATAATTCTATTAGGTAGACAGTCATAGCGAAAAGCTCTCACCAATAATATATTGTGAATCTCATATCTAGCCATTATTATTATTATTATTATTATTATTATTATTATTATTATTATTATTATTAGCCTATTATTAGCCTATTATTATTTTCGCATAAGACTGGCTTGTATCGTCTCTTATGGAGATTATTATAACTGCCGTCTCTCCACGTCGTTTCGCCATCCTTTCTGTTTATTTACATTATTTTCACCTTTGTTATTCTCATGTTTCTCTAATAACAAAAGAAATATTGAGTACGTATTTACATTTACAAACTTATATGCTTGTTTCAAGCGTGGACGTTTGGGTGAATGAAATTATAATAATGCGATGAAGATCTAAATTTTGTAATAAATATCTAGGGATCCAATGGAATACCTCAAATATAGCAACCAGATTGTAAATGAGGATGGAGGGTAGTAGTAGTAGTAGTAGTAGTAGTAGTAGTAGTGGTAGTAGTAGTAGTACACCCTGCGATGGCTGAGTGGTCAGACCCCAGCATGTTACGCAGGCGGCCCGGGTTCGAGTCCCGGTCTGGCTTAGGATTTTTCATTGAAAAATCAATATTGACTTTTGTGGCGGACAAGGTCGTAGTTGGAGTTTTCTCTTGCTTTTCCTGATATTAGTCATTACATCATTCGGTCACCATTTGTGCATTTCATCATCATTCCATAGCATTCCCCGATCGCCGGCGGCGACGCACGAAGGGGGCTGGCCTAGGGACGGGTGGGGTGGCTTGCTCGAAACCTGCGTACGCAGCGAGCCTTAGTGTGGTCAGCCGGTGTGGGTTTGGGAACGGCCTAGCTTGAGGGTTAAGCGCAGTAGATCGTAACAGGTCGCAGTGGTGAGCCATAGTGCCCCCTCTCATAAATTCCATTCCATTCCATTCTAGTAGTAGTATTAGTACTGCTGCTGCTGTTTGTATTCCACGGAGATTTTTCAGTTCTGAATAACGTTATAGGCCTACCATTTTGTTGTGTTATTAATTTTTTTTAATGATCTGTGCAAAATAGTTTCAAATCTTTTTAAACCAATCAATGTCTTAATCGTGGAATTTTTCCTGAAAGTGTTTCTTTCAATAGTATATTGATTTTCATTTCTTATGGTATTCTCGTCACGTGCCTTGACACAGTGTTGTATATTTTATAAATCGAACAAGCCGTATGTCGCTGTATTTTCTTACGGAACTGTCTGCTTAAGAAACAGAAATTAGTGCTGTGATATTCTTGTATGTGACCGCGCCTCTTTGTCGGTCCAGGTGATGTGCAGTAGGTTGCGACACACCAGGTAACCTTGATGCACCGTCCTTACCGTATCTCGTTCTTTCATTCTTTCAAATAAACTTGTATGTTCATTTCCAGGATTGATCTTTATAGAATGCGGTTATTCACGATTTATGTGTACTCATCTTCAGCTGCACAATATTTCTCGCTACAAAGACATTTCTTTCCTATTTTATTTCTTCAGTCCTTTTAACCCACTGTAATATTGGAATGGAGTGGGATTTACAGGAGGGGACACTATGGCCCAGCACTGCGACCTGTTAAGATCTACTTCGCTATCTCTCAAGCTAGAGCTGTGCCGTTCGGCTACCCAATCATTCACAGAATAGGAGTGGTAAGCACAATAAGTCCCAGGCTGCAGTGCAAGCTAAGAAAAGAATCCTTCAAGCTAGGCGCATTCCCAAATCCACGTCGGCTGACTACACTAAGGTTCGGTGCGCACTCAGGTTTCGAGCAGGCAACCCCCCCCCCTCGTCCTTGGCCAGCCCTCTCCGTGTGTCGCCAGCCGGCGATCGAGAAATGCTATGGAATGAAGACGAAATGATGTACAGAGCTATTATTATCATAGGTTTCCGCCGAGCGCATGACCATTTTTCCGGAACTTCTCAATTATTTAGCAGTATGTTATGGTAAATGTTCAATAATTTGGACTTACCATGCTCACAGTCGTTGCTGAAAATGGCCCCTGTTTTCCGCCACTCTCAACTGACTTCTTCTGATAAACGAATGAACAACACTCTGAAGTTTCACATCATTGATAGCTTGGGTTTCTTCTCGTATAGGCGTATAGTCTTTTAGTTCACCTATAGAATGAGGATTTTTCCTATAAACCCTACCTTTTAGTGTTCCCCATAAATAAAAGTCACAGGGTGTTATATCTGGGCTTCGTGGAGGCCACAAATTATTACTGATTAATCTAGTGCCGAAAATACGTCTCAGTTCCCTCATTGACACGGCAGCTGTATAAGCAGTGGTGGAATCTTGTTGGAAATATACTGACAATCGTTCCACGTAAGAACACTATGTTTTCTGCTTGATTTTCGATTCTTCACTGAGTCTATTTCTTTAAATCTTTAGTGAGTCATCTAATTGTTTTGGCAGAAGGCACAGGTCTGTTTGGAAACTTTACTCGAAATTTTCGTCATGTTTTCGCACACGACCTTCTGCCTTTTATGTACGTATTGTACATGTACACTCGTTCAAACAATGAGAATTTGTTGCTAGGCATCAGCTAAATACTCAATAATCACTAAACTTTACACATTAACGTTGTACACTTGCCGAATCGAGAGTTTCATTACACGATTTCTAAGCACATTGAATGCCATATGGCTACTGGAGCTCGATTGTGCGGGAGAAACGGTTAGCGCGCGCGGCGGAAACCACGCAGGACGCAGCTGACCGGCCGGCCGCTCTTTTTTGGGACGTATGATAATAATAGCTCAGTAGATGTCTGATATGGAGAAACGGGAGAACCCCGAGAGAAATCCCAACTGCCACAAGAGTTACTATGAATTTCTCAATGAAAAATCTCAGACCTGGTCGGGACTTGAACCCGGGTTGGTTGCGTGACAGGTCGGAGGTCTAACCACTCAGCCACCGCAGGGCGTCTACTATAATATTGCTTCTATTTATCGAATTGTGATTGGATATATTTGTGTAAGTTATTATGGATAGGCCAAGTCATTTAGGATTACGTTCATATGAACTTATGGGAACAGAGCGTATTTAAAGTTCTTCGACATATTCGGAAAGGCATACACGTTTTCCTATAGGAATAGTGTTGTTTATTTTGTATTGTTGTTCAGTTTAGTGGAATCAGGGAGCAGTAACAGCTTTGAATTTCAATGAAAATGTAACTAAATATCTTAAATAAATAGGCTCTAAATATTAATGTAATTGTTTGTTTGGTTTTTTAAAAAATAAATTCCTTCCCATTACTTGTATATTTTCGGCCACTGTATGGGATCGGTGCTCACGCAGCATCGTGATGCACTTGGGGAGCTATGATAGGTAGCGAAAATCCGGTTTCGCAGACCAGCTATAACGGCTGGAGGGATCATCGTGCTAACCACACGATATCTCCATTCTAGGTTGGATGATCGTCCACCTCTGCTTCGGCATGTGGACGTGAGGCCAGCATCCGGCTCGTCGGTCTTGGCCCTTCATGGGCTATAGCGCCATGGATTTACTTTTACTTTTACTTGTAGCCTATATTTTACATGAATAAATGAGTAAATGTTAAATAACATACTCTGATGGGTTTTCGATTTCGCGTACATTTATCTCACAGTCGAAATGACAGTGCAATCTGTAAACTGTGCACTATATCAGCATTAAACGCGATATTCTGACCAAAACACTGCAGTGGGTGCTAACTAGTACATCAGTGGAAGAACATAGATTAGTGATTGTTTATTTCAAGAACGAAACATGTCGGCAAAATTAGTGTGTGCGTGCATGTAAATACAAACATATTAATATGAGGTAATTTCGTTAATCCGTGTCTTGACAGTCCATGAGGGGCCAAGGGCGGCCAGCTAACTGCTGAGCATACGTCCACATGCATTAGCAGAGGTGAACGATCATCCAACCAGAACGTGGTCAGCACGATAATCCTTCCAGCCGTTACAGCTGACTTTTGGAACCGGATTTAGCCACCTATCGTAGTTCGACAAATACATTGCGATACTGGGTGGCACCCGTCCTTTACACTGGCCAAACTTTCATGAGAAAATTTCTTCCACATGAGGAATCGAACCAGCGCGCATTCCGTAACACGAGTTCTAGGCATGATGCCGTAAGGCTGGTTTACAATAAACTGGAAACAGAAACAACAACGAGAACGAGAACGGAAATATTGTTAAAATGACTGTATTTAAATGTGAACATTCACAATTAACTATTGTGAATGCTCACTTTTAATACGTTTATTTACAACGAGAACGGAAATATTGTTAAAATAAATGTATTTAACATTATTTCCGTTCTCGTTCTCGTTTCCGTTCCCGGTTTATTGTGAACCAGCCTTTAGACCACGACGTCACGGCGCTGGATAATATAGAAATAAACCTTGTTTTTCTGAACTGACGCATGCGAGTTTCGAGGCCCGCCTCACACAAATCTGGACTACACGAAAGATAGTGAGTGGTTTCTATAACTGCGTGGTGCGAGGTCTGCGTACCTAGCAGTTATAGAAACCACTCACTACCTCTCGTATAGTCCGGATTTATGACCTCGTAACTCGCATGTGTCGGTTCAGAAAAACCAAGGCTTAATACCGAACTCCGAAACTTCAGTTGTTCAAACTATAACGTCATGTCTATTAAAAACAACTCAAACTCGCTATTATGATATATGAGTAATATAAGTATCTAAGAGTTATCTTGAAATTAAGATTACTATGAAATGGGAAGAGGAACTTATTCTCTATAAACAGTTCTTATATATAATACATATGCCGGGTGAGTCACCTGCGCTATTTGTGTTCGTAGTTATGCAATCTCGCACATTCGTAGACGATTCTGTAAAGTGTAAACATAGTACTCGTCAGTTCTGAAAATAATGTAAAAGGCAATAGTGTTCCTGACACACTAGCACAGTTAAGACGTACAGTACAATCAGTAATGGTAAGGCTACTGTTTCGAGTCTTACACCATGCATTTTACTTTAATGCACGTATTTTAATGTGGAAAGCACGGAATATTCCACGAATTCAATAGCCTATACCTATTCTCTATTTCAGAAGCTTCGGAATGCTAAACAAATAAAAGAATAAAATCACTGCCGCTTGAAGTTCCATAAAACTCTGCATTTTGCAGCTTGACAATTTTAACATCAGTTCCCAAAATATTTATGAATGAATAGACACATTAGCCTATTCAGATTTATTAGTACAACCTAAGCTGCCATACGTAGTACTTTCATTCCCATTTTGAAGCAAATAAGAAAATGTCTGATATCAAGTGGTGCTAACTTTCCTTGGTTACCCAATCAAATGCAGAGTTGCCTCACCCTAGACTTCAGTTATAGAAGTTTCACATATGACTCTGCGTTGAAATCTAAATAGAAACAGGTATCGCAATTTCGAAGACATGCTATGAAATTTAGGGCTGCAAAAAATTTAATAGGGAGGGACAAGTATGCAAGGTTTATCAAGAGTATTTCATGTAAATGTTAATCGCGTTATATTGCATCGATTTAACCCGCATATTGTACTTATCCAGAGTCTATGAAGAGATATTGACGGGGAATTTTTTATTGAATATGGGTTGTATAAACACAGTTCTACACTTTTGACACTTTGATAGGATTAATTGTTAAATAGGATGTATTTGTGATGTTTAAACATAGTGTTCTCCGTAGTCTACAGATTACCATACTAACCGTTGAATGCGAGGTTAGCGAGTTCAAACTTGGCTGACGACCATGGACATTAAATGGCGAAAACGTCCTTAGCATGGCTTCCTCCGGCAGGGAAGTGCAGCTGAAAGCTCGTTTCGTAAGGTTACTAATTTAACTGTGTATCTAATAGAAGACTCTAGGCAAAAGTTGTCAATTATTTCTCGTGAATGTTAAATTTCTACGCTTACTAAATACTATTTCTACAACTACTACAAACACCTTTAGTTTACTTTTACAAACAAAGTAACGAAAGTAATTATGTAATGCAGATTATGAAGTTTATTCTTATGGATTTCACAACGGTGCATCATGTAGAATAATCGAGTACCAAAGTTAAGTAACAGTATGTTCCTAAATAATGTTTGACAACGTTTTGAATTACTGTACTAGATTTGCAATATTACACCAATTTAAGTAAATTGAACTGCGACGTTAGTTACCAACCTGTTCGAAGTGTCTTCTCGTGCGTTTTTATCCTTTCGTGCTCTGTGGCTAAAACAATAATACGCGAATGAGTCTTTACATGCACTGCAGCAGCAAAAATTTGTTGTAGCTTGTAGCAGCTCTTCTGTAGTATCAATCCTGGTTTCATACACTAAAGCAGCGGTCATCAGCACAGTGAACCCTCGGGCGTCTTTTAAGGCTGGTTCACAATGAACCGGAAACGAGAACCAGAACGAGAACGAAAACGGAAAAATTGTTAAAATGTATAGATTTAAGTGTGAGCATTCACAATTAACGAGAAGCTTGCCGGAGCCCGGGAACAGGAACATGAGGTTGCCCAAGTTTCAACTCTGCCGTCCTCGTTTCCGATCACAGCTTACTAGATTCATTCTGTTGCCATGGTAAAGTTATTTGATCGTCGTGTATTTTGTAGCACGGAGGCCATGACATATTTTCTTCTTCATGCCTCGTTTCTAACTAACTCGAAAATTTAGTAGAATCATTTCAATATATGCTACGTGTATATGTGACCAGGTTACCACGTGAATTGAATTCTTAAATATTCTGTGTCATAAATTCTGAAGTTGGTTAACCTGTGTTTATGTTGGCTGGTTGGTTTGTTCTCATGAGAGAACGTAATTGATAAATTATACATATAGGCTATAATATCAGCTTGCGTAATATCGACTTTACATATCGATATGCATAACCGTTTCCGTTTTTGGTTTATTGTGAATCAAAAATCTTCACTTTCACGTCCTCCGTTTCCAATTCTCGTTCTAGTTCTCGTTCCCGGTTTATTGTGAACCAGCCTTTACCCGCGGATAAGAGACTACATTATAGTGCATTCGTGGCTGCTGTCGGGTATGCTCTCTCCCTCTTCCTGCTGCACGACGGGGCACATTATGAAGCACTGATTACCCATTACCCATTTCAGCGAAAGCCACGTACTGTGATCCTACAGGAAGAAGTGAAAAGAAATAGGGAACTCTAGTTTCAAATATAGAATGAAGTGTAACATGGACTCTGTCCTGCCTAGTTCTCACATCGGTGTGGTGCCGTGATATGGACCTGCAATTTGTGTCTGGCATTTACTCAAAACTGATTAAAGACATAACGAGATAAATCAGTAGGCCTACATTTCTCTAGTGTATTGTACGTTCCTTCTGGAAAATTGTGTATTGGCCTATATGCGTATGTGTGTATGCGTGTAATGGAAATTTATCTTCCACGAGGACTGGGTGTGTGTCATTTGTCTTATGTGTGTCCTGCAATGATCCTGAAGGTCCCATGCTCCACCTTTAATGTAGATGATAATTATCAGGGAAAGGATTTATATGTAAATACATATTTACTTATAAAGCTAATATAATTTATATTTTGCATTATCTTTATGTTTCACAATGTGTAGGGTTGAAAAATCCTACTTTTATTTTCCATATTTTTCCATATTTTAGAGTTTAGTACATATTTTCGTTAATTTCTATATATTTTCCATATTTCATATAAAACAGTCCATATTATATTAGGTTTAACAATAAAACAAAACAAAATTCCATTAACTTTTAAAAATACATTTCAACAATAGAGATTTAAACACATGTTCAGTAATCCCTTTAACATCAGAGTTATTTGAAAATTAGCAGTCCTATCAACAATGGGAAAGTAAGTTACAAAACTGTATTAATTTAATTTAAAATTTTTAACAGACTTCAGTTGTGCAGCTCAACAGTTAAATGCCAGTCAGAGTACACATAGGTTCAGTTTTGTAAATCATACTATAAAGACGGTAAATATGCCAAAAGTACGTCATTCAGTCAATTTAAAATCAAAACTAACAAGTTACATTTCAGAATTTAAAGAAGATGGTTTATCAACTGACAATAAAATATTATTTTGTAATTTGTGTCAGTGTGCAGTATCATCTACACAAAAGTTCCTGGTGCAACAACACATTACAACTAGTAAACATCAGGCCAACAAACAACTAAATTCCAAGCAGAGACAATTGTTTTTAACACAACCAACAACATCGAATGTAAGATCTGAGTTTAACATCGACCTGTGCCGTTCTCTCATCTCTGCTGATATTCCTCTCTACAAACTAAAGAATAAGGTCTTCAGGGAATTCCTTGAAAAATATACTCAACATACAATCCCGGATGAGTCAACACTTAGGAAGACGTATGCTCCATCCATCTACGATGAGACAATACAGAAGATAAGAGATGAAATTAAAGATAGTTCAATTTGGGTTTCCATTGATGAGACTCCCGACAAAGAAGGTAGACTTGTTGGTAATGTAGTTATCGGTTTGTTAAGTGAACAATATTCTGAACGAATTCTTTTACATTGTGATGTTCTAGAAAAGTGCAATAACAAAACTATAGTTAAACTGTTCAACGAAGCTATGGGTATCCTGTGGCCAAAGGGTATTATGTACGATAATGTGTTATTCTTTATTAGCGATGCTGCCCCTTATATGGTCAAAGCTGGACAAGCATTATCTGTTGTATATCCTAAATTGACTCATTTTACTTGTGTGGCGCATGCATTTCATCGTGTGGCAGAAGTGGTCAGAGACAATTTCCCTAAAGTAGATTTGTTGATTTCATCAGTGAAAAAAGTATTTCTCAAAGCTCCCAGTAGAGTTAACGTGTTGAAAGAAATGTACCCTGAAATTCCATTGCCACCAAAGCCAATTTTAACTAGATGGGGTACATGGCTAGAAGCAGTTGAATATTATGCCGAACATATAGACTCTATTAACAATGTTCTCCTTGCATTGGACTCTGAAGATGCAGTCTCAATTGATACTGCGAAAACAGTTACCTGTGACATAAGTGTGAAGAATGACTTAGCTCACATTCAGCATACATTTTCATGCATCATAAAAACGCTCAAAAGTCTCCAAAATAGGCACCTTTCACTATCTGAAAGTTTTGAAATTATAAATAGTACTGTGGAACAACTGAATCGTGGTAGAGGTAAAGTTGCAGATGCAGTAAGAGCTAAGGTGGACACTGTACTTTCAAAAAACCCTGGATATGAAGAACTACAAAAGGTTGTTGCTGTGATGAGTGGTGAATCAACAGTGAAGATTAACTTGGACTTATCCCCAGCAGACATTGTGAAATTGAATTATGTACCAGTTACTTCTTGTGACGTCGAACGCTCTTTTAGTCAGTATAAATCTATCCTCAGAGACAATAGAAGAAGATTCACTTTTCAGCACTTGAAAGAAATGTTTGTAACCTATTGTTATGGTAACAGACAATAAAAATTGTGTTTTGTTGAAACTACATTGGAAGATAAGGTACGTCCATTATATTTTTTGTTTAGTTTGATTAAAATGTACCAATATTTAACGTACATAGTCATTTTTTTTATAATTTTAAGTCCATATTTAATTCCATATTTTGGTAAAAATCCATATTTAATTCCATATTTTGGTAAAAATAACTACATATATATTTACATATTTCATATATTTTTAGTCCATATAAATCCGTTCCCTGATAATTATGATGGTAATGAAGATGTATCTCTGTCTATATTATTACTGAAATAGGTGTACTAGCGTACATTGATGTTATTTTGAAGACCACAATCTCTTTAACCCCTTTACTCCCACTGTTCCCAAATGGGAACATGCATTATTTACGGCGTAAATGATTTGAGAGGACCAATAATCATCTTATTTTGTTTCTTATGTGTCATTAAGTAGGAATATATAAGAAACACCAACATTTTTAATAAAAAATAATTTGGGCAATTCTGAAATATTTATATTCCAATCATTGAAAGTGTCTTGGGATCAAATGGGTTAAAGTTTTGGGTTACGCGAGAAGAGCAATGTTTATGCAGTGGAAAGAATGTGATGCCTACAAATTGGGAACTAAGAGTTTTAGTCTCTTCTTTAATGTCTTCTTTTCGTAAGGAATCGTTTGGAAACATGAAACGCTTCTTACGGTGAAAGTGCGATAGTTGAACTACTATGTATGTATGTATGTATGTATGTATGTATGTATGTATGTATGTATGTATGTATGTGTGTATGTATGTATATGTATGTTTTTAGTAGGTTATTTTACGACGCTTTATCAACAGTTTAGGTTATTTAGCATCTGAATTAGATGAAGGTGATAAGCCGATGAAATGAATCCGGGATCCAACACCGATAGGTGCTCATATTAGGTTGAGGGAAAACCCCGGAAAAAATCTCAAACCAGGTAACTCGTCCCAACCCGGAATCGAACCCGGGCCACCTGGTTTCGCGGCCAGACGCGCTAACCGTTACTCCACAGGTGTGAACTGTATGTATGTATGTATGTATGTATGTATGTATGTATGTATGTATGTATGGGGTGGGGGTATATAAAATTATATATATAATTTCATGGGAAAACTAAGGTCTTTGCTAACTAGCATATATATATGAGACCAGATTACGTAAGTCAAGTTAATTTGAAATTTCACATTTCCTATTTATAGGAAAGAAAAATCAAAAGAGAAAAGAAAAGAAAAAGAGTTGATTAAATGTGTTCTTCACACGTAGAATCCAAGCGTAAGTTTAATGTAATATGTAATTCAGAGATGAAAACCGGATTAAATATATTTCTTCGGCAGGAAACTGCGTAGGAGATAAGTGATTTTGATCTCTTTGATTTCTGTGGATTAGCATTGGACTCATATAACGAAAGAGCTGATTATTTGAGTATGTTTGTTGTAATTGATATCATCTGTAATTCGTCCGTTGCCTGTCTGAACAGGTAATATTCGAATGCTTTGTTGAATAGCGGATTTCTTCATATAATAATCTCTCTATAATGTCATGGTCTTATTAAAGAACGTTACAGGTGCCCCTTCTACGCGCTGGGAATCCCTTTTATAGCCTATATCAATTTGAGTGCACTTCATTAGCCACGAAAAACCCTCCCCCGTCTACTGCTTGCTTTTACTAATGGAATGTTATTCATCGAACACCAGTGCTGCGGCGGAAAAAAAGGTTCTTTTGGTGTCACACAAAATTGTAGTCAGCGTGAAATGAAAATTCAATTTGGCCATAGGAGACGAGAGCATTGGATAAAAAAGAGCTGTGTGTGTTTTCCCTTTGATGCGGTGATATTGGAGGTAAAAAGGGGGAAGAGGAGGTGGGGAGGAAAAGCTGCTTGACTCAAATTTGCATTTTGCTTTGTGGATTCGGTAAACTATCATTCGCGTGCCGGCCTGTGATGAGAGGAGGTAGAGAGGATGATATATAGAACTGTCGCATATACTGCTGCAGCTATTACCTGGCTCTGGCTTCCATGTAGTATATAACGGTCATCCAAAACCTAATTATAATCAGACGACAAAATGTGCGTGTGTTTTAATTGCACGGGTGGTTTTAATGTGATGATGAGGACATCCATTATGTTTCACAACGCTGTGTCGTCGTTTATTAAGTACAGTCATCTCATGTTATTTTGAAGCAGTGTCCTTAAATGTGTTTGCTTATTTTTTGACATAATACACTTCACCTGTTCTACGAGTTTAATTAATTGTTCTGCGTTTTCGTTTTTCTGTTCACCAAATAAGCGCATCATTTTATCTTGGACTTTGAAAATGTATTTTTAATCAACAATACATGATGACGTATTAAATGGAAATATAGTTTGAATCGTTAGAAAACCACTACCAAATTTTGTGCTAAGTTTCACAAATATTTTGTTTCTACATAGGTACATTTTAAATACAAATACCGGTACTTAAACTCTGCGCAGGAGATTTTAACTTTCTTATGTTTAACGACTGAAAACGATCGTAATGACCTTCAGGCTGAATTTAACGTTTTCATTGTCCTTTATTTTTACTTCCAGGTTAAATTGTCCTCTTCAAAATGACCAGAGGTAAAATGACCACAAAAAAAAAAATGTCCAAGGGAAAAGGTCCAGTAAAATATGTCCACAACAAAACGTCCAGTATAAAAATGTCTATAAAAAGTCCATAATTGGAAAAAATTCCATAATAATATTTTTACAGAAACAGTAACCAGGAGAAAGAATAAATGTAAAATGTTTTATTGAGATTGATAAGTGACCTACCAAATTTTAAATCAAGAGTGACAGAATGACTGAGATTATACGTTCACAAAAAAGGAAAAACATTCTAGTACACAATGGCTTTTCGTATCACTTTCATTCAAGGAGCAAAATGATAATAAATTACACTATCTACCAAAAAATAATTGGGCACTGTTTTTGCCCCCTTTAGAACCTCGTGGTACCACTCTTGTTGCTATAACAGCAGCTACCCTATGAGGCATGCTCTCCACTAGCTAGTGTAGGATATCCACTGGAATGCGTCGCCATTCCTCTTGCAACATGGCACTCAGTTGGACAATGGAATTTGGCCGCATCTCCCGAGACCTCAATCACCGGTCCAAATGCACCCAAAGGTGCTCAATGGGATTGAGATAAAGACTCTGTGCAGGCCAGTCCAACTGGTGAACATTATTGTCTGCATACCACTGCATAGTAGCCGCCGAAACATGGGACCAACATCCATTGTCTAACTGAGTGCCATGTTGCAAGAGGAATGGCGACGCATTCCAGTGGATATCCTACACAAACTAGTGGAGAGCATGCCTGCCAGGGTGGCTGCTGTTATAGCAACAAGAGGTGGTACCACGAGGTTACAAAGGGGCAAAAACAGTGCCCAATTACTTTTTGTAGATAGTGTATATTGGAGGTGTGTGGAAAGAGCACCTATGATGCGAGATTCGTGACCAATGCTGATATGGATAACTTACATGTAGATAACTCAAGTGGACATTTAACTTTGTGGATTTTATATAAGTGAAGATTTAATTTTATGGACATTTATATAAGTGAACATTATATTTGTGGACATTTAATTTTTATGGACATTTATGTAAGTAGATATTTTGCTAGTGGACATTTTAACCTCCAGCCTTATTTTTAATGAAATGTTTGAGTGTATCCAAATCCAGAAAGTTTGTTACTATATTCATTATAGAAATACTTATAAGATAGAAAATATAAATAAAAAGATTGATGATCACTTTGCTGCGTTGTTCTTGAATCAGTTGATCCATATTACACGTTTTTAAGGGAGGAATGCATTTATGTAAATTTTCACATTGCCAGCATGTTGTTTAAGAGCATCCAAAATATTATTTGAAGGAACAGAAGCATGAGAACGAAAAATAATGTTGTAGATATAAAATCAGATAAATATGAAAATGTGCATGAAGTGCTCATATAGTATGGAACAAGAGGTTAATCAACTTGCACCCAGAAAGACTTCTTCAACATTGGAGTAAAAGCTGGTACACGTCGTCTGAGTCTCTGAAGACGTAAATTAGCAGAGAGAAGCTTATAATCAGGGAAAGGATTTCTATGTAAATACATATTTATTAATAACTCTAATATCAACATTGCATTATCTTTATATTTCACAATGTGTAGAGTTGAAAAATGATACCTTTATTTTCCATATTTCAGAGTTTATGAGGTACATATTTTAATGTTCATATATTGTCCATATTTCATATAAAAACAGTCCATATTATACTAAGCTTAACAATAAAATAAAATAAAATGTCATAAACATTTAAAAATACTTCTCAACAATAGAGTTTTAAACATTTTCAATAATTCCTTTAAAATCAGAATTTGAAAATTACTAGTCTTCTCGACAAAGGGAAAAACAAGTTAAGAAACTGTATTATTTTAATTTTGAAGTTTGTAATAGAAAACAGATGTGCAGCTCCACAGTTACATAGGTCTACCAGTCATTGGTTCAGTTCTGTTAATCATTCTAAAAAGACGGTAAATATATCAAAAGTACCACATTCAACCACGTTCAAATTAAAAAGTTACATTACAGCAATTAAAGATGATGGTTTGTCAACTGACAATAAAATACTATTTAGTAATTTCTGTCAGTGTGCAGAATCGCATAAACAAAAGTTCCTGGTGCAGCAACATATTCAAACCAGCAAAATTAGGCTAACAAACAACGAAATTCCAAACAGACAATTTTTTTTTACAGAACCAACAACATCGAATGTAAGGTCCGAGTTCAACATCGACCTTTGCCGTTCTCTCAACTCTGCTGACATTCCTCTCCACATCATTGTTATGTCAACAGGCAATAAAATTTATATTTTGTTTGAAGTTCACATAACAAAATAGTACTTACTTACTTACTGGCTTTTAAGGAACCCGGAGGTTCATTGCCGCCCTCACATAAGCTCGCTATTGGTCCCTATCCTGAGCAAGATTAATCCAGTCTCTGCCATCATATTCCATCTCCCTCAAATCCATTTTAATATTATCTTCCATCCTACGTCTCGGCCTCCCCAAAGGTCTTTTTCCCTCCGGCCTTCCAACTAACACACTATATGCATTTCTGGATTCGCCCATACGTGCTACATTCCCTGTCCATCTCAAACGTCTGGATTTTATGTTCCTAATTATGTCAGGTGAAGAATACAATGCGTGCAGCTCTGCGTTGTGTAACTTTCTCCATTCTCCTGTAACGTCATCCCTTTAAGCCCGAAATATTTTCCTAAGAACCTTATTCTCAAACACCCTTAATCTCTGTTCCTCTCTCAAAATGAGAGTCCAAGTTTCACATCCATACACAACAACCGGTAATATAACTGTTTTATAAATTCTAACTTTCAGATTTTTTGATATCAGACTAGATGACAAAAGCTTCTCAACCGAATAATAACAGGCATTTCCCATATTTATTCTGCGTTTAATTTCCTCCCGAGTGTCATTTGTATTTGTTACTGTTGCTCCAAGATATTTGAATTTTTCCACGAAATAGTACAATGAAAGATAAGATACGTCCATATTCTTTGTTTAGTTTGATTGATTGTCCACACCTGTGGAGTAACGGTTAGCGCGTCTGGCCGCGACACCAGGTGGCCCGGGTTCGAATCCCAGTCGGGGCAAGTTACCTGGTTGAGGTTTTTTCCCTCAACCCAATATGAGCAAATGCTGGGTAACTTTCGGTTCTGGACCCCGGACTCATTTCACCGGCATTATCACCTTCATCTCATTCAGACACTAAATAAACTGAGATGTTGATAAAGCGCCGTAAAATAACCTACTAAAATAAAACAGAAGTTTAGTTTGACTAACTGTACTAATATTAGGTTTGTAACCCATTGTTATGGTAACAGGCAATAAAAATTATGTTTTGTTTGAAGTTCACATAACAAAATAGTACGATGAAAGATAAGGTACGTCCATTATATTCTTTGTTTAGTTTGAACTGTAATAATATTTAATGTAAATAGTATTTTTTTTATCATTTTAAGTCCATATTTAATTCCACATTTTGATAAAAATAAGTACATTTATATTTACATATTTCATATATTTTTAGTCCATATAAATCCGTTTCCTGCTTATAAGGAAGATGAATATGTATTTTCATTCGTAGTGATAATAATTCAATGATAACTAATAAAATTAAACTGCTTGTGCGTTATCATTCGAAAACGTAATTTTTGTTATGTTAAGCAAAATAAAATTAAAAGCTTTTTATTTGGTTTAATCAGTGTTCACAAATGAGTCGAATCCTTGTATCCCCATTATGTAATCAGAGTCCTGGCCAATAAACTCAGTCTTTGTACGTATTACAGTTCTGTGACTTTACAGAATGGAGTGTGAGCGGTGCAGACTATTTGAACAGCGCCTTTTACTCCACTTATGTATTTGACAAATAAAATCCTATTAATACGAATTTGTTTTTTAATTGCATTGTCCGACTTTTATAGATCTATTGTATGTATTTATAAAATATTGTTGCTAGTGTACTGAACGACGCTTGACTAGAAACCCATTCGTTTAATATCTTCGAAAGTAATACATGGATCTTCAAGCGAATGTTTTGTTGTAAATATCATTCGAGCCAGTTATCTACAACTGGTTTTGCTGCGAGTAATATTTAACGAGTAGTGTATTCATGCACTTTGGTATCCTTTCCACATAAACAGACGTTTTAATTTACAAATAACATTTCAACTTGTTTGAAACATTTCTTCGCCGACGAATATATGATAATGTTATGTTATTTTAGTATTGCTTGCAAAAGTAAGAATTTTTTTCTTTATTATTTAATAGGTATAAAATATCGTGGTGTTTACAGTTTACAGCTTTTGCAGCTGTGTACAGGACTCAGTATTTGTCAATAAAGATAATTGAAATACTAATGCAACGAAATTACCAAAATAGAATCAGGTAATATTATCCGTACCCATTCAAAATTTCACAACACGTGCTGAATTCTAAACATTACGTTATAAGATTTTGTAAGGGATCTGAAATTTGTGATGATAATAATACTAAGGTATGTTGTACTGGAACTAAATGACAGCTATAAACATTATGAGATAAGGATAAATATAGACAGGATGAAGACCATGATTATCGGAAAAAATAAATAAGGTAAACGTGCGAATTCGAAATGAGACAGTAGAGCAAGTGGACAGTTTTAGATACTTTTGGTGTACTACAAGTAGTAACATGAGCTACTGCCAAGAAGTAAAAAGGAAATTAGCAATGGCAAAGAAAGCTTTCTACCGACCTGGAAAAAGAATTAAGAAAGAGATATAAGCATATGAAATATGGGTCTGGAGAAGAATGGTGTGAAATGGACAGACAGAATAAGAACTGAACCTGTGCTTGAGTGGTTGAAAAAAGAATAATGCTGGAACTTTTTTTTAGTAGGTTATTTTACGACGCTTTATCAACAATTAGGTTATTTATCGTCTGAATGAAATGAAGGTGATAATGCCGGTGAAGTGAGTCCGGGGTCAAGCACCGAAAGTTACCCAGCATATGCTGAAACTGTTCAGGAAGAGAAACACAAATTGGCTGGATCACTGGCTAAGAAGGATGCACTGGAAGGAATGGTGTACAGAGGAAAATTTCGAGGCAGAAGAAGATATCAGGTGATGGGCAACATAAATATGAGGGGCAGTCAAATGAAAACAAGTCACCACGTGTATATCTCACGGCGGGCAAGTTGGTACCACTCGAATTTGAGTGCTGAACTGACATCTGGTGGCGACTCGCGAAACCACAGTTACATCCTCTGTTTACACGCTAGTCGTTCGTTTATTGTGCTGGAAGTAAGGCTGAGATACATGTGTTCGTCCAACATCACTATGGAGGCAGGTAAAGAAGAACATCGAGGTGTAGTGCGATTTTTGACTGCTGAAGAAGTAGAGGACGAGAAATCTATCGTCGCATGTCTGCTGTTTACGGCGAACACAGCATGTCATTTCGTTCTTATTTAAATGGCACAAGATATTCCGAGAGGGACGCAAGACGATGCCCGCCCAGGACAGGCTCATCGTGCCATCACTGCTGCTGTTATTGCTGAGGTTGATGGTCTTATACGGGGAAATCGACGAATCATTGTGGAAGAACTTCGTCATTTGGTGGGAATAAATCACGATTTCGTACACGTCATTGTGACGAAGCACTTGCATTACTGAAAAATCTGCGTGCAATGGGTTTTACATCAGTTGATGGAGGAACAAAAAACAAACAATGTCTGCTTCACTGGGTCACTTTCAACGATGCCACGAGGAAGAGTATGCATTTCTGTCCCGTATTGTCACTGGGGACGAATCGTGGTGTCACTATTTTGAACCGGAGAGCAAACGGCAGAGCCAGCAATGGAAAACACATGGATTCTCTCCCACCGAAAAAGTCCAAAGCAATACACACAGGTTCCGGTAAAGTCCATGTTGACCTTCTTCGATTCTAGGGGTCCTCTACTTGTTGAATTTTTCGTGCAAGGGGCCACAATCAATGCACAAGATTATTAAGAAACTTCATAGAAACTTAGCCGCGCCATTAAGTCATAACGCCCTGGAATGCTATCGAACGACCCGCCCACATACTGCCAACTCCGTCAGGAATACGATTCAGAGATTTGGTTGGGAAACGCTTCAACACTCTCCCTACAACCCAGATCTCTCCCCATGAGATTTTCACATTTGGAGAATTGAAGAAAGACATTCATGAACTTCGTTTTGCGTCGGTCGAAGACGTATGTGACTGAGTAAATAACTGGTTCGGTAGATAGCCCACAAGCTTCTTCAAGAATAGGATTGATCATCTTGTCTCGCAGTGGGATAAATGTATAAACAGTTTTGGAGATTACTTTTGAGATAATAAATGTTCTGGTATACTTTTTAACATCTGACCCGTTTTCATTTGATTGTCCCTCATATATATGGGTCATATGAGGAGTCTAAGAGGAAGATTGAAGAATGTTGGGTTTGCGGTGAAAGACCTGCCATTGGGTAGAAAACTATGAATGAAATAAATAAATTTTAGTACTAATGAAGTTACTGAAATATGTAACTGTGAAATAGCATTGCATAAACGTGTGTAGAATTTAATACATGTACATATGTAGGCCGTGTCACTAATGTGCCAAAATTCTTCAGAGTTTTGTAAAATGATTCCTGGAATTTCACCTAACGCCTGAAATGGTACAGGGAGATAGAGAAAAAGTAAGTATTTTGTGGTAATTTCAAAATCATTAATGTTACGACAAAGTGGATTGCAGAAATTTATTGAGCAATATTCCTTTTATCCCCTCCTCCCTGTTGTTGGATTAAAGCATTTCATATGTCTTTTGAGTCATCGAAGTTGTAGTGCATCTCCTACCAGTTACACCGCAGCATACCTTTACTTCGTTTATTTTAGTGCGGTTTCTTTTCAGCTGCAAATTTATACTTTTTTAATTCCCGAAAGAGAAAATTCAGGGAAAGTGAGGTGGGCGAGCTAGATGACCAATCTATTTCAGAAAGTCTCATTTTAAGATGTCACAACGATGCCCCTTATTAATATTCTGGAAAAGGAAAAATGATACTTTTGCTTTCTTGTGTACATATATGTAGGCCTACACTAAAGATTCTTTTTTGAACTACCTCATGTTCTTCAAATTCTGTACTACTTTTATGATCCCTGACCATAACATTGCGCCCATTTACACGTCGAAAAAAAAATTGGCTCATCTGTAATAATAAATCGTCTTTCTATGCAATAATAATTATTGCTACACACGTTGTATTGAGAAATCAAATCTTAGAACTTAATTAAAGGAAATAATTTCAGATGTACCTGAAATTTACAGATTTAGAATGTTTACTTTAGCACTATATCGAGATACAAATTTTCTTGGACTCTATCGTAAGGTTTCTCGAATGAGTTGAATGTCTCCAATAAACGTTTTCAAGCCTCAATTAACGATTTATTCTCCACACTGCCAGCCCTTACCTTATAGTTGTATTACTATGTGCTACAACATCTTATACATGTCTCAATTCTCTCCTAAATTTCAAAGCGCGACAACAGAGTACGAATTTACATACTATTGGTTACATTACTAGAGGGCCTAATCGTTAAGGTCACAGTGATATTGTAATTTTTTTGCACTGGTGCATTTCAATGTTTTTCAATATTTTTCTTATGAAATGTGAATATGTATGTGTGTAGTTTCGTTTCGTTTTACTGCCCATTCAGTTACTGAGGATATACGTATTTGTTCATATGCTGTATATGCAGAGATTAGTAGCGTTCGGGGCTATCAAAACGCGGCTCCTTACTTTTGGGAGTTTCGGCGTAATCGTGGTGTGAAATAGGGAGTAATTTGTGATTCATCCATGACTAAAACTCAACTATATGACCTAATTCTGACAAGAAAACCAAAGAAAGCAATTCGTTATTGATCAGCAGTTGTATGGCCATGACCATACTTTAGATAGGTTGCCTTCATATACAGTATGTGCGAATTTAGTCTAATTGAATTGGCTTTGTCTAAGGTGTGCCTTTAGCATTGTGTTCGCGAAACTGTGTGGCAGAGGATCTTTGTTTGAAGTGACTGCTGAGTTAACTATGAAAGGAATTGCATCGTTCACTGCAGAAGACTGACAATATTACTGCAAACACGTAGAGGCACTGAATAGGACAAGAATAGGCCTACTGGAAACGGGAGGGATTTTTTTTTTTACTTGGTTATTTAACGACGCTGTATAGACTAAATACTAAGTTATTTAATGCTGATGGAATTGGTGATAGCTAGATGGTATTTGGCGAGATGAGGCCAATGATTCGCCATAGATTACCTGACATTTGCCTTACGGTTGAGGAAAACCTCGGAAAAATTCAACCAGGTACTCAGCTCAAGAGGGAATCGATCCCACGCCCGAACGTAACTTCGGATCAGCCGATGGCGGGAGGCGATTATACATAATATTATTGTTTATGATAGTTAACATAATTTTCCAACCCTAATGAAAACAACAATAGCAATGATGAAGATGACGACAACCGCTTCGCGACATTAAATATATCTGCGAGTTGGCCCTTTCATTGTAAGGCATAATTTTATGTACGTACAATATAAGAGCACTGAATTTATATAATTTGATATTATTCGATTTCTTCATTTAATGATTGTACAGCGAATGTTTTTGCAGTAGTTGGTTCTGTGAGATAAAACTGTTGTCTGCAAGCAACAGTGACGTCACGCCTGGTTATTGCCTGAGAAGAAAAGTGGCATAAAACGCATTTCTGTCAGGGCTGTTCTCGTGAGGTCCATATACAGTAGTAACAATGCTTCTCAGGCACCTCACTGACACATATGTGGACTTTGTTTACTCCATAGGTACTCACCGCACTTATACTATAGCCTATATGGTATATCATAAATGGGGGGGAAACTTCAGAAATGGATCCCTGATATGTAGAGATTATAACAGCATGGTTCCGGAAATAATTTCTGAGTTATCAGACTTCCAAGTGTGATCTTAGTGCACTGTATAAGATGTATCCAGAATTTCCATAACCATCATTTGTAGGCAGACACAAATCCCAATGCGACAGTTAAATCTTCCCCATCAACATCTGGGACGGAATTGTTGGATATTACTTTTGTTGGGACCACTTACTGTACTTCCGAACAGGTTTAGGGCGGAACTACAGGATTTCTTGCGCACGACATTGCCTACTTGTTTGAACGACATACATCTAGTACTCCGTATGTATGACGGCGCTACCTCACATTTTAGTTTCTTTTCCTGCAGACACCTTAATACACATTGTCCATAATCAGTGGATCGGTAGAGGTGGACTGGTTGCTTGGTCTCCACGCACACCTGATTTAAAGTCATTGGACTTCTTTCTCTAGAGGTACTTAAAATTGTTGGTGTGTTCGACTGCTGTGAATAATGTAACACCTCTTTGTGAGTGAATTGTGGCAGTTTATCAGACAATACGCACTACGCCAGGAATTTTTAAGCGAGTTCAGAGCTCTATGAGACGATGAACTGAGGTGAGCATTTTGGAAAATTCATATAAGGAAATGTCAACAGAATGTAGTCCAGCAAATAAGCATAGGCTATTGATAAGTTAGAAATTCAACATTTTCAGATCCATGTTGTTACAGTAGAGTTCCGAAAACTCGACAGTCTGCAAAACTCGACATCTGCAGAAGCTTCTCTATTTTCTTTTTCATAGCGGATAAATCATATGTATTTTTATTTTATTTTTCTATGGACCAGAGGATTTTAGAAACAATCGTGGTGGGAATATAATGGTGTAGCAGACGGTTGACTCAAACTCGTTTTCTACTGCGCATGTCGTCACTTGGGAAGCAGCAGCGGCGCGCTAATTCGCGCCGCAGTGCTCGAGGAACAAAACAAACAGCTGTTGTGTGTACGTGCACGGTGTTAATTCTTTGTTTATATATATATATATATATATATATATATATAATATTATATTGAATGTTACTCTTGTATCAGTAATGCTATTAATGTGACACATTTTTAAATCGATGATGTACTTGGAATAACTCACATCACACAGTGACATTTGAGCATTACCACAGTACATTTAGCAAAACTACGTCTATGGGCCGGTTTCACAAACCTTCAGTAAATCAGTTCAAATGAAACATTAACTACTGAACATTAAAATATTTAACGATTCACTAAAATGCGAGCTGCTCACCAACCAAATTTTCTTAACATTTAATGAACAGTAAGTAATGGCTCATTAAGGATAAATAAATGCGATCTATGAATTTTTCATAACTATATCAGAACATCTTTATACGAAACTACAGTCCACTATATCGCAAATCGTGTACAGCATTAGAAAACAGTTTTGTTGTGTCTCTTGGTAGTGGAAATGTTGAAATTTTGGCCGCGATTTACAGGAGTACGTTTACTGTTCTCCAACCAGAAGATCAACCGTGAAAGGAATGTGCTTACCATTGCGTCATCTATTGGAGCGAAGTAGATATTGTACTCCAACCACGAGAAAGTCTTTGGGGACTGAGACGAAGCGGGGTAATGCTGTAAATGAATGTTGATGTCATAAGGTCACACACGTGGGTACGCGTATCTGTATTAGCTAGCTCTCACAGCACAGACAATAACATTGATACACACACATATTGATACTATCCTAATTACAAAATTAGATCACTGTTAATCTCCTGGTCTTTTAATCTCTCCATATAGGAAATAACATGCAGGAGAGCGCATGGTTTTTAAACTGACGTTATAACGGTAATATTACCTATCTACTTCGCTCCAATAGATGACGCAATAGTAAGCACATTCCTTTCACGGTTGATCTCCTGGTTGGAGAACAGTAGATAATATTACCGTTATGTAATATGCATATGTTTCTCGTGGTTGGAGTACAGTATGTGCGCTGTATCCGTAAACTTCAAGCCGAGCACCTATTATATGTCTCGTAACGCTTATTACGTCACTGCTCTCTGGTGGAGCAGTCATTAGCGTGCTGGCTTGTCAAACTTGGAACCCGAGTTCGATTCTCAGTGAGAATTGCTTTTTTTTATTAACGTAACTAATTATTTTTACATGTTACCTTTCTTCATTTTCTATTTTGCAGTGAAACGAATTATTTCGCAACTCTGGCTCCACTAGGAGAATTAAGAAAACTCTTGGGAGATCAATTTTCTTCCCGAAATACAACAAAGATAAACAAACAAATTAAAGAAAAATACGCATGTGGATCTAATACTTTGTCCACATGCCACTGGCGTCTGTCACTTCCTGGCATCTTCGGGGCATTGAGTCCATCAGATCGCGGAAATAGTTCTGGTCCTCAGCGAGATCTTCCCAGGTAGCCAGAACTTGATCCCACAACACTGATCTGGATTTTGAGGTGGGTCGTCTCGATATTTGTCAATCCTCTTTTTCATGCCTTTCCATGAACCGTCTTTGAACATTTATGGCGATGTGCGTGGGGTGGTTATCCTGCTGGAAAATTAAATTTCCTTTGGAAAGAAAACGATTATAAATTCCATGAATCCAGTTCTTTCGCTTCTATTTTAAAGCCAGTGCAAACATATCTCATCGCTAGCTATAATATAATTCTAATAAATGAAAATTAATATACCAATTAAGTTTTGTTATTTTTGAATGCACATTGTGTATTAATGTACTAATATTCCTTAGGTATGTAGTTATAAGAATCACTTTCATGTATTAAAATAAAAACTCAATTGTATGTTACCTAGTTGACTAGTTTTCAGCTTTGTCTCGGTTGTTTTTATGATATTCTAACCTATGATCAATTTCTTCTAAAGTTTTGAGTACCACGGTCTTCGTGACGCAGTATCTTTCATGATTTTTTGTGTCATTCAAATTTTCAAAATGATCGTTTCTTAAACGATTAACATTATCTCCATCTGACTCTTACTTTTCGAGGAGTTCCAGATGTAACAATTCTGCGTCGAAACGTTCCGCCATTTTATATTGGAACTAATGAACTATTAAAAATTTAAAGACGGAAATTTATATCACTAAATATAATGATAGTTTTACTGGTTCGTTAGGCTAAAGATGGTTGGTGAAATATAAAAATGATTTTGTGAACCAGTAAATAAATTAATGAATCATTAAAACTTTAATGAAGGTTGGTGAAACCGGCCCTATTTGTCATAAACTGAATGTGTAATGTAAAATTAATTTTAGTAGGTAGCTTTATAGTTATTTTTACCTCACAAATTATACTGTTGTTTCAATAATTCAATTATTTACTGTTAAATATGTATAGGTCTATTGTAGACGAACTGAAGAAATGTTACATCTGAATTTTGGTGAACTTCTTTATTATTTTTTAAATTTAGATTCAGATTTTTTTCGACGCGTATTGTTATTTTAAATTCCGAATGGGGTGACTGTTTCGACCTCTTGTGCTTAAAATTGTTTTATGTTTTAAACATACAGAATTAATTAAAGTTAGTGTATTTAATTATCAACAAGTAATATAAAATGCCATATTTGATTCTGATTTCTTGGTATTCATAAATCAATTAACCTACTCCACTTCCAAAACCTTACGGAGTTGAGTTGAGTTGAGCTGAGCTGAGCTGAGCTAAGCAAGCAAGCAAGCAAGCTAGCTAGCTGCGAGAGTTTTCGCAGTGCTTCCCACGTGACGTCATCACGTAGTACGAGAACGGGCGAGACTGCGCACTGCATCACCATTATATTCCTATCACAAGAAACAATGTAGAGGGAATACAAGCGCAAACTTTTATCTTCTCTAATACTAACCATGGAGGAGGGCCATGAGATGATTGAGAGACTGAAGAAAATTGACCTACTGGATTTAGTAGGATGGATTTCGGAATCTTGGGATGAGGGTCAGCCTGTAAGTCTGTTCGCTTGCTTGACCACGGTGGGAACGAGTTCCAAGGTTACAGAGAAGAGACAGAAAATGTAGAGTTAATGGACTTACTGAAAAAGATTCCGGGCTGCGAAGAAGTTACTGATGATGTTGGAGAATGGATGAGCGGAATAAAATGGATAATTACTAGGCGACAGTGAAATAGTTGCATTGGTGAGAGAGAGGGAAGAGAAAGCTGAAGAGGAATCAGAGAAATGCATATGTATGTATGTATGTATGTATGTATGTATGTATGTATGTATGTATGTATGTATGTATGTATGTATGTATGTATTTATTTACACTGCAAGTGGGCAAGCACCCGGTGGCAGTGGTATACACAATATAAACAATACACAAAAAAAATGATAAGCAATACACAATAAATTTACAATACGCAATACAATTATACAAAGCACAATACAATTTTATACACAATACAATAAGAATACACAATATAATTTAACACAATAATAATAAAACATAAATAAAATGCCTAATTTTACATTACATCCTACATAATTATGTATAGGCCCTACATAAGTTTCAATAGTCTTTCACTTTATTCTCATCTCACTCACTGTAGTGGCACTATGACGCATTTCACTGACACTTTAGGACACATTTCACTGACACACTATAACACATTTCACTGACACTATAGAACACATTTCATTGACGCTATAAATTATCACTGATCGGAACTATTCACTGCACTGTAAAACCATAACTCCACTGACTCACCTCGCTTCACTGATACAACAGTTCAAATAAGTCAAATAATTACACCCTTATGCATACTGTACTTATAAACAGAACTACATTTAAACTAAACATTTCTAGTCTAAGGCCCTCTTACACGCTGTTTTTAAAGAATTTACAATTCAAACCAAGGAAGTAACTCGTCAGGCTACATAAATACATGTCACCTTAAAAAATTAAATGTTAAATGTCACCTTAATTTTAATTTGCACTTGATACACAACTTTTTAAATTATTCTTGAAACTCCTTAAGGAAGGACAGCCCTCAAAGACCGCTGCAGGAAGGTCATTCCAATCATTTATAGTTCTATTTAAAAATGAGAATTTACCTACATCCGTTTTCTGTTTCCTACATTTGATTTTAAAATCATGATCGTTCCTACCATAGTACGTTGGCTTTTCTAACCGAGCCGTTATGTCTACCCATGCGTTCTGACCTAGATGTGCTCTATACAATGATGTTATTCTAGTTTTTCTACGTCTGTTTTCCAAAGTTTCCCATTTAAGTTCTTTTATCGTATCGTTTCCATCTTCTCTTTTACCTTTAACAAATTTAGCTGCCCTATACTGGATTCTTTCTAAGGAATATATCTGATATATTCTATAGGGATCCCAACATGTAGTTCCGTATTCCATTAACGGTCGCACTAACGTTAGATATGCTATTTCCCTCGATTTGGAGCTAGCCTTTCTCAAGATTCTCATAAGCCCTCCATGCTTCACCCGTAACATTATCAACATGCTCTCCCCAAGAAAGTTTGGAGTTTAAATACACTCCTAGGTATTTACAACATTGTACTTGCGGAATTACAACACCACTGAATTCGTAATTAAGACTAGTTTCCTCTCGGGTTTTACAAAATGTTATAGATTTACTTTTAGAACCATTTATTTTCATCCTATGCATTAACGCCCTGTTATAAATTTTATTCAAGTCTGTTTGAATAGCATCTACATCTGAATTATTTCTAATCTTTCTATAGATAATGCAGTCATCTGCAAATAGCCTCACATTTGATGTAATATTCTGGCATAGGTCATTTATGTATATTATAAAGAGTAATGGACCCAGAACGCTGCCCTGTGGCACCCCGATATTTCATGACCTACTCTAACTCTCTGGGTTCTACCTTTTAAGAATTCTTGGATCCATAGCACCACTCTTTTATCTATTCCTAGCCTACTTAACTTATCTATTAATATGTCATGTGACACCAAATCAAATGCTTTCGAAAAATCAATCACAACTGCATCGATTCTTCCGCCTCTATCTGCCTCTTCAGCTAGATCCTGAACCAGCGACGTAATTTGACTATCACATGAGAAGCCTTCCCTAAAACCATGCTGGCGGTAGTAAAACCAGTCTTTCGCATTTAGAACATGACGAATATAATCCGATATCAAATTCTCCATGACTTTACATACGACAGATGTAAGGCTAATCGGTCTGTAGTTACCGACATCTAATTTATTTCCACCTTTATGTATCGGTACCACTATAGCTGATTTCCAGTCACATGGAATAGCTGCATTGTTTATGGAAACATGAAATATACGCATTAAGTATGGAATTATGGCCTCGGAACCTAATTTAAGAATCTCTGTAGCAATACTATCTGGTCCTCTAGACTTCCGACTTTTTAATTTCGTTAGTCTCTCTCTAACCCCTTTGGAAGTTATTTTGAAAGTCGAATTTGGTTCACATTCACGGTCTGTGACACAACCACTCCTATCAGCGGGATTATTATTATTATTATTATTATTATTATTATTATTATTATTATTATTATTATTATTGAAAACCGAAATGAAATAGGAATTTAATAAGTCGGCCTTTTCTTTGTCATCAGTTATAGTTTCTCCGTTTTGATTTCGTAAAAGCACTACTCCTTCATTTTTTTCCTTTTCTCCTGCGTACATAATTATAAAACTGTCTCCAATTGTTACTTTCATCTTCTTTTAAAACGGTTTTTAGAAAATTTTCCTGAACTATCCTTTTTTCACACTCAAGTTTCTTAATTAATTCGACATATTTTTCCCAATGCTCATGGCTTCGTTTACGTTTACTAAATGCGCACCTTGTCTTTTTCTTTAAGTAGCGAATATAATTAGTGTAAGATTCAGGGTCCGGATTTTTCTTAATTATTTTAGAAGATACACAATTTACTAATGCCTCGAAAATTATACTCTTAAATTTATGCCATACATTTTCCATATTTCCTTCAGTCCTTAGAAACGTCGTAGAAACGTTTGTAATTCATGGACATCGGTTTTGTTGAAGTTCCAGACAGACACTGGCCTTGACCTCGGATTTACTGTGTTTTCCCAGAAGATTTCTAATAAGACGCTATTGTGATCACTTATTTCATGAAGACTTTCAGAGTTGACAAAGAGAGAGACAGGTCATAGAGTGTTAGTTGGGAGGTCGGAGGAAAAAAGACTTTGGAGAGGCTGAGACGTAGATGGAAGGATAATATTAAAGTGTATTTGAGGAAGATGGGATATGATGGTAGAAACTGGATTAATCTTGCTCAGGATAGGGACCGATGGCGGGATTATGTGAGGGCAGCAATGAACCTCCGGTTCTGTAGAAGTCATAAGTAAAGACTAATAGTCTCATTATATGTAAGTTTTAAAATTATTTAAAAAAAATATTTAATTTTATTAGTTTTATGTTTGCTTTTGGCATCTATATGTTCAAAACTTTCAGTTTTTTAAATACATTATACCTGAAATAATGTGTTTTATATAACCCTTCTACAAGTCCGCAAAATCGACATTTTCGTAACTTGACACCCTCTCAGTCCACATTAGGTCGAGTTTGTAAGACTCTACTGTTATTTTTTTTTCTCTTTACACATGAGGAATCCATTGTTGAAGTTTTGTTCCTTATTCTTGTTACATGTTCTATATTAGGAGGTGCATACGAATTTAAGCTCGTTTTCGTGAATTAGAAATACTTTTTTTCTTAGTGAAATCTAGCGTTAGAATTAAATGCATATTATCGTATCATTTTGTCTTTGGGGATTGAGCTGTTAGCCTGTTCTCGCCTCTTCTGTGTTATGAACAAATATACACTCACATGTAGTGGGATTCTCTGATATATGATTAGAATGTCAAAAAGTCTCCAGGTGAGGCAACCAAAACTGGACATGTAACTCTTCTCTGTGGAAGAGAGAGTAGTATTTATTTCCCGTCGGGAATTGAACACGTGCCCTGTGAATATGTATTAGAAATGTAACATGTATTAATTTTAAATACCGTAACATGAAATCGACAAGGCTTATTTGTTATTGTTATCTATTGTAGCGGGCAAAAATTTGAATGATATTGTCTAATGTATTTAGCAATGTTCCATGTACAAACAGTATGTGTCTAAACTAAAGCTTTTGTGCTACATAATGAATTTGTATGAGAATTCTTTGTTTTCGAGAAGTGTAGTGGGGATGTAGTACTACTATGTGTAATATGCCCTAATCATGAACCCCTGGTGGTTTCAGGCTTGATCCACATAGAGAGAAGCGGCAAGTGTACTTTATCTGACCATAACCGGGTATATAACTAGAGAGAGCCCTTTCCTTCAACCCATCCCATTCTCCTTGCGCGCTTATTAAATCGATTTCATCACAAGATCTGTGCCCCGTTGTCTGTTGAGTTAGTGGGAAACAGTTTCGTCTCCTCTCCCTCCCCAAAACTCATTCTGTCGGCAGCAGTAGCGCGTGGTCGGCTGGTCGCTCACGGTCTTTGATGCAGCTATTGCTTGCTGCTGCTGTTTGTTTGCTGCTAACTCTAAACGACCGACCCCGGCGCGCGCTTGTTCGCCGCTTACTGCTTGCTACTGCTGCTTGATTTAGAAGGATCAATAGGCCGGGCACAACACAGACACAGGCACATACAGTCACTGGCGATTGAGGGTGGTGGGTGGGTGGGTGGGTATTCTGTTTTGTGCCAATAAACAACTGAGCGAAACAGATGATGTTGCGTCGATGTTAATGTCAGGGATGTATGAGGAAGTGCACAACATATATCTGCACGCTGTGTACGCGGAGCTTAATTTGTTGTTAAAAAGGAGTGGAACGCACAGAATTATGATGGAGTTTGTAGTTGCAGGAATTACTAGTGAGGCCTGAGTATTCTC
Organism: Periplaneta americana; assembly: GCF_040183065.1. NCBI lineage: Eukaryota > Metazoa > Arthropoda > Insecta > Blattodea > Blattidae > Periplaneta > Periplaneta americana. Next base: position 91,896,422 of record NC_091123.1, read on the forward strand.
CCAAGCGGCTATAGATTGTGCTGTAAATGCAGCCTGAAATCGGGGTGAACAGTTACAGTAACACTCGGTATTAACTAAACCGTGATTTGGGAAATTGTATGTCACAACCGTTTCATCTTCTTGATCGTCGTAGTAGTCGTCGTTTATTTTAGAGCTTGGTCTCTTTTGCCTGTTCCTCTCTCACGTTTATAAGAATTTTGAACCATCATTGCGCCAGTGACAAACAGCTGAACTATCTGGCAATACGAACCGCATGACGCTAAAAAAGACACAAGAGGTACCTATACCTGTACGAGGGAGATAAATGTCGGTTACCTATCTGGAATCAAACTCAGGTCTGCATTATTTGTAGCAGATTACACTAACGCATGAACAAAATGTAGCATTCTTCCTGTCAGCGCATTACTTATAAATAACTTGTATAGTTGAAAACCCCATCGAACAAAGTCTTAAAATTAATATAAATATAAACAAATAAATCACGAGATTATCTATAGTAGTGTCACGAGAGATCTGAGATTTCCCGATAAATCCACGAGCGAAGCGAATGAATGTACTTGGGAAATCTCAGACTTCGAGTGACATTTAGGACTATTTCGTGAATAAAATAAACATGTAAATAATATATCCCTGAAAGTCACTCACAAAATATATTTATGAATACTTAACCTATTCAGACATTGTGAGATGAATATCGATTACTGCAATAAAGAAATTGGATGTTATTCAGTAATGTCAATTGCGAAAAGCGAAATACAGGTTTAACAATGTTAATTACATGTAATGCGCTTTTCTCTTATTATAACAAATACATTTTCATTATCTGCTGAAATCATAATTTAATTTAAATATTTTATAATATAATTACGCTCGATTCAACGATCTTGGCCCTTGTCCTTGCTTGTTTGGCTAGTGAGCGAGCTATGTGTTGCGTCATAAGAAAGAAATTTAATCACAAACGTGCATAAGAGGGCAAGAGGGAAGAGAAAGAATGAAAATAATATATGTGCTCGTAGCTGAGACATGAGAGACACTCCATGTCAAAATATAAATCATCTTGACATTGTTTAGTCAACAGACGTAGTGGTTAGTAAAGGGACGTGTGAAAGAATGTTGTGTTTTTAAGACGGAGTGTACAGCGACATGATAAGAAGGAAGTGTTTAGGTGTTGACTGTGCGGCCTGACCTGTACTACCCAGCCCGCCAGTAGTGAAGAGTAACTCGCTCTTAGTCTACTTACTTTTTGCAAGGACCAAAATCCATGAGTAAAGCTTTTTCTTGTACAAGTAACCTGATTAATACATTAATTAAATGAAGAATTATTGAAAACATAATTATAAAAACTGAATGAAGGAGTGTAATTTTTTTTCAGATAGCCTACAATGGACATGGAATTAGAAGATGAAGGTGTAGATGTGGAAGTAGGATTTCGCACTTTAGGCCTACTTCATCGTTACTTTACACACTACACCGGGAACTATGAACTATGCAATAAGTTATGTGTGGAGACAGCTAGCAATGCTTATGTATTCACACTACAGCGAGAAATACGTTGTTGCACAGTGGAGCCATCTCTGTTCACACTACAGCGAGAAATACGTTGTTGCACAGTGGAGCCATCTCTGTATAGCTAATTAAAACACGAATTTTGTTACGCCATACGGAAGGCAATTTGATCAAATACCATGTATATAATACTATACAAGGTCTTTGGGTTTGATATGCGCTGATGTTACATAAATTTGAACATCTGACTTTCTATTAATTGTTCAATTTCATTCACGTAATACAAATTTTATAGGCTACAAGTAGGTTGGTTGGTTACCTGTGGAAGCGGGACCAATGTCAACTATGGTTTACTTCGAGCGTTACTCCGTGCTACAGGAAAACATTTTTCATAGCTCGACAAACGCATTCTCGGTGTAGTGTGTTACAGGACTAAAGCTGCATCTACCGGTACAATTTTCCATGTGCGTATGCATCAGTCTGCGAAGAATATTGAAATAATCTAGTTTAAAACGCACGTTCAATTATGATGCATGAAGATTTTGTGTCTACATAGTGCGCCGTTTTGAACGTCGTCTTCACTGCGTAAATATATTAATTAATATTAAATATCAATTTTGCATTCATGCTCATCGATTTACTGGGAAACAGTTGGCGACACTGACTAAACAAAAGAACGACCATGATATACATAGTGATGAATCTAGCTTTAAAAATTATCGCGATGTATGTATGATTGTGAATGGTTGTAATTCAAAATTTCATTAAACTTCATTGGTCGAAAAGGGAATGACAACAAATAGTCGCTGTAATAACTAACGAACGAGGATAATGTTAAGACGGGAATGGAGATGGGATAAAACTTGATTTTTCACTCACCGGTGAAGCAGTGACAGGTCATTTTCAATCACGGTGATTTTAACCAGTGATCCAGTGATTAGAGGTGATTTCCAGTTGCCAGTGATGACGACGAGAGACCTGCGCTATAGAGCGGCCTTGAATCAGCTGATCACTAGTAGAGCAATGATCTAGTGAGTGGGGGCGAGGGTGTGATTTCTCACTACGAAGTGCAAGCAATCAACTGTTTTGAATTACAGTAATATTGGAGAATGTTGTCTTATGGGTCCATTGACAATGCAGAGAAAAAACAGAACTAACTCAGAAAAATTATACTATGGTGAAATCAGACACATTAGTTGAGATTATTTGTGGAATTTAAAAATAAAAATATTTAACTTAAATATTACCGGTATTATGTAATTTTCATTTGGCAGCATAATAATAAAGGTGGTAAGTGATAGGTGTGGTTGAACAAAGAGATATTTATAGACCTGCATTATTACGTCATTAACCATAATAATTCTAGCCTCACCTTCCATGTTATTCACACGTTCCACATTTATTTAGTATGGTTAAACGGCTATAATATAGGTAAATATTAGTGGTAGGCTAATTCTCCAGGAAAGCTACATCCAAGAAGGCAAAATTTTCTTTAGCTTAACTGGCTTTTGTGATTGTATATAATGATAAACACGTGGCTTTAATTTGCAGGTACAAATACTTTCAAAATAAAAATCTTTTGATGCTTGCCAGTATATTCTAGTGCGCTGTTGTAGCCCCCCATTTTGTTATTTAACGACGCTGTATTAGCGACTTGGTTATTTAGTGTCGATGGAATTGGTGATGAGATGATATTTGCCGAGATGAAGTAGAGGATTCGCCATAAGTTACCTAACATTCGCCTCACAGTTGAAAAACCTGAGAAAAACCCGAACCAGGTAATCAGCCCAAGCGGGAATCGTACCCACACCCGAGGGCAACTTCGGAATAACAGGCAAATATTCTACCGCCTGAGCTACGCCGGTGGCCCCCTTCTTGTTACTAGGCCTAATTAATTTTTACTTGAATGAAAAAAAATCCCGTCTTTTTAATTGCGCTTGTGTAATTTCTCCATGCTGACAAGTGAAATTTTTGCCTCACTGGTGAGCCACCATAACATTTTTAAAGCCCCGCTAATCTGCTAATTACCAACATAACATGCGAGAGATCCAGGATGAATTAATAGAAAAATGGTCATTTCCCTAGTATTGCTTTCATGGACCTCTAGAGTGATATTTGAAACAAGTAGGGCAGAAGGGATAAAATTAATAACCTAGTTCTTAAAAATGTACCATACAAAGTTATGCCACATCATTAAGTTGTTCAACTTAGCACTGAAATTTCAATATTTTCCTTCATCACAAATCATTACAATCTTAAAAAGAACAAAAATCCATGTAATACCAAGCAGTTCAAAAATTATTTAACAGGTGGCAGAAGACTGCAAGTAAGACATTGAAATCACTAGGAAATAGTTATACGTTACAGTTGCTTATGGTGCAGTGAGTAAATCACCTCTTGATCACTGTTTCACTGGTTAATGAACACTTCACTCATTGGAGTGAAAGTGATTTTTTAATCATCGGTGAAAAATCGCTGCTAGTGATTTTTCCTTCCATCTCTCACGGGAATGGTTAAAATGGGAAATTTTGTTACTTTTCTTCGCTACAAGAATGATGGTTTTGTGCTTCAGTAGGCCTTTCAATGAGAGCTGTAACATGAAAATACAAAGCAGACGCAAAGAACGTGTTTGATGTTAATTTATTTCAGTACACTCTTATTAACTAATGTAGTTCCATACAACCACTTTTACGTCCGAATTTGAGTCATAACCGGTTTATAGATCTATTGTTCTCTTTGTAAGCATCAGGTGATATTAACTGGAATTCATTACCAACATCAACCTTAGTATTAGGGCTCTCCATACTTTCCTAATTTTTATGTATTGTAACCGTGAATAATTGGGTATTCACATATGGTGGAGCTTCAATTTTTTTCTTGAGTATTTAAAGACTCTATATCAAATACTTCGTTGTTTAGCGTCGGTGGAATTGGTGATCGTTGTTTAACATCGGTGGAATTGGTGATAGCGAGATGGTGTTTGACGAGGCGAGGTCGAGGATTCGCCATAGATTACCTGACATTCTGCTTAAGGTTAGAGAAGATCTCGGATAACCCAACCAAGTAATCAGCCCAAGCATGAATCGAATCCACGCCCGAGCGCAGTTCCACATCTGCATGCAAACGCCTCTGCCGAGTGAGCTACGCCGGTGGTTGGCTTTCATATTATGCGACAGAATAGCGCAGTACCACCACTAAAGGATAAATTAAGGCGTACATAAACTCATTTAAGTTAGGATGTACTGTAGATGAGTAAATTAGTTTGATGTGAATGACAAGTAAGTATTAAGAATGCTGTAACTTTTAAAATTGAGTGTGTGCTTTTATGAAATGAGAAAACAACAACAACCTCGTCTTTTGTAATGTAATTATTTTCTTAACGTGCGTTTTAAACTACGAAGACTATTCAGAGATGATGATACTATTCTGACAATTTCGCTCATATACCAATTCGCCAATGGAGTGTAAGAATCCGTTGATTTTCAGCCAATCAGAACCATTTATCAGTGTAATATTATCGATTTTATATTTTCACTTTTGTCTTGTTGGTTATGATCGGCAATTATTTCCACAAATGAACACCATAACCTAATTATCAGTAAACTCAGAAATAACATATTTTCAGCAAATAACCTAATAAATTTAGGCTTTTTTTTCGAACGTATTTTCATAATTTTGTACATTTAATTGATGTTCTTTTTTATTGTATGCGTAATAAAATGTATATTTCCATTAGTCCTTTGTTCCACATCCTCAATCTTGTTTTCCCGTAGAGTTTCGGTCGGAATGAAAACCCTTCCTTTTCTATGATGTAATGATAATTTCGTCGATATCTGCTTTAATAATAGTTAATTCAGACGATACAAATGCGTCAGATAGAAAATAAATCTCTTTCACTTGATAGATAAATTCATTTGTTTCTGCCATCCATATGAAGTTCCAGTTCCTAACACTAGATGACTCTGGTCAGAGACCGTGGATACCCACTCTGGTTTTTTGTAAATATTTATTTTTGGTGTTTATTTAGGGTAAGATGTAAATAAATGAAATATCTTATTAATTGGTAGTTGCATTATTAATTGCATTTTTATTAATTAAGCAATTATTTCATTTGCGAAATAGCATCACTAATATCACGCGTGGTTTTCATTAATTTCCTTTCGATATATTGAAAACCTTTTAATAGGCCTATTATTATTATTATTATTATTATTATTATTATTATTATTATTATTACTCGACCAAGGCGAGTGGAGCCGCGGGCCTAATGTGAACTATCGCGATGCGGTATTACGAACGCAAGACAGTAGCGCCACAGCTCCGGGCTGCAGGACTCCACTGGCCTCGGTCGAGTAATACCTATGGCAATGGGTCAGTGCCGAAATGTAAATAACAGACAGAATTACAAAATCTGTTTTACAGCCGCATAGCGAACATCTCATTTTGTAGATTACGTACAGAATTTTTTTTTTTTTTTCAAGTTAAGTTTTTAATGTTGAGACCTCATGGCGCTGACCAAACTAATTTTTTTTATTCCGTCTATAGAGTGCGGCAGATTGAAGTTCTACACTGTTTGCAGTCGATCGATGTACTGTACATACAATTCCAGAGGAAAAAAGGAGTGAAAACAGGCGGATGGATTTGCAACATAAGTTATAGATGGCTCGGGTATTTAACGGTTACCAGATTGATTTGATCATCCCCGTGTAGTAGCGGGTCTCACTACCTCGAAACACCTTTCTGAATGCTTACTCCGTTATTGGCATCGGCCATGATCTTCAGCTTTGCACAGAGAAGTTGTACATGTTTGCTAGCATTATCAAACCAAGTCCATACGCCATTTTGTGATACATATTTTTTTTTAATTGAAATATGGGAGGAATGAGCTGAAATAAAGAGTATTGTGGAAATAAATCTATATATTGAGGAAAACGGGAGTATTCTTGGAGAAAACTATCGTCATCCCATCTTGTTCACCGCAGGTATCGTTTCAGTCACTGCCTGGGATCGGATACGAGTTATTGCTATTCTGGAAAACATCTGTTTCCAGATTTTCACGTAAATAAATGCTTCCAACATACCTATTAAAAAAATTGGCAAGCCGTCTATCTCATGTCAGTCTTTCTGTCCATCTTTGTCACGGTATGACGAATTTGATCAATATTCAATATCTATGAGTCAGTTCAACGTCAAATGTTGCACATAAAATGAATAACTTTTACTAAAAGTTAATGACCTGTACTTCAAAGAAGAAAGCGCAAGATTGCAATTCAATCAATTATTTTGAAAATATTTTTCTTACACAAATTTAAGTGAAAAATAAAGATTGTATGCCTCCAAAGATGGTAGTTCCAGAGCATTTGTTACAGAATTATGCCTTTAATCAAAAACTTCAGACAAAAATTTATTTGTGAATTGTTTTGTAAAATTAATGTAATTGTAGTCGTTAGAAGGAAGAGCGAACAAGAAGACCTTATTTTTCTGTAAATAATTTACTTTTGTGTCGAAGAAGTCTTAAATGTTCTCCCTGAATCGTTCCGCGTTATAAATAATTTGAAAGCACGGTTGATCTCTGGAAGATGCTAGGTCTTTAACACGTGTCATCATGATCATGATCATGACCATCATCATTATCATCATCATCATCATCATCATCAACAGCAGCATCATTATCATATCATCAAGGTTTAAGCCTAGTGGCCTGTTCTGTCTTAAGGAAACTGATCTATCTCACACGTTGTGTTCCAACTTTTCTTCTTCCAGCAGGTCTGTATTTTGACGCATCACTCGGCCGTAAAAATCCGTTAAGATATCACAATTGCTGGTATAATGTTCACAATACTTGTAGGATATATTATTGCTTCTGAACTTTGGCTGGAATGGCTACTTGTCATTTAGCGAGTTTCTTATATAATATAAGTTAATTATGAACCACAAATATATTAAATTAATCTTAAGTACCGATTTTCGTAACAACCAGCTTATTGTTAGAAGAACTACAATGCATGAATAGTGGTTTTATGTAAATTTATGCAAAGATAATTACACCCATCTAAATCGTACAATTGATAAATGAAGTCTTACCATTTTGGATTATGAAATGTGCCGTTTGTATGCAAAATATAGTCAGTTATTAAATTCTTGTCTTTTGATTGGCAGTTCAAGAAAATAAACTGCAACCAGAGATGTTAACTACATGATGAAGTAAGAACTTAATTACTTCTTACTTACGTACTTACTTACTGCTTAATCACTTCGAAATCCATATAAGTATAATGAGAAATTACTTGTCATGTCATGACACTTTTTCGTACTATGATAGATCTGAGCTTTGTGAAGATACTTTAGAATAACTTATGCAAGTGGCAAGCAGTAAGATAGCAGCTACGAAAAATATGTTGTCTGAAATTGAGTGATACAATTTTGTATGTATGTATGTATGTATGTATGTATGTATGTATGTATGTATGTATGTATGCATGCATGTTTGTATATACACACACAAGGTGGAAGTGAAATAACCTTGCAGATTGAAAGGGTCGATATTTAAATGAAATAAATAGAAAACATATATTATGTTTTGTGATTAAATGCACGGTTAATTAGAAAATTATGTTTGAAGTTTCAGCAGTCCGACAACATCGCCGCGAACACACGCTTCTCGTGATACAGATGTAAGAGGTCAACGAACTCGGTAACTCGGTATGTCTCGCTAGATGAGCTGTTTTCTGGCGCTGTGTTGCAGCCAACTCGTAGCGTGCAGAGGCTTGAATTTAGAGGTTTTAAAATTAAATTTACACGAAAACTGTGCACAATATTGAAATACGCCAGAGGGATAAATTATTCTTTATTGTATATATTATATAATGTACCGAAGTACATATGATATTTCCATGCAGATATTCTGCGTCATCATACGAAGAAAGAGTAATGGAACGGAGAAAAATTCTCTCCGGCACCGGGATTTGAACATGACGTAGTGCAGAGGGCGGCCACTAGAGGGAACCCAAGAGTTGGAACTTAAAAACTGAGACGATTCTGTCCGACGCCGGGATGGTATCCGGTGTGGCTTAGTGGATAAAGCATCAGCACGTAGAGCTGAAAACCCGGGTTCAAATCCCGGCGCCGGAGAGAATTTTTCTCCGTTCCATTACTCTTTCATCGTATGATGACGCAGAATATCTGCATGGAAATATCATATGTACTTCGGTACATTAAATAATATATATGATATGCGTAAATCACTTGTGATTTAACACGCCGCTTATTCCTTCGGATCCCGGCCAACTAGTCACTCATAACGAGTGCAGAGGGCGGCCACTAGAGGGAACCCAAGAGTTGGAACTTAAAAACTGAGACGATTCTGTCCGACGCCGGGGTGGTATCCGGTGTGGCTTAGTGGATAAAGCATCAGCACGTAGAGCTGAAAACCCGGGTTCAAATCCCGGCGCCGGAGAGAGTTTTTCTCCGTTCCATTACTCTTTCATCGTATTCTTTATTAGTTTTCCATCAATATGGACATCAAGGTCCTAGTCGCAATGGTTACCGAATACGAATTTGTTATACATTTGAGAAAAAAAACTATTAACTTTCCACCAATATGATATAGTTTTTTATTACATACAACATGAGCTATCCGCTCTGAAAATCTGCAAGGCTATTTCACTTCCACCCTGTATATATAATGCTTCCCAACAGTTCGGACAACTTTTGTTTCAAACATTTTTTTTCCTAAAGTGAGATCTTAAGAAGTTAGAACTTGTGTGAAAATAACACTGATCCCGAGAAAAACCTCATTTGTGAACTTATCCGCCTGATAACCATGGCCGCAACAGTTTGGTGTTGGACCTGTCACATGGCCTGCCCGCTCATTACCCCTCATTCATTCATAGTGTTCTGCCCAATGGCAGGTCTTTCACTGCAAACCCAGTATTCTCCAATCTTTCCTATTTTCTGCCTTCCTCTTAGTCTCTGCATTTGTTGCATATATCTTAATGTCGTCTATCATCCGATATCTTCTTCTGCCCCGAACTCTTCTCCCGTTCACCATGCCTTCCAGTGCAGCCTTCATAAGACAATTTCTTCTCAACCAGGACTCAGCCAATTCCTTTTCCTCTTCCTGATCAGTTTCAGCATCAATCTTTCTTCACTCACTCTTTCCAACACAGCGTCGTTTCTTGTTTTGTCTGTCCATTTCACACACGCCATCCTTCTCTATATTTACATTCCAAATGCTTCTAGTCGTTTCTCTTCACCTCGTCTAATGTTCATGTTTATGCCCTATACAGTACAACACATCACACTAAGCACTTAACTAGTCTCTTCCTTAGTTCTTTCTCCAGAATCCGCAGAAGATTCTCATTTTTCTATTAAAAGCTTTCTTGGTCACTCCTATTCTCCTTTTGACTTCTTGACAGCAGCTCATGTTACTGCTTATAGTAGGCCTACACCCAAAGTATTTGAAGCTGTCCACTTGGTCTACTGCCTCATTTAGAATACGCAAATTTACCTTCTTTACTTTTCTTCCTATGACCATGGTCTTCGTTTTGTTTGCATATATCTTCATTCCATACTGCTCACAGCTGTATTATGCGTCAATAGCATATCTTATCCCTTAATACTATCTCCTCTTCTCCTAACAACGCCATATCATCAGCACATCTTATGCACTTCATTCTTCTTCCTCCTACTCTCCACTCCTTCCATGTTCTGAAAACAGGTCTTCACTAAATTCTACAAGTAGATGTTGAACAGAGTAGATAAAGGGCATACTTGACGTACTCCTCTCTCTATTTCGCTTCCTTCAGACATATCTTCTCCTATCCTGACTTTGACTCGTTTCATATAAAGGTTTTTGAACAGCCTCTTCTCTCTTCAATCCACGTCAAATTTCTTTATAATCCCCATCAGTTTATTCCAATCCACTCTGTCAAACGCCTTTTCTAAGTCCACAAATATATATACACACTTCTTTATTCTTCTCTAGTTATCTTTCGCCGATTTTTCGTAGCAGTCCAATTGCATCTCTCGTATCTTTTCCCTTCCTGAAGCCAAACTGCTCTTCGCTAATATGTTTTCGCGGGATATCAGCCGAGTTAAGATTTTGGAATGCTCCAAGCTTTCGACTGCTATCTCTGCAGCCATCTTCAGGGAAGTGATGTCCGAACAGAAAGTCGAAAGGTTATATAGATGTGGCTGTCTCAGGTGAAACGGGATTGGTTGGCGGATCGGCCAATCCGGGGCCGGGAATTGTCATCGCTCGTAAGCTCCGCCCCTCCCGGGATTACTGCGTGAAGTTGGCGGGCGGCGAGCCCTGTTCCGCCGGTTGGAATCGGTTGCCGTCCTCGGTCCGTGATCTTCATGACCTTGATTGTAAGAGGGCCTGAGTTGGTCTAAGGCCGGTGTCCATGCCTGACTGAGCTGGAGTCCACTGTCTCTGTTAAAGTTGTTTTTCTCCAGCTTGATCTCTATGGCCTCCTTGATTGTACGATCCCAGTAGTGGCTTGATTTGTTAATGACCTTGGTGTGGTCAAACAGTATTTTATGCTCCTTTTCTATGCTGTGTTGCGCCACTGCAGATTTTTCCGGGTAATACAGCCTCAGGTTCCTCTTATGTTCTTTGATTCTGTCTTCTATTGTGCGGCCAGTCTGCCCTATGTATACTTCGCCACACTCGCATGGAATCTTGTAAATCCCTGGAGTCCTTAAGCCCTGACTGTCTTTAACCTGACGTAGATGACTCCGGATTTTGCTCTGTGGTTTATGGATGGTTTTGATATTAACCTTCTGGAGGATTCTGCTTATTTTGTGTGACACGCTCCCGCAGAATGGAATGAAAGCTTTCTTTGTCGGTTCTTGCTTGCTGTCTAAGTCTATTGTGTTACATCTCGTGGTAACTTGTTTGAGGGCTTTGCTGATGTCTCTCCGGCTGTAGTTGTTTTGCTGTAGTGTTCTACGAAGATGGTCCATTTCTGCAGGCAAGTTGTTGATATCGGAAATGACTATGGCGCGATGTAGTAGACTAGTCAGGACGGACTTCTTCTGCGAAGGGTGGTGGAGGCTGAGTGCATTCAGGTACAGATCTGTGTGCGTCGGCTTTCTATACACGCCATGTCCGAGAGTACCATCTGCTTTCCTGTGTATGTGGATATCCAGGAACGGCAGTGAGCCCTCTGACTCCACCTCCATGGTGAACTGGATATTCGCGTGGATGCTGTTGAGATGTTGTAGGAACTCTTGTAGCTTGTCTTGTCCGTGCGGCCAGACCACGAAGGTGTCGTCTACGTAGCGGAAGAAGTGGCTCGGCTTGTGTGTGGCTGAGTCTAGGGCCTGGTGTTCGAAGTGCTGCATGTAAAAGTTAGCAATAGCAGGTGACAGCGGGGAGCCCATTGCCACGCCGTCGGTTTGTTCGTAGAACTCACTGTTGTACGTGAAGTAAGTAGTAGTCAAGGCCAGTCTGAAGAGTTGTAGAATATCATCCGGGAATTGTTCCGCTACCAGTTCAAGAGCCTCTTTTATCGGAACCTTTGTGAAGAGTGAAATTACATCGAAGCTCACTAGTAGATCTGATGGGACCACTGTGATGTTCTCCAGAATTCTAACAAATTCTGTAGAGTTTTTCACATGATGTTCACACGTTCCAATCAGGGGTTGGAGCATGTTGGTTAGATGCTTGGCCAGGTGGTATGTGGGCGACCCGATGGTGCTAACAATGGGTCGTAATGGTAGCCCTTGTTTGTGGATCTTGGGGAGCCCGTAAATCCGAGGTGGTGTGGCCGAGTGTGGTAGTAGAACTTTTATAACCTCGGCAGGCAGCGAGGAAGATTTCAGCAGCGTGGTGGTTCTTCTTATGATCCTGTTAGTGGGATCACGTGTCAGTTTCTTGTAGGTCGTGTCTGCTAGTAGTTCAACAATTTTCTGGTGGTACGTTGAAGAGTCCAACACCACCGTAGCGTTTCCTTTGTCGGCCTGGAGAACGACTATACTCTCATCTTCACGTAGCTCCCGGAGCGCTAGTCGTTCATTCCTCGTGATATTGGGTTTGGGTGGTCTGGCTGTGTTGATTATTCGGCAGACATCTCTTCTCACTTCTTCAGATATTCCAGGAGGAAGAGAGGAGATAGCTTGCTCCACTCCACTGATAATGTCCTTGACTGGATATTTTCTTGGAGCTGGAACGAAATTTAGGCCCTTGGCTAGTACCGATATGGTGTCTTCGTCCAATGTTTTACTTGATACATTAATGACAAGTTTGTTCTTGTCCAGCGGTTGGATGCCTGGCTGTGAGGGGGCCAATCTGTGGAATTTCTCCATTTGCCTCCCTCTGACTTTCTTCATATGCATCTGCACCTGGGCGGTTAGTGACCTGTCGATCCATTCTTGATCAGATGGTTGTAGCCTCCCGTAGCATTGTAAGCGTAGCTGTAGAAGCTCCCGTGAGATGTTGTTGAGTTCCAGGTATGTGTGATGAATTCTCTCCCTTATGAGGGCCAAGCTGGCTCGTCTGCATATTCTCTGGGCCTTCACTGTTCGAATTTCATGTTTAACGACAGCAAATTTAGGGACGACTTTCTTGTCTCGACATCTACGTAGGAAGGCAAGTGTACATAGTAGACTTGCCCTCTTCTTGTGTCCTTGTTCCAATCTCTGAAGGACATGGTATACTTCCTCCCCGTAGAGGTGATGTATGTATGATTTGAGGCTTTCTCGGCGTTGGTTCGCTAATATGTTTTCGCGGGATATCAGCCGAGTTAAGATTTTGGAATGCTCCAAGCTTTCGACTGCTATCTCTGCAGCCATCTTCAGGGAAGTGATGTCCGAACAGAAAGTCGAAAGGTTATATAGATGTGGCTGTCTCAGGTGAAACGGGATTGGTTGGCGGATCGGCCAATCCGGGGCCGGGAATTGTCATCGCTCGTAAGCTCCGCCCCTCCCGGGATTACTGCGTGAAGTTGGCGGGCGGCGAGCCCTGTTCCGCCGGTTGGAATCGGTTGCCGTCCTCGGTCCGTGATCTTCATGACCTTGATTGTAAGAGGGCCTGAGTTGGTCTAAGGCCGGTGTCCATGCCTGACTGAGCTGGAGTCCACTGTCTCTGTTAAAGTTGTTTTTCTCCAGCTTGATCTCTATGGCCTCCTTGATTGTACGATCCCAGTAGTGGCTTGATTTGTTAATGACCTTGGTGTGGTCAAACAGTATTTTATGCTCCTTTTCTATGCTGTGTTGCGCCACTGCAGATTTTTCCGGGTAATACAGCCTCAAGAACCGACAAAGAAAGCTTTCATTCCATTCTGCGGGAGCGTGTCACACAAAATAAGCAGAATCCTCCAGAAGGTTAATATCAAAACCATCCATAAACCACAGAGCAAAATCCGGAGTCATCTACGTCAGGTTAAAGACAGTCAGGGCTTAAGGACTCCAGGGATTTACAAGATTCCATGCGAGTGTGGCGAAGTATACATAGGGCAGACTGGCCGCACAATAGAAGACAGAATCAAAGAACATAAGAGGAACCTGAGGCTGTATTACCCGGAAAAATCTGCAGTGGCGCAACACAGCATAGAAAAGGAGCATAAAATACTGTTTGACCACACCAAGGTCATTAACAAATCAAGCCACTACTGGGATCGTACAATCAAGGAGGCCATAGAGATCAAGCTGGAGAAAAACAACTTTAACAGAGACAGTGGACTCCAGCTCAGTCAGGCATGGACACCGGCCTTAGACCAACTCAGGCCCTCTTACAATCAAGGTCATGAAGATCACGGACCGAGGACGGCAACCGATTCCAACCGGCGGAACAGGGCTCGCCGCCCGCCAACTTCACGCAGTAATCCCGGGAGGGGCGGAGCTTACGAGCGATGACAATTCCCGGCCCCGGATTGGCCGATCCGCCAACCAATCCCGTTTCACCTGAGACAGCCACATCTATATAACCTTTCGACTTTCTGTTCGGACATCACTTCCCTGAAGATGGCTGCAGAGATAGCAGTCGAAAGCTTGGAGCATTCCAAAATCTTAACTCGGCTGATATCCCGCGAAAACATATTAGCGAACCAACGCCGAGAAAGCCTCAAATCATACAAACTGCTCTTCTTCCAACTGTGCTTCCATCTTACAAGTAAACCTTCAGGTGGGATTAAAAAAAAAACAAAGACTTACCTTTATTACCATTCGATTAAGCATTAAAACCAATGCAAAATACGCAAATTTTACAACTCGAACGCAATGAACACCAGAGATCGCGACCAATCAAGATCAAGTTGACATGGGCTACTTAGATTGCAAACAACTATACCACGCAGCAATGCTAGACGCGTGAGCGAAGACAGTACTGTTATAGACGCTCTGTCAGCTACTTTGTACCTTGCAGTTTATTGTGTAATGTTATGTGCAGTGAGCTGAAGAAGATGAACCCAGTGAATATAGTGATTAAAATTCTGGATAAACTAAAAGAAGAGGGTTATAAGGAGACAGGCTGTGAAATGTCGCGGAGGGAATTTGAAATTGTTGATGATATATATGACTTATTAAAGAGTTATGAATCGGAAGCAGTTGAAGAAAGTCATACTCTAGACATTGATGAAAATGAACCACGAAATGATGATAATAACATGCCTCATGTACGAGAATGGGAGACTGAAAAACAAATACTACGTCAGAAGAGGAATTAAGTACTTCACAAAGTTTCGGTTCTCAATATGCTCCGTCCCCTCCAAAAACATCCCGAGTCATTGACTTTGAAGAAAAATGTAAAGTAATAGAATATTGGATTCTGCCAGGTGTGGCGACAAACAAAAAGAAAAAGTTTAACCATAGGTCAGGGAGCAGTATGAAGCACAAATTCACGTGATTAACACATGAAAGTCAACTCTACAAAATGAAGCAAGCTGTCGAACAACAAAACGATGTTATGAATAAAATGAAAGAAGTGCACCGAAGAACATTTGAGAAATTCTGTCTGCGGCGGTCGCCAAATGCAATTGTAAAAGAAAGTGACTTAAAAAGAATTGCACTGACAACAGTTCGTGATTTTTAGGCATAGATCAGAAATACTTCAACGCAAGTCTTACTTGGTTGCATCGCTTTAAAAAGCATTATAAGATTGTCAGTCGAAAAATAACATCATATGTAACAAAGCGTCAGGTACGCGACAAGACAGCTCTTGAACAATCAATCCAAACCTTCAGATGTGAGTGCGCACCACTTATGGACATGTACAATGATGATCATGTGTTTAATGCAGACGAATGTGGGTTTCTTAAGGTAATGCCTTTCGGCAGAACATTAGAATGTCGAGGAACCAATAAAGTGTATGGTGTCGTGCAATCCAAAGGGGCAACTACACATTCCTACACTATAATGCCGGTGATTTCTAAAGCTGGAAAACTGATGCCAAAGTTACTACTGATTCTCCAAGAACCGAAAGGTTCAGGAGTGCAAGAGTTGCGGAACGCATTTTCCAGAGTGACAAGCTTGTAGTAAAATAGACTTCGTCGGGAAAAATGACCCAAAAAATATGGATAGAATTCTTACGAGAAATATTCCTTCCTAATTCTGCAACATGCAATTTTCTACTTTTGAGCTCGTATGGTGTCCACTGTGACAAAATTACAATTAAGCAACTGTTAGAAGAAGGGGACTATGGTCTTGAAAAACTAGTAGTGAAAATCATACCACCAAATACGACTTACGAGTTGCAACCTTTGGACAGGTACTTTTTCGAATGTACAAGCATATGATTCGACACATTTCTCATAATGTAGATTTTGATGATTCATCTGATACATTACAACAACGCAACAATATACTGAAACTACAGTCGCTTGTTTACCAGCAGTTTCTTTCTCCACGATTCCAACAGGCGCATGGGTATGGTTGGGTGTTAGCTGGATTGGGATCCGGAAGTGGACAACGTTTTCAAAACACTACGGAGTACTGTATCCGAAATGTACAAGGAATATGTACGATTTGTGCAAAACCAGCCTTTATAAATTGCGGGTGGTATACTGAC
The DNA here is from genome assembly GCF_040183065.1 of Periplaneta americana. Lineage (NCBI taxonomy): Eukaryota > Metazoa > Arthropoda > Insecta > Blattodea > Blattidae > Periplaneta > Periplaneta americana. Next base: position 91,912,938 of record NC_091123.1, read on the forward strand.
AATATGTGTTTCCAACATTTTGCATTATCTATCACTGTTGTGCGACAAATGTTTCTGGATAAAAACAAATCAGTTTCTAGAATACGATGCGTTAAGTAACATGATGACCACATCATCGTTTTCCTTCTTATGCATTAATCGCTAGTTCAAGGTATGTTTTCTTGCTGCTTGAAGCCTCGTGTTCTGCGCGGTGTATCGCACTTGATAATTGCAGTCGAGTTACGAAATTTTAAGATTATTCATATTTTATTATTCTGATTCTAAAAATATAAGTTTTATTTTCATTGTTTTTTACCTCAGGTGAAGGTTTACTTGTAGTGTATAAACGTCGATTCAGTATTCGCAGAAGAATTTTCGCTGATATTAGGCTGATAGTCCTGAACTCGTTACATTTCTTGGCATTATTTTTCTTTCGTATTGACAGCAACACTGTCTCCGTAAAATCTTCAGGCCATTCGCGTTTTGCATATATTTCGTTGCATAATGACAGAATTTTCTTCTTTGTCTTCACCTAAGCATTTCACTGATTCAATGGGGATTCCATCAACTCCTCTTGCTTTGCCGTTCTTATTTCCCTAAACTCTATTTCAACGTCTTCCTTTAAAATAGAAAATCCTTTTTCGTCTTGTCATACAGCTGCTTCGACTTCTGTATCCAAATGATTTGGACGTTTCTCTGTCTCATATAACTGTTCTATATATTTCGTCCCTCATTTCAGTATTTATGGTTTGGCTGTTATTTCATTTCCGATTTCGTCCACTATCAATCACATGGATTTGCTTTTCTTATTTGTGAAGTCCAAATATTTTACTTCGCGGTACATTAAATCATATCCTCCCTCTACATCCTCTATTTATTTACATTTCTCTTTCATCCATTCTTCCTTGGCCTTATCAGTTTTTTTCTTAGTTCGTTGTTAAGTTTCCTGTAGTTTCTTCTACCTTCTTCTGTGTTGATGTTTCTCCATTTTCTCCTTCCCTCAATCTTCTGTGGATTACTTTTTATGGAGATACGAGTACATAAAATAATAATTTATGTCTACTTTACTATTACTCGCTATATGTTGAGAAATGTTAGAAGATGCCTTCGCAAAACAATAAGAGCTTAATAGAGGTTACTTTGAGCACTTAAAAAGTAATGCAAAGTAATAGAGCTAGCTTAATTGTTCGCCGTTTAGGCAGCTTAATTAATTGTTATTTATTTAGTATTTTACCTACTAGGCCTATATTCATTTTAAACACGCCATACTTTCTTACTGTAGAAAAAAAAGTTTGAAGCAAAAATTGCAAGAGTTGTTGAAGAGAAGCAGAATATTTCCATCATATCGGAGCTACCCCACGTTTCCCAACGGAATGCCGTCCATGACGCATCTGAAACGTCTCCTACTCTGTTGAGATTTGGAAAATTCAGCGTTTAGTTTAATCGAGTAATTAAAAAAAACTAACTTGTAACACTTTATGTGGGCCACCTTGTGTATCCTGCGCGTAGCGTCGTGGTCTAAGGCTCTAAGGAATCATGCCTAGGACTCGCGTTACGGAATGAATGAAATTTCGGCTACTGTAGGGGACAGGGGTGCATCCAGCTTCGTGATGAATTGAAAGAGCTGCTACGGTAGATAGAGAAATTCAGTTTCGAAACCAGTTATAACTTAAGGAGTGGGAGGATCATCGTTCGTGTTGACCACAAATTGCCCCGTTCTGGTTGGATGATCGTTCACATCTGCTGTGGCATGTGGACGTGAGGCCAGTAGTCAGCCCTTAATGGGTTGTCGCACCATAGATCACTCACACACACACACACACACATACATATATGCTCTTTAGTCGAAAGAGTTACTGTAAGTTCTGAAGTGTTCCATTCGGAATTTGGGGTTGGAACTCTGAGTATCGCTATGTATTTCATTCGGAGTGTTGTATCAATCTCTCGGAATTCGAAGTGATTCTTTGAGTAGATATTTGAAATTCGTCGTTGTAACGTAATTGACATTTGTCATCTTATTTATTTATTTATGTATTTATTTATTTATTTATTCTGGTGTAGTTAAGGTCATCAGCCCTTCTCTTCCACACCACCAGAAATACAAATACAATAATAGAAATAAAAAGAAAAATTACACTATAAACAAAGTAAAGCCAAACAAAAATATACACAGGTTGCAGTCACACAAACTGTAGATGAGTGATTAAGTATCGTAATTAATAATTGCATCTTAACTAATTAACTAACATAAACAAGAAAGTTGCAATTTTAATCTAGAGTAAAAAACACAAATCATCACTTCTAGTAATACCTAAAAAGCATTAAATAAGACAAAATTTTTCAATTTAATTCTGAATTGTGATAAAGTCAGGCAGTCCGTGACGTCATTAGGTAACGAATTCTAGAGGCGAGGTAGTATAAAGACATTCTGTGTTGAGGGATAGAAAGAAGTGCTTGATGCCGGTTTCGAAGAGTCGTAAGAAATTGAAAGCGCGATAACAGGTAATTCGGAGTAGAAGTGTGCATAATTCTAAACAGAAGAGGCAGGGAATGTATTGTCCTTCATTCCTTCAGACGCAACATGAAAGTAACTGGAGGGACTGAGGTTCGATCCCCGAATATATGTGAACTTTCTGAGAGAGAAGAGAGGCTGAGACAGTTTCTCTCCGACTGCTTCTGTCGTCATCATCATCATCATCATCATCATCATCATCATCACTCTGTTGTCTCATTGTTTGTGAACGTCGTCCGTAGTTTAAGAGAGCCTTTATATTTTGAGGGTTAAAATCGTAAATTGATAGTCATCGTTAACTTGTTCATTAAGAACAACACAGCAGAGGAGCTGCTCTTGAAAATTATTAGGAATAGATATCTTAATGTCTCCCACATGGGAGTAAGTAACATCGCGGCCGGCTGGACCCGTATTTCATCGAATGACAATGTGCCCGACTTACATAAAATCTGATTAGAGAAGGGGTGACTAGCTGCTGCAGAACTGTGAGGCCTACCGCTTGCTAACTGGTACCGGGCAGCATAGTAGCAAATGGAGGGTGGGTGGGATGGAGGTTGGTGATTGTTTTTAATCAGCGTTCATTGGTTGCGTTCCTGTGGGTTGGTGAACTAGTTAGAACTGTTGGGCGGGGTGAAGGGGTGGTTGGCGGGTTGGAGGGCATATCGCGGCTAGCGGGTGGGTTGCTCCGGTGTATCTGCCGGCACGATGGAATGTGAGAGGAGTAGGAGGAGGTACAGAACGAGGGCCATTCCGCAAATACCCGCGGCGATGCGGCCTGTTCCTACTCCTGCTGCTATAGGGTATCCGTCCGTCCGTTTCGCGGTCGCTTCATTAGGGGTAGCGGCTTCACATCCGTTAAATAACCGCGCCGCACCCCACCGCGCTATGCCCAACAAAACTGCATGTCCAATCAACATTTTATATAAAATAAAAAAGAAATTCGCCCACCACCAAATCAAATCATCACACAAGAGAGAAAAATAAAGCAGTGGTATACGGTGAGGTGGAGGAGAGGGGTGTTTAATTAAAATAGAAAACAAATGTACTGCATACATCCGGGGCGATGGGTCGTACGTAGGCGGCATGCGCGTACATGACGTAACGCGCTCTCTCTCTCGCTTGGGGAATGCAATAGAATACCTATCATGCCGCTCGCACATTGTTATTATTATTATTATTATTATTATTATTATTATTATTATTATTATTATTATTATTATTACTTCTTTTGCTACTACAGTTACGAAGTACTCGAAACGAATTCCTTTCGATTTTAGATTCTTGTCTTTGCTTAATAAAATATTTAGTTACTAGTTTGTTATTTTTATTCCTTCCAAGGGGGAAAAAAAATACTGTAGTTATAAACAATATGTTTTCTAAAATCCTTACAAAGAAGGGTTTGAATAATAGGCTAACAAACTAAGGAGGAGTGAAAGAACTTAAATAGATCTTTCATCAATAATTTCAGACTATTAAGGGACTAACACATATTCGGTATAGCCGAAATGAGCTTCATGTGGAAAGTTTAACTTTTGTAATAGGGGACATTTAATAATGGCGCTATGCAAATTTTCGCATACGTTTTTAATTTATTACAAACTTGTAGGAAAAAGGTACACTAGAACGACAAAGTAAACACTTGTGAAAAATTCTGAACCTTTTCCAAACCGGTACAGACTTTTGATATAAACTGCGCCTTAATTGTGGTAACGTTGAATATGGCGTTGACACTTTTTTCAAAGAATTTTGAGCTTCATTAAATGGCGATATTTATTTAACGACGATTTCAAACGCAAAAGGTTATTCAGCGTCGAAGTTCAACATGGGCAAGAAATTACAAGTTTTGCCTGAAACCCTCTGTCACGAAAATGTTCCCCCCCCCCCCCAGAGGAAGCCATGTTAAATGTTAAGTATTTTATCGGCCTTTAAAATACATCGCCTTTGGCCGAGTTTGAACCCGCGAACCTCGAATGCAACGGCCAACGTGGCAACCACAAGACCACCGAGGACGGTAGGGTTCATTGAAATCAACTCTACAAGAAAAGAAGCAGCATATATTTGGTGATACATGAACTTGAATTTCTTATACAAAATAAACTGTTGCTACTACTCTATGGAGATTAAAACGCGCAAATATTTTATCGATGCGGTGTTAAACGGGCACGATGGGGTTCCTGGTGACGTGTGGTCAGTACCATACTGAACTTCAGAACGGACAAAAGATATTACATCGACAACATGCAAATATTCATGTCATGGGCGAAATTCCAATTCACGACCCTGGGTTTCATCCCCAGATCACATATAATGATTGCTTGGCCTTACAGGCTTTGATGGCAACAACTTTGATCGATTTCACTATGCTACTATCTAGCTACTGCATAAGAGGTCACGTTATAACTCTAATTTGAATTGCATAAAGCAACTATACTTCCATCTAGCCGTCGTTCCCAATCAACGGTGGCGATCCTGGTGGTTGTTCTCTTCTTCATGTTACCGTTTTTAACATGGGAATGGCCAATCTGTTATATATGTGATCAGAGGTTTCACATAGTACTAAAATAACGACAGAACAAAGGTACATGGCTGAAAATTACTGTTAGGTGACCATTGTTATGTTTGCTAAAGCGGATGACAATGTCAGTGACAATAGGAAGAAAGTGTGTAATGAAAATTTTCGATCTCTTGTAATAGGAAATGGTCCCTGTATTAGTGGCTATATACGTGAGCTCCTAGCCTATTAACTGCTTGTCTCACTCTGGGGGGTTTCAGTAATTTTAAGCAGACAAACCTGAAACAGGACATAATCTTGTGGCATAGTAGATAAAACTGGTCATGTAATTTTACTACTTTGAACATTGTTTCAAGTCCATACTAGTGGACTAACATTTTGCGCGTCTGACCGCGAAACCAGGTGGCCCGGGTTCGAATCCCGGTCGGGGCAAGTTACCTGGTTGAGGTTTGTTCCGGGGTTTTCCCTCAATCCAATATGAGCAAATGCTGGGTAGCTATCGGTGCTGGACCCCAGACTCATTTCACCGGCATTATGACCTTTATTTCATTCAGACGCTAAATAAACTGAAATGTTGATACAGCGTCCTAAAATAATCCACAAAAAAAAAACACTGTTTCAAACCATGTGTGAAGTACTAATTTATGGAAAATACACATAAACACACAAAACAAACACAAAAAGTTTCTAGAAAATTATTATAGGATTTACAGTTTATGATGGGATATGTCAGTTTTGATATGTGGAAGGTAATGGTTGTCTGCTAGGTTGCTCCACTTACACATTAGTTCCACGAACCGTTGATTCTGAAGTTATTTTGAACAAACAATGAGTTCAGAAACTCATAGTTATTTTTGAAGTGCAGTAAAACCTCGATAATCTGAGCCCCTATAAACCAAAATTCCGGATAATTAGAACAGAAAAAGTAAGGAAATGAATAAGCGGATTGTATTTTTTTCATTCGAAATTTAACTAACAATTAAATCCGTGCCACACTGCATTTCCTTCAGATGGAGAGCAGAAGTAAATGAAGATGCCTCAATATCTTGCCACCCTTCTTGAACATACCCGTACGTAACTTTTGGTGTTCTTTTTGTATTGCTCGATATGGTGTAGAACAGCGGTGACCAAAACTTTATTTTCAGAGTTGTTTACTGAATTGATTTTCTTTTAATATGTTGAACTTACTTACAAATGGCTTTAAGGAACCCGGAAGTTCATTGCCACCCTCACATAAGCCCGCCATCGGTTCCTATCCTGAGCAAGATTAATCCAGTCTCTATCATCATATCCCACCTCCCTCAAATCTATTTTAATATTATTTTCCCATCTACGTCTCGGTCTCCCCACTAACACTCTATATGCATTTCTGGATTTGCCCATACTTGCTACACGCCCTGCCCATCTCAAACGTCTGGATATAATGTTTCTAAATATGTCAGGTGAAGAATACAATGCATGCAGTTCTGCGTTGTGTAACTTTCTCAATTCTCCTGTAACTTCATCCCTCTTAGCCCCAAGTATTTCCTAAGAACCTTATTTTCAAACACCCTTGATCTCTGTACTTACTTATTTACTGGCTTTTAAGGAACCCGGAGGTTCATTGCCGCCCTCACATAAGCCCGCCATTGGTCCCTATCCTGAGCAAGATTAATCCAGTCTCTACCATCATATCCCACCTCCCTCAAATCCATTTTAATATTATCTTCCCACCTACGTCTCGGCCTCCCCAAAGGTCTTTTTCCCCTCCGGCCTCCCAACTAACACTCTATATGCACTTCTGGATTCGCCCATACGTGCTACATGTCCTGCCCATCTCAAACGTCTGGATTTTATGTTCCTAATTATGTCAGGTGAAGAATACAATGCGTGCAGTTCTGCGTTGTGTAACTTTCTCCATTCTCCTGTAACTTCATCCCTCTTAGCCCCAAATATTTTCCTAAGAACTTTATTCTCAAACACCCTTAAACTCTGTTCCTCTCTCAAAGTGAGAGTCCAAGTTTCACAACCATACACAACAACCGGTAATATAACTGTTTTATAAATTCTAACTTCCAGATTTTTTGACAGAAGACTGGATGACAAAAGCTTCTCAACCGAATAATAACACGCATTTCCCATATTTATTCTGCGTTTAATTTCCTCCCGAGTGTCATTTATATTTGTTACTGTCGCTCCAAGATATTTGAATTTTTCCACCTCTTCGAAAGATAAATCTCCAATTTTTATAGTTCCATTTCGTACAATATTCTGGTCACGAGACATAATCATATACTTAGTCTTTTCGGGATTTACTTCCAACCCTATCGCTTTACTTGCTTCAACTAGAATTTCCGCGTTTTCCCTAATCGTTTGTGGATTTTCCCCTAGCATATTCACGTCATCCCATTCAACTCCAAACCCTGTCTATTATCCTGAACTTTCCTAATGGCATATTCTAGAGCGAAGTTAAAAAGTAAAGGTGATAGTGCATCTCCCTGCTTTAGCCCGCAGTGAATTGGAAAAGCATCAGATAGAATCTGGCCTATACGGACTCTGCTGTTAGTTTCACTAAGACACATTTTAATTAATCGAACTAGTTTCTTGGGGATACCAAATTCAATAAGAATATTATATAAAACTTCTCTCTTAACCGAGTCATACGCCTTTTTGAAATCTATGAATAACTGATGTACTGTACCCTTATACTCCCATTTTTTCTCCAATATCTGTCGAATACAAAAAATCTGATCAATAGTCGATCTATTACGCCTAAAACCGCACTGATGATCCCCAATAATTTCATCTACGTACGGAGCTAATCTTCTCAAAAGGATATTCGACAAAATTTTGTACGACGTCAACAAAAGTGATATTCCTCGAAAGTTACTACAGTTAGTCTTGTCCCCCTTCTTAAAAATAGGTACGATTATGGACTCCTTCCATTATTCTGGTACAATTTCCTTTTCCCAAATTGCAAGTACAAGTTTATAGATTTCGCTAGATAATGCCCTTCCACCCTCTTGTATTAATTCTGCTGGAATTTGATCAATGCCTGGAGACTTGTACTTTTTCAGATTTTCTATCGCAATTTCGACTTCAGAAAGTGCGGGTTCCGTTATGAATGGCTCAGCAGATTGTATTTGAATTTCGTCCTGATTATTTCTATTTGGCCTCTGTTCCTCTCTCAAAGTGAGAGTCCAAGTTTCACAACAACCGGTAATATAACGGTTTTATAAATTCTAACTTTCAGATTTTTGACAGACTAGATGACAAAAGCTTCTATATGGCATATTCTAGATCAAAGTTAAAGGTAAAAGTGATAATGCATCTCCTTGCTTTAGCCCGCAGTGAATTGGGAAAGCATCAGATAGAAACTGGCAGTCGTAGACAGCCGATAAGGAGTGGTCCTCCAGCTTGTGGGTTGGGCGAAGGGCTGCCAACCCATCACCGTAAAAGAACAGCTTGTTACGAATCCATACAATAAGCCTCGGAATGAGACTGATTCTCTGGCACGACGTAATATGTTAGACAATGGGTGGTATTAATAAAGAGGAGGAAGATGAGTTTGCTTCAAATTTTGTGAGCTTCCTCCTTTTCCTATTAATAAAGTTGAGGAAAATGAGCTTGCTCATCAAGAATTTCCTCCAGCTTTGAGCAAGGAGTCAGCACGTAATAGTTTCCTCGCATTACTTATTAATAAAACGGAGTTTTGCTTCTTGCTCTGAAGCATTTGCTTCAAAAAACCTGAGGTACCTAAATAGGTAACTCAAGCTTGTAGAGTGAAGCTGTTGTATGGAAATGGCTGAGTTCATGGATATTCAACGGCCTCAAAATTTGTATAAGAAGCACAGAGATTCACTTTCGAGAGATTACAAAACTTCGTACCGATTTAATCGAGAAAATATGGATTGTTTAACCGACTATTTCTTAGGTGACACAAACCAAACCAGTGGCAGTGCATTTAAATATTTCTTTAACAGATTTGCAGAGGCTAATGCTGTTGGAACAATTGGAAGCATTGAAGGAACACAGAGAGTATTATAAGGAAAAGCATGCAAGACTCTTTGAAAACTACTATAAAATCACAGCTGATAATACACGGAATCTTGAATACCTCTTTATTTATAACTTACACAAAAATGTAACTTACATGAAATTATCAGTTCAAATATTATGCACTGGAATGAAATAGAATTTGGGAGAGGGGCACTATGATCCAGCACTGCGACCTATCAAGATACATTGCACTAACCCTCAAGCTAGGCACATTCCCAAACTCACACCGGCTGACTACACTAAGGGATCCAGGTTTCGAGCAAGCAACTCCACTAATCCCTAGGCCAGCCCCGTCCTTACGTCGCTAGCCGACATTCGAGGAATGCTATGGAATAATGACAGAATGGAGAAATGTTGACAGAATGATGTAAATTCCTCATTAGGGGAAACGGGAGAACCCCAAGAAAAACCCAACTGCAACCTTGTCCGCCACAAGTGTCACTACGGATTTTTCAATTAAAGATCCCATACGAACCCGGACAGCCATTCATCTTTATGTTCTTGTTTCCCATATTTTTTAAAATCTAGTTTTCATATTGGACACTTTTTTAATTAAATGTTCCTCGGTTATTGGCACCCCAAACCCTTTTTCATACTTCTCTCTGATATTTGCAAATGCTGCACATTTCTTTTGCCTCGATTCCGGTAACATTCACTTCTTAAATATAACTGGAAATTTTTTTAATGATATCCATAAATAAAGATAAATCTTCTCCCTTTTTCCCAACGTCTTCCTCTGTATCACTCATAGCTCAATCACTAATCCTTTCGATCGAAATACACGTGGCGGTATCGCTTGTTGTGGCTGGCCTGAACCCGTTTGACGACTCTACTGATACGAATTCCCACGCTAAGTGAAGCAAACTCTGAGAGCAAGCTCTGGCACGTAAGAGCAAGCTCCGATAGTTTTTATTAATACGACATTTCAGAGCTTCTTCATAGAAAAAGCAAGCTCGTTTTGCTCATGAGGAAGATGAGCAAAGTAAGGTCTTCGTTTTTATTAATACCACCCAATGATGATATTTAAATATCTAAATAATTTTACTTTATAAATGATAGGTCTAAGTAAACATCTTCACAGTTCTAATGTATTCACTTTAACTAATACCTTATTTAAAGTAAATGTCACTAATATTATTTTAGTATGTACTATCTATTATTGTTATATTATATTGTTAATATTAGTGTAATATGTAGCTAATTGGTGATGTGTGCAGTGGAGGGGGAAAGAAACTGGCCACCCTACCCCATTATCTCCTGACCTAGTTGCCTCATAAGTGATGCTTGTTAGTATCACTTGTGAGATTCAGACCTATCTTCGGACAGTTGACTAAACAACAATGTTATAACAACTTTTTGTGTTAATTGTAGACCTGATTGAGTGGAAGACTTGCCTCAAGGCTGTAACCCTAGATTATATATACCCAGATTGCTCGGCCTTATAGGCTTTGACGGTAACAACTTTTGTCAGGTTTATTATGCTGCCATCTAGTTGTTATAACTCCCATTTGAATTGCATTAGCGACTGTACTACCATCTCGTGTTCGTTTACTGCGGACGGATGGCGATCCTGGCGATTGTTCTCTTCAAAGTGCTGTCGATTTTAACATAGAAATGAGCTATATATATATATATATATATATATATATATATATATATATATATGATCTAGGCTTTCACTCTGCAATACAAAAAAATTAACATTATTATTATTATTATTATTATTATTATTATTATTATTATTTAGACAACTGTCCGAAGACAGGTTCGAACCTCACAAGTGACACCAATAAGCCATAACTTATGAGGCAACTAAACTGGGCGATAATGGGGTAGGGTAGCCAGTTCCTTCCATTGAATACATCGCTGACTTGTTATTACACATATTACATTATTCAGACTTCAGATATGTGTGTGTATATACTGTACAGTAGTGGCAAAAAAAACCGGACCGACGGAATAATCAAAGTCCCCGAAATGAGCCACTGCGCATGCCACGACCGCATTCACAAGATAGCGAGTAATCCATTGAAATTGTTGTAGTTTCGACTGCTGACGTAGCCTATTTCGAAAGCCATTAGAAAATAAACTGGTAAAATTCATGTTCTGGGAATAATAAGTTAATTAAGTGGTAAAATATCGCTGCAATCGAAAAGTTTTGGGAATAAATTTGAATAAGGAACAAAAAAAAGTTTCCTTCCCAGGCAGGATTCGAACCACGAAAGTCTTAGTTACCGGTCTATCGTGATGTCACTGTGAACAAGGCTCTGAAATCAGCTACAAGGGTCGGTCCGGTTTTTTTTGCCACGGCTGTACAACCTGATAAATAATAGAGTACTCGTAGAACTGCGCATCAGCCAGAACCTCAATCAGATGTATTAGTATATAATAATAATAATAATAATAATAATAATAATAATAATAATATTATTATTATTACTATTATTATTAATAGTGACACTTCTGCGGTAGTTCACAATAGAAATCCGCGTATTGTTATTGTTGCCGCAATAAGGAAATCCTAGCTCTGGTTGTTATCTTGAAATGGCTCAGATCTGCGATAATTATTGCTCCGTGTGAAACGTTACGTGTAATGGACTATGTGCAGTGCTTCATCTTCAATATTATTCTCTATCCTCCGGGTGTATACACACAATTTATCCGTACATAAATATCATAATTTGGTGCTTTACATTAGAGATCGGCAACTCATCAGCATTTCAGTGCACTCTTGGGGGCCACGGTCACTGAGTCATATGAGCTCTCATAGGTAGTCGCAACATTATTTTATTTTATGTTCAGTGATGACTAGTAAGCACTCAAGACTGCATTTTATAGCATTTGTCACGCGTTGTCAAAAGAAAGGTACAGAATTACTGATGATGGTGTAGGCCTATCCGATAATGAACGGCTGTCAAATTTCATTGATTGAGATTTTTCGGTGACTTGAAAATTTGGAAAGCGGCACCCTGAAATGTGAAAATCAGTGACTTCAAAAACGGGGGGAATGTAAGAAAATATCAATACAGCTCAGACCCTAACAATTACCATTGAAGTATAGACAAAATGGAATTTATTAACATTATAGCTCACTCTGTTGCTTTCATTCGATGACTGGTAGAATACTAATGAACATCGGTAAGTAGGCCTACATTCTCCTCACGCTGAGGAACTTGGAAACAAATTGCAAAACGAAAATATCCTGGAAAAAAAAAAAAAAACTCAAATTTTCCGAATGTTTTTCGATAGTCCATTGTTTTCATTCTACAGCGGCAGATTTAAGGCTGCCATCCTGACGTCATAAATTATAAAATTGCTAATGAATTTTGTACTTATTTTGTGTAATTACATTGTTCTGATTTCTGTTTGGAAGAGAAGGCCTTAACTCTGCCAGACAAGGCATTATTATTATTATTATTATTATTATTATTATTATTATTATTATTATTATTATTATTATTATTATTATTATTATTATATAACCATAAATACATCTTCTACACACTACATACATACATAGTGTTCTGCCCAAGGGAGGTCTTTCACTGCAAACCCAGAAGTCTCCAATCTTTCCTATTTTCTGCCTTTCTCTTAGTCTCTGCATTTGAACCATATAATGATAAAATACATGTATTTGATCCATATATCTTAATGTCGTCTATCATCTGATATCTTCTGCCCCGAAATCTTCTCCCGCTCACCATTTCTTCCAGTTCATCCTTCAATAGGCAGTTTCTTCTGAGCCAGTCACCAAACCAATTCCTTTTTCTCTACCTTATCAGTTTCGGCATCATTTTTTGTTCACACACTCTTTCCAACACAGCTTAGTTTCTTATTCTGTCTAGCCATTTCACACACTCCATTCTTCTCCATATCGCATTCCAAAGTTTTCTAGTAGCTTTACTTCAGTTCGCCATAATGTCCATGTTCCTGCCCGCATACAGTGCCACACTCCACACAAAACACTTCACTCGTCTCTTCTTTAGTTCTTTTTCTAGAGGTCCACAGAAGATGCTCCTTTTTCTATTAAAAGCTTCCTTTGCCATTGCTATCCTCCTTTTGACATCCTGGCTGCAGCTCATGTTACCGCTTATAGTACATCCCAAGTATTTGGAACTGTCCACTTGTTACACTGCCTCATTTAGTGTTCGCACCTTTACCTTTTTTAATTTTCTTCCTATGACCATGGTCTTCGTTTTGTTTGCATTTATCGTCATCCCATACTGCTCACAGCTGTCATTTAGCTCCACTAGCATATCCGTTAGTATCGTCTCCTCTTCTGCTAACAACGCCATATCAAAAAAAAAAAAAAAAAACTTTTGCACTCTATTCTTCTTCCTCCTACGATCACCCCCTCCATGTTCTGAAAATAATTCTTCACTATCCTCCAAGTAGATGTTGAACAAGGTAGGTGATAAAGGGCATCCTTGTCGTACTTCTCTCCCTAATTCACTTACTTCAGACATTTCTTCTCGTATTTTGACTTTGACCGTTTCATATAAAGATTAGGCTACCGGTACTGAACACCCTCCTCTCTTTCCAATCTACACCTATTTTCTTCAGGATCCCCCTCAGTTTGTTCCAATTCACTCTGTCAAACGCCTTTTCTTAGTCCACAAATATACATACACTTCTTTATTCTTCTCTAGGTATCTTTCGCCGATTGTTCGTAGCAGTCCAATTGCATCTCTCGTATCTTTTCCCTTCCTGAAGCCAAACTGCTCTTCTTCCAACTCTGCTTCCATCTTAGTGTATAAACGTCGATTCAGTATTCGCAGAAGAATTTTCGCCGAATGATATTAGGCTGATAGTCCTGAACTCGTTACATTTCTTGGCATTATTTTTCTTTCGTATTCACAGCAACACTGTCTCCGTAAAATCTTCAGACCATTCGCCTTTCTCATATATTTCGTTGCATAATGATAGAATTAGCTTCTTGTCTCCACCCAGGCATTTCACTAATTCAGTGGAGAGTCCATCAACTCTATTGTTTTCCTATTCTTCATTTCCCTAAGCACTAGTTTAACTTCTTCCCTTAAAATAGAAAATCCTTTTTCGTCTTCTACAGTTAAGTCATCTGAATGATTCCCAGTCTCATATACCTCTTGTACGTATGTACATACATACGTATATACATACTTCGTCATTTATTCATTATTCCTTGTTTAATATTTCCGATTTCGTCTTCTATCAGTCACATGGATTTGCTATTCTTATTTATAAAATCCAGGGATTTTTTTCGCAGTACATTAAATCATATTTTGCATTTCTCTCTAGATTGTGTATTTCTTTACATTTCTCTTTCATCCGTCTTCCTTGGGCTAATCAGTTTCTCGTGTTAATTCGTTATTTAGTTTCCTGTATTTTCTTCTACATTCTTTTATGTTGATTTTTTTTTTTTTCATTTTCTCCTTTCCTACACCTTCTCTAACATTTTCCCTGTGACCCAGTTTCTTAATTCTTACACCTTCTCTGTATCCTATTGTTTCTTATGCTGCGTGATATTTGTATACAGCTTTTTAGTTGAGGTCAGTACTCATTATTACGAGTAGTGTCCTGCAATGTTCGAAAATGAGCGAGGCAACGAAGACATAACAAAATGTCCTCTTATTTCATATGAAAAACTAATCGCAAGATCTGTGCTGAAATTCTTAAGCGGTTAAAACTGAAGGAATGGGAGTGGAGGACAGCGAATACTTTCATAGCAAGTTGGAGCAAACACGATAAACCTCGTTCTGCAGAGCGAACATCGGCGAATATCGAACTTTGCCATGCTCGACAAACTTGAATCGAACATAGCTCCTGTAAAGCACGACACTACTCATTACTATTTTCAGATATAGCTTCTAATGTAGTTGCTTTCTCTTCAAAATATGCTTCAAATTTTCTTCTTTCCTCTTCGTTCTTCAGTTTTTTACGTTCAATTTCTGCGTCACCTCTCCTCTTATATTCTTGCGACGATTAACTACTTCGTCCATCAGCAGGACATTATCTGAGTTCATATCCACTCCTTTTAAAATCTTTGCATTCTTGAAGAAATTTGAAATCTTTCCTTTACTAGTATATAGTCTATATGATATCTACTTTCGTCCCTTGGGTATGTCCCTGTGTATCTTCTTCGTTTATGTTGTTGGAATAATGTATTTCCAACAATAATTGCATTTCTTTTACAGAAATTCACTAAAGATTCTCCTCTGAATGTTATTCACAAATTTGATCCGATTCGCGAAGTTTTTGCTATAAATTCCAAAATCGCGGTTTGTCACGAGTTCAAAAACATATTGACAAGGCATATATTGTTTGTTTGTCGCAGATTTTAAGTTTTTAATGTAATTTTTTAACGAGTTAAATTTGCTGCTGCGAATTATTCCAATCTCTAATCATAAAATCTTAACCGAATTTAACTGTGAATTCAGCCTTTCATGACTCCGTGGTATAAAATTAGGACCACCTGAATTCCTGAATGGTTAATGATTATTTACTTAGTGCAGATGTACACCAATTATAGTTGGCCAGTGAAATATCCCCGTAAAGTTGTTTTCTGAACCTCTGTAACTATCGCGCAGTCCGTTACTTTCTTCTCCTATAATCATGACGTCATGAGCAAAGATTTTGGATGTAATCCACTCCACCCTAAAGCCTAATATATTTGTTTTGTAAAATAGGACTTAATAACATCTCAGTATGTTCACAACTATAGACATTCTAAATATAATGTCATAAGGCGTGGACTTTGTTGCACTTGGACTTGATTAAACATGGCCACAAAAAATGTGATCTCAGAGCCACGATGATGACTAAATTAGATCTTTTCGTCATCTGGAGGAGATGTAACCGACACCTTCAACTTTAAACGAAAATTTAACTCGACGATTGGGAGTTATTTGCTAATAAAAACTTACTTTATGTACACACATAACTACACTGTCTACCGAAAAGTAATTGGGCACTGTTTTTGCCCCTTTAGAACCTCGTGGTACCACCTCTTGTTGCTATAACAGCAGCCACCCTGTCAGGCAGGCTTTCCACTAGTTTGTGTAGGATATCCACTGGAATGCGTCGCCATTCCTCTTGCAACATGACACTCAGTTGGACAGTGGAAGTTGGCCGCATCTCCCGAACTTCAATCGCCGGTCGAATTCGTTCCAAAGGTGCTCAATGAGATTGAGATCAGGACTCTGTGCAGGCTAGTCCAACCGGTGAACATCATTGTCTGCATACCACTGCATAGTAGCCGCCGAAACATGGGGCCAACTTCCATTGTCCAACTGAGTGTCATGTTGCAAGAGGAATGGCGACGCATTCCAGTGGATATCCTACACAAACTAGTGGAGAGCATGCCTGAAAGGGTGGCTGCTGTTACAGCAACAAGAGGTCGTACCACGAGGTTCCAAAGGGGCAAAAGGAGTGCGAGTGCCCAATTACTTTTTGGTAGATAGTGTATTTATTATTAGACGTTAAATATGTTACTAAAGCTGATAATTATTAAAGGGAAAAAACTAATTTTATAAGGCTGGAGATGCAATTGAAGAAAAATAAGGAATATTTTGAGGTTTGAGGCCCCACATTAATGATGTTTCTGTTTTGTTACGCATGTGAGCATTTTTTTGACAATTTTTGTACATTAGTACTATCACTTGTGCTTAAATAATTAACGTTACAATAATATGAGACTTGTGGAGAGGGTGACGTCCATTAACGTTCCTCAAAGCATCAACAAATCAGTGTGCCTTTTCCTCTTGAGGCGACGATCAGGCCGTGCAGGGGGTAGGTTCCGAGGAATCTGGTTGATTAAGTTGTTAGAATGTGTTGACAATGTTGCAAATAAGCGTATGTAGGAAGAATGAAGTACAGTCTCTATTTTGGCTAGATCTAGATCTGAATGAAGTGTTTCATTTCTTACGTACCATGATGCTCCAGTGATTATCCTTAGTGCCCGATTTTGGAATGTTTGAATACGCTTGATTTGGCTTATAGAAGCCGATCCCCATAATGAACATCCATAGAGCCAAAGAGGTTTGAGAGGTATTACATATATTAACCTTTTGTTGGAAAGGGAAAGACAAGAGCTGGAAAGTATTGCTTTCAATCGATGAAGTCTGTATCTTAATCTCTGGAGGGTGTAAGTGAGATGTTTATTCCAGGTCAAGCGACTGTCTGGGATGAGACCAAGATATCGTACTTCTTCATGCTGTGGTACTGGTGAACACATTTTTTTCTTTTTTGAGGTATGTGAATGTTACTGTTGATGACTTATTTGTGTTCATGACTGTTCTCCATTTTTTGTTCCATATTTCAATTTCTTGAAGAAAGTTTTGTAGAATGGTTGTCACTTGTTCACCAGTATCTCCTTTGCTAAGGACAGCATTGTCATCAGCGAACTGAGCTACAGTTAGAGAATCTGATTTAGGTGTTGGTATATCATGAGTGTAAATTAAATAGAGAAAAGGGGCTAGAATGCTCCCTTGAGGTACACCTGCAGAAATATATCTAATCTGAGACTGTACACCTTCGTATATTACTGAATAAGTTCGTCTTCTAAGAAATGATTGAATTAAACGGTAGTATGTGTCAGGAAGATGGTTTTTTAGTTTGAATAAGAGGCCATTATGCCACACTTTATCGAACGCCTTTTCTGTATCAAGGAAAAGGGCTAAACAGATTTGTTTCTTTTCATAGGTGTCAAGAATTATGTCAATAATCCTGTGTAATTTTTGCGGACAGGAATGCATTTTTCTGAATCCAAATTGAGTATTTGCGTTAATAGTCTTGGTAATAAAAGACGCTCAAATATTTTTGAAAAGAGAGGCAGAAGACTTATAGGTCTGTAGTTAAATGGATCAGTACGAGTTTTATTCGGTTTAGGAATCATCACAATATTAGCGTGCTTCCATGTTGAAGGAAAATATGATAAGCGTATCATTGCATTGTATATCTGTGTTAACAGTACTGTAGTTCTTCTAGGCAGTTGCAAGAGGAGAGGTTGTGTTATATAGTCATGTCCAGGGGCTTTTTTCGCTGGTAATCTATTAATCGTGTTTCTGACTTCAGCTGGAGTGAATAGTTTACAAATTGGAGACAGTTGTAGAGGCTAGTCTAGAGTATTATTCACTTCTAAAGTTGTAATATTATCTTCGTTGTCATTAGGTTTAAACTGGTCTTCTAAAATTTTGGAAAATATCTCAGTTTTATCATTCGGGCTTGTGAGCCACTGATTGTCATATTTTAGCGGTGGAATCTTTTCAGTTTCTTTAGTAATTTGTCTTGTTTTACGCCATAGACTGCCATCCTTTGAATCTAAGGATTTTAACTGAATGTCAGTTGCCTCTCTGTACAATTCTTTTAGGGCTAATGTTAGTTCTTAGCAATTTTTTCTTCGATATTTTATAGAACATTCATTTTTATCCAAGCGTACTGACATGTCCAGTTCTGGACGCAGGGCTTGTCTTCGACCTTTGATGCGTTGGTACATTAATTGTTTACTTAGCTGTGCTCACTCAGGTGACTTGTTGGATATCAAGTGACTGCTGTGTATTTGAAGTGATAGTTTGTCATCACTAGACATCGGATTTTTAGGCACTAAAAATTGCAGTTTTAGGCGCCTAAAATAAGCTCAAAATTTGTAAAATTAGGCTCTATTTTAATGAAAATAGGCATTTTAGGCACATCAAGGTATCATACTTATTTCTTTCACTGAAATTTTTACTTATACACTAAAATACGCACAAAAAAGTATGTTTAAACATTAAAAAAGAATACTATATTATATTTATAAACAGAGCTGCATAAATTTAATATATTGAAACTAATGAAATAATGATTATTGATATCAAGATTACTCATTTTAAGTTATTGAAATTCATTTCCATGCACAGACTTTATTATAATTATCTGCACAGTACACCACCAGAATTTTTTCTAAATTCTCCACAGTTAACCTTTGCCCTTTGTCACTGAGAATCATTTTGAAAGCAGAAAAACTTCTTTCAACCGAAACTGATGTGAGAGGCGCAAATTTTAAATTAGGTACAATAGAAACATCAATACTTACTGGAACATTTACACTTTCCCCCGATATCACTCTTGATACTTTTTCCAACAATGAAAATCCTACATTCTTATTTAATACGTTGTCTCATTTATTTTTAACTTTTTTCCCAGTTTCGCCCAAAGCAGAATGTATGTTCACTTGAGCTTCCTTTACTATTGCTATTTGGCTACAAAGTGATTGTTTTTCACGTTCTAATTGTTCAATGCTTGCAGGTATGAAAGAAAAGTTTGATGTTATGTAGGCAATATCGTTTTTCACTCGTGAGTCATTCAGACAATCTTTCACTGCTTTCACACACGCTGCACTATCAGTTTCAGGTAATTTATCAATAACTGTGACCACTTCTTTAAAATACTTAGAATAATACACCACTGACTGAATCCAGGTTCCCCATCGTGTAACAACCGGCTGAGGTGGGAGTGGGATATCTGGAAAGTTCTCTCTGAATATTGAAATCCTGGATGGGGCTTTACAAAAACATTTTTTTTTTTTTGTGTTAGAAATAAACGAATTGACAAGAAGAAATTCATTCCGGATTGTTTCAGAAACCCTGTGAAGGCCATGTGCTAGACAGGTTACATGCGTGAGGTTAGGATAAAATGTTTTAAGAAGTGGAGCTGCAGCAACCATGTATGAGGCAGCATCAGTACAAAACAACAGAACTTTAGAATCGTCTATATTACCTGAGTATAAAGACTGTAGGCCTTTATTTACAAAATAAGCAATGGCTTGGCTATTCACTTTCGAAAGTTCCTTAACACATACGAGGTGTGGAATCGAAGGTCCATCAGGACTAAGTTTTCCTACTACCATATTTGCTATATACCTATTCATAGGATCTGAGGTTTCATCCAAAGAGACCCATATGTAAAAATCACCTATATCCACCCGAATGGAAGCTAAAGTTTCATTGTATATTCTGTCTTAGTAATTTTTTCTTAGGGTCGACTCAGATGGGATATTTTGTTTGCAGTATTTTTGTAAAAACTGTCTTAAAACCGGGTTTTCAATTGCATTCCAGGGAATGTTAGCAGCAACAAACGCTCTGGTTAAATCAGCATAGAAATTGCTGCTGAGATTGGATGAAGTAGGCTGTGTTAGTAATGTTTGTTGCAGTTGATTTTTCTGCTGAGCTTTAGCCTTATGAGCCGCTCCTTGCACATGCTGCTTTAGGTGGCACTTCTTTTCTTGCGAAATCTAAAAATGTAAAGTAAACTGAATTAAAATAAAATCCTAATTGTTGTATTGCCGTATTTCTATCACAAAGTTAGTGGGTTCGAACAATCAAAATTTTAATGACCTGCAAATACTTTAACTATCGGAATTTAAAAGGTTAAAGTGTAGTGGTCTTAAAAAGAATTATACCTCAGGATAGCTCAGTCAATGTATAAATATTATAGGCCTACTCATTAAAATTAATAGAATTTATATATTTCAACTATTGTTACATACCTGTTTGCTACAAATCTTGCAGAATATTATTTTTCCATCATAAGTGAATTCTGAATATTCTGTTAGCCATTGCCGGATCGATGTAGAGTTTGCACTTATATTTTTTGGCATTATCGCGTTAAACTTCACAGGAAAACGTCCTACCGCTCAAAACTTCTCAACACAAATAAGGTGAGGGAAAGAGCATCTGTTAACGAGCATTCAAATGAACCGTTATTATTGTGAATCAATTGGACAAAAATACAAAGTTCCACTTATTGTTGCATTTCCTGGTATAGTTAACACTAGGAGGGCCATTCTTTTAAATATTTTGTAACGGTTTACCCTACTAATTCGCAGTTTTACGACTTTTCATAAATATTTCAAAAACACTCTTTCTTCCAAAAATTGTGATTTTATGACACTCTGAAGGGCAGTACAGCTAATCGGTTTCAGACCGAAAACAGTTATTTTTATACTATAGTATATCTCTGAATCGGTAGCAGCACATGTTGTGATTGTTGCCTGCTTCAAAACTAAGGTTGGTTCTTTGTCGGCATTTATGCCTCCAAACATGTTAAATTCGGTGAAATCTATTGCGAGTGTCGTGAGATTCAAAACATTTTGTTTCCTTTATCAGTGGTTTCATGGCCGGTGTGAAGCAAACTTTCCACTTTTTAAATGCCTTAAATTTCGCAGTGAATGCATGTATAAATTATAAAAAGTAAGAGTAAAATGCGAAACTTTGCAGTGAGTTAGGCATTTTTAGGCAAATATTAACAAATTAGGCTCTAATAACCGTTTTAGGGCATTTTAGGGCACTATAAAACTCTTTGAATACCTTTCAATTTCCATGAAACACAAATATTAATAATTATTTTTACTTTTCTCCTAAAGAAACAAAATAGGCATTTGCCCTAGAATCCGATGTCTGGTCATCACATCATTATAAACATATGGTGTAGTTTTACGTCCAGGTTGATGTGTTTCGACCTGCTCTGAAGATCTTTCTCTATTAAGTACGTATTTTAGGTTAATATGCCATTGTTTTAAATGAGATTCGATTTTTATCCATTCGTGAGAAATGTTGGTATCAGGCATATCTACCTTTTTTAGATTTTAGATGTCTCAATTGTTGCAGTTAAGTTGGTTTCGTTGATAAGCAAAATATAGTTTTTTTTAGTTGGTTATTTAACGAGCTGTATAAATTACTAGGTTATCTAGTATCAATGAAATTGGTGCTAGCGAGATGACATTTGGTGACATGAGGCCGAGAATTCACCATGTATTTACATGACGTTTGTGTTACAGTTGGGGATAGCCCTAATCTCTGAAAAACCCTACCATGTAATCGGCCCAAGCGGGAATAGAACCCACTCTCAAGCGCAGTTCCGGATCAGCCGACTGCATATATTGCGAAATTGTTTTCAGCAGTTGCATATTTTCTACTTAATAGTTCATATTAGTTTGTATATAGTATATATATAGTAGATTGTGCACAATAAGAAACGAAAAGTCTTACAACAAACGACGTGTCGACGGAGCCGCTTCCTTATTGAGAAATTTACAGAGACAGGTCGGATAAAGGTTGCAATTATTTCATAGAATGGTATATTGACCTGTGTTATGGAACGTTACATGTTTACAGCATATGTTGGTAATGTATACCATTGCATTCACAACAAAGTTCAGTCGTCCTGCACCATGACTTTTGGGTTCGTTGGAAGAATTGTATTTCCTCCAGCCATAGTGACATCCAACAGATATTCTCTTGAGTCATGCCGTTGGATGTACACTTATTCTCTTCACGTGGCCCCACAACTAGAAGTCGCAGTGTTTGAAATAAGATTGGATGTTCGAGCCGGCCATGTGTAGGCTCGTTACGTCTAATTCACACCTGAGATAGCGTTCTTTCAAATGGTGTCTTACTGCATCAGAGTAATGTGGAGAGGCACCGTCATGAAATCATATTTTTAGCCGCGTAGCCAGTTGAACGTCCTCAAATAGATGAGGGAGATAGGTCTGCAGAAAATGTAGATAGTTGACACTAGTCGTGCACGCTGTTCATACGGTACAAACAGAACATCACCCAAAATTAATTTTGCGAATGAAGTTCCAGGACGGCATGTAGACTCCCATCGATCCAGATGTGCTGATTATGGAGTTTGGCAATGTCTTTTCTGGTAAATGTTCCTTCATCCATTGCCAATACTTCGCCGAGTATCTTTGATCTGCCGTGTGGTGTGGTGAAACAGCCAACATGGGATGACGTGTGGCTAATTGCCGTGTACTTATACCCAGTGAGCACTTTACAGAATGCAGAATTACCTCTTCCACTATAAAGTGCGTGTGGCTTCGCGGCCTACCATGACTTATATTTCCGTTTTCAGTGTAGAATCTGCTGCAACCTTTTATTGTATACACTTATACAATAATTGCGAGTCATTCTGTAGTGTCGGTGTGTGTTGTTCAGTTATATAAATTGAGCATTCTGTAGTCAATAATGTGAAGTTACTGAAACTCAGTATTTGAAGAGTCAAGTTGTTCTTTTGGCATTTTATCTAGTACAATAATTTTAGTTGATGGGATCAAATCTTTTGAAAACAAGGAAGTTATTTTATACTTCCCAGTATTAAATAATAATAGAAAACTCTTTAAACGTATCTTTTCTGTCATCAAGTAGAATTTAATAATTTGTGGATGTTGTTACATTAGGAGTATTTTGTTTCTCAAGTTGTTTGCTTTTATTACTGTCTGCATTACTTCACATTATAAATTAGACTGCACGTGTAGCAGTGGACAACCATGTCTGAAAACCATTGTAATTTCTCTGTCGTCCCCGTTAATTTATTTTCCAACGTTTATAAAAGGTAGTTATTTGTATCATTTTAATGTTCGTCGTTTTAACGACTTGCATGTCATTAAGTCAGAGGTTTGGGTTTAGACCCGGTTGAAGGCGATTTATTTTTAAGTTAATCAGTAAACGATGAATAAATTAGTGGAGCGAAACATTATTGTGCAATTGTGGTCTGCCTGAAGAGACACAGTATATTAAAATCTGACTATCCGGTGGAGCTCTGCCTATTGTGTCTCGAATGAGAGAGAATAGCGTCACAACATTTGATCTTTTGGCATGCTTCAAATAATTTGTCCTTTCCATTAGTTATATTATTGCCAGAATAATTTGTAGGATTGTGTGCTCTCCACATATGTACAGTAAATTGTAATCCATGATAGTTTCATGTTTGTCATTGCGTCACTTGTCTCGAAGTTCGCCTTTCAAAACCTGACCGAGAACAGTAGATTTCTAAAAGAAATGAAACTAGTTAGCATTGACTCCTTCGGAAATGAAACAAAGTGGGGAGTCCTGTATCTTAAATTTACTGCACATAATTTTTATCTCCCAAAATGAAATTGCTATAGACATAATTTAACGGCTTTTCTACACCGATGTCAGGTTTTTGACGCGACTGCGTCTTTATTGAAGCTAGAAACGAATAAAAAGTCACGTATTATGTGTAACAGGAAGCAGTGACGTGCAGTGATAAGATTGCTATCGGACTATGTTAAAAGTCAGTGGCGTTATGTAAGCTTATTGAACAAATTTAAGTTTAGGACGCAGTCAAGACTAATTTAGAAAAATGTTAAACGAAATATCCTTGCACCAAAAACGGATGTTCCCTGGACCAAATGATCCTATTTTAATTATTTGCATGCAATAACAATTAAGAAACACGTTAAAGGAATTATCCTTGCAGGAAATGAGTGCTGTCTGGGTCAATATGATCGTATTTTAATTGTTTGAATACAATTTCAATTAAGTAACATATTAAATGATTTATCCTTCTATCAAACACGGATGTTCCCTGGACCAAATGAACCATGACCGACCAGCTGGCTGCTGGCCTATGTCCACATGCCGAAGCAGAGGTGGACGATCATCCAACCAGAATGGTGGTATCGCATGGTTAGCACGATGATCCCCCCCCAGCCGTTATAGCTGGCTTTCGTAACCGGATTTCGCTACCTATCGTAGCTCACCAAGTGCATCACGATGCTGAGTGGGCACCGGTTCCATACACTGGGCGAAATTTCATGAGAAAATTTCTTTCCCCATGAAGACTCGAACCAGCGCGCATTCCGTAACGCTTGTCCCACCTATGGCAGGATGCCTTAGACACAATGCCATGGCCCGGGACATTTATTATTATATTAATTAACTAGCCGTACTCGTGCGCTCCGCTGCACCCGTTAGAAATAAATATAAAGTAATTACATAATTAAAATAGGGCATTTGATCCAGGGAACATTCGTGTTTGATATAAGGATAAATCGTTTAATATGTTACTTAATTTAAATTGCATCCAAATAATTAAAATGCGATCATTTTGGTCCAGAGACACTCATTTGGTGCAATGACAATTCCTTTAACATGTTTCTTAATTTTTATTACATGCAACCATAGTTTAATGAAGATTGACATCATTTAGATTTAGACCCGGTACTCAATTTTATGGGAGGCTGAGTGAACCTCGGGGCCGTTCTGAAAGTTTGGCAACGAGAAAAAATCCTGTCGCCACCTGGGATCGAACCCCGGACCTTCCAGTCCGTAGCCAGCTGAGATAGGTTAATTAAATAAATAAATCAAATAAAAGAAAGAAACAAACAAACAGCGTAGAATTATGCTATTACACTTTTACTATGTCATACTACTTTTTTACCAATAAAACGACGCGAAATGACGTTTTTGAACTAATCATGGCTGCTTATTGCACAATTTTATCACTTCCCTAGGATTTGTTTAATTTTATCACTTCCCTAGCATTTGTTTTTATCACTACCCTAGCGTTTGTTTCTTTGTTTGCCAACATTTCAAACTGTAAATTCTTTACGGTACTATAAAATATGCTTTGCGATCGTCATTTGTTTACGGCATAGACAGTCAGCTTCAAACGTTTTGGTGAAACTAACATTAGTGAAATAGAATTTTAGTAAGTCAATTAATATTTTATTGTATTAAAGTATCTTATTTCTTCTAATTGTATACTTTCTTCTGATCGTGTAATAGTCAATTAAATCCCACTCGAGTTTTGATTTTCTCTAGATAAATCAAAACCTTTAACGAGATTACTGTTGAAAAATCAAAATAATGGCTTTCAGAGGTAAAAATCCTATTCGAAAAGAACATTTTAGAATAAATCAGTATTCAAGTATCTTGGATATAATATTCCATATGAACAGGAGAGTAGCATAAACACCACATTTCAAAATTTTATCAGTCACTGGTATCATTGACTTGTTTTTTAACTTTCTTTGACCAGCGCCATACTAGCAAGACTAACTCTGCCATACGGTAGGTAGAGAGTCCTGGACCTTCAGAAAGTTAGATAAAGAACGTTTAACAGCAAATGAGATGAGGTTCATATGCAATATTGTAGGGTACAGACTTCTTCCTTTTATACACTATGTCCACACTAAAAGTATATAGGAATAACAACTTAAGTTATATCGTAACTTTGATAAGGTTTATTAAATAAATTTCTTCTGCATTCTATAGAGTAACTGAAAAAGTTTTTATTTCCACTAGTACACTTCAACATGAGTACCATTTATAGCTCGACAGGTATCAAAACGATACTCAACCTCTCGCCGGGTGTTCACCAACATATCAGGTGGTATAAGCTCAACTGCTGGAAAGATGCGCTGTCTCAAATCAATCAAATTACGAACTTTCCTGCTGTACACAAAACTTTTAATAAATCCCCACGCAAAAAAATCCAAAGGAGTTAAATCCGGGGATCTAGGCGGCCAGGCAGTTGGCCACTCCTACCAATCCAATTTCTTTGGAAGGTTATAACCAAAAAAGTTTTAACATTTCGATGGAAGTATTGTGGAGCACCATTCTGCTGAAATGTTAAACCTCGCGGAAATTGCGGAATAGCAAAGTTCTCCAGCATATCAAGGTACATGACTCCCGTCACTATAGGCTCCATAAACAGAATGGGCCAGTTACTCCATTTTTGTTCATTCCAAACCAGACATTGGCTTTTGACGAATCCCTTTCATGTTCAATCACTCTGTAGGGATTCTGAGAACCTCATATGCGGAAATTATGACGATTAACCTTTCCGCAAACGTGAAAGGTTGCTTCATCACTGAATAGCAACAAATCGATATACCTGGGATTTTCATCGATACGCCAATTCGTCTCATCACAGAAATTAGCTCTCTTGTGACAATCATCTGGTTTGAGTTGATGAAGGAGCTGAAGCTTGTAAGCACGCATACGGAGACGTTTGCGTAGAATTTTCTGAACTGTTGAACAAGGAATCTGCAGTTCCCTACTAGCCTGCCTAATTGATTTACGTGGGCTTCTAGCAAATATTTCACGCACCTGATCCACAGTCATTTCGTCCACATGATTTTTAGAATGTTTCCCTGTCTTTGAAATCAAGCTTCCATTATCTCGTAGAGTTTATCCCACTCGTAAATGGATTTGCGTGTAGGAGGATCCACATTCCATTTCCTTCTATGCGCCGCTGAACACGCGTAACTGGATTCAATTCTGCAAACCATAGCACGCATTGAACTTTTTGCTGTACCGTCCACATCTCTATTGACAAGGAACTAGACTGTTAAATGCAAATTTTCATTCATGCAACAATAAGCTTGAAACGAAACATTTCACACAACAATGACCATGCAACAATAAGCATTAAACGAAACGTTGCACACAACAATGGCCATGGAAAAGGTATGAAACGAAATCTTAGAGAGTTTTTCTATTGATTGAGATTTATCTTAAGGGATTATAATATACGGTTGTGAAATTATAAGCAATTATATCTGTATACTCTTAGTGTGGACACGTGTATATTAGATCTAATGACCTCTTAGGGTTTCATACCACCGTTTCAACGGACATCCCAAAGATGTTTCCTCATGTATGGTAACACATTTACTTTTGGATAGAAAACGAAATGAGTTTATTTTAGGTGAATTAAGTATGAATTCAGTACACACTTTTCTAGAATAATATACTGTATGTAAAATGAAGGAACCACCTGGATAGAATGCCCAGAATAGCCAAAATAAGTCTTTATTTACCGACCAACTTGAAGGAAATCACTGGGAGGATGCCTGAAGAGAAGGCAAGAAGAATCTATTGAGACTTTCACGGATGTCTTGGTCCATAGCTTGTCTTTGTGATAGTAATTATGGTGACGAAGGTGATAGAATGCCCAGAATAGCCAAAATAAGTCTTTATTTACCGACCAACTTGAAGGAAATCACTGGGAGGATGTCTGAAGAGAAGGCAAGAAGAATCTATTGAGACTGTCACAGATGTCTTGGTCCATAGCTTGTCTTTGTGATAGTGATTATGGTGACGACGGTGATGATGATGATTATGAAGAACATGTTTCCGAAATTATTTATTCCATCTAATGGAGTAACCTGAAAGTGAAACATTTGTAAACTTTAGCACATTTTCAGCAATTTTTTTACTGAACTTGTTATGAACGGCGGGTACTTTGATCATGATCGTCATCACTAATTGAAGCGCGATCTTCTTCCTGTACAAGAGTCATTCCACGTCAAATCGCACAGCAATAAAACACGATCTTCTCGGAAATGGTCGAATTTTTTTTCATGAATTCCAGACATCAAATAAGGAGACCCGTATTTTTTTATTTTCACAATTATTAATTATTTGTGTAGTTATGAATATTTGAAGTTACGCAAATTATGCGCGCACTGTTACATAAACTCGCTTGGAACTTTGTGTCTACATATAATTGAGATTTACAGTTTGGCGCATTTGAAAGACGAAATACAACACTTTTTATTACTTTAGGCCTATCACAAATAAATTTAAAATTTGGCCTATTTTTTAAATCATTTCGTTTTCAAAGCAAAATTACTATATTAAATAGCCAAGTTAAAAATCTGAAAAAAAAAATATAGACTTGTTCGCTGATGTATTATCTGTAAACTACTGCATTTATAAATATGGGATCGGCACCCATACATTTGTAACAATTTATTTTCCGGAGGCATGCACGCGCTCGCGATGCCCAGCTAATGAACTGCTTGCAGCCATAGGCTAGAAGGCTGCCCGTAGAAATTTCCCGTTGCATCTGATGTCACCATACTAATCATCAAATGATTAATACCTTAAGGAACAGTAAATATCTTATCTAAAATTATTTTATTATTGTCAGCTCAGGTGGAAGCCCTTCACAGTTTATACTGTAATATAGCCAAGTGTGTGATGATAGCAAGACTGGGTAAGGCAGTAAACAGATGGCATGAGAGAAAAATAATCAGTTTGGGTTTGAATTTCGCGCAGTGACGTGACTTCTATACAACATGAGTGATGGTAAAGATCGCGTAATATAGCTATAACAAGTGTTTAAATCCATTTACCTTCCTAATCACGCTTTTAAAAAGAAAAGTACACTAAGACGCGTAAGTCGCGACTTATTGATAAAGCTCAATTTAAAGGAGTCTTTGAGTGTGCAAATATGTGATTTGTTCCGTAAAAATCAATCAATTTCCGCATAGGTCAGGTGAAATTATATGTGAAGCCGGTAGTTCTTGTGATATTAATAAACATGAATCAAATGAAAGTGCGGACAGAGAAAGTGATTATCCCAGTATTTCTTCTAGCAGTTCTATGGATACAGTGCTAGAAATCAGTAATATTGAGGAATTAAACAAGAGTTTGATGTCAATAGAATCCCCTATCAAGAAAAGAAAGATACAACAAAACGATACCCCCGTGAAAAGTTTCAAAAGTAAAAGGCTCCCTAGCATGTTAAGTTTTTCATGTAGAAGATGCATCATCATCCATTCAAAAGTCAACCATATTTTATTTTTGACGGAATGCAAAGAAAGTACAACCTGAAAATTACATAGTTATTGCAGACTTTTCTGAAAATTATTCATTTGTAATACAAGATTCAATACAAGGTGTGCATTGGAACATATGCCAAGCCACAATACAGTACAATTTTAATTTTACTTCCTACTTTATTTTATTTTATATTCTCTTATATTATATTAATATTATATCTGAACTGTGACCGAACACGAGCGCTGCTCATTCGGTCTCAAATTTTGTTAATACTACTGCATCTCCTTTTTCTATATTGATTGTATTATTTTATTTCTATTTCTCTTATTTGTAATTATATTCTTTATTCTGTATATTTAAATAAATAAATAAATCCTTTCGTAGTATATTTCAAAGGAGATACAGAAATTCGTTACAAAAGTAATGTCATCTCAGAAACCATGAAACACGACACCGATCCCTTTCACTTTTTTCAATCCGAAGCAATCAATTTCTTAAAGCAAGAATTCAACAATATGAAAAAAATCATCTACTTTTCCAATGGATCAAGTTCACAAAAAAAAAAAAAGAAGAAGAATTTTAAAAATAATTGCTTACATGAAGACGATTATGGAATTAGTGCTGAATGACACTTCTTTGCAATGTCGCATGGTAAAGGTCCATGTGTTGGCATTGGAGATACTGTTAAAAGACTTGCCACGAGAGTTAGCCTATATAAGATCCTATAACAACACAAAAAAAAAAAAAAACTGTTTGATTAGCCACAAGAAACATTTCTAACGTGTCATTTATATTTTGTCCATTCAATAAGCACAAAAACCACACTGAAAATTTGCAGGCCAGATACCATAATCTAAAACCAATAACTGGTACATTAAAATTATATTCTTTCATTCCGTTGTCAAAAACTGAAGATTTAGTAAAACAATTTTCTTTCAAGAAAGAAGGTAGGCGAATGAAAATTTAAAATGTGAATGAAAAGAAACATTTGAAAAGCATAATGTACAATTATTTGAAGATATCATAATAAGTAAATTAGCAGTGTTTCCTCGAGTAACTTGATCCGTACTGGGTGTAATGTTGCAGCGTTCAGTCAATTATCCAGCGCCGATAAACCTCTTAGCGCGCTTTAACGCTTCCCGTCCACTGCTGCTGCGCCGACCGCTACACATTCTGTCATAAGTAATTAAATTTCCATTAAACTGTTGGAGATCCCATTCTGATTTTTTCTGGAATTATTAAGAATACTTTAGTGCACCTAGTAGGAATTTTTTTAGATTTTTAATAGGGCTATTTCACATTGATGTATATGTTTTAAAAATTGAATTATAAAAAAATATTTCAAATAATTATATTAAAATTAGTTAGTAAATATTTAATAAAAGACAGTACTTTAAGCTTTTAAATGCATTTTTTTTTTTAAATTTAACATCAATATCGTCAGAAATATGACGCTTTAAATGTTTGCATTGTGCGACATTTTTAACGAATTTTAACATGTAATATTTAAAAAAACATGTGGACTTAGGAGGAAATAAAAATACACTTGTTGGTTTATGAGACCCATAGAGTTGGTAAAAAAAAATATAAACGCAATCAGAAATATGAAGGTCAAAATTTGTATAATTTTGTGCGATTTGACGTGGAATGACTCACGTAAGCAACTTGATGAAATTATTGTAAACACTTACTCTACCCTCTTGACTCTGCTTATAGTTCACCATGGAAAGCGTATCTGTATAACATCGGGATGATGTTTAATGGAGAAATGGTGAAATGCTAGAAGGGAAAACAGAAATGCTCAGTGAAATCCTGCTCCAAACAACCTTTATATCAACTAAAAATTCCACTGAGATTCTCCGGGATTTGAACCTGGATTTCAGGCATGGAAAGCCGATACTCTCTGGCTGTATATCATACATGATGTAATATGGTTAAATAATAAATTATGTATTTTTTCAACACATATTATAAGTTCGGTAGTGATAGTTAAATTAAAGGTCAAAACGAGAATGTATAATACAATTCCGCTTTGAATCAAGAATGAAGCTTAAAATCAACGCTTAATGAAAGGATGCGATGAATTGAGTATAAAGTGTGGCAGCAAAATTACTTTCCCAGTGATGTGTTGTACTCGTTGACTACGAATAAGCATTCTCTACAGTGAATTTGATAATTTCTCCGCGTGATCGCTTCTTTGCTAATATGTTAAAACAGATTGACGCGGTCAGTGGAAAACGAGAGATTGATAGAAAATTGCTACGTCGACGCGTTCATAAAAACTACCTTAAATAAAAATGCAAATACTTCAGGTTATATTTATCGCGATCGGCTGTACAAAAATAATTTTACAAAGGACACAACCGCGTACTACCTGTACTAACGAGAAGTATTAAGTATTTACATTATTCAATACGTAAAATGAGTTCTGATAAATGTTTTTAGCGCTTTTTAATCTGGAGGAGTTTATGTAATTGCTTGCTATTACAATTGATATAGCGGAAAGGGATTTATTTTCATTAATTATTATCCGCTACATGAAGTTGCAAAGAACGTACAGCTTGATTCAGGGATGTTGGTCCCTGCAAAAAGTAAGTAGATGGACTAAGAGCGAGTCATCACTATTGGCGGGTTGGGTGACACAGGTCAGGCCGCGCAGTCATAACACCTAACACTTCTTTCTTATCATGTCGCGGTACACTCCGCCTTGAAACACAGTATACTTCCACACGTCCCGTTACTAACCATTACGTCTGTTGACTAAACAATGTTATGATGACTTATATTTTCTTGACATGAATGTCTCTCACCTACGAGCATAGACATTATTTTCATTCTTCATCTTTCCTCTTCCCCTCCTATGCAGATTTGTGATTAAATTCTTTTATGATGCAACACACAGCTCGCTCACTAGCCAAACAACAAAGTACAGGGGCCAATAACGTACAGCGTGATTCAGGGATTTTGGCCCCTGCAAAAAGTAGATAGACTAAGAGCGAGTGACTCATCACTACTGGCGGGCTGGGTCACACAGATCAGGCCTCGCAGTCATAATACCTAACACTTCCTAATTATCGTGTCGCGGTACACTCCGTCTTGAAACACAATATTCTTCCACACGTCCCGTTACTATCCACTACGTCTGTTGACTAAACAATGTCGCGATGATTTATATTTTCTTGACATGAGTGTCCCTCAGTTTCGAGCATAGATAGGCTGTTATTTTTATTCTTCCTCTTCCCTCTTCCCCTCCTATGCACATTTGTGATTAAATTTCTTTCTTATGACGCAACACACACCTCGCTCACTGGACAAACAACCAAGGACAAGGGCCATTAACGCTGAATCGAGCTGTACGTGATAATGTTATATTTAGTATTAATTTAAATTACCTGTGGCTCAAGTTGTATCGTTCGTAGCTACAGATGTAACGAATGCGGGTTCGATTCCCTTCAGGAAAGTGAAGGTTCATTTCCTTACCTCAAATATGGGGTATATCCCATGTATATTGTCGTAATACTGTGTTTTTACACTATCCCTACCACGTAACCAAGAAGTTTCGCTGGTTTTGTATAGATGGTGTTTATTCTTAACTCTCGCAAAAGTAAGGACGAGCAAACCAAAACGGGGGCTAATTTCTGAATATTGATGGGAGCGATGGTAGTGGTAGTGGCAATAGTGATAGTGGTGGTGTTGATAATATGAAGTGATAATGGAAACTAATATTTAAGTGTAAAAATAATAATTATGAGGTTATGTTGCTACTGAATTTTATTATACTCGTATTTTGTTTTATTTTGTGGTGTGTGTAGACGTGATGGAAAATATCAATAAATTAATCGTAATCTTCATTTTCTGATATTAATTGTTTCCTCACAAGTAATTAATTATTTTTGTAAGTGAGCACCAAGAGTCAATGTCCTGGTTAACTTTGTGGCTTCGTGTTTGAAAGATTCATTATAAAATCCCAAAGAACGTCTATATTTTTCATTGCAAGGATTATAAAAGGATGTCGATGCTTAAGAATATTGTGTTCAGCATTCAGAAGTATTTACTTTACTTTATTCTTCTTTGTATGCTTTGCTTGGATATTAACTCAGTTAATAGTTGTACAATATAATCTCCAATAGAAGTTATCCTTTCAGTAATGTCAAAAATATAGTATTTGAAATAGGAGCCATGACTAGCGTGCCCTATCGCTAATCTCTGTGTACTTTGTCATCTTACGGTTGCGATATGCCGCTTTTAAATACATTTCACCAATGTTTATTTATTTATTTAATCTGACAGGCTTAAGGCCATAAGACATTCTCTTCCATCCTACCAGATAGCACATATAAATACCAAATATATATATATATATATGTGTATATATATATATATATATATATACAAACACTGATGAAAATAATACAAATTAAATTAAAGTCCTATAGAGAGTCAACAGTGTCAAAAGAACACTATAGACATCTCATCGAGCTAATACATGAAAAAAAAAAAAAGGAAAGGAAAACAGAGATAACAATGATGATAGTTGTAGTGTTCCCAATCTGTTCCCAATCTTTTGAATGTTACGGACCCCTTGAAGCTCATATTTTCTTTTGGTCAACTTCCAAATTGTTTTGTACAATTTAGGCTTGTAATCCTGTTCTGTTCATTAAACATTGCATAATGTAGTGAATTAAACATCCCTAATACGTTGACAGTGATTTTAAATTTGAGTTTAAGCTTTCTAATGTAATCTGTAAATATATAAATATAGTTATTTTACGTTCTATCATGTCTGCGGTGACAAATGAAATCAGTTTTTTAGGCTTATACATACAGTTATCAGTGGGATGGTTCGACCTAACATTAAGTTTACTTCTGTATATTTTATTCTTCTAGAAGACTAGAGTATAAAGTGTACTTTCAGGCACAAGTGTGCTGAAGCAAGTGTTATATTACAATTCGGAAATATCGGGATCTCTGAATGGTGCATGCAACCAAGATTGCAATAGGTACGTTGTAGGAAACACGACTTTTAAGCTCGAATCAGAAGGTAATTGTAATAATATTCTAACAGCCCTATTTCTTTTTTCCGGACAAAACTATTATTTGTCATCAATAAATAATTTTTCATACAATTGTTTTTTCCTATTGCAGAAAGGATAATATTCCTTTAATTTTAATGCCAATAAAGATTTCTTTATGTTAACAAATACTCGTATATCGGACGAGAGTTCACCATCATGTGTTGCTAGAAATTCAGTGAGGGTGGGAAATGAATCGACTTTTAGATTGATAGCTCAACGAGACCACAAGTTTAATTTGTTTGCCTCAATCTTATTCTGAACGGTGAACACAGTTAAAGTTTAACCTTGATCGATAAGAATTTTATTTAAAAGACTAAAAATGTCGGGTAGGTACGTAATACTTGCAGACCAAGAAAAGTCCTTCAGACAAACTCATTCCTGTTTAAACTCTGTGTATGGAATTTTGAGATAAAGTATTTTTCCGTAAGTTTATAAAAATCAGCGAAGGTATTAATGTTAAGCATATAGTTAAAATACCGTGGACCACAGTTTGGGAACCACTGTGTTACACGTTACAGGAATAAGAGCCATTCTGATCATCATTAGGGACCGGATTTTTATGTAATATCAGGGTGTGAAATATGTACATATTTATGTAAGAAAGATAAGCTGAATATGTACCAAAATATGTAAAATCATGAAAATATTTAATATCAATATCTGGCAGGTATAGGATAAGTAAGACTCTCCAGTTGTGATTTCATAGAACACCCGACTTTTTTACCGCACACTTGACACATTACTATTTTTCCATCTGTATTGAAAGCTTCGTCCATCGCAATCCATGATTTTATTCTTGTCGTTAGGGTTGAAGATACAGGGGCCATTTTAGTTAGTTAAAAGCAGCAGATAAACTCACTTGCACTTTATACTGTAGGTACTAAAACTAGAGAACTGAGTGAAATGAATGACACAACAGAACTGCAGGCACTGTTTCGGTTTACTGAATTAGAGAAAATAAGAGGAGATGTGGGTCACATGCATTTTAACTGCTCCCTGTAAGAAACAAAGTACCTACTAAAACCTCAAACTATAGGCATTTACAAACTGTTGTTTGAAAAGTGACATTCCTGTCT
This sequence comes from Periplaneta americana, assembly GCF_040183065.1. Classification (NCBI taxonomy): domain Eukaryota; kingdom Metazoa; phylum Arthropoda; class Insecta; order Blattodea; family Blattidae; genus Periplaneta; species Periplaneta americana. Next base: position 91,948,469 of record NC_091123.1, read on the forward strand.
CATTCAGAAGAGTAGGATTATTCCAGCCGAGAACCATACTTTCTAATTGTTCGGAAAATCCCATTTCCGTATAGGTCTACTAAATTTAAAGTGAAGGGGTCAAGTAATAACCTGAAAAGCTATTTATTTTAATCTTTTAACATCTTTCCGGTTTGTTCCTTTACTCCAGCGTCTTTTCAAAACTCGGCTATTTTATTGCGGCTCATGCCAGACTTGACAAGGGGTTTTCCCTGGAAGGATTAGGAAGAGGGTGGGTAGGGTAGCAAATTGCATGGAAACGGCTTGTTACGACGTATGCAGAACAATTATAGTTCGAGAAAAATCATGTCGTCCTCGTTCCACTCCACCGCAAGAAGGCAACGCTACTTTCTGTGTGATTTTTACAATACATGTAGTTGTATGAGAAAGGTTACCTTTTGTTCACTCATATTTACAGTGAACGGTATGGGATGAGTGCCTCTATTACTTTCTGGAACTAAGGACTTTAATGTTTCGTCACGAAATATATCGTTTCTTGGGTAGGCAAAAAGGCTTTTCAAATCTGCGTATTTTAAATTGCAAACTTCCTCAGCAGAAGTTCTTTTTTTCCCTTTTAGAGAAGTAAAAATGAATAAAACCCCTAAATATGTAGATTTATGTAATACCAATGCATAACATGTAATGTGGGGTAAATATGTAAAAATATGTAGTATCAAATTTTAATATATTAATGGTAATTACAAGATTCGCAAAGATTTGTTATTTAATATACAGTTAGGTTGAAAGGAATATAATATGTAATTACATAATAATCCGGTCCCTAATCATCATAGTCCCAACGGAAAAAAGAGCCCATAGGAATATCCTTTCCTCTTCACTCCAACTGGCTTGAGTTGTACTTTTCTAGATAGTAATCCAAAAGATTCGTATTCGATTCTCTCCTAAATCTTAATATTAGGTAGAAAATCAATTTCAATGAGAAATATTTTGTGTGAACATATTTTGATGGCCTGGATAATGGAAGAGAAACAAGTGTTTAGCTAGAGCTACAGCTTTACTATTATTTCATACCAACTACACTGTTATTTGGTCCGTGGAATGTTCATTGTTTACAAAAAAATTCTCTCGCAGGGATGCAATATGTTGCAGTAGTTTGCCATTTGCTTTCTTTGCCGATGATAAAGATTAATATGAATTACGGGGAAATATTGGATTGGTGAGAGAGGAAATGGTAGTCATAGTACATACTTAGCATGCTCAGTACAAACTCTGATTGTATTTGTCGAAATTAGAACTATATTCTGTGGAACTTAACTGCACAGAGGTACACGAAAAGTAGAGTAATATAGAGATTAGTTTGAAATGGTAATTTTGAGAAGCCAACTGCGTCATTTTGACACTGGAATGAATACCTGCACTTCAGTAGATTCCTTGAACAGCGCGTGTTACCCTGCGCCGAGGTGGTTTCAGTGTAACGGAATTATCTCGGTTGGCACATGACACGCTACGTAATTTCCTCTTTTTCATTATCGTGTTCCATAGCATTTATAGGGGCTGAAATTGTTTTCATATCAATTTTCGATGTACCCTTTATCGGTTATTAAAGATCGATGAATGATTTGTTGAGGTCAGCCAGCGACTCTGAAACTTGGCGGGTGTGTGGGAGGAGGGGGACAGGGTGATTTTACATTTGGTCGTGACAGTGGCGTTCTTACTATAGTAAGTTAAATATGTTTGAAATGTGAATAATTTTACGGTATCTGCTACCATCGCCCGTGGAAAAATGAGTTGGTACTGATAATTAAATTTCACGGAATAATATTTATTGAGATTGTAAACAGTACTTCCTATTATTCTTGTTAAACACTATGCCTTTTACTAATATTTAACATTTGCTTGCCTATTTTGGACACAGCCACTGCATCATACGTTAGTGCTTTGTTGATTTTGTGTATTTAAGTTCATGGAGATATCATGTAGGAAACAATATTGATGTATGACAACGAAGAAAAGGGAAACCACATGGATCAGATCCTGAGAGATCACTATAGAGCGAACAAATATGATAATTAAAAACATAATTTTCATTTACAACGAATGAACAACGTAGATTTCCAAAACTGGCATTCAATTACCGGCTCAAAGGCCGATGAGACCCGGGACGACCTAGACTCAACAAGATTGCTTGACCAACAACTTGAGCATAAATTGAAGAGATCTTGAGCTCTAATCAACATTTATTCTCGATTATGATGATGATGATGATGATGAAGAAGAAGAAGAAGAAGAAGTCCACACCTGTGGAATAACGTTAGCGTGTCTGGCCGTGAAACCAGGTGGCCCGGGTTCGATTCTCGGTCGGGGCAAGTTACTTGGTTGAGGTTTTTCTCAGGGTTTTCCCTCAACCCAATATGAGCAAATGGTGGGTAACTTTCGGTGCTGGACCCCGAACTCATTTCACCGGCATTATCACCTTCATCTCATTCAGACGCTAAATAACCTAAGATGTTGATAAAGCGTCGTAAAATAACCTACAACAAAAATGATGAAGAAGCGAGTTGGAATGTTTTAAAATCAGTTCTGTAGAATTGTGTAGATGTTTGTAGTAAATCACTCACATTAATGGACATCTAGCATGTGTACTTCCGTATTAATAATAATAATAATAATAATAATAATAATAATAATAATAATACATATTTATTTGTCTATAACGAAGGAGGAGAGTTCGGCCGGCGCTGTGGATCGGAGCCCGACGTAGCTCAGTTGGTTAAGAGAGCACTTAGCGCGCTGAGCTGTGGATCCTGGGTTGGATTCCCAAGACCGGAACGAATTTTTCTCCATTAATTATAATACCACTTTATTAAATTTTGGTGACGCTATATAACATTATCTGATTTTTCTTTCAACGCTCATTGTATTGAGAAATCAATATGTGGAAAGCTTTTTGTATCTAATGGCGGGTACTTCACTTACGACATTCATCCAAGCGTGCAGGATGATTAATGAAGCAATCGTGGAATGCATGAGGTCCTATAGCTTAATCTACTGATAAGTATCGGAACAGGAGGATAACACTGCACAGCAACATCATGACAAACTTATTATAGAGTGTAGTTGGTCGATATACGTTAGAATTCTTCTGATTTTTGTTGAATCGAGTTTTTGAGGGGATATTTTCAAGACTTTACTTTCACCTCAATTTAGTCTAACGATTTTATTTATGTTATTCACTTCGATTTGTTACGTATGTGAACTGGCCTTCGTGGTGTTCACAAATCCTCTACCTTTTTGCTTGTAATCTGAATTGCCCCTTTGTTCGGACAATGAATTTCTTCTAGTATGAAATCCTATTGGTATCCTAAAATGAAATAGGATTTCATATGATCTGTAATTCATGTCTATGCTAAGGCTGTATATTTTTGCTTTTATTCAGAAGGATAGGCGATCGAGTTCAAAAAGAAAGAAATGAGACAGACAGCAAATGAGTTTAGTTATGAAAAATGTCAGAGCTGGCAGCATGGGTTACAAGTTGGCTGCAAAACTGTTTGGTGCCAAAGGTATATTGGAAAGGGAAACATCAACTGAAGATTTGGTGCCACTGGGAAGAAAAAGGTCTATTGGATGATGTCTTAGTGGAAGAGTTCGTTACTTCCTATGTTGTTATGGATGCGCGATATGAGGAGATGAGACATAAAGAGCATGGCTTTGAACTTGCTATTAGAAATAATTTGAAGTATCGCTTTTCTCTAAACAAAAAGAACCAAGTAAAAAATAGCTGACTGGAATTTTAAACCGTCTTCTATAACTGTACGCCTATCTGCGGGTGCCTTATGGAATTTCTTGTGGAAGAGTGAAAGAATTCTGAGCAGGAAAGTTTCCAAATTTTTCGTCTAGTATGAATGTGAATTTCAGAAAATCAATGATTAACCGCACAGTTGGTGAATCTTATCAAATTGCAGGATCTCCTCACATTACGATATACAGGGTGATTCACAAGGATTTACTTCCCCTTACAGAGCTTATTTCCGAAGACATTCTGAGCAAAAACTGTCATATAAACATTTGTCCTAATCTCATTATTTTCAGAGTTACTGTACGTTAATTTGAAATTCTTTGTAAAATAGCATTATTCTTAAGGATAAAAGAAAATTACAGATAAAGAATGAACTATTCAGGAGTATCATTTCTTTAATTAGCTAATATTCTGAAGCGAAAAATGTGTCGTGAATTCCATAGTTGCTTCGTATAGAATTTTTTTCGATTTTTAACTACAAAACTACATTTTTTACGCATTTATCACAACAATTGTTACAAATCAATCTTGTAAATTCTTCAAGACTGTACATTAAGGTGCGTAATTAAACTTTAAAGAATCAAGTTCCTAAATTCGTATGATTTGTAACAATTTTTGTGATAAGTGCGTAAGAATGATGTAATTTTTAGTTAAAAATTGAAAAAACAAAATCTGTAAAAACAACTGACAACACATTTTTAGTTTCAGAACACTAGCCAATTAAAGAAATGATACTCCTGAATAGTTCATTCTTTATCTGTAATATTATTTTACCCTTAAAACTAAAGAAAAAAGATACTTTACAAACAACTTCAAATTAATGTAACTCTGAAAATATTGAGATTAGGACAAATGTTTATATGACATCTGTTGCTCAGAATGTCTTAGGAGATAAACTCCTTAGGTGACGGTAAATCCTGGTGAATCAACCTGTATACATCTGATATCAGACCAGTTCCAGTAATTCCGACAGCTAATAAACATTTCACATTGAAGTGGTAGAGCATGTTATCATTTCACCTCTACATAAAAATAACCTAGATCAGAGAGTGGGCAAGAAAACCAAATTGAGAAATTCTATAACACAGAAAAAGAAGACATTCATTACATTCAGGTAACCGATAGATGACTCTAGCAGTGAAGAGGCGGATTCACATTTACCAGTAGCACGATGCTAAATTTATGTTTTTTTTTATGTCTGCTTTCTAATGATATTAATGGAGAACAGTGTGCACAGTGCACTGTATGCTACCGTTGGATTCACTATGGTGACACGAGAAGCGTTAAGCAGCATATAACTGGATCACCAATAATTTGTGCCAATTTAAAATTATGTTGTTGTTTAGTCAACTGTCCGAAGACAGGCCTGGACCCCACAAGTCACACCAACAAGACATCACTCATGAGGTAAGTAGGCCAAGAGTTAATAGGGTAGAGTGGCAAGTTCCTTTCCCCCTCCATTGCATACATCCCTGACCAGTTACATGTTACACTCATCAGACTTAGGTGTATACAAACAATTGTTCTTCCTCTGACACATCGTCAAGTGAGATGTAGACTACTGCCTGATGTTAGATGCACGTATTAGCCAGAACTTGAATCAGAGATGTAAAATTATGTATCACTTTTATTCCAAGAGTCACGATTTAAAAGTATGGTTCTCATATTAGGTGTCCTTATCTTCATAATGCACAATAATGTGTGTGTGATCAAGCCACTTTTTTATACTTAAGAAGAATGCATTTTATTAATATAGTTATGGGAATTAGTGGAACTGATTTTCGAATTTGGAGACTTTTCAACATAATTATATTCTACCGACTTGTAGCCATGTGTTTCTGTTCAACGTAACAATAATGGTGTACCACATTGTGAGGGTGCTCTAATGTATTTCCCATGAAGTTAAATGTGTATTACTTAGGCCAACTAATACTATCAAATCAATGTTCATAGTAGAAACTATACAAGAATGGACCCAAAAGTAACCGGAACCGAACTGTTGCGCGCGCATGCTTTGTAGTTACGAGTTGTGCTGTTAGGTGGTGTTAGTTTGGGGTCTCCCGCGACTGTTAGTGAGCTGGCGTCAGTCTGAGTAAAGTGGTTTATTTGTGGTGCTGTGTTGTTTGCGTTCCTGTTTCAAATTAGTGAGATGACCGACCACAAGGAACAAAGAGTGTGTGTGAAATTTTGTTTTATGTTAAGAAAAACTGCAGCCGAGACCGTTAATGATGATGTTGTGGGGAAATCACAGGTCTACGAGTGGTTTTTCCGTTTCAAATCTGACAACATGTCAACTGAAGACATGCCACGCCCCGGGCGTCCTTCGACAGGAAGAAATGTCGAAAAAACTGCCAAAATCAAACGTGCAATTGATGAAGATGGTCGAAAGACCATTGACGAAGTTCTGAGCAAACGAACCTGTCATGGAGCACGGTTCAGCGAATTTTAACCGAGATTTGCACATGAGACGGATGTCTGCAAAATTTGTTCCTTGCTTGCTCACAGATGACCAAAGAGAAAACCGCGTGAGAGTTTACCGCGACTGGAAGAGTGAAGAACAGAACGATCCAAATTTTCTTAAAAGAATTGTGATTGGGGATGAGTCTTGGTGCTATGGGTACGATCCAGAATCAAAACAAGCATCGAGCCAGTGGAAAACTCCAAATTCACCACGACCCATGAAAGCACGTCAAGTGCAATCCAATGTGAAAACAATGTTGATTTGTTTTTTTGATGTGAATGGCATTGTCCACGAAGAGTTCGTTCCGCCGTGAACCAACATTTCTTGGATGTGTTACGAAGATTACGAGAGAGAGTGCGACGAAAACGGCTCGAAATGTTGAGAAATGGGAACTTGTTGGTTCACCACGACATTTCTCCAGCCCACACAGCTCTGACGGTCCGACAGATTTTGACAAACAACAGCATAGTGCTTGTGCCTCATCCACCCTACTCATCCGATCTGGCTCCGTCGGACTTTTTTTTTTGTTTCCACGGATGAAGAAATGTCTGAAAGGAAAGCGATTCAGTGATTCAAAGAAAACATGCTAACGGCTTTGAACAGTATTCTGCCTCAAGAGTTCCAACACTGTTTTCAGCAGTGGCAAAAGCGTTGGGACAAGTGCATTAATGCACATGGACAATAATTTGAAGGGGACTAAAGTACTTTGATTGTAGAGTTCAATAAAAAACATTCCGTTGTACATACTAATGAAGTTATTTGATAGAGTAGACCTATAGGCTAAGGCGTAACTGCTTTAAAAATAAAATATTAAAATAAATAAGTTACTAATACCCATAATAATTACTTGTTGATATAAATGTTGTAAGTACTCACACTAAGAACTTAAATTCAGTTCTAAATTACAAATGTTTGCATTGCAGATAAGACTATTTTGCTCGGATTTTGATGATCATTCATTATTACAATTTACCTTCGAAATTAAAAATACATATTTTTTTAAAGAAGCTATAATTTTAACAATAATTATCGTTTATGAATATATTTATGATAATCACTTTCATGTGTTAAATGTGTACTAAGTTTGTAAATGCGTAGGTGACAAGTTTCAGCGTAGTGGGTAGCTATCTTCAGAACTAGTGAGGTCCTTGCTTCTTCCGGTTTCTTAAACTGTTTTGCTGGGGAGTGCGTTTGTGAATATTTATTAATTCCAGAACAATGTGAGTTTATTTTCATAACACTTGTTTTTTCTGGTGAGCAGTGTCAATATGAATATTGTACTGTAGCTTGCAGCACTGTTTTATACGCTGCAGAAAATGAAGTGGGAATAACGTATTTTTTTGTTATCTAGATAAGTTTGAAACTTTATTAGTTGAGCCAATTCTAATTACAGGCGTGTGTAGCTGTTTAAAAAATTAAATTTGTGGCATTTTGCATGATTTTGTATTGATGTACTTCGATGTTTCAGCTTAAAACTGTTGTGAGATGTTAGAGAATGGTTGGAGTTGTATGCACTTTAGTACTACTAAGGTACTTAGTACCTTATAACTGGCGGTTACAAGGTGAAAAATGAAGTATAAATTATAAAAAAGAAATGATGTAATAGTTGTGTAAAAGCTGAAACAATTGACATGAGGATTCGGTGTGATATTACCTGATATTCGCCGTATAGTTGGGTGAAATCCAAGCAGGTTATCAGGCGAAACGGCATTCGACCAATAATAAGGATGCCATCTGGTTAAAACAGTTTTTTTCAACCTTTTTCAACATAGAGGTGTAATTTAGAATTCAGCGATTGTAATCTAAACCAGTGGTTCTATACCAAGGACGAATTCCCCCCAGATTTAAGACAAAAAAAATACAGTTCATTTTGATTTTAATGATCAGCTAAGCCAATCACTACTCTTATTTATATCAGTGTTTTGAATAATCAATCTTTATGGCTTAACAAAATGTACAAAAAACAAGTTACATATCACTGTTTTTATATATTTACTTTTGAATTACACTTGCAAACGTTTTCACCCCCAAAGGGGCATCATCAGGCATGAAATAATATACAAATATCTAAAATGAAATGTGTAGAGAGATGTACAAAAATGTGTATTGTATTAGTATGAGAATGTTCTGAATGCGAGACTGTCATATTGTGGCTAAACACATGAATATTAAAAGCAATTCGTGTTATACAGCGTGACATGAGTCATAATATCATGAATTACCTGAATTAACTATCTTTATCACTTGCTGCAATACTTCTGCAAACTCAGGAACTGGTGACCTTCAAACGACTGCTTCTCTATGAAGAAAACAATGTTCAAATATTTCAGAGTACATTTGCTTTGATAAGGCCAAAAAATCTTTCAATTTTACTTTTCCAATTTTTTCTACGGCAATCTTTACTATTTTCATTTTCTCGCGGTATACCGGTTGAAAATGGCTGGGTTAAAATCCCGACCGTGGTTATAATTAGGCCTAAGGCAACGAAAATGTACAGGAACATCAATTTATTTTTACTTCAATTGTTATTGTACCTGAGTTTTTGAATGTACTTCACTCCTATCCCTTCTACTAATGAAGTACCAACTGTCCACACAGAATCAAGGCTGCATATAGTAAACAGCACTGAGTTAGTGAGTATAGTACGTTCCAGAAATGTGTTCGCGTTTTCCAGTGACGAAAGAGCTTCCAATATTGAATCATATTTTCGCACAGGTACTGTCCGTTTGCCTACGTCGCATCCCGATTTCCCCCACCTGCTTCTGCTTGCCCCTCTGTAAAAGCTGAGCTGTCTTAGCTCTTTTCTGAAAACATTAATTTCTGTTAGGAATTGGACGTTTACGTAATATTACACAACTGTTTAAAATAACTTAAATAAAAGGATCTCGTTAAGTAATTAACTGTAACGTGATTTCCCCCTTTCTACGATCCTGCGGCATAACCACTTGGACGGACAGTAGATAGCATGTCTGAGTAATTTTATCTGTGCGGGTCGGACAAAAGTGAAGATTGAATTTACAGTACATAGGCCTAAGGTACTCTTTTATAGAGTAGGTACAGAATTATTTCAACATGAGTTACTAGTACGAAGGACGAAACTGGCAATTGGAATTAGATGCAATTGTCTATTGTGCGATAATATGCACAAAAGTACTGAAGCCTGTATCGAAATGAACGGCCACCATTTTAAAAAATGTGTTTAAATATCCATATTATGATTATTTTTCAATTTAACTTCATTTTCTATATTGTACGCTAATGTGCTGTAGACAGTATAATATACACTGCATAATGAATACGTTCGCATGGATAGCTCAGTTCGTGAGTAAAAACAGTTATTCTTAATACAGTACTACATTTTGATTAAACAAAAACCTAATGAAAATTATCGAACTCAAAATCGCGATATTTCCTACTTTATGTAAATAGATGAAGTATTTTTCTTCCCTCCTATACCTAGTAAAGTGATTTGTTTGTATTTTACACCAGTATCATCGAGCTCCAGTCGTGGAAGGAGGTAGCGAACGGTGTTTCCGGTCCTCTAAAGGTATAGCCAGGTTAATATTAAAAATGTTAGTAAAAATAAAATGATGTCCCTGTACAACTGTTTCTAAAGATCGGGACTTTTTTTTTAATTTCAGATGATGATGATGATGATGATAATAATAATAATAATAATAATAATAATAATAATAATAATAATAATAATAATACAGTTCGACATTCTTCAGTGCTTTCGTTCTGATTTGTGTGATTGAAGGAGATTTATTTACCGAGCATTTCGTGCATTTGTCATGAAATATTGTTGCTGTTTTATGAGCGTAGCGTGGTTTTCAAATCGGAACGATACATTTACTTAAATAAGTGATACTGTATATCGTGGTGTACCGTATGTGTGATCAGTGATCACTGTTCAGTATAGAACAGCGTTAGTATTACCCAAGTGCAGGATGCTGTTGCTAGGGTGGTCTTGGCTGTTTTCTACTTTCCCATATGTCGTTTTGTTCCTGCTGCACCCGTCGCGCCTCCTTGCCTTCCTCTTCACTTTCCAACACTGTTGCTATGGTGATGGTGAAAAGCAATAAAGTGACCACTGTGACAAGTCGCGTGCACTAGCAGGCTCGCTCCTATTTCCTGCATGGCCTCCTCCTCTTGTCTGTCCTCTCCAGGATATTGATTATGGTCGTCATGAGGAGACGCTCCTGAAGGAAGAAGGGAGGAGACGTGGGTTATCTGATCGGAGGACCGTGCCGAAGACGACTGGTCGTTCTTCGCACCGGCATTTACCTGCTTGCACAAGACGAAAGAGGGAGGGAATGTAGGGTGAAAAAATTGATGTCGCCAACTGGATTGTGGGAAGCTGTGTACTTTGTATCCAGTGATGTGGGAGAAATGGAGAGTAAATTTATCGATACGGATGGAGTTGATTATTTCATATATGTATCATTATTTTCAGAACGTTGGACAGGTTGTTCATACTTGGTTAATTATGAAGTTCCGCGTTTATCAGTGTGCATTATCTCAGAAAAGAGTTTGGAAAAACCTCGCAACATGATTTTTCGTATCCTATTTATTAAAAGAATATTTTCTCAGGTATTGAAAGTGCTACATGATTATTTTTTTACAGACTGGTAGATGTATGCGAAAGAAAACGGTTCTCTTTCAAGATGAAACTATACAAAGGTAAGAAACTACAATCAGAAAAGCCGGTCTCGTGATTGGAATCCCTGACGAAACCAGTTATAGTCGCGTGTCGTCCAGTCGTATAGTGTGTCGGAATTCGTTCAGTAGCCGTTGTTTGCTTGTCTCTGCCGGAGAATTAGACGGAATTTTTGTAAAAATTAAGTTGCGTAAATAATTATTATTGGGAACATGTCGGTCTGTATGGGCTACTATTCTTCGCCATAGACTGACAACCTTTTATGATAAAACCGAAAGAACTGAAACCATCCTCGGTCAGTCAGACTAGATACATAACTACATAGATAATTACTAATCAAATAAATATTACAAGTGAAGTCCAAACCTCCTGACGTTTCGCGATCGCCAATAGCGTGCAAGTGCGGTATTGTCAAAGCTACAGAGCGAGTCACAGAAGATGAAGGGTGTTTCACCGAGCCCATCTGGCGGACGGCGCAGCCGGTACTGCCTTTCAAAGAAATATTTATTAGTCACAGAAAATGTGTCCGTAAATTTCAGCGGCTTTTTCCAACAACTACGCGATAGACCAATTTGTTTGCAATTATTAAAAAAAAAAAAAAAAAAAAAGTCACAAGAAAGAGATTGAGTTCTCAATAACAAAAACAATATTGTAAAACAAACAAACGTACATTTTAAAGTGCTATTTGTTATTCCACGGGCAAAGCTAATGGTTGCATCCACATCCGTGTCTCCATCTTCATCATCATCATCATCATCATCATCATCATCATCATCATCATCATCATCATCAATATGACTGCCATAATTTATGTTATGTTATTAATTTTAATTATTGATTCTAAAATTTCTTGACGTCCTATTTCATTTGCGAAATCCTTTTTTTTTTTTTTTTTTTTTTTTTTTTTTTTTTTTTTTTGCAATTTCTCTGCGGTTACACACAAGCAATTAACGTTTTCCTGATCACGTCCTTGAGTGCGTCATTAACAAATTTTTTGTGTCTGAAATTTTGAAGGTCTTATTTTTCTTTACAACTTATCCTTTCACCTAACCAAGCGAGGTAGTTCATGCTTTCCGCACAGAACTCGCATTCGGGAGGTCCGCAGTTCAGATCCCCGGACCGACCAACCTGACTGTGGTTTTCTCGTGGTTTTCTAGAGTTACTTAGGCAAATCCCGGGTTGGAATTTTCATTGCCACTGTCCATTTCCCTTCCTCTTCTCTGTAGAAAAGGAATTTAGATTTTCATATCATATAATTCATCTTCATCATCTCATTCCATAGGCATGATCAGGTCATGACGCATGTCTTCGTCCGCTTGCAGGAGGGACGTCCTCTCCGAAACCGTCTCTGGGTTCCACGCTTTCCGCAATATCTCTGTCAGGATTAATTCCTTAAGAACACTTCCGAGGACGCTTCGACACCTTAGAAGGGCTGTTGGAATGGATCCTGTGCTGCTTGATCACCTTGGCGGTATAAACTTGAGGCTGGAAGATGTAAGGGGCCCATTGAGTGAGCGGGTGAGGGGTCTCATGCTGCCGTTGAGCTGGTACACCTCATTCTCATTCATCCCATAATCCGGAGTGCACAATAGGCCACTGTCGAGTTGACATGCTGAAGGGTCGTTCCTAATCTGCCTCTAGCCACTTAATACTACTACTATTACAACCACCACCACCACCATCACCACCACCGCCACCACCAAACAAGTTCACTTGCATTAAACTGACGGTGATAAGGCTTTATTACTTCATGTCCACTTGCATTGGCCACTCGAGTTCGTATATTTTCTCGCTACTTTTGAAAGACTGGGCTCTTTGCAAAAATTCATATTTTATTTGCAAAAGAGAGAAATTGGCGCCTCTGTGGCTCAGTCTCCCCATAATATCGTCTTTCCTTGCAGACATATTGTATGTTTGCTTATGTAAACAAATTAATGAGGTACTGTGTCGGTCATAATTATACTGCCTTCCTCCAAATAATTTTAAAATATGTTAAAAAACGAATCTCGAAATTAAGCTGACGTTATTTTTTGCCATACTTATTAATCTTATCTGACTTATACGCTCATTTCCTACCAGTAGTGAAATTTGCTTTAGCTGATTCTAATAATAACAAACAATTAGCCCGCTTCCCACCCCTAGAGGTATATACACATTGAGACCTCTATTTCTAGATGAGTCCTGCTAAACATATTTTGCGTATGAGTTTGGGTCAACCATTTTTTCGTTAAGATATCGCCAGATTCCCTGATGTACTTTGTGTGTAAGAACTTCAACCTTATCATTTCGTTCCAGGAGGAATTTTCGTTTATTTTTGTGTGTGTATGTGTGTGTGTGCGCGTGCGAGCGTGCACCAACGGTTTCAGTGTCTTTTAGTGTAGGAAACTGAACCACAATAGGCCCTAAGTATTTTTTTCTTTGAGCGAAAGTGTTAACTTTTTGCTTGTGAGGAAATTCTCGTTTATCATATTATGAAGTAGCCCATATGGTTTTTAAACGAGCCGAACGTCTTTTCTACTTCTCTACCCTCAGCTGATACACTTATTAAACACGCCTCTGAGGTTAGTTATTTCTACTTACGAAAGTTAGACTAATATTTTTACGTTTTCTTCATATGTGTATTTTCTTAAATTATGAACACTAAACACCATTTTCCGAACTTTACTACTAGTCTGTTTAAACTGGATGTCACTTTCACTAGTATTGATCTTGCTAAGTGACATATAAATGTTTTAATATCTATATGTGACATATAAATGTTTTAATATCTATATTTCACTTTGATACAAAACACATGTATTTCTTAAGAGCATACACACAACTCAGTTAGTAGTCGGACTGACATTCTTAGGTCTTTCTGTGTTCTGTGATGTTATGTTATTGAATAAATTCTTTGTTTACAATCTTAATGGTAGTGCTGCAAGAGGTTATGCTTTTCGATACTTTGTTGCATTTATATCATTCGCTGTACGTGGAATGAATTCACCATAAACGCAGGGGAATAGCTATCGTATGTGGAATCATTTTCAAGCTTCTTTTAAGGCTCGAGGAATCTAATAACAATGTTGATATACTTTTTAATGATGAAGGACATTAAGGAGTGTATAAAGCAATGCACAGGACTGATGGGACTCATTTCCAGACCCTAAAACTAGAGCCAGAACTCGAACCCGAGTTCATGCTGTCTTCAGTAAAGCGACTAGAACAGCGGTCATCAAAACACTGCACTCTGGGGCTAGCGTCTCTTACTTGCGGACAAGACACTGCCCTAGCATGCATTCGTGGTTTCTGGCGGGTATGCTGTCTATCCCATTGTTCACGTCGGAGTAAATTTCCTTACCCTCCATGCACTCTACCCATTTCAGCGAGTGCTGACGACCACGACTAGAATACTAACCACTAAACCGACGTTCGTGGATCATGCACGGTTATAAGTGAAATACGTCCTCAAAAGTTCCAAATAGACGATTATTCCTCTTGTTAACAAACCATAAAATGTGAACTACTTGATGTAGGACTGTTATTTTTGTTTGTCTATATTCAGAAAAATGTTGTCCGAGCACGCGTGTTATTTGATTCTGAGTTATACAAGAGACGAAAACTGTCCGTGTGCGTTAGTGCCGCACTGCTTCTCCCGGGTACTGTTGTATAAATAAACATGCCCCAAACGTCAGGCGATTCAAGCCTGACCGTAGTTTCATTAATAATAGTATCCTTAGTAACATGGTAGTTAAGTACAACGTTTGGATTCCATTAAAATATTAATTATTCAATCTATCTTAAATAAGTACAATCAATTACAGACACTTTGTATTTTATGTATTTTGTTTAATTTTGTGTGTTTTAGTCGGGTTGTCACAGGTGAATTCAGTGCATTGAAATAACCCTCACTTTACTCAGAATCGTTCTGTTTCATCAATATAGTCTTGTGAGTAGTGATGAGCGATAGTCGATAGTACTATCGATACTATCGATGTTATGACTTCAACTATCAAAACTTCGATAGTCAAATTGTTTCCAATACAATGGATAGTTCTGGCGACTTCGATAGTATCGAAAAATGGGAAGATAATTCGTAATATTATAAGGGTTTCAAACTGGAGCTGGGCAACACGATTCTTTTTCAGCGATTCAATCAGACATTACGAATCATGTAGTTTGTAACGATTCATTCACGGTTTGTTCAGTTTATACTAGTCTATGATTCCAAGTATTCTTTTGAATCGTAAACGGACGACTCACACGATTTTCCACTTTGCAATCATGGGTAGAATAAAAGCGTTCTGCATATCTCTCATAGATAGCAGAGTAGGCTCGGGAATGATACAGTCCCTTTGTAATGAGACTGAGACATTGGATTGTCTCTTTCTGATTGAGTGGAACCAGTTTTCATGACATCCACTAATCTACAAAATTATGGAAGTTGGTTATCCTCAGTTATAATTTATAAACTCAACCTTACTATCAAGTACAGTTTGTTACATTAAATCCCTATTTAACTACTACGCAAATTTCTGACACGCACTCATTATTTTTCATATGTAACGAAGCAAATCCATTATTTTGTTTCCACTTATCCATTCCTTTTTTCATACACTATTCACCCACAACTATGTAATTTGGTCAGAAAGTACGAGTATCTGTATTCACTGGGATCTTCAGTTCCCTCGGGAAGACTGTTATCCAAGACTGAAAATTTAATCAATGAAAGGCGAAACTGACTGCATCCCAACAAAGTGGAAATGCTTATTTCAGTTAGAAACTTCGACTATCCTTGGAGCAATGGCCACATGTTTAAAGGAGCATTATAATGATGGCTATGTTGGGACTTTAAGGACAGATTATAATATTGTTACTAGTTTGTAATTGAGATTCAATTCAGTATAGGCCTATAATAATATTAAATTATATAGGCCTATAATAATATTAAATTAATAGTTCAGTACACGTTTAGACAAATTTAGATATGTTCAGTTTATAACCAATTAACAAAAAAGTTTGTAATGAGTTGTACTCATGACTATCCATAGTATCGAAAGTTTTGAATATAACTATCGATAGTAGGGACAACAGTCGATAGTACCGGGACGTCATTTTATTTTTACTAACATTTCTAATATTAACCTGGATTAACGGTTGAGAACCGGAAACACCGTTTGCTACCCCCTTCCACGACTGGAGTTCGATGATACTGGCGTGAAATACAAACAAATCACTTTACTAGGTATAGGAGGGAAGAAAAATAGTTTATCCATTTACGTAAACTAGGAAATATCGCGATTAACAGTTCGATAATTTTCATTAGGTTTTTGTTTAATCAAAATACAGTACTGTATTAACAATTAAGTGCTTTTTACTCACGAATTGAGTTATCCATTCGGACGCATTCATTATGCAGTGTATATTATACTGTCTACAGCACTTTAACGTACAATATAGAGACTGAAGCTAAATTGAAAAATAATCATAATACGGATATTTAAACACATTTTTGAAAATGGTGGCCGTTCATTTCGATACAGGCTTCAGTTCTTTTGTGCATATTATCGCACTATAGACTATTGTACCTAATTCCAATTACTGGTTTCGGCCTTCGTACAAGTAACTCATGTTGAAATAATTCTGTACCTACTCTATAAAAGAGTACCTTACATATTGTAAATTCAATCTTCACCTCTGCCCGATCCGAAAAGATCAAATTACTCAGACATTCTATCTGTTGTCCGTCCAAGTGGTTTTGTCGCAGAGTCGCAGAAAGGGGGGAAATCACGTGATAGTTAATTACTTAACGAAGCCCTTTTATTTAAGTTATTTTAAACAGTTGTATAATATTACGTAGACGTCCAATTCCTAACAGAAATTAATGTTTTCAGAAAAGAGCTAAGACAGCCCAACCACTAGCCTTTACAGAGGGACGAGCAGGAGCGGGTGGGGGAACCGGGATGCGACGTAGGCAAACTGACGACAGTACCTTTGGGAAAATATGATTCAATATTGGAAGCTCTTTCGTCACTGGAAAACGCGAACATATTTCTGGAACGTACTATACTCACTAACTCAGTACTGCTTACTATGACCGTAAGGCGACTTTGACTGCATACGCAGCCTTGGTTCTGTGTGGAGAACGGTTGGAAGTTTATTAGTAGAGGGGGTGGAAGTGAAGTACATAAAAAAACTCAGGTACAGTAAAAATTGAAGTAAAAATAAAATGATGTCCCTGTACTATTGATACTATCATAAGTGACTGTCGCCCATCTCGCCCATCTCTACTTGTGAGTTCTCTGACATGAAACCTGAAAGTTTTTCTTTTTTTTATTCACATATTACCATCATCTCACTGCGATTTTCATCGATATTGTATTGGTAGAAAGATGACCATATTCCAGACAAGAATGAAGTATTCGAGATACATAGGAAAAATATAATTTCAGTGCACTGAAGATGAGTTTATTCACTTCACTCCGAACAAGTTCCCTCTTTTTCAGCGTTGCGTGTACCTGGTTTGCGATTGTAGTTGTCAATACTACTTTCTGTTAAATTCCGAAATCTGTACATGAAATAAAAAAAATACGCCTTTTAGACTTTTCCAAGTGAAAGGTTTTAATTTTTTTTTGTTGAGGCACATACATATACTCATAGACTTTTATTTCTGTTTTTGTTGCAGTTTTGTACAAATTTATTCACTTTAAAATTGGTATCCATGTAAATGTGATACATAAAATATTATTTATTGTGCAGTAAATATGCGTTTTATTTCGTATTAAAATCGACAGCCGAGTAACCTAGTCGGTGCAGCAACTGGCTACGAACTGGAAGATTCCGCACTCAATTCCGAGTGGTGTGGTGGGATTCCTCTCCTTGTCGAAGCTTCCAGAACTGCTCCGAGGTCCATTCAGCATCCTGTCAAATCGAGTACGTGTTTTTCCCGGGGGTAAAAGGCGATCGGAGCGTTGTTCCGACCACATTATCTCATTCTAATGCCGATGTCATGAATGGCCTCTGTCAAAAAACTACAGTGTCCTGTTTAAGGGGTAAAAATATCGCTTTATTAAAAATAATTGAATAAGACTCCTCATGGAGCCCTCTCCGCCTAAGAGATAAAGCATTTCGCCATTAACAAAACGTGAGCAATAAGGAAGGAAGTGTGCTGCATCAATTGAATAAAATGCCATTCTAGTATTAAGTTTACAAAATGGTGTTACACGTGTAGCTTAAAATCAATACTAAAAAAAACAATTTGATTTAGTAGGTCCAGAACATGTCACATGTTTTTATTTCAAAAAGATAAAATTACAATATGCAATTAAAATATTCTCAAATAATCAACACCATTATCTGGAGCAACTTTACACGGTTTTATTCATTGTTTATTTCCGCTCATTGTCGGCCTCACATTTCGTGACAAGAAAAATACTTAATTAATGCTATCAACAATTTACTAAATGAAGAAGACAATACAACCTTACATTTTGCTACAGCAAGAAATATTCTACTGGCAGAAATACTAACTTATAAGCCTACTATCCAGCAGAGAATATCATTTCTTCCCAGTTTCATTCAGCCAAATCTTCAACATTTACGTTTGTCTACCATGTTTACACGAGGGCAGGACCCGGACGGGGTCATACACTTAGCCACGCTTGGACCATAAATTGTGCGCCCCATAGGAGATCGGGGCTGGTTGATACATTTATTTTACCATTTGTAGGTCAAGGAAACAACCTGGCTTAAAAATTGAAGTATATAAACATCACCCAATATTTGTGTTATGTTACCTTAATTTTACAAATTGTATAACATTAACCTGTATTAAAATATGACTTATTTTCTTAATAGATGAAATTGTGCCAACCAACCCCGTAAGTGGGGTAGGTTGACACAGGATATGGCAGTCATAAACGTGATATTAATAAAGGAGTTTACGAGCTCAAAAATAACATTTATGGTAATTCAATTGCGAATTTGATTGAAACATAAGAAACACACTTATACGAATAAAACCATGAAACCATGGTCTTATTTAAACTGAATCAAGTATGAATCACAGTTACGGCATACGTAATATACATGCTATACGGGCACATGTTTTACACTTCTCACATTGAATTCATACAAATTAAGTAGAATATTTCTTCCTCAGAGTCGCTCTCGGAATTAGCTAATGTTCTTCACTTCAGTTTCTGTGTTCTTTGGTTTCTTTGTTTTTTTTTTCGTGTATTCTGGAAACAAGCTTTTTTTTTCTTTTACATTAGACGATTCAGTTCTGTTTTATCGTCTTTCTTCCAATTCCTTTTTCCTTCAATGCTCTCACAACTCTCAGCATTTCTTCAGGCGTTGTTTTCGCCCTTTCTGATTTCTTTACGTAGGCGCTTATTATTAGCTTCAATATGGAGCTGAAATTATTCTTCAATTATATATGTGAGACGAGTTACAAGTAATTATTTAAACTGGGACTCGTTAGAACGCCACCATAACGAGTGTGAGCCAACCAACCCCAAAGGTTTGTTATTACATCATGACGCCATTACAGCTCGTACCAGTTGCACATACAATTTCTACATTATATAATAAATCCCATATGTTTAGTAATTACTAGACATCGGATTTTTAGGCACTAAAAATTGCAGTTTTAGGCGCCTAAAATAAGCTCAAAATTTGTAAATTTAGGCTCTATTTTAATGAAAATAGGCATTTTAGGCACATCAAGGTATAATACTTATTTCTTTCACTGAAATTTTTAGTTATACACTAAAATACGCACAAAAAAGTATGTTTAAACATTAAAAAAGAATACTATATTATATTTATAAACAGAGCTGCACAAATTTAATATATTGAAACTAATGAAATAATGATTATTGATATCAAGATTACTCATTTTAAGTTATTGAAATTCAGTTCCATGCTCAGACTTTATTATAATTATCTGCACAGTACACCACCAGAATTTTTTCTAAATTCTCCACAGTTAACCTTTGCCTTTTGTCACTGAGAATCATTTTGAAAGCAGAAAAACTTCTTTCAACCGAAACTGATGTGAGAGGCGCAAATTTTAAATTAGGTACAATAGAAACATCAATACTTACTGGAACATTTACACTTTCCCCCGATATCACTCTTGATACTTTTTCCAACAATGAAAATCCTACAATCTTATTTAATGCGTTGTCACACTTATTTTTAACTTTTTTCCCAGTTTCGCCCAAAGCAGAATGTATGTTCACTTGAGCTTCCTTTACTATTGCTATTTGGCTACAAAGAGATTGCTTTTCACGTTCTAATTGTTCAATGCTTGCAGGTATGAAAGAAAAGTTTGATGTTATGTAGGCAATATCGTTTTTCACTCGTGAGTCATTCAGACAATCTTTCACTGCTTTCACACACGCTGCACTATCAGTTTCAGGTAATTTATCAATAACTGTGACCACTTCTTTAAAATACTTAGAATAATACACCACTGACTGAATCCAGGTTCCCCATCGTGTAACAACCGGCTGAGGTGGGAGTGGGATATCTGGAAAGTTCTCTCTGAATATTGAAATCCTGGATGGGGCTTTACAAAAACATTTTTTTGTGTTAGAAATAAACGAATTGACAAGAGGAAATTCATTCCGGATTGTTTCAGAAACCCTGTGAAGGCCATGTGCTAGACAGGTTACATGCGTGAGGTAAGGATAAAATGTTTTATGAAGTGGAGCTTCAGCAACCATGTATGAGGCAGCATCAGTACAAAACAACAGAACTTTAGAATTATTATATTACCCGAGTATAAAGACTGTAGGCCTTTATTTACAAAATAAGCAATGGCTTGGCTATTCACTTTCGAAAGTTCCTTAACACATACTAGGTGTGGAATCAAAGATCCATCAGGACTAAGTTTCCCTACTACCATATTTGCTATATACCTATTCATAGGATCTGAGGTTTCATCCACAGAGACCCATATGTAAGAATCACCTATATCCTCCCGAATGGAAGCTAAAGTTTCATTGTATATTCTGTCTAAGTAATTTTTTCTTAGGGTCGACTCAGATGGGATATTTTGTTTGCAGTATTTTTGTAAAAACTATCTTAAAACCGGATTTTCAATTGCATTCCAGGGAATGTTAGCAGCAACAAACGCTCTGGTTAAATCAGCATAGAAATTGCTGCTGAGATTGGATGAAGTAGGCTGTGTTAGTAAAGTTTGTTGCAGTTGATTTTTCTGCTGAGCTTTAGCCTTATGAGCCGCTCCTTGCACATGCTGCTTTAGGTGGCACTTCTTTTCTTGCGAAATCTAAAAATGTAAAGTAAACTGAATTAAAATAAAATCCTAATTGTTGTATTGCCGTATTTCTATCACAAAGTTAGTGGGTTCGAACAATCAAAATTTTAATGACCTGCAAATACTTTAACTATCGGAATTTAAAAGGTTAAAGTGTAGTGGTCTTAAAAAGAATTATACCTCAGGATAGCTCAGTCAATGTATAAATATTATAGGCCTACTCATCAAAATTAATAGAATTTATATATTTCAACTATTGTTACATACCTGTTTGCTACAAATCTTGCAGAATATTATTTTTCCATCATAAGTGAATTCTGAATATTCTGTTAGCCATTGCCGGATCGATGTAGAGTTTGCACTTATATTTTTCGGCATTATCGCGTTAAACTTCACAGGAAAACGTCCTACCGCTCAAAACTTCTCAACACAAATAAGGTGAGGGAAAGAGCAACTGTTAACGAGCATTCAAATGAACCGTTGTTATTGAGATTCAATTGGACAAAAATACAAAGTTGCACTTATTGTTGCATTTCCTGGTAGTGTTAACGCTAGGAGGGCCATTCTTTTAAATATTTTGTAACGGTTTACCCTACTAATTCGCAGTTTTACGACTTTTCATAAATATTTCAAAAACACTCTTTCTCCAAAAATTGTGATTTTATGACACTCTGAAGGGCAGTACAGCTAATCGGTTTCAGACCGAAAACAGTCATTTTTATAGTATAGTATATCTCTGAATCGGTAGCAGCACATGTTGTGATTGTTGCCTGCTTCAAAACTAAGGTCGGTTCTTTGTCGGCATTTATGCCTCCAAACATGTTAAATTCGGTGAAATCTATTGCGAGTGTCGTGAGATTCAAAACATTTTGTTTCCTTTATCAATGGTTTCATGGCCGGTGTGAAGCAAACTTTCCACTTTTTAAATGCCTTAAATTTCGCAGTGAATGCATGTATAAATTATAAGAAGTAAGAGTAAAATGCGAAACTTTGCAGTGAGTTAGGCATTTTTAGGCGAATATTAACAAATTAGGCTCTAATAACCGTTTTAGGGCATTTTAGGGCACTATAAAACTCTTTGAATACCTTTCAATTTCCATGAAACACAAATATTAATAATTATTTTTACTTTTCTCCTAAAGAAACAAAATAGGCATTTGCCCTAGAATCCGATGTCTGGTAATCACTGTGCCACGTAAACAAATAATGTCAGTATAACACCTTCATTGTTGTCACATAAGAAACAAGAACCTAAATATTGGCTTACGAATTACGAAAATAAACAGCTTCTGGCGCATTTCTAACAACGACATTCATGTGAAATTGAATGTGTAGGTTGACCAACTGTAAGCTAGTCTTCCAGTCTAGATAATACTCTCATCTTCCGATTTACTACAGAATTATACTGCGTGTGCCAACCAAAACCTGTTGTCAACCAATCCCGGTGTCCCCTATATGCGATGATTGTCCAAGTCCGACAAGTGGCTGAGTAGCATTCGTGAATCCATATCTGGCAGGTAGGCCATCCTTCATCAGCCTCTGGTAGAGCCAGGTCCCATTCGCATACGATTAATCTGATAAGCTTGAGAGGATCGGAACCCCAAGCCCTTCCTATATTAGTATCGGAAACACGTACTACTCCCAAGACTTCACCCCAAACAATTTTTACTATTGCAGATGATAGGTGAAATGAGGGAATGGTGGAAAGTTTTGATGGAATGATACATGGAAAAGGGAGTACCCTGAGAAAGGCCCTCTGCATCGTCTGCTTTGTCCACCACAAATTACATCAGACCTGGCCGGGGATCGAATCCGGGCCGCTTCAATCGAAGACCAACGCACTAGCATGAATCCGATGCTGACAGGTGCGCCAGGTTCCATCTCCAGACGAAGCCCCAAGACCTTCCTATATGAGGATCGGGAACCCATACCACAGCAAGACTTCACCCCAGTCCATTTTTTACTGCAGGTGATAGATGAAATGAGGGGACGTAAAGAGTTGGTGAAATAATAGAGGGAAACGGGACACTGAGAAATACTCTCTGCAACGTATGCAAGCCATTTCTTAATAACTCATTTCTGTACAAAATTAGAATTAATTATTCTAAACAGCTGGTTTCTCAAGGTTTCCTTGTGAATAGTAAGCTTTTAACATTAACAATGTCGCCGGGGATGTTTAAGCTTCGTACTTCTCAGAATATCAGTCGACTGCGACATTTCACATGATTGGGAATTTTCTGAGACTATTATGAGGTTTTAATTCTGACTGATTCTATCTTCGTCTTCAGGTGATTAAAATACGGTTCAGTTCGTTAAAAACATAAATCTAAAAGGGTCAGTAAAGCAGATTTAGCTGTTCTTAATGACTCCAATGAGTAGAAACCCCCTTTCACCTTATTTTTCTGTTACCTGAATACGAATACTGTCTCTATTTTCGAAACCTTTTGGTTTCCTTTCTTCATCACCAGCAATGGAAAAAGTCCAATCTGTATCTTTTCGAAATGAATTTTGTTGTTTTTCGACAATCACGGTTACTTTTTTAAGCTACCACTTTTTGTCTAAATTGAATTAATCTAATAAAAAGTGTGTGAGTAATATATGACTGCAAACATACTAAATAACTGGTTGCTCTGCAGAGACGTTTTATTTTTTTATTACTTGTCAGTCCACACTCTTTGTAGAGTGTAACTGTCCTAAGGCACTCTTTGTTCAGCCACAGTCTTTACCAAAAAAGCTCATGGATTAAATAAAAACTGGTCCTATAAGAGCAGCATGTCTGGAAAGCTTCTAGTGTTACGTATGCGAACCTACTTTTGAAAGCAGAGGAAAAAACAAAGTCGGGATACAACATCACATCATATGTAGTGCTGTGTGCAGCATTATTCTAATTTAGTGGAGTGTCTTGTTGAGTAGATTATTAATGATAATGGATAAAAGTAATTAATATTGGAGATCCCCTTGCTTCACACTGATAAGACAGATATAGTCTAACTAATTTTATTAGGTCATATATATCAGTTTTAAAATACCGTTTTCATTGATTATTTTTTCACGTCTGAAATACAGTATTTCATTATTTGAGTTACAGTGAGGCTTTATTCGTAATTTTGAGCAACCATTTCTAAAATGAATAATGAAATTGAGGACGTCACCCTAACACAGCCGTGGCGAAAATGTGATCATGCGCCGAGCCATTGTGTAACCTGCAACGTGCATAATACTTATGGAGGGAGGCGGACCCGAAGGGGAAGTGAAGTAACTGTCTCACCTATTAACGGATTTTCATTTTTCTTAGTCAAGCACAATTTTATACAGTATAAGGTTACAAATAATGTTTAGTACGTGTAACGAAGAAAAGAAAGAATAAGAAAACATAGGACACATTATCAAACCTAAAATTAACTGTCTTCAGAATGTCTCTGCGACAGAGTTTCAAAATCAGGAATTATGTCACTTACTGGCAGTCGTAGTTGATCAGAAGGTATTAGCACAGTCTACTATATACAGTCACGAAGCTTGGGATGATTTTTTGCAATTCTCGCGATAATTGCTAGTCGCGATAGTTGCTAGCCGCTAGGAAAGCTGTGAGTGCTAGGAACAATAGACTGTGCCACAGCCATCGGGATCTAATACAGGCCGTAAGGCAGACCATGTAACACGCTTAACCCGATCACGAAGGACGGCGTTTCAACCATATAAATTATTTGGAATGCATAAACAGTAATATATGTTTCCCTAAAATGTAGTATAATTCCATTAATAAAATTTAAAACAATGATTATGGGACACTTCAGAAATAATTCACTTGCGAATTAAGGTGTAATATTATTTATGGTGTGAAAATTACGTTGTTCGTATGTGTAATGCCTTCCTTTATTTCGATTAAATATTGCGAAATTCTTGTACATTCATTTATGCACGATTCAATAATTTTCAATTGCACCGCACAGATATTTGGATATGTTGAAATTATAGGTTATGTTTACTGTACCAGTTGCCCCTTTCTGTCTAAATTTAGTGATCTCCAATGCCTTGCCATTCATATGAAAATTATAGGTTATGTTTACTATATTTTACTTATATTCCTAAATTCACAATTATACATTATAATTAAGCATACTGTCATGTATGATACCCAGGACATTCAATTTGTCTGTATTTTAATACTACAATTGAGTACTGAATTATTGTATATATCTACCACGTACACGAATTTCATAGGAGTGGTATGGTAAATGTTGTGTCTAAAATAAAGGAATGTAAAAGATAAAAGATACGGGTATCCCCGTAACATGCTATGAAGGCACTTGGGGGGGGGGGCATGGAGGTAGAGCCCCATGCTTTCCATGACCTCGGCACTAGAATGAGGTGGTGTGGTCGGCACCACGCTCTGGCCGCCTTCTACCCCCGGGAAAGACCCGGTACTCAATTTTATAGGAGGCTGAGTGAACCGCGGGGCCGTTCTGAAAGTTTGGCAACGAGAAAAAATCCTGTCGCCACCTGGGATCGAACAATAAAGGAATGTAGATGTGCTAAATTGAAGTCACAATATAAATTCTTTTTATTAAACCTCAAAATAGCTTCCATTCTAAACTTAAAATGTTGACGCGAACAGATTATGTTAACATGTAAAATTCTCTTCACATTAAAATAACACAGTTTTGTAATTATTTCTGCAATATATTATGCAGCAAGAAGTAAATGGAACTTATGGACACATTACACTAAATAAAGCTTAGCAATGATACGCAATAAAGTTATAATGTAATATTTCACTAAGCTCCATACACTGAAATAGAAAACCCGAAAAAACATTACGGCCTGGTCTAGATCGAAAAGGCATTGACTCTGCCGTATTTCGCATTTTTGTGAAAAGCTATGTAAACTGTGAAATGTTCGTTATCGGTTGTAATAACCGTAAATGGCTAAAATACGATAATTTGAATAATAATATGGGACAAGGAGACGTTTGTACTTTGTAGTACTATAAATTGTAAGAAAAATAGGTTAGAGTTATCCTTCTTCCGTAAGATTCAGGAAGGTGAGTTTATATGTAGAATATAATATATATTTTATGAAAATAATATATAAACCTTATGTATTTCATATTTCAATAGTGGAAGGAAGGTGTTAATTTTTTCAAAAGAACACGATATCGAAAGTACAATACATTTTATTGTCTGCTAGGGAAAGAGTCTGTGATGAGGCGATAGTAGCGATCCTGGTGGTGAGCAACTATCTATGTTTGCATATTTAGTAAGTATTGAGCTTCGTGTCCATATATACTAGACTGTGGTATTAGTCTCTCAGTCTAATCTAAATTTGGTTTTTACTATCTTCATTGTTGGAAATAATGTTTCACAAACTTAAGTTGTAGTGAACATGGCTTCAACAGAGCAAGCGAAAGAACGAATCTTCGGATATTTATTTTTTGACAAAGATTTGAAAAGTTCAACATTTGTCAAGTCCTTACATCTAGCTTTCATTTAACATCACATTGTAAATCTGTGTGTGTAATTATTGAAGATCTAACCGCATTATTCGTACATCTGCTGAAAAAGAATCTACGTTCAGAGATGATGATGATGATGATGATGATGATGATGATAATAACAACAACAACACAACCTTTTAATGTTTCATGAGTGACATGTAGTATAATGCCGTTTCATGTTATACAACCGTTTTCCTCGTAATACTTGTGAACAAATCATACATTTAATATTCTCATCATATTGGCAGCAAAAAAATGCGCCCTCCCATCCTACTTGAAAGTTTCGTTTTGTAGGGGAACATGGTTTCGAGAGAGACATTGCGACGACGCGCCACTCGCAGGTCAGAGACAAATACAAATGGAATGGAGTTTGACTTGAATGAGTGAGAGGGTGAGGGTTGGGGAAGGTAGGAAGCAAGAGAAATGCCAGCTATCATTGCGAGCCACAATGTGCTCGCGAGTCACATTTTCGCCACGGCTGCACTAACAACAGTGTATAGCGCCATAGGCCGTTTTCAGGGCGATTACATTTTCTTCATCTACAAATGTTCTTTTATCAGTTGACGAAAAATAGTTTCAATCCTAGTTAACTAGATGGCACAAAACAACAGAACGATGTGACGTACTACGCCCTCTCAGACCAGTTGGCGCAGGTTGTATTTGTGTATTGCTTGGCTTTGTGTGTTTGTGCGTGCGTGCGCGTGCGTGCGTGCGTGCTCGCGCGCAAGTGTAAAGCCATAGAAAGCAGGAAGACTTTTGTGGTTTTTACGTCTTCAATGTACATCTGCATACTAGAGATTCTAAGAGCTACATGTAGGCCTATACATTTTTGGAAACACAAGCAAAAAAATCGCTGATTCTGTTATTTCATTTTTGCATCTAACTCTAGTGAATTTGATGAAATCTCATCCCTTCAAGATATTGTGATGTTCTCTGATGATGCAGGAGAACAAAATAAAAATTTCAAATTTCTATCATTTATCCTATAGTTTTCCAAAGTATATATTTTGCATATATTTCCAGTAAGAGGGCATAGCTACTCACAATGTGGCAGAAATTTTGGATTATACCAGCATAAGTTTAAAAAATGTCAAAGAGTTTTGAAAGACTGGTGTGAAGTACTGAGCATTTATTTTCTGAAAACGAAAGAAAAGAAAAAAGAACAAAAGTAAGCAATGTGTGTTTAAAATCCAGAAATACCGTCAAATGTTTTGTGAGCCTTCAGGAAAAGTATCAACTGCTAAGAACTATTGCATTCAGTGAATTTACATTGTGGAAGAAAGACTATGAAGTTAATGAAGTGAGGAACCTAACTCCTCCTTTAATGAAACGTGTTCCCGTTAATCCAGCTAAAGAAAGGGATATTAGAGATTTAGTTCCCTTCTTGAATAAGAAACAAGAAGTTGGTACGCTGTACTGGAAGAAGCAAAAGAAGCAAGCCTTGCTGTTGTATCCGAAGATGAAACGTCTGGCTCATGCTAGAGACTAAAAGTGAGTTTGTTGGGGATTTAATTTTTTTTGTAATAATTTCATATCATTAGTAGGATTAACAGTGACTATTAGCTCATTTTTTACTTTACAATTGAAGATGTATGTTAAGCTTATTTATTTCTATTGAACTCGAATATGAACAGGCATGTTTAATTTTTGTGTATTTAGAAACAAAAGTCATATAAGTTCCCATTATCACAGTTTAGCTCAGTATACTTATAATATTTCAGTCAAATTTATTAAAATTCATATGACATAAATGAAATTAAAACGTTCACCTTAAAAAGGCGTATGTAGAACTGAAAAGAAACATGTCTTATCTCCCTCTTTCGTACTTTTTTTTTTTATTTATTTCCCTGTTCTTGATATACGAGTAGTTTCAGTCATAATATTTAAGAAATCACTTCATACATAGTAATTGGTATATACATACAGAAAGTAAATTAATTTTTAAACTCAATTATCTCGGCACACCATTTTCAGTTATACGCCCTTGTTAGGGTGACGTCCTCAATTATAGGAAATGTTTGTATTACTTCGTAGCTTTTGCAGTTAAGAATTCATCGTGTACTGTTGTCTAAAGTTGCTTTTGATCTTTGTTATAAGTTATAAGAATGATAAGTGGTTTCTACATCTCTATCGCATTTAACTCACAGGTAGGGTGCTGAATTTGAATAGCTGAGGTTTTTCACTCTGTGTATTTTAAACTGTAATATAGGCCTACTGTTGAGTTGGATTATAACAGCATAGCAATAATAGTCTCTAAGAATTTCTCATCAAACCCTGTAAAATAACCCGAGGTTTTGTGAACTTCTGTGCATTTGACTGAATGATTGAAACATCATGTTGCTCAGGCCTGGTTGAACATCATTTTGCTCAGGCCTGGGCTTAAAAAACTCGATTGAGTCACTGCAAACCACCCCTTAACCCCCCACTCCACCTTCCCCGGCTGAGAATGTTTTGGTGCGGTAAGAGCAGGCATGAAGATCAGTGACGGATTGTATCAGTCGGCATCATTGATTTTATGAACTTTCGGCTCCAGCTGGTCGCTTAAATTGCACCACTGATGCACAGAGCCTTACTCCGCATTTGTTTACAAAGCAGTACAAGCGAAAAGGACATGATCGGGGATTTCTGCGTCCCTTCTACTTCCTCTTTTATGCCCAGGGCTGAATCCTTCTGTATTGTCTATGAACGATCGTAAATCCGTCTGGACAACGAAAATTTAACTTTACGATGATTATGGTGATAACAACAATGTATCCACACATATAATTTACTTTAGTCTAGACTCAAGGCCGTAGAACTGACCCCTTTAACATATAGTATAATATGATATTAGTTTACTCTAACGTTGATTAATGTTATCGCACCAACAAATTCAGACTCTTAATTAAATCATGTAACTATTAGAATTGATTTACTTTTACCAATTTATAAATAGGAGTAAGCAATGTTTTCTTTTCTTTTAAATATTGCATTTCAAGCATATCGACTCAGTGCCGAAATTATCATGCTCACCAAAGATTTGAAAGCACTTAATATAGAATTCCATTCCAAGTAGGTCTAACAAGGGACACCTTTGACCTCGAACGATCGGAACCGCACGAAAACATGCTTAGAATAACAATCGATCATAAACAAAACAGTGGTGTGTGTCATTTCCATGCAAAACTCCGTACTTGTCTGCTAGCGCCATTAGACGGTGGCATATTGTAGCTGCACTAACCAGTGCCCCAGTTGCGTGAATGGTATCGCTGCAGTACGTATTTGTCTCTTGGAGTGTTGGCAAGCGGGTTACTGTGTAAACTGTGTACAGTGCAGTGATATCATGAAGAGAATTAATCCTACGAATGTGGTCCAAATATTAGGGACAAAGTTGCGACGTGCTGAATATGGAAATGACATCGGGGCCAAGGATATGGAGTTCACGGATATATTATATAACATAATAATTCAGAAATATAATGGGGATGGCACAGAAATACATGACATTACGCTGGATAGATATATTAATTTTGAAGGAGAGGAGGAACCTGAACCTGAAGGTGGCTGTTCAAGCAGTACACGACGTTCATCTCCAGAGCAACAGGAACAGTCAAGTCAAAGTGAGTACGAACTCTCTCCACCCAAAAAGTCGAAGTCCAGTGTATTAGAAGATATTGATGACAGCGTACTAGAGGACATTTATGAAGACTATTACAATCGTGGCTTCAATTCCAATAGCAAACTAATGAAGCTCTATAAGTGGATTAAAAGTAAATCAAATTGCTCATTAATTCTAAATTATGTGTCTAACAAACGGCAAGCAGGAGCTCGTTTCAAAGGAAACAGACTGTCGTAATTACAAATTATAAAAGAGCATGTAATATCGCAATTTGGTAGTGCAAGGAGGTATGGATCTACAGTTCACTATTGGAATCTGCAGATGTGGGCACTGGAAGCGGCTAAAATGGTTGGCTTGGACAATTTCAAAGCTTCCATTTATCGACCATCTCAAGCGTGAATATGGCATTTCATCCAGGCATACTGTATTACTACATTTGTCACACGTAAGGACATAGAACACGATAATAGTATACGTCAGAAGACACAACAGTTTGTGGAGGAAGTGAACATGTTTATAAGAGAGGAGGGTGTGGAGGAAGGTGATGTTTGGAATAGTGACAAGAGTCAATTCTAGTAAGAAATGTCTTCAGCATCAACACTGTCCCACAGAAGAGAGAAAACTACAGCTAGTATGTTGCAGTCTGTACATAGTTCTACCCACAGCTACACAATTGATGTGGCTTTAACAATGACAGGCAGACTAGGAAACAAGTTGTACATCTGTTTTGAAGAGACGCAAGGCACTTTCGGCCCAAATATTTCAAAGAAACTTGAAATAACCTGTCCACGAAACATTCATGTGGAGGCAAGCAAAAGTGGAAAAATGACTAAAGAACACATGAAACGTTTTCTAACTTCAATCCTTGGCGAACATGTAACAAGTGAAAAGAGCCTATTGTTGGTAATTCCTGGTCAGGTCATACAGATCGTACCCTTCTAGATGCAAGTTTTCCAAACAAAGATGTTATGCTGAAGATATTGCTAACGAAAACAACAAAATATTGCCACCCTCTTGATGTTTACTTCTTTCGGCAATATAAGCTCTATGTCAGAAGGATTACTGATTTTGTAAGACTACAATGTACCAAACCACAAGTGAAGATACATGATCGTTAATTCATCATGAAACTTCACTCCGTGATTTACAATCAATTTGCTGCACCTACGTATAAGCCTATGTTGTAATATGCTTGGCGAAAGCCAAGTTATGACATTGACGTACCAACATCATCATTTGAAAATGTAATTAGTGTGGCTTTTGATATTGGTCTGCTTGAATGCGAAGGTGATTTGGAATGTGATAACGTGGCTTTTGTGAGGTGTGCACATTGTTCTCTTCCACTTTGTTTTAACAACTTTATCGAAATCCCGCATCTGCACTTTGAGGACTTATATAAGCACTATCAGGTGTGTGGTACTGCTGTATATGTGTTTTGCGCTATTATAAGTAATTTAAGCAGAGAGTTTTTGGCACTGTTGATTGAAAATGTAATGATACACTGACGTCATTGAATTACGTATAATTTCCCTCCTATGGTATTGATATCTTGTTACTTTGTTTCTCTCTATTAAAATGTCACTTGAGGTAGAATGCAACGTTTTACATGGAAATGACACATACACCACTGTTTTGTTTTTGATCGATTGTTATTCTAAGCATGTTTTCGTGCGGTTTCGATCGTTCGAGGTGAAAGGTGTCTCAGAGCTTGATTTCTGTTGTACTCGGTTTTGAAATAAAATTTTGTATAAACATATCCTACTCGAAACATTTAATTTCTTTCGTAAGTATCCTTAGAGTTGACGTGCAATCTTTAAAAAATATTTGTGGACAAGCCAATATGTGTCTATCGAGGAATTTTTTGTCGGTGTTGATATTTTGTTCTTAATTCATTTTATTGGAATTTTTCTTATCTGATAGACGGACACCCAATGGGACTCCCATTTCAGCACGATTTCGTGAGACAGATCAATATGCATCTTTACTGTCGAGTTCAATGGAGAATTAAGATTCTGTAACACAGCCGCAATCGTATATAAGTAATTACACAGTGACACGTATAATTATGTTAGAGTTTTTAAAATTCCGAAGCTTGCATAGAGATCATAAAACATTAAAACATGCATTTTTGTAATTATTTTGTAATTAGATATTTAAATATAGAATGAAAATTACTCGCTGTGGTCAGTACATCGTTTCCTCATTATTTTTATGTCTGAGATATTTGGAGAATGGGCTTGATACGGAAGATGTTACAGAAATTATTATGTTTGTGATATCCTTAGGTACATTGAACTAAGTTCATGAGTAGAGCCCGGATGTTTGGCAAAATGCCCCTTTTACTGGATGGAAGTAAATCATTATTTTCATAGGTATAAATGTGGTTTGGGGCCAAAATGATAGGGCCAATTTTTATTTTGCCTGTTTGCCTTTTTTTAAGGTGTTCCTTACTAATTCAATAATAAATGCCTTTTTTTTTACTAATTTTAAAGCACTATTTCTTGTTTATTTTCTAATTAATTGTAATGTAATGTGTATGAAATTTAAATATATGAAACAATGACTCACTTTACTAACAATAATAAATAAAAGTAATTTATTTCGATGCTTGATATGCTAATAGACTAATAGTGCTTTAATACTGTTGATGTAATATGAATAATGATCGATAATCCACAGTTAGAAATATAATGCCATGTCTTAGAAATATAATGTCATGTCTTCACGATACCAACAATTAGCTTTATAATTTTAAATATTAAGCCCGTTCTCATAGAAGTTGTCACGTAGCATTTTCAATTCTTACTTTCATATTTTCAAATCTTGGTGTTACAATTTTGTGCTACACGTGTTTATTACTGTAGGAAAAATACATTTGAATGAGGAACAGTCAGTTATTGTCGGGTGACAGAAGGAATAAGATAGATTGCCTAAATTCAGTAAACCATTGAAAAGTAAACTTCATACTTACGTTAGTGAATTTGGCGCTCATGTGTTTAACCGATGGAACAGTTTTGTTATGTAAGGTTTGTGAAAAGACAGTTAATCATGGGGGGAAAAAAGTATTTTATAAGTCAATATTCTCTATGTCAACTACGAAGTAAAAATGAGAGTATATGTTGATATCATATAAATTAATTGCTAAAATATATTACGCCTTTTTAAAATTTATAATATCTTTTCCAAAAGTTATTGTGCCTTTTTTGCGTTTTTATTGCCTTTTTGCCTGCCTATTTTACTGTTATAAATGCCTAAACATCCGGGCTCTATTCATGAGTATACCTCATGGGTGAAGTAATTGTTGTGTTTGCCTTCAATCATTAAGGAAAACGGGAGTACTCCGAGAATATCTTACAGCGCTGTTCTATCCAAACAAATTCTACTTTTACTCGCCGAAATTTGGGTCTCTGGCTTAGATCCTCGATGGTCTAGCTAAACTGTTCAGATAACGCTGCTCCTTAGGCTTATGTAAATTTATAGATACCTTTTTGATGGTTCAACAAGACTATCTCTATCGACATTATATTCTTATTGCAAAACTGAAAATGTTGCATTTGTCAGACACGGCAATCATGTGGATGGAGTCTTACCTTCGTTATCGCCATCAATGCGTGTCTCACAATAATCGGTTTTCTTCATGGCGAGACGTGAAGGCAGGTATCCCTCAAGGATCTGTACTAGGGCCTCTACTTTTCGCTATTTACATTAACGACATTGCCCTTAAACATTGTCAGCATCATCTCTATGCAGATGATATATATATATATATATATATATATATATATATATATACATTCACGATCAAACTCACTTAATGATAGCCTATCAAAATTAAATCATGATTTTACGTTAATCAAGAGCTGGGCTAGAAAATGCGGGCTAAACCTTAATCCCGGGAAAACGCAAGAAATTCTACTAGGACATCAAAGATTACTATCTCCCATCAGCATTAATACACTTTTGCCAGTGACTTTAAATAATACTATAATACCATTCAGTACTACGGTTAAAAACTTAGGTTTCCATTTCGACTCGAATCTCAGCTGGAATGCACAGGTAAAATATGTCTGTAAGAAAACTTTCTCAATCTTGCATTCACTGAAAAGACTGAAAAATTTCTTTCCTTCTAAACTGAGACAGATCTTGACACAAACCCTGATGATGCCTTACTTTGACTATAGCGACGTTTTGTATAGTGTTGAATTGTCATTGAGGCTTCAGCGTGTTCATAATGCTAGTGTTCGTTTCATTTTTAACAGCCGTCGCTATGATCATGTCTCCGAGTATTTCTTTCAATTATCTTGGCTTCGTTTACGGGAAAGACGTTCAATTCATTCACTCTGTTTGCTGTATCAGATTTTAAATAATTCCACACATATTTACCTAGTTCCTCGCTTCACACTTTTAGCATCCCACCACAACCGTGATACACGGTCACAGCATAACCTTGTTCTATCAATTCCATTTCATCAAACATCTCTCTACTCTGCTTCCTTCACAATACACACAGCTCGTTCCTGGAATTCCTTGTCACAGGAAATCAGGAGCAGTCGGAGTCTAAAATCTTTTAAGTACACTCTACTCAGGAATGTTTTTATTGAACAGGACTAGACTCTTGCGGAAGTTTCTAAATAGTCTTAAATGACCACGTTGTTATTTTTTTCTCCTCTCTCTTCTTCTTTTTTTCTTTTCTTTTTTTTTATTATCTTGATATATTACTTAATCATTTGTATTTGTATGCCATTTAGTACGACTTTGCTAATCAACATTTTATGTCTTGTAACCCACATGTATTCTCCTATTAGTATATTAAGTGTACAATATATCTCAAGTGAATTAATCGTCGAATTTATCTCGAGCATTTTAGGTCTTATAAATTGTGTGTTTGTGTGTGTGAGTGTGAGTGTATATATTCCCCTTATGTTATGTAACTGATTTTGATTATGTGTAATTTTCTACTTTATTTTATATATTATGTAACTGATCTTGACTATTTGTAATTTTATATTATGTAACTGATCTTGACTATTTGTAATTTTCTACTATATTTTATGTAATTTCTAAGGTATTTTCTTTTGTGTTGTTTTGTAATCTAATTTTGTATTTCATATATATTATTGAAACCTGGTAGAGTGGAAGAGAAGGCCTCATGGCCTTAAGGGGACACTCAACTATATTTTGGAACTTTTTTCCTATTTGACCAATCTTTTTCAAATTTGGAGAAAAAGTTTAATATACACATGGAAAGTAACATG
The DNA here is from genome assembly GCF_040183065.1 of Periplaneta americana. Classification (NCBI taxonomy): domain Eukaryota; kingdom Metazoa; phylum Arthropoda; class Insecta; order Blattodea; family Blattidae; genus Periplaneta; species Periplaneta americana. The sequence goes on from NC_091123.1 coordinate 91,983,976, forward strand.
CAAAATCTCAGCTCATTAGATCCAATACTTTTCAAAATAAAACATATTTCAATTTTTAATCAATAATTAACTGAAATATCACTTTTAATTATCATTTTGTATTTTTTGGCTTTGTGCATTTGACTGTGACTTCTCAATGAACAGGGGAAGAATTCTGCATATTGATTTAGTTCTGTCACGTAAATTAGTGTAGAAATTTAATTTTTCATTTCTATGACACTTTTTCTCCAATTTTTAAGTCGAGTGTCCCCTTAACTCTGCCAGGAAAAATAAACGTACTAACTACTACTACTACTACTACTACTACTACCACTACTGCTGCTGCTGCTGCTGCTCCTGCTGTTGCTGCTGCTGCTTCTGCTACTACTGCTGCTGCTGCTACTACTACTACTACTACTACTACTACTACTACTACTACTACTACTACTACTACTGCTACTGCTATCTCTGGAACGTTCCTCGTTGAAGGAGAATGATATTAAATACTACCTATTTGTAAAGAAATTATTTTGACACGAAAGAATGTAACATGGCAGATATATTACGAATTAATATAATTATTTTCGCAGCTTTTATATTCGTTTAATGCAAATTTCCTTTGATGATGGAAGATAATACAGGTAGGGGTTATAATGTGTCATATACAAGAAGGTTTACAGAGATGTTAGTACTGTTCAAACATACTTTTGTGTATCGAAGGGGATGTCATCTCTTTTGATATCAGAGCGACGATCGCATGGGTTTGTTTCGTTGGCCTCTTCTGAGAAATATATGCTCAACGCGAAAATGTCAGGTGCGGGAAAACACTATTAACTCCGAATCACGGGGATGATATCAGGGGCAGTTTGTCATCAATTTTCCTTTGATCTTTTCCAGTGATTCAACCTGCTGCTCTCCGGGATACGAAGTGAATTATCTTGTGATGTGTCAAGTGGTTGTTTGAATGGTCATCACCGAAATGTAGCAAAATGAGTCACGCCAAACGAAGTGGAATCGACGAACCTGTTCTATGAGTGGTCCTCATATTCGGAAATCATGATAATCAGATGAACACCAGTTTATAAGTGAAGTAGAAAGATCCTTCCCTTGATTGCAATCTGTGGTTCCAAAGCAGTATGATTTTATGACTAGAAGAGAGTAGGCCTAATGTCCTAAACTACACTTCGACTGTACGATAGTATCACTCTGAAAGAGAAGTTTTGTAAAAGTTCACCACTGAATTTCGTCTACTTTCAGTCCCAGTGTTGCCAGTCCGTACCATTGGAGATAAGACAGATTTTCTTGTAAGTAACAAGAATTAGATCCGTTTGAAATCCAGCGACTTTGATTTGTTCATAATAGTATGGAAGTTTAAACTTTTTCTTAATCCATTTTTATCTCAAATTGCTGTTAGATAAAAGCCCTGCTGTGTGCTGGAGAATGTATTACATTACTGGCTGGCAACGTCTTACACTGGCTCATAGGACGAACTTACCCCTATATATATTCTCGCTATCGTCTCTTCAGGATTTGAACCGATATCTGAAATCAGAGATACAGCCATTCGACAGACAGCCCAAAACCATTAGTGAAGTATAAAGCTAGGTATTATAATATGTTAGTTATCTATCTGTATCCAGCAATAAAGACTCGGATAGTTGTTTAGTCAGTTTGGAGCCTCGTAAGTGACACCAATAAGACGTCCCTCATTAGGCAGCTAGACCGAGGCGTAATGGGATAGCGAGGCCAGTTTCTTTCATACATCGCTGACTACTATAACATATTTCACTAATCAGCACGCAGTGAATTTTCGTTCCCAAACAAGTTAGGATAATTATCGATTAGTATATCCTGGAGTTTTAGAGTTCAATCTCTGACCCTAAATGCTTACATCAGGACGCTACGAAAGGTATAACCTAGCTTCGGTATATAATAATGGACCATGACAACTATAAGTGGGATTGCTGCTAAATTGAAATGGTCCTGTCTAGCTACTTTTTAACCATATAAACGTACTAACACTACGAAACTAGCTCTGTACAAAATATTAGCGCTACATATTACAGAAAATATAATTAGATCGATAATACTACTGAACTAGTATATACAATATATATTATAGAACATAGGCCTAATAGTAAACATGATACACATTAACTGTAAATACTCTATATATAATACATACAATTAATTCATTTAACGAAATCAACCCCATTACGGTGAACAAAAACATATATTCTGAGATTATGAAATTCATATCTTTTACTATAACTGCCAGTAAAAAATTGTGTAAACTAAGAAAATGTTCTTCATACGTCACATGACGTTACAGGGACAAAATAATAATAATAATAATAATAATAATAATAATAATAATAATAATAATAATAATAATAAGTAATAACAAAAATCAGTATACAAGTTATCAATATTTACATTTTACACAATATAAACATAATTCGTTTATCAAAACCTGTCCCGTTGCAGTGAACGAAAACATATATATTCTGAGGTTATGAAATGCAAATCTTCTACGAACACCATATAAAATTTATTTAAACCAAGAGAATGTTCTTTCTACGTCATATGACGTTATAGGGGCATATTTATAATACATTACATCATTATTATTTAATGACCCCATGCGTACCTGATTTCAATTCTACCTTGCTTATGAATCAACGTGACGTAATAGATGTAGGTACCAGAAGAAACTACTCGATCCGCTGTACGTTTGGGAACGAAAATGCTCTGCCTGCTAATCAGACTATAGATGACACGTTATCAAGCGAGATATACTGTCTATAATAAATGCACATATCAGCTAGACTGCTAGAACCTAAATCAGGACTACAGTATTTCATTTCGCCATAGAACTGGTAACTCGAACATATCTCTTCATAATTGATCGCTTAATCGCATTAGATTCGCGTTGGAGATAATTCAGTATGACTAGCATTCACTTTTGGTATCTGCGGTAACTTAGTGGTCAGTCCTCCAGCCTGTCACGCTGGTGGCCGGGGTAGAGTCCCTGTCAGGTCTGGGATTTTCATTATAAAATCCATAGTGACACTTGTGGCTGACAAGGTAGTAGTTGAGGTTTTTCTCGGGTTTCTCCCGTTTTTCCCCATGTTAGTCTTGTGCATAATTCCGTCACCATTTCTCCATTTCGTCATCATTCCATAGCATTCCCCGGTCGCAAAATTTAGCATCGATCGAACGAACATTTAGATTTTATATTAATTACGATGGCATGAAAAAATGATGAGATTTTAAAGACGACGTAAACAGAAACCATGTAGCCTAGTTCGTGTATTTTATTGCATTTGGAAAATGTAGGATGACAGCAGCGTATTTACACCTATAATCATTTGCAATATGTGGAAAGGAATTTATGGAGGGTGGCACTACGACCAAGCACTGCGATCTTTCAAGAGCTGTTCTAACCCTCAAGCTAGCCGTATTCCTAAATCCACGCCGGCTGACTATACTAAGGTTCGCTGCGTATCCAGGTTTCGAACAACCACACTCATCCCTAGGCCAGCCCCCTTCCTGCGTCGCCAGCGGGCGTTCGGGGAATACTATGGAATGATGTGGAATGATAACGAAATGGAGAAATGTTGATTGAATGATACGAGGGGGATTCAGGAAATAACGACCGTTCGCGCATACCCACCGCGCAGTTGACTCCCCTTCCTTGTTTGAAGGTCAACTGCTTCCTTAACATGTGTTCTCATAATGTTGTGAGTACTGGTTGCAAGAAGTCGGCATTGTGCATTTTGTGTTACTTCAAAATGAACGACGTGATTGATAATCCCGCCGACTGTGAGGTGAGGAGTGTGATTCGATTTTTGAATGCCCGACATTTGAAACCTGCAGAAATTTACCGGCAATTGAAAGAAGTGTATGGTGATACTGTAATGAATGAAAGAAATGTGAGAAAATGGTGCGAAATGTTCAACAATGGGCGAACAAATGTCCACGATGAAACTCGACCCGGACGCCCATCACTCATCAAAGAAGACCTGAAGACTAAAGTGAACGACAGAATCTTGCAAGACAGCACATCACTCAACGAATTGCATATTGCCTTTCCTGACATTTCTCGTTCTTTGCTTGGTGAAATTGTGTCGCAACATCTTGGCTACCACAAAAAAGAGTTGAAGAAGACAGTGAACACCTGGCTTAATGAACTGGCGGCAGAGGAGTATAACACGGGAATTCTAAAGCTAGTGAACAGATACGACAAATGTTTAAATGTAGGTGGTGATTATGTAGAGAAGTAAAGGAAGCTTCAGTTATGTAACAGACTTTGTTTTTTCAAATAAATATATATATTTTTTAATTATTACAACAAAACGGTCGTTATTTCCTGGATCCCCCTCGTATATATGCCTAATATGGGGAAACGGGAGAACCCGAGAGAAAACCCAAACTGTGATCTTGTCCGCCACAATGTCTATGGATTTTTAAATGGATTTTTTCAATTAAAAATCCCAGTCCTGACCGGGACTCGAACCCGAACCACCTTTGTAACAGGCTGAAGGTCTGACCATTCGGTCACCGCAGGAGTCAGTCGACCTGGTTGGCAAGTTAGTAAAGCGCTGGCCTTCTATACCCAAGGTTGCGGGTTCGATCCCGGGCCAGGTCGATGGCATTTAAGTGTGCTTAAATGTGACAGGCTTATGTCAGTAGATGTACTGGCATGTAAAAGAACTCCTCCAGGACAAAATTCCGGCACATCCGGCGACGCTGATATAACCTCTGCAGTTGCGAGCGTCGTTGAATAAAACATAACATTTTTTTAACCGCAGTAGTCATTTGTAATACACGTACATGCATAAAGAGATTTTCTTGAGCATTTTACACTTAGGCATATATAAAGAAACGAACTTCTGAAGTGGAAAGAAGTCTATGTGCCATTAATGTTATCCCCTCCCCGAGAGATACTAACCACGAGATTAGCGCCATTGACTAACAAGGGTTTGTTGGTGTGGGCACTCCTACCTGGTTTCCGCTCTGATATGTGTGGGAAGTTGCTCTTCGTGTGTTATTAAAAGACTTTATCGACTTTCACGAGAAACAATTGTGAAACCACTGAATGAAAAATAATTAACTATGTTTAAGTCTACGAAAAGGTTTGTGATCTTCAGTTATTGGACATTGTTCTTGTCCATTGTATTGCATTTATCACATGTGAAACATAGTAATTGTTTGCCAAATAAGATTTCAGGAGAGAAAGAAAAAAACTTTCATAGCTTGTGAAGGTCTCATTCTTTCGTGATAATTTCTTCTTTCGTGATAATGGAATGGTTTTCGGTGTGTAATGAAAGCATGGATATTCTATTGTCAGGATTGAAAGTGAGTCTGATTTTAGACGTCTCATGTCGGAAACGCACTGTAAACTAAAAAATAGCGTAAATATTTTATTTTTCAGTCTTCAGTTATTATTGAGTCCTTTGACTCGTTTCATCCTCACTCGTCGACATTTATAAGTAACGTCATTCACTGATCATGTGGAAAACATTGTGCAATACAGCCGCACAAAACGGTGCAAGACACTTACACAAGATAATGAACTGATACCCAGTCCCTTTGTAAGGGAAATATATCTTTGTCTCTATTCCGAGAGTCGAACAGAGTTCCATTGATTTGTTACTGCAAGTGCTATTACTTGAGCCCTCCCACCCTCTCCACACACACACACACACACACACACACACACACACACACACACACACACACACACACACACACACACACACACACACACACACACACACACACACACACACACAGTTATAGTCTGCAAGTCTGATAAATTGGAAATAATAATGCAAGAATTTACATTCGCATTGTTTCAGTTGAAAATATGTGTCTACATATCGCAACTGAAAACTGAAGCTGAGTTCATTGCATTTTATCTTTGTTCCTTTATTATGAGATAAATGGACATTAGACTGGGAAACGCTAACGGATTAATTGGAATACCACTGTGCTGTTCTGGATGCAATGCAGAAAGCGAACAGACCTGCCAGTCTCAGATTCGTAGAAACAGCAAGCATACCGGTAAAATACCTGTTTCTCCAGTTTTTACTCTGTGATTTCGTAAACTGTCTCTCCCGAGTGTGCAAAATACTCACTTACTGAAAAGGCTGATTGTCAAGTAACTTACAGAAATTCGCTATTTGAACATGCAAGTGTAACTAATACCTACATTAAGTGTGTTTGAAGAGATAGTTCAAGTTCACATTAATTTCCTTTCATAAGAATTATTATTTTCGTTCTTAATCGTAATGATGTTAGCAACGTGGTGCAAACAGGACACTTTTTACGTTTTATCTTTAAAAAAATATTATCCAACTCTATTTACTCGAACGAGAGTACTATATTTCATCCTTGTTTATTACATTTGTATGCCGTGTTGTAACATAGTAGTTTATCACCTAAATATTATACTGCTAACTTATTACTAACTTTTCATACATTATTATTATTATTGTTATTATTATTATTATTATTATTATTATTATTATTATTATTATTATTATTATTATTATTATTATTAGCGCAACAAATTATTTCAGCTGTTTCAAGTACGTACATAATAAGTTTAAAACTTGAAATGTCCATTCTGGACTGTAACTACAGAGTGTAAGGGGTATAAGTGCCGTCTTTTTCAAAGTCGTCGGGGACGGTCTACAGGATCAAAAATGTCCGTACAACATAGGGTCAAAACTTGATAGTTTTCCCAGAAAAAAAATATTTATCTTATTTTATTCGCGTTATACTGCTTATATCGTTAGTAAAATTACGAAAACAATTACATCATTAGGTATATCTAGCAAAGAGTTAATGTTAGTTTAAATACATATTTGTGTGTTCTAGTACATTTTCGTAAAATTAAATAAAATTGCACGCTTAAATTTGTTAATATTCCGGAGTGAGAGACGTGGCAACGTGTTCAGGAGGCAGTACAGGCCAGTTACTTTATGGTGACAGCTCTGGCCTGGCGACGCAGTGGTTTGGGCGAGTTCACTGCTTGTTCGAAGGGGTGTTCATTTTAGTCTTCCCCTGGCTGCGCTGGCGGTCACATCTCGGGAGCGTTAGTGTGGGCGTACAGTCGCGCTAAGGACTTACTACACCACCACTGTCTTGTATATTTCAATTTAGTGTGTTTGTTACGTACATTTCATTTAGTTACTTAAATAATTGTAGTGCTTCTGTTTTGTACTGTTTAGTGTGTAGTATTTATTGTCTAGATTCACTGCTATTTTCTGTTTGTGAAAATGCTGCCTGTTAGAAGTAAACTGAAAGGTCGCGAGAAGTCGTGAGCAACGTGTAGCGCTTTATGAAGATAGCGTCGGAAGAAAAAACGTAATAAATGTTGGAAAACTTGTAGCAGAGTTTACCGCTGTATCTGAGAGCTGTGTTAGCCAAATAATAAGGGAGACTAAAGACATTGATAATCGGCGCCAAAATCAACTGTAGACAACTTTAATGAAGCTGTCATAAGACAAACCATAGCACGAGTTCTATATTTCACAGAACAGCGGTCCACACTTAAAAAAATATATTATTGAAATTGAAAGACTATCGACTTACAGGGAGGTATCTCGACTTTGAGGAAAGTTATTATGAAATTAGGATTTCATTAGGAAAAAAAAAAAACAAAATAATCGCTAAATTCTGGTGGAGCATCACTGCATTAGGGTCAAAAGTTTGCAGTATTTGAGGAAAATAAAGAAGTACAGGGAAGAAGGCCGCTCCATCTTTTACATGGATGATGATGATGATGATGATGATGATGATGGGAAAGGTAACAGTGAAGCACTGATGAACATTACCGGTATTTCCGCATGAGTATATTTCATTGTTAATTTGTGATTAATTGTTAAATATAGTGATTCGATTGCTGCTCATTGTATTTCCACATTAGTGTTTATTAGTGACTATTGTTCCGAACTGCTGCTCATTGTATTTCCACATTAGTGTTTATTAGTGACTATTGTTCCGCACTGCTGGTCATTGTATTTCCACATTAGTGTTTATTAGTGACTATTGTTCCGAACTGCTGCTCATTGTATTTCCACATTAGTGTTTATTAGTGACTATTGTTCCGCACTGCTGCTCATTGTATTTCCACATTAGTGTTTATTAGTGACTATTGTTCCGGAGTATGAAGTGAACACAGTCACAGGAGCTCAAAATTATGCAGACGCTGGAACGTGAAACTTCATTTCTGATATGACTGTATTTCCCTCCCTCCATTCGCTCCGTCTCGGATCGGTCTCCCTCCCACAGTCGAACCTTCTCCTCTCTCGCGTCGACGAGCTGTCACCATAAAGTAACTGAGCTGTACTCTGCACAGACGTCCGTATGGACGTACGTACAGCTGTCAAAAAAAAAAAAGTGGCCGCACTCGTGGACAGTGAATATTTTCAAAGTCCACTTCGGGTCGCGGCGATGTTACACGATGCATGTGCTTGTACAAGCAGTTCCGGAACTATGAAAGTGTTCCATATCTACGCCTCGTAGACCAGCGGTAGAGTGCTTGTTTAATGATTCAAAGGTCGTGGGTTCGGGCCTTCTTCAAGTTTTCATTTTATTTTTTAATCTTTCTTTAGCGATGTAAATGATATTCAAATTATCATTTATATCCAGTTATCGTTCTTTATGGATATCACGTTATTTATATTTTGTTATCGTTCTTCAGAGATATGAATAAAATTCAGGATCATTTGTGTTCTGTTATCGTATTATAACGATATGAATAATAATTATTATTGTATCTCCAATGGGGGTTAGCCGTATTTTACATATGTATGTTAGGGCTATAGTTTATACACAAAAAAGATAAGCATAAAGAGAAATGGAAAATAAAATTAAATTAGCTTACGCGGTGTAAACAAAACATAAACAATCCGTAAATTAGGCATTGCGATTGCAAAACAAATATCAGGTATCAATTTGTAACATACAAAAACATTAACAACACACATACGTAACACTTCTATAACACAAATATGCAGCTTTCCGTACCATACATCATAAATTAATACACAATAGTCACACGAACACAATCAAATTATAATTACGACATTGCGACGACAACAAGCATCCCATAACTGACTCACATACATAACAAATCAAGCATCCGTTACAACACATACACTTCAACATAGTAACCACACTTTTAAAAGTTACAAATTTGGCTCCAAGAAGAATAAATAGGACACTGTTACTATTTACTATTCTTCTACAATTTCTTAAATACATCTGTAATAAATCTGTGAAATTCCGATATGAATAATATTCACGTTTTTTTTTATTGTTATCGTTCTTTAGCGATTTAAATAATATTCAAGTTACCATTTATATTCTGTTTTCCTTCATTAGCATTATAAAACAGTATTCAAGTTATTTATATTGTTATTGTTCTTTTGCAATATATTAATTAAACAAACCGATATTTATCATTTATATTCTGTTATTGTTCTTTAGTGATAATGTATAAATAATATTCAAGTTATTTATATTGTAATCTTTCTTTAGCGATATAAATAACATAAATTTAATATTAGGTTTGGAAAAATCCAGTTGCATAATACTGGTATTAGTTTTTCTTTTTGTATTATTACATTATACTACCTTGAACCACAATAAAATGAAAAGGAGTAACGAGGAATTGAACCTGAGACGTTGACATTTAAATTACGACGTTCGTCCGCTGAGCTACGAGAGTAAAAGTGTGGAAACATTTTTGGAAAAATTGGCCCAATCACACTCTAAGATCTTCTGATGATTCGTAGAAACTAGTCCAGGATGCGGGGGGCAAAGGCTAATTGAGATTTCCCGGTCTCTGACCGGGTCAAACATCCTGATAGAATTAATATTTTTAACCCTTGCCGTGACTTTCGGTGAAGTCCGGAGGGCCCAATTAGTCAAATCCACTCTCCTCATCTCCACGCTTGGGCCCCTTGGAATTTAATAAGATGCGAAAGAGATAGTGGTGTGCGGAAAGCAACGGGATGTTACCGCATTTAGGCCTATCCTTCCCAAGCAAACTGCAAACATGAACAAAGGAAGCTTTTAATAGAAGAAGAAGGATCTTCTGCGGACCTCTGGAAAAAGAACTAAGGAAGAGACTAGTGAAGTGCTTTGTGTGGAGTGTGGCATTGTATGGGGAAAGAACATGGACATTACGACGAAATGAAGAGAAACGAATTGAAGCATTTGAAATGTGGATGTGGAGAAGAACGGTGCGTGTAAAGTGGACAGGCAGAATAAGAAATAAAATTGTGTTTGAAAAAGTGAGTGAAGAAAGAATGATGCTGAAACTGATTAGAAAGAGAAAAAGGAATTGGTTGGGTCTCTGGTTGAAAAGAATAATAGACGACATTAGGATATGTGGATCATATGCGGAGACTAAGAGGAAGGCAGAAAATAGGAAAGATTGGAGATTGCTGGGTTTGCAATGTAAGACCTGCCCATGGACAGAACATTTATGTGTGTATGTTCAGAATGCCTGGAATATCGTGTCTAAGAACAGTCGCTATTTGCAAAGACTAGTCAATTCTATGCCCACTCGACTGCAAGATGATCGAGATAAGAGGAAGATAGACTAAATATTGAATTGTGGCTTTTTGATTTGTTTTTTGAACGCTTAATTGTTTGAATGTTTTAAGGCCGACGCCAGTAAATTTGTTATGTTTATGCCACGAAAGATATTTTATTGAGAATAAAATCTTTTTTTCTTTCCATTTGCAGCCACAATATCATAATGATAATGATAAAGTCATGGCATAATATATTAATGAACCTGATGTTAATTACTAAAATAATCATAAAAGAGAAAGGAGCCATTATGTTTAGTTTGTCTCTCTCAAAAACAGAACAAAAAAGGACATAAAAAGCACGAGGTTGTAGTCGAACGCAGGACCTCATGAATAAGAGGCCTGAACGCTACCATTATGCTATCGAATAACACACAGTATACTTCAATTATAACTGTAGATATCAGGCAACGTGGTCCAACAACATGTAACATCGCCTGTCTCCGAATTGTAGCGAAGATATCCGAAGGGAACTTTGATACAGGAGAGCGGCCACTTTTTCTTTTGACAGCTGTACATGTCAGCTGAGTTCAAGCTCCCTGTCCATAGCTCTACTGCCGAGCGGATGACAGTTCGGTACCAGGTACAATGCCATTCACAGTTTAGGAATATATATTATTAATTTATGGAGAAAGTCGTCGTAATTCAAGTGAGGCAAGATGATATGCCGTCAATGTTTTCCGCAATGAAGGTTACCTGATCGGCAAATTTTGTAGCGGTTTCTCAACGATTATTAGAAACGAGGAGCCTCTTACCTCGTTTCGAAAATCACACAAACAGAAATTTTAAAAAAAATGGTACTGATTTATGGAAGCGGGAGAGATTAACCCGTAAGTGGTGAGGTATTTTTCTAGTCACGTAACTGGTGATGTGGGAATTGCACTTACCCCAAGTTAGAAACTTGTATTATAGCACTCAGATAATCAAACTGAATTTTTAATTTATATAATCAAGTACTTTTATTTGTTTTAACTAGGTTTTCTTCAAAATTAGGGAAACAGGCAGCATAATTAGCAATGAAAAAGAAAAAAAAAATATATATATATCTCCGCACATCCACCTGGCGCAGGCTTCTTTTCTTACAATGGCCGGGGTACTCACAGTCACCACCTTACCAATTACGGGTTAAAATGTTGCATTTAAAAACAAATTCGTGTGATTTTGTACAGTAAACCATTATTGTTTATTTTTTAGACGTGCAATAAAATAAATGGACCAATATTGCCAATAGGTATTGTTAATTAAAATTGACATTTACCGAAAGTTCTATTAATGAGATTGAAAGTTTGTGTTTGCTGTTCATTTTATGTAAACAACGGTCCGCCTCTGCATTAGAACAGAGCATCTGTATTGTACCGGTATGTCTGTATCCGCTTGAGCTGTATCGTGTACTTGTAAACTCCCTCCTCCCGATCCAGCAACGTTGCCAAACGCCTAATATTGTAAACTTTAATAATTAGTTAAATATTGAAATTAGAAAAAAAATTGTAAGGACATTTTTTCTTCCTTATGGCATGAACAATCATCAGATAAAATAATGGCACTTATACCCCTTACACCCTGTAAAAGCGAGACCAGTCTCGTATATTATCACAGAGTAGTGTAATATGTAGCTAGTCGGCTATGTATGCAATGAAGGGAGAAAGGAACTGGCCACCCTACCCCCCATTATCTCCTGGCCTAGTGTTGCCTTCTTGGTATCATTTGTGAGGTTCAGACCTGTCTTCGGACAGTTGACTAAACAACGAATATAAATGTAAGTATTGTCCGTCCGAGTGGTTATGTCGCAGAGTCGTCGAAACGGGAGAAATCACGTGTTAAGCAGTTGAATAATATGACGTAGACTTCCAATAAAATTGTGACAAAATATTTTCAGGAAACAGCCCAGTCACTAGCCTTCAGAATTGTCATCAGAAATGGATGGGGAAACCAGGATGCAACATAACCACTCGGACGGACAGTATTACCATAGTTATTATATAGACCAATCATGTCAAACTCAATGCCACCATAAACCTACACGGAGTACGGTACACAGATTCGGGGCAGGTGATGTAAAGAAGACAATTCAATCGTACCTGATAGGCGGCGTCATTCAGTGTTCTGTGACCGATATTGCAGGATGCGAATGTAGGACCAGGGACATTTCTCGTACCCGATTAGCTACAGTATTAAGAGATAAGCTTCTGGTTTCGAACTTCGAAGATTCATTGGACACACATTCTTTGCTGTTGTTAAAATGCAGTCCTTAATAAATTGGCTATCTTAGGTCGATGCTTGCGACAATCATGCGCGCTAGTTCATAACTTGGTCTCACGGCATCAACACTAGTCACCTCCATGTTCTACGAATATATATATATATATATATATATATATATATATATATATAACAGTTTAAGAATGAAGCGCTAAACGACATGTTATTATCTCAGTTTTCACAGAATTCCATGAAGTTTTCACCCATTCACAAAGTTAGTATCGACGCATACGATGCACCATGCTTTTCAGACCTACTTTCAAAGAAAAAAAATGCGTTTTATACCCCGGAAAATACAGTACATAACGGAGAATGTATACCTTACGAAATAATTGATATTTATATCACTCTTTTTAAATTTGTGGTCATTTTCTTCAAACTTTGGTAACAATTTAATGATCAATTTTATATTTCCTTGGGTCATTAGTATTACCTACATTACTGGTACGACTTTTTTTACATATTAATTAGATTTTATGAAACAGATTTTTAGTTTTCTCTTAGGAATGTACAACAGTAAATACTGTAGGCCTACATTTATTATCAATAAATTCCATGAGTTTTTAAAACTGTGCAACTACGGTAAATAGCATTTAACATGTTAGACAAATAATTGTAATAGCTCACATAGTTCATTACTTACATCACATCTATTCACTTTTAGACATTTTGCTAGAGCAACTTGTTCTTCAACATAAAATTCTTCATAGCCTGCCTGGTGTTTCAACTCGTAATGTCGTTTTATATTGTACTTTCTTATAAAGAAATACTGTCTGCAAGCTATATGATTTGCTAGAAGCTTACATAAGAAAAAATTCTCCCATTCTAGAATATTAAGAAAATCTACGCCAGTAGGGAATTCAGCGCGGATCATGTCTAAGGAATTAGACACAGCCTTTTCTTGGACTCTTAAGTTCTTACGATCTCCGCCTGCCAAAGCATTGTGCTAGCAGCTCGGGACACAAGAGGCACTGGGCCCGAGGTTGTGGCAAACCTGTGGCAGTTGCCACCAGTGTTAGAGTTTGACATGACTTGTATAGGCCATTCGTTATCTCGTGAAACCTACCTGCGCGCCAGGGGAAGGAAAAAAAGTTGACTGAGAAGCTTCATTCCTCGTCGCTACGTTTCTACTTGTAGCTTGCGAGCTCACTTATCCCCACCATAAGGTCCTTACTACATGCTACGGCACATGCAAGCATTGGATTTCATGGGATAACGAATGACTTATAATCATCACTGTTATCATTACCTTTCGAATTATTTATTACGTTCGAACCTATTCTACTCCTATATTGTTAACCTCGAAATTTCAGTTTAGAATTTCATAGGATCGAAGTAATTAGAGCGATAGGACCTATATAAATTTCTAATTCATTATCATAATTGTCTATTTCAATGTTTTCATTTCCTGTTATTTATTTTTCGGTTCTTAATTGATATACTGAATAGAAGTACCTTTCATAAAGTAACTGATTACCTCTGATTGAGGTTCTGGCTGATATGTACATCTATTATCAGGCAGTACATCTCACTTGACGATTTGTGTCAGAAGAAGAACAGTTATTTGTGTAATCTGAAGGCTGATTAGTGTAATATGTAACTAGTCACCGATGTATGCAATGAAGGAGGAAAGGAACTGGCCACCCTACTCCATTATCTCCTGGCTTAGTTGCCTCAAGAGTGATACCTTATTGGTGTCACTTATGAGGTTCAAACCTGCCTTCGGACAGTTGACTGAACAACACGTACCTATTAATTTCATATTGTGGTGTGCCGATAAGCTATTAATATTTGACTATAATTATTTATTTACTGTGCCACCTTTGCTTATCTTGTACCAATAATGTCAAACCACCGACACATAGCAACATATATCTATGATTTTCACATCAATCTATTTACCAAAATCGAATGAAATGCTTTAATAATACACATTGTTAATAATTATAGACATGTTAGTGATATAAACAGTACTCCGTTTTAGTTCGTTGTTAAAATCAAGATCAACAGAAGCAGTCCCATCTAACGACGTTAAAAACTGGCAAACACAGCCAACAAGTGCTTACAGTGTTTTAAAGTGTCCTATAACGTTTTATATTCCTCTGATTATATTTATAGTTTTATATCACTTTTAAATTGTACTATATGGACTGCAAATGATTTTAACTTAATGTAACATGTGTATTATAGACCAAATTAGTTAAGTTAGAGCAATTCACCTTAGCAAGATCCGAAAATCATAATAAGTTCCATATCATAAGGCAAGGTTTTCATCATAAATGTTTATTTAACACTCTACATCTGAAGATGATACAAATGTATCGAAAACGTTAATGTAAATTATTAACTTTTAAGATAAGCAAAGGTGGCACAGTAAATAAATACCTAGTTTGTTTCCAGTCATAAAGAACTTTTGAGCTGGAGAAAGAGGGTTTATGGTTGGAAATAGTGTATATAGGCCTATGCAAGTATTCCGTCTATTCTACTTCAGAAAGTGATTTAAATTTTATGCTGAGAGTTGAAGAGTTGATGTTACGAATTAGGGTGTTGTATAAACATAAACTTCTTTCATTTCCTTGTGAAAATGTGAAATATTTGGTGTTGAAGTAAGATAATCTAACACAGTACTTTAAACATGTATGTTAGAAACTTCTCTGTATTTCTGAAAAACACTTGCATAGTCCTAAACGTTATTTTGGAAACTTTGAATTTACAAAAAAATATAGAAAGGAACTCAATTTGAACTTTCATCATCATCATCATCATCATCATCATCATCATCATCATCATCATCATCATCATCATCATCATGCCCTGCAGATTGCTTCTGCAGTTCAATATAGTTAATCTTTATCCACCCATTGTTAAGAAACAATCTCTTTATTTTTTATGCAATATCAAATATGCAAATGATAGCAAGTCCTTGTTTTGTGTGTCCAATACCGCGTCGGTTGAGCCAAGTAGGCCTACATAATTTCACAGATCTGAGATAGCCGATGTCATCTTTGATGCCTTTCTTGTTGAGGTTGTACATATTTCGCTAGAACTAATTAAAATAGGGAAGGGTGTACGTCCCTTTTGTTATGTTACAAATCATTTTTTATAATTCTTGGTCGGTTAGTCGGTTATTTTTTTACGACGTTATATCAAGTAAGTTATTAGGTTGAAGCCACCGGCGGCGTAGCGTTCGATCATTGGTTCGATTCTCACTTAAGTTGATTATTTATGTAGTTGGATTTTACCGAGGTTTCTTTTCAACTGTGAGGCGATTATCAGGTAATCCACTGGCAAATGATATTTGTAATTTTATTGTTGACTGTGTTCAGCTGGAATGCATACTTTCCGGTATTAACAAAATTGCTAATAGCCTATAGGTTTATGCAAGGAATAATTATGTAATTGATCTGAAATGAGTTACTTCAATACATTAATTACAATTAACTTATTCTTGAAGATTTATGCCTTATAGATCTATAGATAAGAAATAACATAGTATATAATTCGGCCTACACTAAAATGCGGCCTGTAATCAGCATAATATTCACTACAGTGAAGGCGAGAGGGTCATAGAGATCATTCTTCAAAAGATGATGATGATGATGATGATGATGATGATGATGATGATGAAAAAGAAGAAAATTCGCAGTATATGAAAATTAATTTAATAAAGTTCCACAGTTTGTGGCGGGATACGTAGAGAGCGTGCAGGTTGTCATGTCTTCTCTGCCTACTTGTTTTTCGTGAGTTTTCTACTTCTTTCGGGCTCGTTCTGATCTCTTTTTAGATCTTCCGGCCGTGGCGCTAGAAGAACAGAGGAGACTAACTTCTGTGACATCCGGTGGCACGATTCGGGCCATTTATCTAAAGCAGTGTTTCTCAAATGTTTTAGCCGCGCGACCTGTCAAAACTTTAAATAAATGAATAAGTAATTAAATAAATAACTAAGCAAAGAACATAAATAAGTGAATACATACATATGTAAATAAGTAAAAAAGTAAATAAATAGGTAAATAAATTTGTAAACAGGTAAATATATAAACAAATAAATATGTGAATAAGTAAATTAATATGTAAATCAGTAAATTAGTATGTAAATAAGTACGTACACTTGTAAAGTAAATGTGTAAATAAGTAAATATGTGAACAAGTAAAGAAATATTTAAACAAGTAAAGAAATATTTAAACAAGTAAGTAAATATTTAAACAAGTGAATAAATATGTACACAAGTAAACAAATATGTAAACAATTGAAGAAATATGTAAACAAATAAATATGTAAACAAGTAAAGAAATATGCAAATAAGTAAAGAAATATGTAAACCAGTAAATTAAATGTAAGCAAGTAAATATGTTAACAAGTAAATTTATATGGAAATAGGTACATAAATAAAGAAGTAAATAAATATGTAAATAATTAAATAAGTATGAAGATAAGTAAATCAATGTAAAATGTTGTTTAATCCACTGTCCGAAGACAGGTCTGAACCTGATACCAACAATTCACACTTATGAGGCAACTAGGACGGGGGATAATGGTGTAGGATGGCCAGTTCCTTTTCCCCTCCATTGCATACATTACCGACTAGTTACATATTAGATATTACACTAGTCACACTTCACATGTATACAGGCCAGTTACTTTATGGTGACAGCTCTGGCCTGGTTTGGGCGAGTTCACTGTTTGTTCGAAGGGGTGTTCCTTTTAGTCTTCCCCTGGCTGCGCTAGCGGTCACATCTCGGGAACGTTAGTGTGGGCGTACAGTCGCGCGAAGGACGTACTACACCACCTCTGTCTTGTATGTTGCAATTTAGTGTGTTTGTTGCGTACATTTCATTTAGTTACTTAAATAGTTGTAGTGCTTCTGTTTTGTATTGTTTAGTATGTAGTAGGCTATTTATTGTCTAGATTCACTGCTATTTTCTGTTTGTGAAAATGCTGCCTATTAGAAGCAAACTGTAAGGTCGGGTATTGCATTCGCAGTCGCGAGAAGTCGTGAGCAACGTGTGTAGTTATGAAGATAGTGTCGGAAGAAAACACCTAACGATTGTTGGAAAACTTGTAGCAGAGTTTACCGCTGTGTCTGAGAGCTGTGTTAGCCAAATAATAAGGGAGACTAAAGACATTGATAATCGGCACCAAAATCAACTGTGGACAACTTTAATGAAGCTGTTATAAGACGAACCAAAGCACGAGTTCTATATTTCACAGAAATAGCGGCCCACACTTAAAAATCAATATTTTATTGATATTGAAAGACTATCGACTTTCAGGGAGGTATCTCGACTTTGAGGAAAGTTATTTTCAAATTAGGATTCCATTGAAAAAAAAAACACAAAATAATCGCCAAATTGTGATGGAGCATCACAGCATTAGGGCCGAAAGTTTGCAGTATTTGAGGAAAATAAAGAAGTACAGAGAAGAAGGCCACTCCATCTTTTACATGGATGATGATGATGATGATGATGACGGTGATGATGATGGGAAAGGTAACAGTGAAGCACTGATGAATATTACCGGTATTTCCGCATGAGTATCTTTCATTGTTAATTAGTGATTCACTGTTAAATATAGTGATTCGATTGCTGCTCATTGTATTTCCACATTAGTGTTTATTAGTGACTATTGTTCCGAACTGCTGCTCATTGTATTGCCACATTAGTTTACTTCTTTAGTGTTTATTAGTGTTCCGAACTCCTGCTCATTGTAGTTCCATTAGTTTACTACTTTAGTGTTTATTAGTGACTATTGTTCCGAACTGCTGCTCATTGTATTTCCATGTTAGTTTGCTTCTTTGGTGTTTGTTAGTGACTATTGTTCCGGAGTGTGAAGTGAACACAGTGACAGGAGCTCAAAATTATGCAGACGCTGCAACGTGAGACTTCATTTCTAATATGACTGTATTTCCCTCCCTCCATTCGCTCCGTCTCGGATCGGTCTCCCTCCCACAGTCGAACCTTCTCCTCTCTCGCGTCGACGAGCTGTCACCATAAAGTAACTGAGCTGTACAAACAGTTGTTCTTCCTCTGACATATCGTCAAGTGAAATGTACTGTCAGATAATAGATGTACATATCAGCCAGAACCTCAATCGGAGGATAATATGTAAATATGTAAACAAGTAAATTAGTAAATAAATATTTAAGTAATTATATAAATATGCAAATATATTAATAAAAACGTAAATAAATACTTAAGTAAGTAAATGAATAGATCAGTAGATGAATACATGAATAAATAAGTAGCCCTAAATGAAATATTTGACAAATTCTTAATAACAACAAAAATAGTTGTTATTTATGCAACTTTTGTGTGATGTTAAATTTTTTTTTTAGACTAGACTAGATTCTGACCACAAGCCGTTGGCGAGTGCTGAAATTATAGAAGTGCAAAATATCTACCCCACACACGTGTTGCATACATAATTTTATTTATCTACGTCCTTGAGATGAAGTATCTCTTATCCCACTCCTCTTGCGTGAGATAACTTCATTACGGCTCTGTTTTCATCACCGTACCCTTCTCTAATATTGAATAATAGCAATAATAGCAATACTTTTCGATTGCAGCGATATTTTCATACTTAATTAACTTATTATTCCCAGAACATGAATGTTACCAGCAATCGAAAAGTATTGGGACTAAATTTGAATAAGGAACAAAAAAAGTTTCCTTCCCAGGCAGGATCCGAACCACGAAAGTCTTAGTTACCAGTCTATCGTGCTCTGGAGTGAACAAGGCTCTGAAATCAGCTACAAGGATCGGTCCGGTTTTTTTTTTTTGCCACTACTGTACATACAATCATGGAAGGGATTCATTCTTTATGAATGTAAAGCTTCCACTTAGTATCGAAAGTTGCAATGTAATCTTAGCATACATCACGGACTTCATAATATGCAAACCGATTGATTTTACACACTATCTTGTAGAAATATTAATATTTCATAAAATATTTTCATACGGACGTTCTTTAGTATTCTTTTAACATCAGGATTATAGTAACAGCACAAATTCGACGACTTCAGAATCAAAATCATTCTAAAGAAACGCTCCAACTCGTTTGTATAGTTCTTTTATCGACTGGAACCGACCGTCATAACCGGCTTTTCTTCGACGCTTCGGTCAATAGGAGAGACATAATTTAAACATATGTGCGAACATTTCCTTCTCCATTTTTTCATACAAGTATCTGTAGTTTATTCAAAGCTGTAGAGTGGATTTCGGATGAGGACTTATTTTATAGATGGTTTATTGTTGACAGATGTGAGGTTAAACATGATTTGGAGAACGGAGAAATAAGGAAATATAGACCTGCTATATTTGGATTTTTTTATTTGTGGGATTGGATGAAGGGCGAAGTGCATAGAAATAAAGTTCAAATACTAGACGAACTACTCGCGCGTTGAATTGATGCTGTTTACGTCAAAGAACGTGACGAAGATCTTCGACGAGCAACACGTCATCTTTTCGTACAATTGAAAAATGTATTGAGGTGGATGGTGGAATTTTTTGGGAATGTATTGTAAAACTGTCATCATTTGAACAAAGAATAACATGAAATAAAATAAAGGAAACGTTGTAAAACTTTTAAAATTTTAAATTCAAACAGCTTTGTCTCGACAACCGTTTGGTATAGACCACATTCATATGATCTATATTGTTCAAAATGGCCGATGCTGTGATCTCCCAGAATATTGACCTTTCTTCCTCAGGTACTCTGTATAGATAATACATGACACATCACATATACAGGGTGATTCACGAGGATTTTCCGTCCCTTACGGAGCTTATTTCCGAAGACATTCTGAACAAAAAATGTAATATAAACATTTGTCCTAATCTCAATATTTTCAGAATTACACTAATTTGAAGTTGTTTATGAAATATCATTATTTTTTTAGTTTTAAGAGTAAAATAATATTACACATAAAGAATGAACTACTCAGAAGTATCATTTCTTTAATTGGCTAATATTCTGAAGCTAAAAATGTGTTGCTAATTCCATAGTTGCTTCGTACAGATTTTTTTTTTCGATTTTTAACTACAAATTTACATTTTCTTATGAATTTATCACAGCAATTGTTACAAATCACCCTACCCTTGTAAATTCTTTAAGACTGTACATTAGGATGCATAATTAAACTGTAAAGAATCAAATTCCTAAAGTCGTGTGATTTGTAACAATTTTTTTGATAAGTACGTAAGAATGATGTTTTTAGTTAAAAATTGAAAAATAAAATCTGTACAAAACAATTAATAACACACGCAGAATATCTGCATGGAAATATCATATGTACTTCGGTACATTAAAATAATATATATATGATATGCGTAAATCACTTCGTGATTTAAGACGGCGCTTATTCCGTCGAATCCCGGCCAACTAGTCACTCATATCGAGTGCACCTCAGCACATGTGTGGACTTCGGTCCTGCGTTCATAGACATCTATGACGTAGTGCAGAGGGCGGCCACTAGAGGGAACCCAAGAGTTGGAGCTTAATCTGAGACGATTCTGACCGGCGTCGGAGTTGTATCCGGTGTGGCTTAGTGGATAAAGCATCAGCACGTAGAGCTGAAAACCCGGGTTCAAATCCCGGCGCCGGAGAGAATTTTTCTCCGTTCCATTACTCTTTCATCGAATTAATAACACATTTTTAGCTTCAGAACACTAGCCGATTAAATAAATGACACTTCTGACTAGTTCATTCTCTATTTGTAATATTTTTTTTTACCCTTCAAACTAAAGAAAAAAGGTATTTTACTAACAACTTCAAATTAAAGTAACTTTGAAAATATTGAAATTAGGTCAAATGTTTATATGAAATTTTTTGCTCAGAATGTCTTCGGAAATAAGCTCCATAAGGGACGGTAAATCCTCGTGAATCATCCTGTATATGGTTGGAGACAGTTTCTTACATACAGAATAAGATTTTTTTCTGTTAAGTTCATTTATCCACACTTCAACATCGCGTGTGTAGGATCTTTCGGTTTATCAGTAGGCCGTTTTTACTATTGCTGAATTACTGTTTCTATTATCGTATGTTGTAAATGGCTTGTGTTCTTGTAAACCGATTTTTAATTTCAATATCCTTAATTTATTAAACACATTTAAAGAAATAAATATCAAAAGTCCTTCAATAACTGTCTATTCAAAATACAAAATATTACATAGGTTACATGAACGTATCTTTGACTAGCGCTTTCGCTATTATAGTAGCATCTTCAGGTCAGACTTGCGTGATGTTAAGCTTTTCATATAATGACGTAGATGGACAAGTAACATCGAAATGTGTCAAGGTACATGACGTGAGAATATAAAAGTACAATGATAAGAAAAACAAGTAAAATTTGACTTATGAACAGTCGAATATATATATATATATATATATATATATACATATATATATATATATATATATATATACATATATATATATATATACTAGTGGCTTGTGCAGCAAATGCTGCAAACTAAGTTCATTAGACGTTCAAATAAACATTTTTCAGATTTATTTTCAATGAAGAATACCAGACATTCTGAAAGTTATTTGCTTCCATAATAATGAAAGATACTCTCTCTCAAGCCAATACTGAAGAGAACCACGCATATAAATATCTACACTAAACCGCCATTAAATATATGAAAAAGACCCAATCCCACTCAATTAATAACTATAAAAATATTTGAGTTTTAATAATATTATTATCTTATGTAAGTTTTATAGCTTTCAGTAACATATACTATATATATACTATATAGCCGCAATTCAGTAAAATATAGAAATCAAAATCTAATTTAAGTTATTCTCTACATCTACTTATATAACCCCAAAAGTTTCACTTTCATATCATCAGTATAGCATTAATATGCATAATTAATGAAAAATAGTCACATTACGGCATTAACTACAATAATATTTCATTTTTAATAGTAATAATGTCATCAAACCACCTCAAGGTTTGTAGTTTTTAATATCCAATACACAGCTGTACCCAGAAAATTACACACCACAGAATCGAACCTGTAAATTATTTTTAGTAAGTTAAGTTTTTAATAACTAATTTAATTTGAGCTCTAAATATGTCAGCATTCTTGCAGATCATGACCTTCGTGTAATATTGTTTACTGTAGTGTATGTTTTGTTTTATTCTGAAATGCAACACGGCCGACTTGATGCTCGCTTCGCATCTTCTGAATACAATATTAGCTAGTTCTCAAACCTGACGACAGATGGATTTTGGAAAATAGGAAAATTATGTAGGAAAATTGACATTTCACTGAAAACTACTATTTTTCCGAAAAACTTTGGATTCCAAGCTTCAAAATGAGGGGCCATTTATTAAAATCCGTTCAGCCGTTTTCCCGTAATTTCCATTACAAATTTAAATTATATATATAGATATATATGTATGACAGTTACACCTTCATTAGGTCTCAAAAATTAATACATAACAGTATTTGGAGTTAAAGCCTGCAGAAACATGTATGCAGCTTATAGATAAAAAATTTGTTTAAAAATTGAAGTCTGCAAAACATATATGCAGCTTAAAATTGAGACACAGACAGTTAAAAGAATAACAAATTAAAATATTGTTTTGCATCAGTCATCACGACGTGGCAGCACATTGTAAAATCTGCAAAAATCAATAATAAGTTTTAGTGAAGGGGCCTGTATAGAAAACAGAAAGAAAATGAAGTGACGATAAACCACTTACAAGATCTTTGGTGTTGGCGTAGTAAAAGATCTCGTAAGTGGTTTATCGTCACTTCATTTTCTTTCTGTTTTCTATACAGGTCCCTTCACTAAAACGTATTATTGATTTTTGCAGATTTTACAATGTGCTGCCACGTCGTGATGACTGATGCAAAACAATATTTTAATTTGTTATTCTTTTAACTGTCTGTGTCTCAATTTTAAGCTGCATATATGTTTTGCAGACTTCAAATTTTAAACAAATTTTGATCTATAAGCTGCATACATGTTTCTGCAGGCTTTAACTCCAAATACTTTTATGTATTAATTTTTGAGACCTCATGAAGGTGTAACTGTCATACATATATATATTCGACTGTTCATAAGCCAAATTTTACTTGTTTTTCTTATCATTGTACTTTTATATTCTCACGTCATGTACCTTGACACATTTCGATGTTACTTGTCCATCTACGTCTTTATATGAAAAGCTTAACATCACGCAAGTCTGACCTGAAGATGCTATTATAATAGCGAAAGCGCTAGTCAAAGATACGTTCATGTAACCTATGTAATATTTTGTATTTTGAATAGACAGTTATTGAAGGACTTTTGATATTTATTTCTTTAAATTTGTTAACTTGTCGAACCAACATGCCTTTCAAATTTTTATTAAACACATTCAATATGACTTATCATGTCATCAATTAATTGTAAGCTAACTGATTTTTTATTAATGTTTATACTATTGGTGATTGAGGCGATAATGAATCTTGGTATGTAAATTTACAATCTGGCATTTGCCTTTGTGACTGAGGGGAAAAAATGGAAAACCCCAGTCAGATTGGTCGATCACGGAGTTTGAACCCGGAATCTCCCGAATGCGAGTCTCAAACGTTATCGTCTGAGCAAGGTCGTTCGATAGGACAGAATTTGTAAATAAGATGTTCAGCTGTCCACTGCTTACTTAGGTACTTGTGCATGTAATCTGACAACAGAATTAAGTCGCGTATAATAAAATTATTAAGTAACCCACACTTCACATTAAAACGTAATTTTTTATATTTAACATTTTAAAACTACTTTTAGTGTTCCGTAGAACACGTAGGAGAAAAACAATATTTGATCGTGGATACAAATTAATAAATAAGCTTCATATTCCAGCTACCTAACGACTGAAGTTGAATTCACATTGGGTATTTAGTATGCCGAACACAGGTAATGCAACGGATAAGGATATAAACAAACAAATCATCGCTGCGTGTTCGTAGAGTACAGTCAACTCCCGACAATCTGAAGCTATACTAGTAAACACATGCTTGAGTAGTGATGTTCATTTTCGTTGTGATCTTTGCAGTGAATAATAACATGCATTCGTAAGTTACGGAACTTGAAGATAGCGGATGTCACTTGAAATTATTTTATATTGCAAGAAATTCTTTCAGTAGCACATGACGTTATTGGTGCATGATATAATACAATATATTCCTATTTTCTGATATTTTTTCGTGTTTCATTAGGATGTTGCATGTCGCTCATCACTGAAAACTCACTAATTTCCTATGTACTTTTCCAGAAATTCCCTAAAATGTACATTATTTAATTTATTAATTGGGATCGTGGCATTGAGCATCATGGTAGGCTACACAAATCCATGCTAAACATCGAGTTAATATGTTCATAATTGTCAGATTTTGATGGTACTGGTTCTTTTGGATTACGTTCAATACGCTTTTTGTGCCTTTTGGTATTGCAGTGTTTTTCAGTGCATTGTTTTTGTCACTTTTACGTTTATTTTACACAATGTATGTAATATTGGTTCAATAATATCCTCAACTATGCCCTGCAATATTATACGCTTCAGGTCTTACCTAAGACATTTTACCTCTGCAATGAACCTTCAATCAGCCACAAAGATGTAGTTATTTAAATACGTCTAGTAAGAGCAGTGATAGATAAGACTACTCACAACGATTGCGTCTCGATTTTACTTTCTAGAGGAAGAGGGCAGAGGATGCGTAACTATTTTGTATACGAAGTACCTGTACCTGCGCAGTGACGTCACATATACTTGGAATCAGGCAACTTTATTCCAGTTTATGTGTAGCTGAAATACGGAGCCTATTAATAAAGTTTGTTTGCAATACAAAACAAAGTATCAGTCAGTGGCGAAGCTAAGGTGTAAATACTGGATAGGCTAAAAAAAAAAGTAAGTGCTTACTTTATATTTTGATACAGGAAGTCCAGGCGTCGATTCTTCTTGGTTGCAAAAGTATCAATCATTTGTTCCTTGAAACTCTGATCAATTGCAAGTTGTTTAACCGGTTTCTATTCAATGGCGATTATGCTGAGAGAACTTAATCTTTCATTCTTCATTGAATTACGAATATAATTTTTTACACTCTCGGAGGAAGCTGTAGTAACGGCGAATGCCAAGACCAACTAGATGAATCGTGTTACCTCTTTATAGATGGTTTGAAGACCATTGCTAAATTATGAACTTCAGAAGCTCTACAGGGAGTAAATGCTTTCCTTCAACTTCTACATAAATACTCTTTAATTCATTTTCTATTCGTTCTTTGTGAAAAATAGATATATGGACAGGTAATTTAATTTCATAACAGCAAAATGTAATTTATATATCGCACAAAACGACTTTGATCTAGCAATCCAACCTTTCCAACATCTCCAAAACGCGTTTCCATTTGTACAGTCATTTACACTTGACGTAACTTTAAAGCCGGAAGAGCACTGCAAATGATCACGTATAAACTGTTCTTGTCTTGAGAGAAGTACCAATAATATTATTAATTTGTTGTTAGAACTTTCATCTTAAAGCCCTTGCTTACCTAAGAAGCAAACAACTTCGATAAGTCTCTTAATTACATATCTGTTTTGTTTCACAATTTCGTTATGTTTGTTAGCTTGGAACTTGGCTCCTTCAGAAATTGCATGTTCAATTCTTCCATGACCCAACAAGAGAATAACTCTGATGTTTCTCGGCTTTTCTATCAAATTTTTTTTGTGACATACACTCCATAAGAAGATGATGACCACTCATTTTCACCCCGAAACAATACAGGTATAGGTAAGGAGGCGAGACCTGGCATGTGAGCTGTGCGAGAGAGTAAAGAATGAGCTATCAGAAAGATAGTTTTTTTTCATGATGGTTAATATACGAATCTATCGACACGGAAGTTCATCCCAGACTAAAATCTATCTTCCCCCTCCTTACCCATTGGTAATATAATCATGGCACATGATAAGGTCACATGACAGGTCTTGCCTCCTTTGCTGTATCATAATGTAACTTGTCTCAGAGCACACTGTTGTCCAAGGATAATTCTCATACCCAGAGAATTGAAATTTTCTATTTTGTTTCCCTTCATTCACTATTTTAATATGCAAATGTATTCTCGATATCCTATCTTTATAAGCACATTTTGTTTCATACGTCCAACTTGAAAACGGTTTCTCTCTTAATTCAACAAATAATCACTTCAATGTACTCTCAGTGTGAGCAATTTTACACAAAATTAATATGTAACACACACATTGATGCACTTTTGATTAATCTAACCCTCAATAATGCAACGTATTCACAAAGATAAATATAGCGCAGCGTAATATATAAGTATTGAAGCTATAATCAGTGCATTTCGAACCAGTGGATCAAGGTCAAGTTCAAACATACAAACCACGCACGAGTCACTGAACTGGAAACTGTGAACTGAAACACTGGTAATCCCGATGTCCTAGCTGAATTTAGTTGAGGAGAAAGGTCCAGGAATGGGATAAACAAGCGTAGTAAATGCTATACAGTTCTTGACCTTCATCCACCAGTTCGAAATTCACTGACAATATCCATCTTTCCTAAGGAGCTCTAGTAGCGAATCGATACCTCCTTCCCTCCTCGACCTTCCGACAAACTTGCGAGTGCTGCTGTCTATGAGGAGGCTTGTGCCAGAAGCCTCTCGCACAGAACTATCGTTCCTGGAATGACTGCCAACAGTGAATTTAATGGAAGGATCGGAGTGAAACCAAGTGTTACAATACATAGTTATTACGAACTTATAGTCTATTGTTACTAGGTATAATAACTGAAACTTTTTGGGTAGGCTAAGCCTCAAAAGTCTCTTAAGAGCTTCGCCATTGCACAGTAAACTCGGAAAACCCCACCAAAAGTCATTTTTTTTCTTCAATTTTTTTACTGATGACATTTGCTTACGGCACTTGATTAACAACACATTGGACTATCTAAATTCGATACTGAGAGATTTCTAATGTAATAAATACGCCGGTAAAATCACCTTGAATTTGAATGTTTTAAAAATCCAATTTTTACGCTAATGAAAACGATTAATTTTTTGCAACATTTAACACATGTAGTTTTATTGCTAATGCATTTTCATATCAAGAATGACCTTTCTAGAACACAAAGATTTAGTAAATATAGGCTTTGTTTAATTATTACATATTCGACAACAAAATTATGTGACGAAATACATTCTTGTTGAACTACAAAAAATTTGCAACTGAACGTAGCACTGAGTTTGTGTTCCAAAGAAAGCTTATGGCGAGTAGAATGTTATAAAATGAAAAACTTTTGCAGTCATATGCAGTTGTGAGTGTACGTGATATTTTTGTGAGTCTGCATTAGGGCATGGATCAACCAGGCTGGTATGCACCACGCTTCGTCTTTCAGCACCCCTATACTGGCATTACTGCACAGCTTAAATTTCTGCAGATTTAAATAGTTTGTATTGGTTATTGAAGTAGTGCGGATATGTTACAACTTCGAGAGTGCATACTGTTATTAGTGCGATCTCGTTTATTTTAAACTTCTGCGCGTTGAGAATGGAATGTCGAATATCTCGGAGAGAACTGTACAAAATCCTTCGACGAAAATCTGACGAAGGTACAAGTGAAGAGCGGACACATTTAATTACTTACGTATTAAAGTGTTTAATGACCATTCTTCACCTGGATATGAAAAGAATATAAGGACACAAGATATGATTTTTATAAATTATTTGATAAACTTGAAAAGTGCCACAAAAACAATAAGCATTTTTATTAAATTTTGCAAGTTGTTTGAATGCATTTGCATGTTTCTCAGTAGTAAATTCATGGAGGAATCTTGAGATTCAGGAGATATTAAACGAGGACGCCGTAACTTGATTTTTGATTAAAGCAGTAAATTACGAAAAACAGAAACAATACGTGAAGAAAAAAGTGTGACCGAGTTATCTTTTGCTACAAAAACAAGACTTAGAGAAGAAGGAAAGTAGGTAGCTTCTAAAATAATAACTGAAGTTGTCTTAGCAATCCCTACGACAGCTGAAAAAATCTATCGGCCGTAGATTGAATCTAAATCACGTGAAGGAATGCGGCCTTATTCAGATGAAGAAGCTGTATCATTAATTGTCGAGGTTAGTTTAAGTGAAAACAACATAAGTTCATCGTGAAAGAAACTGAATGAGGAAATGTGATTTGTATTCCTATTATGATCGGATACTAGTAGCTAAAGACCATTGTTACCTACCAGATGTGTCAATTATTTTCGATCAAGTCTGTAGAAGTGAAACTGCAGAAATTGTTGGATCATACAGCAACACGTCTAGTAGAATTACAGGATACTGTAATAGGATCATTAGATACAATGAATCCAGATGGTTTTATGTTAGTGTCAAAGTGGGGATTCGATGGCAGTACTGGACAATTGTCATATGACAAAAGTTTAAGACTGATGTTGATTTCTGAACCAATCATCACATCACTTCGAAAACTGCCAAGAAAACCTGAAAAATCTCTTCCATCTGATGTTCACGCACCTTCTTAAAGGGCCGTCATTTGAGATGTCCTTAGATTTTTCTTCTAGAACTGACGTTAACGTTACTTCTAAGGGGGATGACAAAGGCGAAAGCAGCGACGTGGAATGAGTTTTGAGGCATGCTAATGTATGTAACAAAATTATTCACGTATTAAAATAGTTATTTTAATAGAGATTAACTTTTATTGAACTTCAAATTTCCAGCTAAATATATACGTAATTGATATGGCAGTATAGCTCGTGCAAGGAACGATTACCGAAAAGCAATGGTGGCGTTACTGTCTTTCGACGTATGTATGTAGGCATGCCGAGGGGGCGAGAGGTGCGATCCGATGGAAGTACTGTCTCTTCCAAGAAAATGAACAAATGAGGACATCGCTGTGGAAATAAAGAACATACCAAGAGAAAAATTCGAAGTTAATTAAACGCGCAACATATGTTTACGAATGAAATAATATTGTGCGATACAAGACACGTGCAATGGAACAAACTAAAGTCGTAATGTAGCCTAACTATCATAACGGAAGACTGGTTCTATCGATGTCGCTCGCTCTTCCTTATCGCATTGTTTCATTCGCATTCCTTCCGTCGGTATTCCCTGCTTGCGAGACTTATAATACAGTTACCGGTACTGATATTAGTGATATTTTATACATGGAGCAAAAGACATGCTCTAAGTGCGTTGAAATAGTCACATATTATTATATGCATACATTTAAGAAAAACATTTACTATTGGAATTTTGCCTGTTTTTTTGCTCTTTCGGGTCACTGTGCACTGGCATGAATTTTCTTATTAATCCAGGTGTTCAAACTGCCTTTCTCATACAGACACTCGGGTATCATACGTATCACTGCTTGTGAACATACTCTTTGGGTTGTACTTCACTATCATAAATTACACTGCACAATACTAGTATTTTAATAGTTTTTCATAACATGGGAGGGGCAGGTTGATCATTCTAATGTTCAGTAAATCGTTAGTGTTTGTTTATACGAGATGATATGAGATCGTTTTCTTCGATCATAGAAGTAATATAATATTAGACACCGTTTTTGATGCATTGAGCCCTTCGGCGTCACTACGTGTTCCTACTTACGACATCACTTTTATGAATGTACTATCGTCTAATATGTAATTTTCATACTTTGTATCTAGTGCCGATAAATAATTTCGACATTTTCATTTATATTTGTGTTTAACTTTATACTTGTACTCTTCGGCCACATAAACAGCAGCCCATATGATTATACTTCTTCTGGAGATACACTATTTCCTGTTCATAGCTCGGTTTTTCATCTTCTAGGTGTGTACGAAAGCGTAATATGCTTGGCTTTTTGAAGCTCTTGCTAATATGCTTTACTACATAGTTCATGTATTCGTACAAAGTATTGTACAATAAAAGAATTTGTAAGCTCCTTCGTAGAACTCTGTGAAAGCCAGAGAGTGGATCGGGGGAAGATGCCTTACTTTTTCTTTGATTGAAAATTTAAGATAGGCTACTCATTTAGTTTTGAATTTCATATTGAAATATCAAAGTCTAGAAGGTATTTTGAAACTATATTTTTGGTACAAAATACAAAACATTAATTACCTTGTTTATAGATACAGGTTTTCTTCTTACCTGCATTGTAGGCATCTTTCCCCGATAGTCGGGTAAGATGGCAATGCAATTAACACATTTATTGATATATGCATTTTACTTGAATTTGGTTTGATGCATGTATAAAACAAAAATGACTTAATCTGAAACTCATGGATACTTATAGACTCGTAAAATCAACTCTTGCACACATTGAATTCAATCCAGTACATTTTTTGTCATTCTTTTTTTTGGCGGCGTTCAAGGGTACGGTAAGGAATCCCGTATGCTTGCGATGCTCTAAAACAGTTCATACCCCCTGTTCTAACATGTTCCATCGCAAATTGAAGACTGTCCTCAATCCACTGACCTCTATCAGAGGACGTTATATAATGTTTACGCATTTCCTGCAATAAAACAAAATATAAAACTCTTGCAACAAGTTGCCATCTTACCCCGAAAAAAGAGCATCTTCCCTAAGTATCGGGGTAAGATGCCCAGTGCTGTGATGCAGCCTAAGATGGCGGAACAAGGTCGTTGGTTGTTAACAATACAAACTTTAGAATTTTACTACAATATCCATTACAAAGGTTTGACAGTTATTACGAATTCAAGGACGTATTAAAATTTTAACATACCTTTGCAATTATTTTATAGGAGAAAAATGAGCTATTTTCTTGCTTTTCTTCTTTTTACAAGAAGACGGTAAAATGAGATAGCTTCCACTCTACAGACATTCAGCTGTCTCAGTGATCGTGGAGACATCCGCGTGGCGTTCTCTCTTGAAAGAATGTGAAACTACAAAGAAATAAGCATCTTCCCCGATAGTCATATCACCCCGATTCACTCTATGTAAGTTAAGTTACATAAACTTACTGCATAGATAGTTTGCAGAATCTGGTTGTTCTTAAACGGTCTGTACTACTTGTTGCTGTTTACTCTCACGAGCCGAATATCCATTTTTTGTCTCTCTCTCCTTGAAATATTTGATACAATTTTACTGCCTTGTGTAGCATTCAAATACAAAACATTGTAACCTTTCATTGCCTTCAAATTACAGTAATAACTAATAAGGATTGTTCCAGTGGTTCTGTATTACTGCTCTGGAGTTTCGGGTCAAAAATGGCGCTCGGGGTCACGTGAACCAATGAAAGAGTGAGCGGCGGGGAAAACAGTTTATACAGTAGGGTGGAGTGAAAATGTATAATTTTTCACTTTATTTAGAAATAGAAAATGCTTGAGTGTGCAAAAGTTCTTGAAATTTATACCTAACATAACCTGAAAATTTTATGAAAATCATATGCTATCTAGAGGTGCCACAATGTCCTTAAAATTTTAAAATATTACAAAAAATTACCTTCTTTTATTATTTTTTCTTTGTTTTTATTTTGTTGTATTTTAATACACTTGGGTGTTTAAGGTGTTTTTATAATGATACTCTCGTTCCTTAAAAAATAAAAAAAATAAAAAATACATCTCAAATTGAATATTTTGAGATGCCACAAAACCATTGAGTTTCCATTATTTTTCATTAAAATTGAATGACCCATCGGAAAATCTAGTCGCGTTGGCCACCTATGTAGTGAAAGTATATGCAAAGTGTGGTTTGAAATGAAAATGCAATCATAATGTTGGAATGGACCACGGCACCTCTGGAAAATGATTCTCTTCAGCAGATACGTACCAGAAAATCTTAAGGCCTTTGTTAATCCTGTGATCCAAAGAAATTCATATTTCGCACACCGCGAAAATACATATGTTGTTAGCTATGCTAACTGGTACAAGGGAAGGTATCAGGAAACTAGCTTTTTCTCGTATACTTAGGACCAGAGACAAACAACCCAGCAAGAACGTAAGAAAATTTAGGGTATCCAAGCTGAACTTCAATGCTTCGGACTACTATGAAATGATAAGTCATGAGAGCTACATCGGTACTGAACCACCCTTAACTCAGTCGATCTGCCGAGATGATATAAAGAGCCAGATCAATGATAATGAGCCACTGACATTTCCAAAGTTCTTATGTCATACACAAGCAGTAGAACGGTGTGTTCGTTTACTGTTTGAAGTACGCCAAGCTTTTTGATGTAAGCTTAAAAAAAAAAAAAACACTCCATCCTATTCTACAGAACTTTATTCTGGGCAGCTCAGAGATCTGCAGAGAGAAACGGGAGACCCGGATCAGGATGCAATGTTCGCTCTCTCTGACGGGAGCTGGTCGACTCCGGTAGATATTGAGGTACGGAAGAACGTCGAATTTGTTGGCTGGAGAGGAATGTGTGGTGTGGCTACACAATCGACACGCAACTCATTGCATAGTACACAATAAGTCTACTTCGGTTGCAGTGCTTAATGATGATGCCGTTCTCCTGGTTACTGCCAATGCCAAATCTCTCTGCCCATTGTTTTCAACATAATACCACGATAATGCTAGTGGAGATCTCTGACAAATAGAATACCATTCTGTGTGCAGAGCTAGGCTACTCGCCATACAAGATGCACAAATTGAATAATGTGCAATATAAAATAAACCAGTTGTGCGCCGTAGCCACGTGGCTTAAACCGTCATGCGTCAGACTTTTTTGACGGCGCGACACACTTTTGGGCGAGACATTTGTTTGCGACTTCCCCAATACTGTAGCGCTACTTGACTCCATTCGAAAAGTGTAAATCCCTGTAAAAACGGAAAAAAACGATAATTTACTCAAAACCAGTGGATATCACCCAACTTCTAATGTACCAGTATCTGCAAAAAGAGAAATCGGAACATGCAAACCTATTTTCCAATTCTCTTTAGCATCATAGTCTGCCTTCCATCATGTTTTAACATTTAAAAACGTTGAATAGTAGTTTGCAAAGTCAAGATGTTGACATAATAACAGCCAGTGATAAAATCGACGAATTTATAAGGGAATTTGATTTCTGGTCGACATCACTTTTATAGTAATTTCAATGTATTAAAGAACTCATGGAACGTTTAGGTACACACCGTATGATACGACAAAGACTGAGTTTGTTTTTGAGGACATGAAATTGTTTACAAATTTTAAACAACATCTTTTTTTAGTATTCTCTGGAAGAAACTCAGAACAATTTCGACAGTCAGATAGATACTGAATCCGTTTCTAGACATTTGCGTTCGACTGGCTGAAAAAAAATAAAGGACTCATTGAAATCGAAATATCATGCCTATTGAGGAAATGTTGAAACTATTTTTTTTTTTTTTTTCGTAAAGCGTAGAACAGTTTTGGACCAAAAGAAGGCAAGGATATCTCGAGCTTGCAAAAGAAGATCTTCAATTTTAGGGAACGTTGAAAGAATGGTGTTTGTTGAACAACAGAAAGACGTACTTGTTCCCATTATTTTGTAAAAATCAAACACCATTGTATTTCCAACACAGTGGTGTTTTTGTTTCTTTTTTATTTCAAATATGATAATATTTATAATAACGCTTTAATGTCGGAAGTGACTTCAATGATTTT
Source organism: Periplaneta americana (assembly GCF_040183065.1). Taxonomy (NCBI): domain Eukaryota; kingdom Metazoa; phylum Arthropoda; class Insecta; order Blattodea; family Blattidae; genus Periplaneta; species Periplaneta americana. The sequence continues at coordinate 92,018,420 of NC_091123.1, forward strand.
ACATAACTCTAGTCTTATTATTTACGCTGAACAATTTGAATATTCTACTACATTTTCTAACCCTGTTGAAGGTAATTGCGGCTCTCATCATGGATGGACATCTGCAGTATACTTACAAGATTAGGCAAAGTTGACTGCTTCCTCTAGAATCAACTCTGGAGTTTATTCTGCTCTTTTGTTTCGTGTCATATTGGCGTAAAAATGTTTTGTGCCGTTTTGTTGTGCCTACAGCGCGAGGCTAGGTTGTCTTCTATGTTCCCTCGCTATAAATATAATCACAGATCTTTTACCAATGACTCAAAAGTGATGTGCGCCTATGAGACGAGCAGTGCGCCTTCTCTTTTCTGCGAACCCGTGGCTCGCTTCAGAAGACAAAGGAAACATGTCTGAATCATTCGTCTGTCGTAGTAGCAAGCCATATGTAATGAAGCCAAAAACCTAAACTGTCAGTAGCAAATTTTCGCTCTCTGTCAAGAAACCTGTTACAATTAGTGACTTTATTCAATTCGTTCTCCTTTTATGAATGCTCACAATATTGAACACTTATATTTACAATAATGCGTTATACACATAAATTAATAGCTCTTTTAAATATAACTTCCTGAATTACCTAAAATAGTCCATTAAAATTCACCTTGTACAGATCAGCACATTAATATAAGAATATTAGAATACCATTTTGAAGCAGAAAAGTAACGTAATTAATTGTGCATTTCCCTCTTCATCTATACTAATAATAAATCTGTAGCCAAAGTTTTTCTGGTAATTTTCGATTTTCCAAAAATAATTGGTGTTAACATGTATAATTAACCATTCTGAAATCGAAAATCGCTTTTTTGAAATTGTTGTTTGTATGTCTGTCTGGATGTTTGTTACCTTTTCACGCGATAATGGCTGAACGGATTGCGAGGAAAATTGGAATATAATTTAAGTTCGTTGTAAGTTAGATTTTAGGCTATATGGCATTCAAAGTACATTATTTAAAAGGGGGGTTATAAGGGGGCCTGAATTACATAAATCGAAATATCTCACTTATTATTAATTTTTGTGAAAAATCTTACATAAGAAAACTTTCCTTAAAAATGATTTCCGATAAGTTTTATTCTTTGAAAAATATTGATAGGACTGATATTTAATGAGATAAATGAGTTTTAAAATTAAATTAACTGCCATCTAAGGCGGTGTAATGAAATAAAAAGAAATGACTTAGTCTAAAGCGGTCCTGGACAACAACAATAGAAAGCTATGAAGCATAGACTACAGAGAATGTTTCTGTGTTTGTATGAAGTAATATCGGAAGCTAAATTAACCGATTTGTATAATTAATTATTATTTCACCATTGGAAAGTGTAGTTTCTCTAGATGGACATAATGCTATAATGTTATTACAGTAACTTCTGAGTGAATCGAGGACTGGTAAGATTAAAATAGCTTCTTATGCACAGAATACTTGATAGACTATTCTGTACATTTTTATTCTATGCAAAATTTTGATAGACTGATATTTAAGGATATACAAGACTTTTAAAATAACAATACAATACATTTTCACCGCCGCCTCAGATTATAGTGTTGTTATTCCTGCAGTAATTCCTATGTGCAAAATATAAAATTTTTCAGTAGAAAGAAAACACACATTTATTCATTCCATGGCAATGGTACATAGGAGATTGTTAATTCTTACATTTTCGAATGAAAGAAATATAATTACATATCACGTATCACTATTTAAGTTATTTGAAGGATTCAGAACCATAGTGGGCCAAGCGCCATTTACTGAAGACGTAGAAAACAAAGGTTAAAATTAAGTTATTAATCCATAATTCAATGGAAACATATAGCAAGTATACACATTAAAACTAAAAGATATGTCAATCTTCATTAAACTATGGTTGCATGTAATAACAATAAAATAAATATGTTAAAGGAATTGTCATTGCACCAAATGAGTGGTGTCTGGATCAAAATGATCGCATTTTAATCTTTTAAATACAATTTAAATTAAGTAACTATTAAACGATTTATTCTTCTATCAAACACGAATGTTCCCTGGATCAAATGTCCTATTTTAATTATGTAATTACTTTATATTTATTTCTAACAGGTGCAGCGGAGCTCACGGGTACGGCTAGTAAGAAATATATTTTGGGAGTAATTTCTTAACACTTTTTTTTCTGACTCAATCCATAATGTTACTACAGTGAGCGACACATAGGCCTACAACTTACCGGCATTATAACCAGTCGTAAAGGGGAGATCCTGCCGCTCTCTCGCATGGGAGGAAAACTAATCGCGGGTAATGGCGGTGTTTTAGGCCTATAGTACCGTACAAATAATGCGCCGCCGGTAAGAGATAATAAGAAAACGTTATGTAGATCTTACCTTTTATTAAAGCATATATTGAAATTGATGTTCACCTTTCTGGATGCAATAATCACATCGGAGAAATTTGGAGATATTTATTCAAGAATATGGGTAAATCCCAGGAAATCTTCACGCTGATTTCATCGATTACAGCAAGGGAATCCAGCCACTCGCATGAATTTTTGTGAGTGGATGTTGCAATCTGTTCATGACGGTACCGTTGATCCATCTCAATAATGACGGAGGAAGCTTGATTCCATTTAAGCGGTTATGCCCACTCTAAAATACAAGACACTGGGACACTGAACATCTCATTTAGTATAAGTATGCTATATCGTTAGAAGCATTAGAAAAGGTGCTTAATCACTCATTGCACGGGTTGAAATGTTCGTGATTTTTATATGTTGGGGATTGGGGAATATAGAACAGAAAGTGTATGTGAACGATCCATATGCTCTTCAAGAGCTGGAGAATTAAATCAGGCGATCGTGAGTGAAATTACACTTAACCTCTTACCGGCACTTTTGTACGGGATATAGGGCTAAATCACCGCAATTCATCGCCAACTCGTTTCTCTCCCGTGCGAGAGAGAGGTTGGATCTCCCCACTAAAGGCTGGTTCACAATAGACCGGGAACGGAAATGACAACGAGAACGGAAATATTAAAATAAATTATTTAAATGTGGGCATTCAGAATTAATTTTCACGTTCCCGTTCCCGGGCTCCGGTAAGCTTCTCGTTAATTGTGAATACTCACATTTAAATACATTTACTTAAACAAATTTCCGTTCTCGTTTTCGTTGTAGTTTCCATTCCCGGTTTATTGTGGACCAGCTTTAACAGGCGCGTTACGACTGGTTATAACGCCGGTAAGTTGTAGGTCTACATGCCGCGCACTGTAGTTGTAAATTAGCGAAGATGCAAATTCGAGTAATGATAAGGAAATCCGCGTCTGTGGCTCAAGCGCTAGCGCTGATCTTCCATATAGACAATTATATTGTCTAGATAATAAATTGAAAAATGTGGTCCCAAAACTCGCTCAGTCCATTTGACCATTTTTATTATGTATACATATATATGATTTTTTGAGACCTCTATCTTTATATTTTACATCCATAGTGTTCTGCCAAATGGTAGGTGTTTCACTGCAAACCCAGCATTCTCCAATTTTTCCTATTTTCTACCTTCTTCTTAGTCTCCACATATGACCCACATATCTTAATGTCGTCTATCATCTGATATCTTTTTCTGCCCCGAACTCTTCTCCCGTTCACCATTCCTTTCAACGCATCCATCAGTAGGCAGTTTCGTCTCAGTCAGTGACCCAACCAATTCCTTTTTCTCTTCGTGATCAGTTTCAGCATCATTCTTTCTTCACTCTTTCCAACACTGCTTCATTTCTTATTCTGTCTGTCTATTTCACACGCTCCATCCATATCCGTATCCACATTTGAAATGCTTCTAATCACTTTTCACTTCCTCGTAATGTCCATGTTTCTGCTCTATGTACAATACCATATTCCACACAAGGCATTTCACTAGTCTCTTCCTTAGTTCTTTTTCCAGAGGTCTGGAGAAAATGCTCCTTTTTCTATTAAAAGCTTCCTTTGCCATTGCTATCCTCCGTTTGACTTCCTGACAGCAGCTCATGTTACTGGTTATAGTACACTCCAAGTATTTGAAGCTGTCCGTCTACTTGCTCCACTGCCTCATTTAGAATTCGCAAGTTTACCTTCTTTATTTCTCTTCCTATGATCAGGTCTTCGTCTTGTTTGCATTTATCTTCATCTCATACTGCTCACAGCTGCCATTTAGCTCCAGTAATATGTCCCTTACTATCGCCTCTTCTTCTGCTAACAACGCCATGTCATCATCAAGTCTTACGCATTTCATTCTTTTTCCTCCTACTATTATCCCTCCCATGTTCTGAAAACAATTCTTTGCTAAATCCACTAAGTAGATGTTGAACAGAGTAGGTGACAGGCATCCTTGTCGTACTCCTCTCCTTATTTCACTTCCTTCAGACATTTCTCCTTCTATTCTGAATTTGACTCGTTGTTTGATATATGGTTACTAAACAGCCTCCTATCTTTCCAATCCACAAATTTTATCTTCAGAATTACCATCGGTTATTCCAATCCACTCTGACAAAGCCCTTTTCTAAGTCCGCAAATACCATATATACTTCTTTATTCTTCTTGAGGTATCTTTCGCCGATTGTTCGTAGTAGTCCAATTGCATCCCTCGTATCTTTACCGTTCCTGAAGCCAAAATGCTTTTCTTCCAACTGTCCTTCTATCTTAGAGTACAAACGTCGACCAGTAATCTCAAGAGAATTTTCACTGAGTGCGATATGAGGCTGATAATCCTGAACGCGTTACATTTCTTGGCATTATTTTTCATCGGTATTGGAATCAACAGTGTCTCCATAAAATCTTCAGGTCATTCGTTTTTCTCATATATTTTGTTGCATAATGATAGGATTTCCTTTTTATCTTCACCAAAGCATTTCACTAATTCAATGGGGATTCCATCCTATTCTTCATTTTCCTAAGCTTCTTCCCTTAAAATAGAAAATTCGTTTTCGTCTTCTGATACAGCTGTTTTATTTTCTGTAACTAATTCATCTGAACGATTCTCATATAACTCTTCTACATATTTCGTCCATGTGTTCAATATTCCTTGTTTGTCTATTATTTCATTTCCGACTTCGTCTTCTACTAACCACATGGATATCCTGTTCTTATTTGTGAAGTCCACAGATTTTAGTTCGTGGTATATTAAATCATATTGTAATTTCCTCTCTAGATCCCCTATTTCTCTTCATTTCTCTTTCATTCTGTCTTCCTTAGTTTCTCTTCATAATTCATTATTAAATTTCCTGTAGTTTCTTCTACCTTCCTCTGTGTTGATGTTTTTTTCATTTTGTCCTTTCTTCTATCTTCTCCAACATTTTTTCTGTGACCCAAGGATTCTCATTTCTCACACATTCTCTGTATCCCATTGTTTCTTTATATGTATACAGCTTTTTAGATGAGTCCAGTACTCATTACTATTCTCAGGTGTGGATTCTAATGTAGCGGATTTTTCTTGAAAATTCGGTTCAGATTTTCTTCTTTTCTCTTCGACCTTCAGTTTTTACATGCTCAATTTCTTCGTCACCTGTCTTCCACTTATCTTCTTGAGACGAATATTTACTTTGCCTATCAGCAGGACATGATCTGAGTTAATATCCGCTCCTGGTATACTGTTTGCATTTCAGTATATCTCCTGTACCAGTATATAGTCTTATCTGATACCTGCTTTCGTCCCATGGGTATATCCGTATGTATCTTCGTTTATATTGTTGGAATAATGTATTTCCAACAATCTTTGCATTTCTTTTACAGAAATTCACCAAAGATTCTCTTCTGTCATTTCTTGTTACCAATCCGTATTTTCCAACTGTTCTTCGATCTTGGCCTCCTATTACTGCGTTCCAGTCGCCCATTAGAATTACGCGTGCTCGCTTCTTCTCTTTGTCAACTCTCGCTTATATTTTGTCATAACTTTCTTCCAATTCCTCGTCTACTAATCCACTATATGGCATGTAAATTTACACTGGCATTCAGTTCGTTTTCTTCCTTAGAAGTCTGTTATCATCAGGTGATCTACATAACGCACTCATATCACTTTATCTTTCACACGTGGTCCTAGTAATACACCAACATCATGACTTCTTTTGCACTCACCATTTGAATAAAATAACCTAAATTCATCACTCTCCATCACAACACTATTTTCCCCACCTCATTTCTGATATTCCCATCACATCCATTCAGTTTTTCTTCTCATTTCTGCCTTAAATTTTTTCACAATTTTTCGAACTTACTTGCTTTGCAGAAGAGTCGTCACATTCCACGTTCCAATCCTCAATCTTCTTTTCTTCTCTCTGTTGGGTTGCTTCATAATGTATTCTTTCCCAGTATAGTTTACGTCCGAAATGTTTTACCTGGAAAGACTCATCATGCCACGTTTGCAGTTTTTTTGGGGAAGGTAAATGCGGTAGTTTCCCGTTGCCTTCCGTACACCATTCTCTCTTTCGCATCTTATAAGATCTCAGGGGACCCCATCGTGGAGGTGAGGAGAGCGTGTGCTGCTCAGCGGACGAATACTACTGACTGAGAAATCGAATATTACGAGTAAAGCTATCCTCCGGTGATCTCCGGTACTACCGTAGGTGGTAGAGTGAGTATACAGAGGAGTGCGGAGCTCTGGAGGCAAGCAACAATCCAAAGACAGAATTCTCAAGGACGAGGACGATCGGCAGGCCGACCGAACAACGAGACTGTCGGTAGTTGTCAGTGGGATAAAATGGCACTGAAGCGGGTATCCGACACATGGAAATTGTTTCATTCAGTTGAAGTTGGAAAGATTTTTGTCACGGGCGTTATTATTAAAATTGTTTACAATTTACATTATCCGTAGTTTGAATTTTGTGTATTATTATTATTATTATTATTATTATTCATAGATTTGAAGAAGGCCTATGACTCGATTAAGAGAGAAGTTTTATATGATATTCTTATTGAATTTGTTGTTCCCAAGAAACTAGTTCGATTAATTAAAATGTGTCTCAGTGAAACGTACAGCAGAGTCCGTATAGGTCAGTTTCTGTCAGATGCGTTTCCAATTCACTGTGGGCTAAAGCAAGGAGATGCACTAAGGGCCGGTTTGTCCAAGTATTGTTAGAACACTTAACGACTGTTAAACCTTCAACAGTTTGTTAAATACAGTTTTTCCATTTGTACAAACACCAGTTTGGCTTAACAGCTTCTTAACCGTTTGTTAACTTTAAATGTAGGATTTCAGGCCGTTAACACATTTAACAAACAGTTAAACATGGCGGATAACACCACAGCTGTTCAGACAAAAGTTGTGAAAATAATATGTCATGTTTCTCTTTGAGGAATGTTTAGAGTAAGGGCCGGTTTCACCAAGCTTCAGTAAATCAGCCCAAATGAAACATTAACTGGTACTGAACATTAAAATATTTACACGAGTACGGTACGTTAATATGTGCGGTGTCTCCGTAGACTTCAAGCTGAGCTCCTATATGTGCCTCGTCGCGCTGGTTAGGTCACGACTCTCTGATGGCGCAGTCAGTAGCGACTTGGCTTGGCATCCCAGGGACCCGTGTTCGAATCTCGGTGGTAACCTTTTTTTATCAACGTAACTAATTTTTATGCATGTTACCTTTCATTTTTTTTTTAATTTTGCGTAGTGGAACGAATTATTTCGCAACTCTGGCTCCACTAGGAGAATTTAAAAAACTCTTGGGAGATCAATTTTCTTCCCGAAATAAAACAAAGATAAACAAACAAATTAAAGAAAAATAAAATAAATACACATGTGGATATAATACATTGTCCACATGCCACCGGCGTCTATCACTGCCTGGCATTTTCGGGGCATTGAGTCCACCAGATCGCGGAAATAGTTCTGGTCCTTAGCGAAATCTTCCCAGGTAGCCAGAACTTGATCCCAGAACTGATCTGGATTTTGAGGTGGGATGTCTCGATATTTGTCAATCCTCCTCTTTTTCATGCTTTTCCGTGAACCGTCTTTGAACGTATATGGCGGAGTGATGCGGGGTGATTATCCTGCTGGAAAATTAAATTTCCATCGGAAAGAAAACGATTATAAATTCCAAGAATCCAGCTCTTTCGCTTCTGTTTTAAAGCCAGTGCAAACATATCTTATCGCTAGCTATAATATAATTCTAATAAATGAAAGTTAATATACCAATTAAGTTTTGTTATGTTTGAATGCACATTATGTATTAATTTACTAATATTTCTTAGGTATACCGGTATGTAGTTATAATAATCACTTTCATGTCTTAAAATAAAACTCAGTTGTATGTTGCCTAGTTGACTAGTTACAGCTTTGTCTCAGTCGTTTTTATGATATTCTAATCTACAATCAGTTTCTTCTAAAATTTTGAGTACCGGTACCACGATCTTCGTGACGCGGTATCTTTTGTGAATTTTTATGTCATTCAAATTTTCAAAATGATCGGTTTTTAAATGGTTAACATTATCTCCATTTGACTCTTAATTTTCGAGCAGTTTCAGATATAACAATTCTGCGTCGAAACGTTCCGCCATTTTATATTGCAACTAATGAATAATTAAAAATTTAAAGACGGAAATTTCTATCACTAAATTTAATGATAGTTTTACTGGTTTGTTAGGCTAAAGATGCTTGGTGAGATATAAAAATGATTTAATGAACCAGTAAATACATTAATGAATCATTAAAACCTTAATGAAGCTTTGTGAAACCGGCCATAAGACTGGTAATATATAATTTCAAAAATATTTTGGAATATTAATATAGGGAAGATAATCTTTATAAGTCAACTGATTATCATACTGACACTTATTTCGATGCTGAGCTATTATCCATTTAATATTGAGGAAATGTGCGATCTCAACGTGGCAAGAAATTGAAGTCAGATTTGAATATCCTATAAACAGAAATAGGCCACTTGTTCCACTTCACCAGCTACTATAACTCTAGATTCTATGTTACTGGTTCTTCAACTATAGCCGATGTCAATAGTGCTTAAAAATACGCAGTGAGTAAATAATAAAATGTTTCAGCAGCAATTGCTTCTTTAGGACTAAATTACATATAATTTATACATGGACCTGAATTAGAGAATTTTATATGATACGGAATTCTCCTCGGGGTTTTGTGTACAGTTGACTACACACACATTAGTGTAATTATTGTCACCTGGTGGTAATAATGCTGAGTTTTTCTAAACAGAAATTCATATTTAGCATTATAAAATATAACCATACTTATAATAATTATTATTATTATTCAATAGTAGTCAATGCAACTTTCATTTATCAACTCTCTGTACTGTATGAATCATGGCTACTGTAACAGGTTACGATTTTACACAGGTTTCATGACATACTCTACAGTACAGAATTTAAATAATAATAATAATATCAGCCAATAAGAAGTTGTCTTATATATGCAAAATCATTACCAACTGCTGTTGAGTAGTTAGAATAATATTAACGATAGTTAAAGTTAAGTGTTGGTTATTTTAAACAAAATTATGTTGGAAAAATGAAAAAAATCTTAACAAAACGTTAAAAATAAACCAGCTGTTAATTTAACATTTGTTAAGCCAAATTAAACATTACTTGGACAAACCGGCCATAACACTTTTACTTTTTAACTTTGCTCTAGAATATGCCATTAGGAAAGTCCAGGATAACAGAGAGGGTTTGGAATTGAATGAGTTACATCAGTTGCTTGTCTATGTGGATGACGTGAATATGTTAGGAGAAAATTCACAAACGATTAGGGAAAATACTGGAATTTTACTTGAAGCAAGTAAAGAGATAGGTTTGGAAATAAATCCCGAAAAGACAAAGTATATGATTATGTCTCGTGACGAGAATATTGTACAAAATGGAAATATGAAAGTTGGAAATTTATCCTTTGAAAAGGTGGAAAAATTCAAATACCTGGGAGCAACAGTAACAAATATAAATGATACTCGAAAGGAAATTAAACACAGAATACATATGGGAAATGCGTATTATTATTCGGTTGAGAACCTTTTATCATCTAGTCTGCTGTGAAAAAAATCTGAAAGTTAGAATTTATAAAACAGTTATATTACCGGTTGTTCTGTATGGTTGCGAAACTTGGACTCTCACTTTAAGAGAGGAACAGAAGTTAAGGATGTTTGAGAATAAGGTGCTTAGGAAAATATATGGGGCTAAAAGGGATGAAGTTACAGGAGAATGGAGAAAGTTACACAACACAGAACTGCACGCATTGTATTCTTCACCTGACATAATTAGGAACATTAAATCAAGACGTTTGAGATGGGCAGGGCATGTAGAACGTATGGGCGAAACCAGAAATGCATATAGATTGTTAGTTTGGGAGGCCGAGACGTAGATGGGAAGATCATATTAAAATCTGAGGGAGGTGGGATATGATGATAGAGACTGGATTAATCTTGCTCAGGATAGGGACCAATGGAGGGCTTTTGTGAGGGCGGCAATGAACCTCCGGGTTCCTTAAAAGCCAGTAATTACTACTACTACTACTACTACTACTACTACTACTACTATTACTACTACTACTACTACTACTACTTATAAATGACTTTTAGAGAACCATTTTGGTTCACTGCCGCCCTCGCATAAGCCCGCCGTCGGTCCCTAACCTGAGCAAGATTAATTCCATTCTCTACCATCATATCCCACATCCCTCAAATCCATTTTAATATTATCCTTCCATCTACGTCTCGGCATCCCCAAAGATCTTTTTCCCTCCTACCTCCCAAATTAACACTCTGGTTTCGCCCATACGTGCTACATGCCCTGCCCATCTCAAACGTCTGGATTTAATGTTCCTAATTATGGCAGGGGAAGAATACAATGCATACAGTTTTGCGTTGTGTAGTTTTCTCCATTCGCCCGTACCTTCATCTCTCTTAGTCCCGATTATTATTCTAACCACCTTATTCTCAAACACCCTTAATCTCTGTTCCTCTCTCAAAGTCAGAGTACAAATATACTTATATTCATACATGAGGGCTCGCCGTCCTCATGAATAATCAATGATTATAAATAATCACACTGTAGATACCTATTATTGGAGAAAAATTCGTTCCGGCACCGGGAATCGAACCCAGGACCTCATATGTGTATATGTACGTATATATCAATGTTATCAGTAACTCATAAATTGTTGTGAGAAATGGCCACAAAGTCATTTAAATATGCGCTCCTGCATATATGGCTCGAATGTCTTAAATGCAGGTAGTAGGCCATTGGTGATACGAAAGGAGAGTTAGGCCGGCGCGGAACCGTGAATCGGGTCCCGGTATAACTTCGATGGGAGTAGCGCTCAGCGCGCAGAGCTGTGGTGTATGTTTCGACCCGTTGCCGGAACGAATTTTTCTCCAGTAATAGGTAATAAGGTGAGAGTACGACTTAACGCGTTTTGATATGATATTCTTCAATTGAAGGAAACCACGTTTGCGTATGTTAAATTCAATTTATACGCAATATGCATTGAGAATATAAATCTGGGCTGTTATTATTATTATTATATTATTATTATTATTATTATTATTATTATTATTATTATTATTATTATTATTATTATTATTAAATTCATCGTAAGAAAACACTGTTCTGCTTGGCAATTACAGTGCCCGCATGTGTGTGTAATAACTTTAAATGTAGACCTACACATACTTCACAGCATAGTTTCAATCACGCTAGTAGATAGTTGATTAAAGTGTGTTTTATCGTAATATATGCACTTCAGATGTAATATTGTGGGTACTTGTACACTGATCAGGCAGGATAAACATTATTCTGTCCATGACGCAGTTCACTGTTATTGTCGGTACACTTCAATCCCAATGGATGAACAATATTTGACCGGTCATTTGAGCTGGCACTAGATTAAGACATTATTATTATTATTATTATTATTATTATTGTTATTATTATTATTTTATTTTTATTTTTTTTTTTATTTTACAAAAGTCTCATTTCATTGATATTCTCGGAGAGTATTTGTTGGTTGGTGGGTAAAATGATTCAATGTAACGTTTTTTGTGTGAAATCCCAGGTAATGTACAGTAGCTTTGGTATATAGTCATGCTATAATCCCGATTTGTGCTTCTATAGGTCTTGATTGAACCTGATGCGATGCTTATAGTATTGCAGCTGCACGTATCCTATACAACATGTGACCATGATTTTATCAGTCACTCGCACAAACCCAGTTTTTTTTTTTTTTTTTTTACTTGCAAGGCTATGTATTGCACACTGTTCTTCCCCTACTTCTTGTCCGCACAGTACTTTAATCGCTGCAGCTTCCTCCATCGTACCCACAAGGTAGAAAAATAGCACCATCAGTGCATCATTTGTTGGACAAAATGTGCCTCACGCCGAGAGCTGTTAGTTTTTGTGCCCGTGACCGTTTCTCACGCGTCCTGTTTTATTCTGGAAACATCATATAATTTACTCGATTTTAAACAATATTCAGGAGTCGGGCCTGGGGCATTCATTTATCGAGGCACGCAAACTAGGAGCTGAACGAGCGAGTCAAGGCCACGCTGGAAAGGTAAAGGTGAACGAAGTCGGGAAAGCGTTTTGTCTGAGGAAGGAGTCGCCGTGTTGGCCGGATCGCATGTGCTGTTAGCGAGGGGAAAGGTAGAAGAGAAAGAGCAATGGCCATAATAAAAGGGAAAACAACAAGTAGAGCGTGCACAGAAACAGCTGAAAGGTGATGTCCTTCGGTAAAGAATGATGATGTTCAAATATATGGAAGATCACGCACAATCTTTTCCTTTTTTCTCTCAAAGAACTAGTTCTGTGAATGAGGAAAATGGAAGGACGTGACAATTGTAAGGGCGACGAAAGAGAGAGACAAATAAATAAAATGGCGGTAAGGATATAATGATATAAACAGATTTTCTAAGTCAGTTACGGAGAATAGTATTATTAGTTTATATGTACCGGTACTGTATGTATACTGTTATCGAAGAAGCACAGAATGCTAAAATGTTGTGGCACGTCCTCCGTTAGAATCTTCATACTATGTTGACTTTTTTAACTATTGAAGAATTCCTTCATTCTGCGGCCCTGCGTTGTGATCATAATTGCAGTAAGATACTGACAGTGTATTAAAACTCGTATTTAACTCATTCGATGTGAAACACGTTCACTGCTAAGGAGTAAACGGTTAGCATTTCTGACCGTGAAACGAGTCGGGCCCGGGTTCAGATCCTGGTTGGGATGGTTGAGGTTTTTCCGGGGTTTTCCCTCAACCCACTAAGAGCAAATGTTGGGTAACTTTCGGCGCTGGATCCTGGGTTCATTAAGCGGGCATTATCACCTTCATCTCACTCAGACGCTAGATAACCATAGCAGTTGATAAAGCGTCGTAAAATAACCAATTAAAAATATGAAACGCCTTTTCCGTTCCCTACTTCGTATGTAGCGTTTGATTCTAAATATTTTGTCAATGGAATGGAATTTACGGGAAGAGGGCACTATGGCCCAGCACTGGGGCTGTTACTATCTATTGCTCTAACCCTCAAGCTAGGCGCATTCCCAAACCCATACCGGCTGACTACACTAAGGTTCGCTGCGTACCCAGATGTCGAGCAGGCAAGCCCCCACGTCCCTAGGCCAGCCCCCTCCGTGCTTTGCCAGCCGGCGATGGGGGAATGCTAGAGAATGATGAAATGCACAAATGGCGAAGGAAATGATGTAGATGCCTAATGTGAAGAAAAACGGGAGAGCCCCGAGAAAACCCCAACTGCGACCTTGTCCGCCACAAGTGTTACTAGCCTATGGATTTTTCAATAAAAAATCCCAGACTTGGATTGGAACTCGGTCCGCCTGTATGGCAGGTTGGAGTAGGATTACCATCCGTCCGGCAAAAGGAGGACATATCCTCTTTTTTAATTATTTTATTCTGTCCGGCAGGCATTTAAAAATTTTTGAAATGTCCAGCATTTCGCATTTCGACTGGAATTAATATGAATATTGAACAATGTGCGATATTATGCATAGAATATCTAAACAAATGGTGAAAACCTATACAAGAATTCAACTGCTTTCAATGGTTGAAGGTGTAGCACATTAAAAAAAAACATAAGATATGATGACCTATTGACAGGTATTGAATTCTTACACTTTAAAAATGTCACACTATTCATGATTCTAATCTGTTTTATCAATTTTATTCTGCAATGTACAAAGATATGCCAATCAAGTTAATTTGGTCAAAGATTTAAGTTTAGATAAACAATGGTGCAAATTCTTCAATTCCAATAGTTCTGCGAGTACTGAAACTTTCTCAGAACTGTTACAAATATGTCGATTCTATTCATTTATCCCAAGTAATAATGGAACTCCTGAGAGAGTAGTTTCCTTAATATCTGCTCAGTGGACAAAAGAACGAAATCGCATGCTAACGGAGACAGTCAAAGGTATCATCATGTCAAGGACACATGTTCTGTGAACAGTTCTATAGTTATTTGTTACAAGATATGTTTGTCTCTTCAGGCTCTTGTGCATAAAGTGGGCTCCACCGATATGTCGTGTACAGATGTAATATTGATCCAGCAACTAGTGAGAAAACTAAGGTGAGCCATTGCTTTTATCTTTAATTTTGTTCATAACAATTTTTAAAAAGTCCTCTTTTTTCAGCAATGTCTTCTTATTTTAGACTTAATGCCCTCCTATAGAATTTCTTCTCATGGTAATCCTAGGCTGGAGGTCTGACCACTCAGCCACCGCAAGAGTCTACTGAAAGTTAAGTTCATATGGGTAGTAAACGGCTGTTGTTATGGTTGTTTCTGTGATTAGCACTGAAGCGTGTCAGTACTTAGATTACAAGGGTATAGCCTAACTATGCTTCATGTTGCTGAATGAATTATCTGCAACGAATAGGATCCAAGGATACAGTAATTCACAGAAATTGAGATTAAGGAGACGACAGAAGATATAAAAAAGTCGATAACGAGTGGGTGTGTGAGTGTGTCAGATGAAGAACTTTTTTTCAGAACCTCAGTCTTAACATCAGAATGCCCAATGTTAATTTGTATGTACAGGATATTATGCAGATTTGATATTTCTGTTCCGTGCCATTTTAGATGAATGAAAAAATCAGTTTTAAATGTAGCGGTGTGCCTATTTGCTCTAGTTTCATGCATGTCCCATTTTCGGAATTTTAATACACGTGAAACATATCACATACTCTACGTACTTAAATTATTACCTCACATTGGAGTACGATCAGTTGTGTCTAATGGATAATTTTCGTACTGCCTACATATATTTCACAAATTATTCAAATATGGAAATAAAAGTTTGACGAAAGATCGTACGAAAAATAGGGATTAGTCATGCAAATTCCCTTTTCCTTACTGTGTCATGAATTTCGTTGAGAAGGAAATAAAACTTTCACGTTAACTTACAAGATTATTTGGTAGGCTATATCGTCGTTGTTCGTGCAAAAACTGCTATGCGCAAAATATGACATTTTTCAGTGGGAAGAGAAAACATATTTATTCTTCTATGGCAGTAGTGCATAGCAGATTGTGAATTCTTACATTTTCGAAAGAAAGAAATAGAATTACATATAGGAGATTTTATTATTTGCTGTATCACTATTTAAGTTATTTAATAGAGCAAAAATCTGAAAATCGTTAACTATGTCACATAGGAGTTATTGCCGGAACAACGACGATATGTTTTCTACTTATTTTTGGAAAACCTTCAATGTTACGAGTAATTTGATGTTCTGAAATTGATAGGTACGAAGTTCAGCCGTTGACTTCCTTCAGCTTTCGTTTTAGCTCTTCATGCAGACGTATAATATATTGTGAAAAATGTAGGCCTACAGTCTGTGTTAAGAAAAAAACATAGAAATTTACATTGCCTTACGTTTAATATATTTTAATCCCTTATTTGCAATATCATTAGGTGATTTAGAATTACATATAGGTCCCTACTAACTAGTTTATGTATTCAGAACAATATTGCCCATTCTCCTCTGAAGTCTTGTTTAAGTTTTTTTTACTATTAGAAAGGGTGTTCTTGAATCAATTTTTCCAGTTTAGCTCGTAAGATTTTCGATGTTATGTAGATTGGTGAATGAGTTGAGTTTTTTCGCTACTTTTGGGCTTCATTAAAGCGCATTTGGGGCATAGAGATAGAACTCCATGTTTTCATTCATGATCTCGGCACTAGAAGAGGTGGTGTGGTCGGCATCACGCCCCAACCGCCTCTTACACTTGGGAAAGATCCGATTGCCAATTTGCTGGTAGACATTTGGCTTCGGACGGTTTTAAAAGTTTGGCAACAAGAAAAATCCCGCCACTACTCCGATATTTAACTCTGGATATCCCATTCTACCAACTGAGCTATACAGCCCTTCCCTTGGTACATAAACAAGTACTGTATATAAAAGAAATTGCTGCCTACACTGAAGTTGTATTAGGCTATATCTTTGCCGGTGACTGACCGTTGAGTTTCAAGTAGCTTTTTCTGATCATGGAAGTACCAAAAAACAAAACAAAAGATATGTGGTTGTCATCATTCCAAAGCTCTAGTCACTTTTTACCTTAGTGTAAGCTGAGCGTTTAAACATCTGTCTCTCACAGATTAGTACAACCTTTTGCTATGTATCTTCCTCTCTCCGTAAACTATTACGTTGCACAAAGGCAGAGATATAACACAGGACCGCGACAAGCATCATGACAAGGATTACGATAAGGATCACAGCTATGGAACACGAAATCACTTTAATAGGAATCACTATAAGGACCACGACTGATCACAAGGAGGATTATGATAGAGATCACAAGGACCACGATTGCGATAAGAACTATGAGAATGACAAGGACCACAACAAGGACAAAGACAAGGAACATGACATGAGCCACGACGAGCACCACGAGAATGAAAGGGACCACGATAGGGATCACAAGGATCAGAATTGCGATAAGAACTATGAGATTGACGAGGACCACTATAGGACCACGACAATGACAAAGACAGGGACCACACTAAATATCTCAACATGGACCACGAGAATGATCACGATAGGGACCACGAGAATGATCACGATAGGAACCACAACATGAACCACGATAAGGACCACGACAAGAACCATGGTAGGGACTAAGACCACGTTAAGTGCAATGACAAAGACAACAAATACCTAATAAGGACCATGACAAAAGCAGCAAGGAAGATGATAAGGACTATTGCAATGCAACAAGGACCACGATAAGGGACATGTCAAAGACAAAAAGAAATCACGACAAAAACAATAAGGATCACGATAAGGACCATGACAAGTAAAACAAGGCTCAATATAAGAAACGCGACATGGACAAAGGCAAGGACCATGATAATAATTACGAAATGAACCACGATAAGAACAAAGTTCACGGTAAGGACCAAGATCACTATACAAAAAGACAACAAATACCACGATAAGGATCAAGATAAATACAAGAACGATAAGGGCCATTGCAGTAACAGGATCATGATAAGAACCACAAAAAAGACAAGTAGCACGATAAACATGACAAGGACAACGTGACCACGATAAGAGCCGTGGCAAAGACAACAAGGATCATAAGATCTACAGCAACAATCACAATAAGGACCACGACATGGATCACGATAAGGATCACAAGTACCAAGACAAGGATAATGACAAGGACCACAACGACAGTGATTCACGTCGTAATACTTAGACCTATCGTGATTCTTGTTGTTGACCTTGTCGTATTCCTTATCATAGTGTTTGTTGTCTTTGTCAGGGTCCTTATGCTGATCCTTGTTGTTTTTGTCGTGATTCTTACTGTGAGCTTTGCATTTGTTGTAGTCCTTATCGCGACGCTTGTTGTCTGTATTGTAGTCCTTATCATGGTCCTTTTTTGTCAGGGTCGTTATTGTGGTCTTGTTCATTATCGTGATCCTTATCTTGATTCATTTCATGATCCTTATCGTGATCTTTGTTGTGGTGCTTGTCGCAGCTCATATTGTGATCCTTGTCGTCGTCCTCGTTTTTGTCCTTGTCGTGGTCCTTCTTGTTGTTATCATGCTCCTACAATTGCCATTTCAAATAATAATGTTTTTCTTCTTTGGTAAATGACTATTGTTCCACACGGTAGATAATGTCGTCCTCAAAGCAGGGTCTTAAGATGCTGAATGGCAGTCTGAGGCGATCACAGATTTACTCGGGATATTTTTTATCGAGCGCTGTGTAACTAATTTTGAGGTGAACTGCGGGTATACTATAGATCTATAGTAGAGGAGGCAAGACCAGTTGTCCTGTGACCTTACATGTGCCGTGGCTAATATCACCAGTGGGTATAGAGGAGGAAGATATATGAACTTTGGTGTCATTAGATTCGTATAATATTAACCAGCATGGAACAAACTCTCTTTCTGATAGTTCATTCTTTTCCCTGTGACACAGCTCATATGCCATATGTCGCCTCCTCATCTATATAGTAGTTACAGAAATTTGTACAATTATAATATTACAAAATTGTGAATTATTCCACATCTTAAAGCTTCAATGTTAATGTAAGATCTATAGAATACAATAAATGAAATGAAATTAAATGAAAAAAAAACTTGATTGAAAGCCTTCTCGAGGAGGGGAAAACAGCACTCTCATTCGCATGTTTCCCCTCTTCCCCGTCTTCAAAAATGGCCTGTCAATATTTTGAATGGGAACTTGCGTGAGGTGAGACTAAAAAACTGGATATATATGTCTGTCCCTCCATCTTATCTCTGTGACTGATAAGGTTAATAGCCTATTTAAATGTAGTTATTTAAAATCAGTTTTTTAATGCTGGTTGTTAAAGCATTTTATATTTTTTAGTTTCATTGTAATTGTTAGTTTTTAGTATATATGCATTTACACTGTGTATATATACACTATGTATATATGTATAATATATAAATGATTTAATTGCATTCATTAGATTAACGTTTATAATATTATAATTTGTAATTTTGTATTGTCTGTGATCATTAACACTTAATCTCAGGACTCTGTAAAACTATATTTCAACGTTATTGAGATAAAAAAAAATCGTTATTTTTTGCAGTTCTTGAAGTGAATTTCGGAACGTTGCTAGCAACAAACCAAATAGCCTGAATTTAAGTAACTCAGATATTCGTTATCTTGTGTATCAGTGCTCTGGTCTCCGTTCATGCGCAGTGTCTTACATCTGAGACTTAAGAATATTCATCATCTCATTCCTTTTTTTGGGGAACTGTACATAAAATGTTGCATTAAGAATTAATTATGAGTTCTTGGAGAAAACAGTTGGGTTGCCATCGTCTGTTAATCTCTGCTGTCCTGTAACATGACATGCTATCCAAGGCCGTCCACTCAAAACAATGTGCCAGCTTAGTCAGCACTATCTCTTTAAGTCCGGATACTCAATTTTTGGATAATCTTTTGGATTGGCTTGACACGTTTATGAGAGCTGGAGGGGTTCATACACTTAATGTACAAGTCGAGCAGGTGATCTGGACGGCATTCGTGAATCCGACACTGACATTTGGGCCATCCTACCTCAGCTCCTGGTAGAGCGAGGTCTCATTCGCATACGAGTAGCCTGATAAGAGCCCCAGGGACTCGGAGCCCCAAGTCCTTTCTATTGAAAACCGGTAATACAAGACCCCCCAGTCTATTTTTACTATTGCTGGTGATAGCTGAAATTAGGGGAAAGTAAAGAGTGTTAGTGGAGGGAAAGTGGAGTACCCTGAGAAGAACCCTCTGTAACGTCTGCTTTGTGCGCAAATTCCATCACGACCAGGCTCGGGATCGAACTTGGGCCGTCTCGATGGGAAACCAGTGCGCAAACACTTAAAAGTCACAGATGCAGTTTCGATAATCTTTTATTAAAGCTTATATTTGGCAGACTTACAGTTATTACGGCAGCTTGTCTGCTATGGAGCTATGTGTGCGCAATTTAAGAAGAGTTTTTTTTACCGATATAACTCAGTTGGCAGGCGCATTTGCCTGCTGACCCGAAGCTGTGCTTCGATATGGGCTCGATTTCCGCTAGGACTGATTATCTGGTTGGGATTTTCCGAGGTTTTCCCCAACCGTAAGGCAAATGTCAGGTAACGTATGGGAAATTCTTGGCTTGTCTCGCCAAATACTATCACACTATCATCAATTCCGTCGCCGGTATTGTTGATACAGCTTTGTTAAATAACCAACTAATTTTTAATAGAATTTCGACATACAGTATACTTATTAATAGATTCTTTGTTGGGTACGCAAATGAGTTATTGTAAATATTGTACTTTATTGTAGCAATAGATAGAGAATAACTAACTGCCCGTAAAAATGATAGTGAATTGTGTGAATCGTGTTGCACACCCTTCTTTTTCTCGTTCATTCTCGACGATAGCAGTGAAGATACTTATGAGACAGCATTGCGAAGAAACGTAAGTAGCCTGCAGTCTGTATCAGAAGATATCGAATGAAAGTTGTTGCTTGCTTCGTCGCGACATTCGGGGAAACGTCGTTGCATGAGCTGCTTGAGAGAACACAATGGGCGGCAGGTGATGCTACTGCTACAGTGTTCCTGGAATGCACAAAGTGATATCGCGCTGTAATACTGTTCCTGTGCGTTATAATCGCTATTAATCAACTCTCCCTTCCTTTTGTGTACAGACAGTGACCGACTAGCTTGAATCCTTTCTTAATTATTTAATATTAAGAAACAGAAATTATATACTCAACTTTCACAATTCTTTGTGTGCGGATCTGTTTCGTAAGTGAAACATAGCCATCATCGTCATGGTTATGGTTATCAGTAACATTAACCATCAAGATATAGGCTTTTCTAATAATCATTTCAGTTGTGTGCCTGGACGTTTCCCAATTTCTTAATCGTATCGTCCATTACTTTTTTAATCTTTGCATTTAATATCGTCAAACACACTATAAAATAGTTATTTTTATAGTTGCATTTCCTTTTACCTGCGAGTTTTGGTTGTAGTTCCTGTATTATATATATATATATATATATATATATATATATATATATATATTTATATATATATTTTCCTTTCTTTTACGATCCTATAGTGCGTGGCGGGCTGAAATGTCCCCCCCCCCCTATTTCAGTCGTTCTTAGTCTTCGTTTATCATCTTCTTTCAAATTCTGTATCCCACTTATATAGGTCTGTTAGTATGGATACTATTGTGTGTTGTAGATTTCATTCTTAATTTATTTTAAACACAAATATTTTTTGCGTGTTGCCTATAATGTCAAGTATCCGTGGTTAGATTCCTGATGAACTTCTTTTTCGTTCTTAAAGGGTTTGTCACATCCTTGAAATCAGCCATCGGCAAATTTGTAGGCCTACTCACGATGACATTACTTAACGCAAGCCGCAATACATATGAGGTAATATCAGTCGAAGAGTATAGAGCACTCCGTTTTTTTTTTTTTTTCTTTTTTCTTAAAAAGGTTGACAGGTTATATCATTTTTTTTCTCCTTTTTCGTTTCTCTCTTTTTTCTGTTTTTCGTTTTCTTAAACTAGTACATACACAACACTCATTCCCGAGGCAGGACTCGAACCCACAACCCTTCGGACCAAGCGATAGAGACATGCAGTGCCCCTACCGCTTGAGCCATCCGGGCCGGCATGTTCGGAGCCCAGTGGCGGACTCTCAGCACAAGCATCTGACGTAGACTACACAATAATGATTTATAGGTGGACAAATTATATTTTATTTCACCTTAATTTTTATTGTGCCTCAACAACCTAGGAAAATACGTCACATTTTGCCACTCTTAATAAATTTTCGTCTGTTAGTCACGATCTTTGTTTAAATTTTACAAGTTTTCATTCAGAAAACAATTGTTCGGAAATATACTGAATGTAGAGCCAAGTAGCGGCAGACGAACTAAGATAGGACTAAAGATATTTTTCTATGGAGAACATTTTAAATAAATCTAAGCTAGTCTGGTGTGTTATACAATAGCAATAATTTATGTTCTCACTTATTTACAATTCTTAATAACACGTTAGTCTACATAGTAGATTTTTGAAGTCATATTTCGAGTCCTGTCTGTTACTACAGATACAAATTACTTTAAATGTTAAATGTTATGTTTTATTTAACGACGCTCGCAACAGCAGAGGTTATATCAGCGTTGCCGGATGTGCCGGAATTTTGTCCGAATTTTGTCCCGCAGGAGTTCTTTTACATGCCAGTAAATCAACTGACATGAGCCTGTCGCATTTAAGCACACTTAAATGCCATCGACCTGGCCCGGGATCGAACCCGCAACCTTGGACATAGAAGACCAGCGCTATACCAACTCGCCAACCAGGTCTACAAATTACTTTATATTCAGACTCATTTCTTCTATATATCTTCTTCATGCTTGGAATAATTCTTCTCATGTTATATTCCCTTCAAGTGCAAATGGCATCGAGCAAATATTCTTATACAGAGAGATCTTTCGTAACTCCACTGGTGAACATTACCAGTTCCACTGTCCCTATCAATATCTGTTTTTCAACCTAAAGCGATAAAATAGACCACATTTTGATGCATCTTTGATTTCATTAGTCGTTCAGTTAGTGTTTCAGTATCCCTTATCCTCCTTTGTATTGTCCATGGGGATAATTTCATATTGTTAATATCAAGTTATTCGGGACAAATAATGTTAGCAACTTTATTCAGACATGTTTTAATGAACTCTCCTTTATTATAACTAAAGCACGGACTTGATTGCCCGCGTTCATAAGTTACCTGCGCTTGGATAGTGTGGTGTATGCCTAGCTTCTTGTGTGGTGGGAGGGGAAGATACGGACGTTCCCTCCGTTGTACAGGTTCAGTGCGGTGAAGGACAAAGTTGCACCTTTACATGACAGCGTTGTTGTAAATAAATGCATTGTAACACATCCTTAGAACTTTAATAACATTATATTATTAATAAAATGCAATACTGTACAACAGTTTTCATTTATGATTCACTTATTGATGCGTCCACAGTTCCATTACAATAAATAACAACACAGTTCCGTAAAGTATCGAAAGAAAACCTCTTCGCCTATCACTCAGAAACATTTTGAACTGAGAAAATGTGCGTTCCGCATCGCAAGACGTGAGTGATGCGAAACGAAAGTATGAGCTGTCACACGTATCATCTGAGGGCTCGCCATTAACCGACAAAGTATCTCTTATTTCACACATTGCTGAAAATCCACAGTTCTTTTTCAACACGGTCCCAAATTTCGTCTTAACCGGTTCCAAACTTGGATGTGATTTTGCTTCACACAGACTTTGGTACAAATGTTCTATGAGTTGGAGGCCATTGGTCATTTCGAGGGTTGACGGTCTACACGTGCCCGACCGATTGCTCTACGTATTGAGAATGCGTCGAGACGCCGTACCCATCGCGAGTGATGTGGACGTGACGTCACTCTCGGTATAGACCTTGTGCAGACAACTTGTATCGCGGCAGCAGGCAATGAAAAAGCAACGAGGTCCACGCTTTAATTATAACACTTCAATGATTTTGCGATTTCCAAAGAAATAACATAACTTGCATGATGTTTCTTTAGACTCATATCTTGTTTCATCATATTTTAGTATCGAAACTATTATTTGAGTTTAGTCTTTTTTTATTTTTAATTGCTTCGCCGCGTCCAGTCCAAAAAAAAAAAAAAAGAAAAAGAAAATTATTTTTATCTAAATTATATACATTTCCGTTGGATATATTCATGCTTACCTATGATATCGTGATAATCATTATGGCATGTGTCACAATGTCGTCCGATGTTTGATTAATAAGTGCCTATTAGAATTTTAGAACACACGAGGCATCTACATTGCCACCACGTGCATAACAAATACTGTTTCTCCCATTCTTCCTTAAACACACGTTTCCGAACAGACGTTGAAAGTTTTGAGAAAGAAGCAATCTAAATCTAAGCAATTGACCCGCCACTGATAGATGCTTAAGTACTGGAGTTGTATGGGAAGTTGGATGGAAGGGACGGTGTGAAGCAAAGACAGTTTACTGCGCTGCCCCTGTGACGTCACTATTGCTAGTGGTCACGATTACATTTTTGCCGATCCTTGCCCTAAATATTTAAATGTATGGTCTTATAAGTTTCATTGTGATTAAAATTAGATCCTTTTGGATCTTCACACAAGAAATAATGCCGTAAAAAGAAAGACAGACTGCATACGTACATGCTGCGAAAAATATGTTTGAAGTTCTACTTCACGCAGTATTAATAGTCTGAGCAATAGAATACGTATAACACATGTCATAAGGTTAATATATAATAGCCTACGTTTATAAAACCTCGAAACTTTTTTGTCACAAACCAAACGTAAGATTTCAGCGTTTTGAATGCTCTGTTTTCAATTCTCTTCATGAACAGTGTTATGCAAGCGCACTCAGTTCAGGCTTATCAATGGAAATGGATGTAATACAGATGAGGAGGCGAGACCTGGCATGTGAGCTGTGCGAGAGGGGAAAGAATGATCTATCGAAAAGAGAGTTTGTTCCAGGATAGTTAATATTATACGAATCTACCGACACGGAAGCTCATCTCGACTAAAACCTATCTTCCCCCTTCTGTGAGGGCGGTGGTACGATCATCCACTCCTCTTTATCTTTCTTATATTGGCTGCTTTCGCCAGGTGGACGGCACATTGAAAGGATTGGGTGTGCGCAGTGGAAGACTTTTAGAATGAATAGTGTGAATTTGTAAAACAAATATAATTAACAATAATAAGTAACAATGTACATAAATGAAAAATGAAATAACAATAAACATGAAATAGATGAGTGAAAATAGGACAAACTAATCTGAAATGATATCGCCAGGATATGTAAATCATGTAAGTATCACAAGGCTTAGGCCAACACACTTATAAGTGATTAAACCATCTAATATGGCCGTCTCTCGACCATCAGTGACTAACTTATTAGCCATATGTTCATGAACCACTCTTTATATATATATATATATATATATATACATAAACTATCTGAGTATGAATCTTAACACAACACCCAGCCAGCACATTAACTTAATACATGATCCATTCGACCATAGATACCACTCAGTCTGACTAACCAAACTAAAAATACATGTACACTCAATAAGAGACAAACTCTACCCAGCATAAGGCATTACATGACAGATCACTATACATTACCCATTGCACATATTGCTCACATAAACTGTGCAAATAGCACTAACACAAATCTCTGCACTTTACAAAATGAATACCCAACGGAGAGAGAGAGGGATGGAGACAGATGCACGTAATAAGTAACGGACGATAATTCCAGTTTCAAGGATCATTTAAATAGCAACTAAACTCAACGCACATGATAAGAAAATAGCGGCGAAGGAAAGCAACAGTCAAAATGGAGCAGGAAAAAACACTAAAACCATATGTGAGACCGTAATCGCTGCCTTATCACTCTAACCGTCTCGGAACATGAACTCACATTTCAAATCATATCTCCTTACATAATTCCCAATACAATTTACTTCAAACACATATATCTCACAAATATGTTACTCGATGCAAATACTAAAACTTGCCCCCAAGACATGTCACCAGCAAGCGATGATTCAAACTACGATCCACTAAAATCCCAAACACACACGACGCAATATAACTACTCCACTGATCTATCTCCAGCACGTACAAAGCCCGAGTCACGTTGTCTATATCTGCCGCGTACCGGAACCCAAGTGACGTTCCGTGTATCCCCGTTAAAACAGGTAAACTCTCTCCCCCTCTATCCTCGTGAGACGTAATGACCCGGCCAATAGGATTATTTGGAAAGAACAAATGAAGGGATTGATAGCGCTATCTATTCTGTGACGTCTGAGAACGCTCTGACGGATGAAGTGACGTACTAGGTAAACGGCCGTGGTAGTAGGCACGGTTCACTTCATACTTATCTATTGGTGATATCGCCACGGCAAATGATACGGTCACAAGACAGGTCTTGCCTCCCGTAGTATACATAATTCAATATATATATATATATATATATATATATATATATATATATATATATTTCAAGAACTCGACCAAAAGTAGACCAAGTAGACACACACACACACACATACACACGGTCTTACTAATAAACCGTACATATTTTTTACATGAGACTTATGCAGAGTTGGGACAGAAAACGTTACTAATAAACCATGCTTAAGCGATGGATTACCTCAGATTGAGGTTCTGCCTGATAGGTATGTCTATTATCAAGCATTAAGCCTATATCCCACTTGGCGATATGTGTCAGAAGAAAAATGGTTTGTATGCATCGGAAGTCTAATTAATTAGTGTAATATGTAACTAGTCATGGAGCGAGAAAGGACTGGCCACCCTACGCCATTATCTTCTGACTTAGTTGCCTCATGAGTGATCCTTATTGGTGTCAATTGTGAGGTTCAATACAGCAGACTAAACAAACAAGCGAAGGATGTATAAGCAGTGTGTAACTATACATGGGAATTGCTTTCCTATAATCATACGCACGAAATCCCCTGTTAAAGCTTTGTATAACATCTCTGTTCGTATCGGTTGTCATTTTCTAATGATGGCTCTCCTATCACAAAACGAATCAAGAACATGTACTAATTAGAATAACATTGCTGTAGCTGTACTCTTTGATCAAAATATAGCGTAGTAAGCGTTCAGGCCTAGTTGTACTATCGCTACTTTTTGCGGCACACTAGCGCACACTATCTGATGCAATAAAGAATCTCGGCTAATGTTACCTTTTGTAATAAAATAATAACGAAAGTATGAGGTAATTCTCAAACAGTAGTATTGTTACTGACGTATGTAGTGATTATGAGTTAGAATTTATACACGACTTATATACAAGCTATTCACTGTACAAGCATAAGACAGTTAAACGTTCAGTATAAGATATATTAGGCCTATTATGATGTACCGAAGTACATATTATGATATTTCCGTGCAGATATTCTGCTTCATCATATGATGAAAGATGAGTGGAACGGAGAAAAAATCTCTCTGCCACCGGGATTTGAACCCGTGTTTCAGCTCTACGTGCTGACGCTCTATCCACTAAGCCACACCGGATTCCCATCCTGATGTCGGATCGAATCCTCTCAGTTTAAGCTCCACCTCTTGGGTTCCCTCTAGTGGCCTACCCTCATGCACTGCGTCATAGATGTATGACAGTAGGACAATGTCCACAATATCATAAATGTACTTCGGTACATCATAATAATATATGATATGCGTGACGGCGCTTATTCCGTCGGATCGCGGCCACTTAGTTACTCATAACGAGTGCACCTCTGCACATGTGTGGATATTGTCCTATTGTCATACATCTATGACGCAGTGCATGAGGGTAGGCCACTAGAGGGAACCCAAGACGTGGAGCTTAAACCGAGAGGATTCGATCCGACATCGGGATGGGAATCCGGTGTGTCTTAGCGGATAGAGCGTCAGCAAGTAGAGCTGAAAACCCGGGTTCAAATCCCGATGCCGGAGAGAATTTTTCTCCGTTCCACTCATTTTTCATTATTCTGTATAAGACTTTTTATTAGTAAGACCGGCAGTGTGTGTGTATATGTATTAGTTGCCTCATGAGTGATACATATCACTTGTGGGGCCAGAACTGTCTTCGGACAGTTGACTAAATAACAAACGACACATACATTATACGAGTACAGTATATAAATTTTTTTAATTCAACGCACAATGAAGAATTTTAGTACTTCAAAAAATTCTATTTTATCTGCTTTTAGTCGAGTTCTTGAATATATTACGAAACTTAGATTGTAGCAGTATTGTTAAAATTACTCTTACAGTGGCTATCAACCATTTTTTCTGCTTTTATTAATTCCGGTTTCGACATTTTATCCCGATACCACATGAATATAATATCTTGTAATGGTAAATAATTCGAAGAAACAACTCGAAACATTTAATGAAGTTACAGCAAGTTTAGATGCTTTAGATTTTATAGTTGCTTGCAGTTTACACATTGCGTACTTAGAAGGGGCCAACTCGATTACTGTATTAGAGGAACGTTTACTCCATTGCAAAATTGAAACTGATTTAGAACCTGTTCATACGCATTTAAAAATGTAAACGTAGGTGCATATTACAAAGCTGAGCACGATATTGTTCAGGTGTGATCATAACACAAGCAAATCGTATACCTACTATTTCTGGTAAAGGATGAGTTGACTTCTATTGTAGTACATCCCATATTTAATTGAATTCGGAACATTGAATCTACAAATGAAATGTTACGGTTAAAAATACAGAGTTAAAATACAGAGTTCGAATTTTATGTATTATAACATTATTATTATTATTATTATTATTATTATTATTATTATTATTATTATCATTACTACTATTATTACTATTATCATCATCATCATCATTACTCCGAGTACTACTACCACCATATTATATCTGCCGTTATGTCCTTAATAGCACGCATCTGTAACCCAAGTGACTTAGGGCGGAGAATAACAGTTCTGTAAATTTGCTAGATTATAAAATACGTAGTTTATAAATACTGATATCGTTATTACCATAAAGTTCGACAAAACTCTTTAAAGATCATAATAGCTATATTGCATGTGAGAGATTATTCTGGAATTGGCAGCTGAAACTTGTGAAAGTAAACACGTGTAATCATCGTTATGAACTACACGATTTAAGCCAGCTTCTTTGTTAGCTTTAACAGAGTTCCGTTTGGTTTAATATTGGTCTTTTCAGCGCTCATTAGGTTTGACAACATAACATTTATCTTCATGTTTATAGTTTTATATTTTAAGAACGAACCATTGTGTTTGCATTCTCAATATATGATGTCTTTTGAATGTGTATTCCGAAATTAAACCTGTAGTACTTACCTAGGCCCCTTATGGCTTTTAAGGAAGCCGGAGGTTCATTGCCGCCCTCACATAAACCCATAGGTTGCTATCTTGAGCAAGATTAATCCAGTCCCTACCATCATATCCCATCTCCCTCAAATCCATTTTAATATTATCCACCCATATACGTCTCGGTCTCCGCAAAGGTCTTATTCCCAACTAAAACTCTATATGCATTTCTGGATTCCCCCATACGTGCTACATGTCCTGCCCATCTCAAATGTCTGGATTTAATGTTCCTAATTAGGGCCTATGTCAGGTGAAGAATAAAATGTATGCAGTTCTGCGTTGTGTAACTTTCTCCATGCTCCTGTAACTTCATCCCTCTTAGCCCCAAATATTTTCTTAAGCACTTTATTCTCAAAACCCTTAACCTCTGTTCGCCTCGCAAAGTGAGATTCCAAGTTTCACAACCATACAGAACAACCGGTAATATAATTGTTTTATAAATTCTAACTTTCAGATTTTTTGAGGGCAGACTGGATGATAAAAGCTTCTCAACCGAATAATAAGACGCAAATCCCTTATTTATTCTGCCTTTAATTTTTCTCCCGAATATTATTTGTATTTGTTACTCTTGCTGCAAGATATTTTAATTATTTCACCTCTTCAGAGGATAAATTTCCAATTGTTATATTTCCATTTCGTACAATATTCTGGTAACGAGACATAATCATATAGTTTGTCTTTTCGGGATTTACTTCCAAACCGATCGCTTTACTTGCTTCAAGTAAAATTCCCGTATTTTCCCTAAAAGTTTGTGGATTTTCTCCTAACATATTCACGTGATTCGCATAAACAAGCAGCTGATGAAACCGTTCATTTCCAAACCCTCTCCGTTATTCTTGACTTTCTTAATGGCATATTCTGGAGCAAAGTTAAAAGTAAAGATGATAGTTCATCTCCTTGCTTTAGCCCGTAGTGAATTGGAAAAGCATCAGACAGAAACGTGCCTATACGGACTCTGCTGTACGTTTCATTGAGACATTTTAATTAATCGAACTAGTTTCTTGGTAATACCAAATTCAAGAAGAATGTTAGGCTATATAACATTTCTCTCTTAATCGAGTCATATGCCTTTTTGAAATCTATGAATAAACGATGTACTATACCCTTATACTCCCATTTTTTCTACAATATTTGTCGAATACAAAAAAAAATCTGATCAATAGTCGATCTATTATGCCTAAAACTACACTGATGATCCCCAATAACTGCATCTACATTTGGAGTTAATCTTCTCAAAAGAATATTGAACAAAATTTTGTACGACGTCAACAAAAGTGATATTCTTCGAAAGTTACTACATTATTATATCTATAGGCTAGTACTTTTAATAATTAACGTATATATTAATTTCTTTGATATTCTAGTAAAGTACATTCAGCCAGTATTCAATGTAATTTCACTTCATTTTTAACAATGTTTGTACAGTAGGTTGGGTCAGATTCTAAACCAGTGGTGTATGAAAATCTGATATTGCTTCTCTGTTTAGTAAGGTCCGTAATAGCTGTACCTTGTAAATTGTGTATTTACATTAATTTCATCAATTTAATTCGCCATCGTCATTGTACTTTAACAGCAAATCTACTCTAAGATTCTTCCGTCTTTCTCTTTTGTCCAAGTTGTTATATTGTGATTTTAAGAAATAATTGCTGCATGTGGTAGAATTACGAGAATAGCTGTGTCCTTATGTTATTTAAGTACAATAGGATCACGTAATTTCCGTCGTTTTTAAAATACTCATTGTTAACTTGTTATGATCGGTTCATTTCGTCGTTGTTCCTGCTATAACTCCTCTGTGCAAAGTATAAAATTTTTCAGTAGGAAGAAAAAGACACATTTACTACTGCTATGGAGTCATTCCACGTCAAATCGCACAAAATTATACAAATTTTGACCTTCATATTTCTGATTTCATGTATATTTTTTTACCAACTCTATGGGTCTAAGAAACCAACGAGTGTATTTTTATTTCCTCCTAAGTCCACAATGTTTTTAAAATATTGCAAGTTAGAATTCGTTAAAAATGTCGCACAGAGGATATTGATGTTAAAAATTAAAAACAGAAATGGATTTAAAAGCTTAAAGTACTGCCGTTTGTTAAATATTTACTCACTAATTTTAATATAATTATTACAAATATTTTTTATGATTTAATTTTTAAAAGTTAGATATAAATCTGAAATAGCCGCATTAAAAATCTAAAAAAATGTCTGCGCACCTCGCAACTATAGAAACCACTTACTATCTCTCGTGTAGTCCGGATTTGTGCGAGGCGGGCCTCGCACGCGTCGGTTCAGAAAAACCATGGCTTTAGTGTAGTTAAAGATAGTTGTCAATACAATGCTCTAACACATTAAGAACTAGCATTTATACCTGATTATATGCCTCATGGTAAGAAAATAATGATTATTTATTAAACATAAAATCCATGAACAAAACACTGGAATATGTGATGTCATTGGCTTTTATTTTCAATTAGGCTATGTTACGAATTTTCTTTTTCATTTCTCATTGTGAAGAATTTTCCTCTTCAGCTATTACATAAATTATAGAAATGCTTAAGTGTAGATCATAATGTGCTATGTAGATTTATTAAGTGATAGTCGTGCATGCCAAGTATGAGCAAGTACAGCAAAATATATCTCACGTCAAATTAGTCTTTCAACAATTCTGTTGCAATCCTCAGTGAGGCATTGGCATTGTATTGTAATAGGCTGCAGGATACGTGCTCGAGTTGTGGTTTACGTAATACCGATTACCATCATTCATAATGTCCTACCAGACTGTGCTATTAGAAGTAAACATACTCTTTAATCTTCCTTCTTTGTTGGACGTTATCTTAGTCTTATCGATAAGACCATGAAAATGGAAAGGTATTGTCATACATTTCCGTCAAGATGTCGAAATAAAGTTTTTGGAATCTCATATTTCTCCTTGCTTCGTCTAATAAGTAAATAAAGTTACTTTCGTTCACCGTTGTGGAATCGTAGTTAGTATGTTTGACTCCGAAATTAGCGGTTACAATAGGCCTCTTCTTCTAAGTTCATATCCTTGCAGGGATAAATTGTTCCCCCCCCCCCCCCAAGATTTTTCCTCAGCCAATTCGAAGCAAATGTTGAGTAATTTCGTCGTTGATGCCTCGGGCTCATTTCACCATAATTAATTTCGTCTTCATTTAACATCATTTAATCGTTACATGTCAAAAATAGACGCAGCAAGATATGGACCTAGTAGATTTAAATACCATTGCCTTGCACACATATGGTTCTTATTTGAGAAGGTTTCACAACTCTCACGGAGATGGGGTGGCGTTAAACGCGGACTGAGAGTTGTTTAAGCTGAATTGATAGACGAAGTCAAATAGTGAATCACGATACTTAAAGGAATGCGATCCTACAGACTTTAACAATCATCTCTATGATATGAGCGATAATCACAATAAGTCTAAGGCGGCGGTATAAGTCTTCGGTCCTCTTTGGGAGGGAGGGATTTCTCTAACCGGAGAATAGCAATGGGGGATAGACCTACTGATTTAATTAAGTAGCATACATAAGAAGAAGTGTATTATGCATTCCACTCCTATCGCAGGTATGTTTGCTAAAATCAGACCGCATTCTGGTAAGTATTCTGTTTCATTAATTGCTACCATCTATCGTTTGAGCTACGCAACAAAGCAGAATGTCAAAATTATAGAATAATTAGCTTTGCTGATCACGTCTTATTATAAATTGTATGCGAAAATAATACCAAAACAAGTAACAAAATTAGTAGACACTATTATAACACGTACAGGGATTGAACATTTGTAGTATCACAATTGACGGAAAAACGAAGAAAATATAACCTCTCGACATTCTTTGCATTTATTGACTACGAACAATCTCGACAACATAAATCGAAAATTTAAAAAGATAGTTAGCGTGGAGTATTCAACGCCTATATAAAGAAAACTGAATGAAAGTAGAATGTAATACTAGTCAGTAAAGGAGGTATTGGTCGCGCGCCGTAGCGTCGTGGTCTAATGTAGGGTACTTAGAGTATGCTAAAATATCGTGGTCTAAGGCATCATGCCTAAGACTCGTGTTATGGAATGCGCGCTGGTTCGAGTTCTCGTGGGGAAGAAATTGTCTCATGAAATTTCGGCCTGTGTAGGCCTACAGGATAGGTCCACACCCAGTATCGTAATGGATTTGAGAAGTTGCGAAAGGCAGGGAAATTCGGTTACGAAAACCAATTATGATGGCTGGGGTTCATCGTCCTAACCACACGATACTTTCTTTCTGGTTGGATGATCGTTCACCTCTGATGAGACGTGAACGTGAGGCCAGGACCCGGCTGGTCAGTCTGGGCCCATAAAGGGCTGTATCATTAATAACGTGATAAGTAAGTTAATTTTTGCGAATCGCTTAAACGGGTAATGATGAATTATGTGCTTTCATGATAATTAACATTTTCTGCAGTGTGATTATTCTTTCTCTGTATTGTATATATAAAGATAAAGCTAATAGGAATTTTCAACCAGTCCAACACTTCCCTTCTGGTGGGTAGAATAATATTGCATTTCTTCTGTCCTTTACTCGGGTGATAGCGGTGTACAACAAAGGATGACATTAGCAGAAATTACGTACCTACCATTTTTATTGTCTTGTGTAAATACCTTGGAGATATACATAGATATTCTCAAGTCGTGAAAATTTGTATGGGATAACCGACATTGTGAATGTCCGCATACCAGTGTTCGTTATTACCGAAATATAACGAATTCGCCATTATGCAACTTAAGTTCAGTGAAGCGTATGTAGCAAGGTGATTTCTCACAATAGAAAGTGGTTGTTAACTTATTCCATTTGGTACAGACTTGACCTTCGGACATATTAAATTGCCAGTAGGAACCAAATGAAGTTCATTAAATGTTTGTACCGACATTTAACTCAGAACTGCTTAGAGTAATGCATGCGGAAGTGTAATGTTGTAAGTGCCCTTAAGCGTACTTAAGACTGCGTTGTATAGGACTTTTATTGCACCCGAGCTATTTAACATAAGACCAAAACTGGGCACCGGGAAATAACGGTGCATGCACTTCGAGAATGATGGCGAGGGAAAGGTGAACAAAGAGGACAAGTTAGTAATATTACTGGTTTTTATTATTTTCTAGCACAATAATAATTGTACTTATTTAGTGTTGACTATCAGACTTTTACTACGCCATACTACTTTTGACCAGTAAAACGGTACGAAACGACATATTTCAACCAATCATAGCTGCTTATCCTACAATTTTTATCACCTCCCTAGCATTTGTTTGTGTTTATTACCATTTGTTTCTTTGTTCACCAACATTGTACTTTCAATAGTTGTACCTTTTAAAATTATTCATGTTTATTTCATCATCCTTAATTAAAACGTTTCTGTCATTTATCTTATTTGTATTATTTAGGTGATGTTATAGTTTCTGCTGTATGGATTATAAAGAGTAACGTATCGGAGATTGTTTAATATATAGTGATAATTAAAGTGGCATGCATCTGTTTTAATAAAAATGAAACTGAATCAACAAAGCCTTCTTGACTAGTAATCGTCCATAGAGTTCAATAAAGATTGTATAGTTGGCACAACTGGTAACAAGAGAACAGCTGATCATGGCACACTACTACCATCTAGCAGAATATTTATAATGATGAAATGGTTCAATAATATATTTTCAAGATAGTTTAGTATTTTACTAAGTCAATTAATATTTATTGTATTAAAGTACCCTACTTTATATCTTCTAATCTTTATATACTTTTTTCTAATCGTGTAATAGTTAACTAATCCCATTCGAGTTTTGATTTTCTGTAGATAAATCAAAACCTCTAGTGAGATTACTCTAGATAAAACAACTGAATTTCTTTATACACATATAATTATAATGGAAACATGTGTGGTCTCTTTTAAAAGTTTAATAATGCAGTTGCAAAACTCCTTGCGACTCTATTATTCTGTTCACAAAGATTAAGTGAAATTGTTCTTAAAATGTATATTTTTTAAATACAATTAAGCATGACTGAACGAGGCGCTTAGTAAATGCACTTTAATAATATAGTTTTAAATTTGACTAATCTTTTCCGGTTCTTAGATGTCTTTTAAACTTGTCTTAAATTTTAATGCATTGTGAAAATGATCGTGAAATTTTGTTTTATTTTTGCTTTAAAATTTAACGACGCTGTATCAAATACGAGGTTATTTAGCGTCGATGGGATTGGAGATAGCGACATGGTATTTGGCGAGATGATGCCGAGGTTTCGCCATAGATAACCTGACATTTGCCTTACGGTTGGGGAGAACCTCAGGAAAAACCCAACCAGATAATCAGCGGAAGCGGGAATCGAACTTTATAGTAATCCTTTTAACTTAAAATCTGGTCTCTTCACATTAGTTTGGTAAGCATTTCCGTTTTTGTTTCAAGTCCACTGCAAGACAAATATAACCGTAAATTATAATAGTTGAGTTAGTATTGATGTAGAAAAGAATTCACTTTTATAGATAGATGTACGATCATGGTTTTAATTCGAGGAAATTTCCCAAAATCAGTAAGAATATCAAGGGACGCACATTATGTTTTATTAGAATATTACAGTCCAATTGTTAAATGTAAATCAATATCATTACTAGCGTTTTAAATCAGTCCACGTTGGAAATTTTAAACACTACATAATATCTTAGAGCAGTGCTTCTCAAAGTTTGTTGCGGAATCCTCAACCTCAAGGGTTGCGTGAACAAATCCTAGGATTCGGGGAGTGCTAAATGTTTTTAAAATTTATTTTATGGTCACAGCATAGTACTATAAAATGCATACAAAACTCACGAAAATATGGATAAAGAATAGTATCAAATTTTAATAATAATAATAATACTGTAATAATAGACATTATTATTATTATTATTATTATTATTATTATTATTATTATTATTATTATTATTATTATTATTATTATTATTATTATTGAACGGAGACGCACTAGTATAGCAGACATTCAAACGTTCAGGGGGGCAGACTGTAATTCTGACCATTATTTGGTAATTGGATAATTAATAGAAAGACTATCAGTAGCCAAGCGAGTAGAGCAACAAGTTAATATTAGTAGATTCAATATCCTGAAATTAAAGGACGAGGAAATAAGCAAGATTATCAGGTCGAAATTTCAAATAGGTTTGCCACTTTAGAGAGCTCCGACGAAGTTGAGAAAGAGTTAGATGTTAATAGCGTGTGGGAAAATATCAGAGATAGTACCAAAATTGCAGCTGAGCAGAGCATAGATTATTGTGAAACTAAGAAAAAGAAGTGGTTTGATGAAGATTGTTGCATGGTAGTAGAAAGAAGGAAACAGGCAAAATTGAAATTCTTCCAGGATCCAGTTAAGGCGAATAGAGAAAATTATTTCAATGAAAGATGGGAAGCAAGTCGTACACTTAGGAATTAAGGACCGTATTCATAGACATTTTTAGCGCGGGTTTCCGGTGGATGATCAGCGTTTCTCGTATTCATAAACCAGTGTTAGCGATAGGATATGATTTGAATTCTGTACAAGTAACCAGTGGATAGCCGGGGCTAGCTTAGTACGCTCGTAGCGCGTGCTGCGAAATGTCTATGAATAGCACCCAAAAAGAGAGATTACTTGAAGAAAAAACTGAATGAGGTAGAAATAGTAAGAATAAAAACATTCGAGATATACAGTATATAAGGGTATAAAAGAATTTAATAACGAATATCAGACAAGGGTAAACGTGATCAATGATGAGAATGGTGACTTGCTTGCAGACTCTAATTCAATCCTGAAGAGATGGAAGAACTATTTTGGGCAACTACTACATGTACATAGATCAAATAGAAATGGTAGGGGCGAAATTCAAATACAAACTGCTGAGCTATTTATACCCGAACCCACACTTTCTGAAGTCGAAATTGCGATAGAAAATCTGAAAAAGTACAAGTCTCCAGGTAATGATCAAATTCCAGCAGAATGAATACGAGAGGGTAGAAGCGCATTATCTAGAGAAATTTATAAGCTTGTAACCTGCTTTTAGGGAAAAGGAAATTGTACCAGAACAATGGAAGGAGTCCATAATTGTGCGTATTTTTAAAAAGGGCGACTATACTAACTGTAGTAAGTTTCGAGGAATATCACTTTTGTTGACCATAAAATTTTGTCCAATATTCTTTTGAGAAGATTAACTCCATTAGTAGATTAAATTATTGGGGATCATAAGTGCGGTTTTAGGCGTAATAGATCGACTATTGATCAGATTTTTGGTATTCGACAGATATTGGAGAAAAAAATGGGAGTATAAGGGTACAGTACATCAATTATTCATAGATTTAAAGAAGGCATATGACTCGGTTAAGAGAGAAGTTTTATATAACATTCTTATTGAATTTGGTATTCCCAAGAAACTAGTTCGATTAATTAAAATGTGTCTCAATGAAACTTACAGCAGGGCTCGTATAGGCCAGCTTCTGTTTGATGCTTTTCCAATTCACTGTGGGTTAAAGTAAGGAGATGCACTGTCACCTTTACTTTTTAACTTCGCTCTAGACTATGCCATTAGGAAAGTTCAGGATAACAGAGTTTAGAATTGAACGGGTTACATCAGCTTCTTGTCTTTGCGGATGACGTGAATATGTTAGGAGAAAATTCACAAATGATTAGGGAAAACACGGGAATTTTACTTGAAGCAAGTAAAGAGATAGGTTTGGAAATATACCCTGAACAGACAAAGTGTATGATTATGTCTCGTGACCAGAATATTCTATGAAATGGAAATATAAAAATTGGAGATCTATACTTCGAAGAGGTAGAAAAATTGAAATTTCTTGGAGAAACATTAGCAAATATAAATGACAGTAGGGAGGAAATTAAACGCAGAATAAATATGGCAAATGAGTGTTATTCGGTTGAGAAGCTTTTGTCATTTAGTCTGCTGTCAAAAAATCTGAAAATTAGAATTAATAAAACAGTTATATTACCGGTTGTTGTTTATGGTTGTGAAACTTGGACTCTCACTTTGATTGAGGAACAGAGATTAAGGGTGTTTGAGAATAAGGTTCTTAGGAAAATATTTGAGGCTAAGAGGGATGAAGTTACAGGAGAATGGAGAAAGTTACACAACGCAGACTGCACGCATTGTATTCTTCACCTGACATAATTAGGAACATTAAATCCAGACGTTTGAGATGAGCAGGGCATGTAGCAGGAATGGGCGAATCTAGAAATGCTTATAGAGTGTTTGTTGGGAAGCCAGAGAGAAAAAGGCATTTGGGGAGGCCGAGATGTGATGGGAGGATAATATTAAAGTGGATTTGAGGGAGATGGGATATGATGATAGAGACTGGATTAATATTGCACAGGATAGGGACCGATGGAGGGCTTATGTGAGGGCGGCAATGAATCGCCGGATTCCTTAAAGCCATTTGTAAGTAAGTAAGTAGGCCTATATATTATTATTAAACATCTAAAACAATTTGAGTACCAAGTTTTTCCTGAGGGAAAAATGGCGGTCGGAGCCTGGATGCCGACCACACCACCTCATTCTAATACAGACGCCAAGAAAGAAAGGAACCTCCAAACGTCTTCATGGCGTGTATAGGAGATATCGGTAACTTTATTTTTATCACGGGATTTTCTGCATGTATATTCACAAAAACAAAATACCGAAAAAGACTAATAAATGCAGAAGCAGAATGGAAGCTGCCATAAAATTAGCTATAAAAAGTAGCTATCTGCAGATAATGACTGAACACAATTATTGATATACGAGCTTTCTTATGTTTGTTAATTGTAACTGACAGTTAATAATAATTAATGATTATTAAATACTAATAAATACAGTAATTGTATTATAAAGATATTTTATTTTTAACTTATAATATTTCATAGTGCCGATTATAGCAAATCTATGATTTCAAAAAAAATTGAAAGTGCACATTTTTTATAATGTAGCTAAGTGCTTTACTAACAGGTTCAAATTTGCAGTGACATCCAGTTAATAAGTGTATGATAATAGTAATAGTAATGATAGTAAATAAAATAAATAATATGGGTTACAAGTGTACCACCTTTGCACGGTAGGTTAAAAGTGGTTTCTACAGTGAGAAAGGTTTCAGAAACACTGTCTTAAAGGTATCTATTGCAGTTATTTTATATTCCGAAATTTAATAGACATACTTCCAATGAGTTTGAGAGGTTATTGATGAACAGGATTTTGAGAATGATGGACTTGATCTGTTTTAATGTAGGCCTGATAGCTGCTAGGTTTAAAACTAATACAATCTTCTGAAAGACAGTCTCGGGAACGAAACTCAATCCGGTGGAGTTTAAACCAATTCTCTACTATAATTTAAGTCTTAATTTTTATTGATACATCGGTTTAACATAAATAAGGAACCTGCAACATCAGGTATGGTATGGAACGATATATAACGACTTTTTGCATACAGCCTTACCTTTCCCATTTAGTAGCAGTCGTTAGATTTCGGCTCGTGAACTACTTCACATTAGAAGGTAACCTAATTCATGATTGCCATATGTCGAAATCATGTTGTTGAAAACGTAACTTTCCGTTGTGTCAAGTCTCGCTTCGACTGTTCCTAGGAAGGGAGTGGTCTTTTGTCACTTATCGTATCAAATGATCTGCTGTGGGTGTAGTACAATATTTTAAGCGAAGGTTTGAGCAATCCTTATTCAATTTCGTGTACAGTTTCTTATCCAGTGGACATTTGATCTAATTTTATTTCAAGAGGTCATAGAAAACCATTTATAGTTTTTTTTTATTTTACTTAGTTATTTAACGACACTGTATCAACTACGAGGATATTTAGCGTCGATGGGATTGATGATATTTGGC
The DNA here is from genome assembly GCF_040183065.1 of Periplaneta americana. Taxonomy (NCBI): domain Eukaryota; kingdom Metazoa; phylum Arthropoda; class Insecta; order Blattodea; family Blattidae; genus Periplaneta; species Periplaneta americana. Next base: position 92,058,221 of record NC_091123.1, read on the forward strand.
GAAATGAGACCGAGGATTCGCTATAGATTACCTGACGTTTGCCTTAAGGTTGGGGAAAATTCCGGAAAAAACCCAACCAGGTAATCAGCCCAAGCGGAGATCAAACCCGACCCTGAGCGGAACTCCGGATCGGCAGGCAAACGCCTTAGCCGACTGAGATACGTCGGTGTCTCCGTTTAGTGTTGAACAGAGCTTTAGAGCTTCGTAATTAGAAGTAAGCCTACTCCGTTTAGAAATTGTACGATTCTATTTCAAAGTTTATATTACCAATTCGATCTTACGCGAGATGAATTCCTTTGAAAAATTATGATCCTTCATGGTTTGAATCACCTAGGGTGAGTGAACCGTTTAGATGTCTTTTAGTCTATATCAGTGGTCGGCATTTCTTGACTCGCGAGTCAAACCCTTAATACACAAGCAGGATAGAGGAGTAATGCATGATTTCCCTCCCCCCTCCCTCCCCTTAGCCATCACATGTTCATTCAAAGTTATGCAGTCTTCAAGTGAATACGACCGTATCAGTCGTAAAATCAAAAAGAATTTCGCGTATGACAGACGAAACTTCTCGTTTCTCACGTAGCTTGACTCCTAATTATAATGAGTTAATTACACATCCATCCTAATGTTTAAATTGTGTATAAAATATCAGGAGAAAGAAACCAAATCATACAAAAATAAAAAAGAAATGAACAAATATACATATAGTGACATAAACTTAATTGAACTTTTCCTTATTTTGGGTATGTTCAGTGTCCGTGTCTGAACACGCAAAATTTGCAATACTGATGGTGTTTCGCGACTTCTTCTCTTATACCTCCCTCCATTCACCTTCTCTGTTGCTGTGTTTTATGGGTTGTATTTCATATGACGTCATCTTTGTCGATCACTGGCCTATATGCTGTATAACAGGTATAATAGAAACCTTTTGATCATGGGCCCCACATGACTCCAGTCCAACGTCTACTCAAGTCGATGTTAGGGGAAATTTTTCATGAAGGATTTAATAGGTGAAGGAAAAATAATACGACCTTTCACACAAGGTAGCTAGAAACTTCTTCGAAAATGTACTTCAAAACTGTTGCGTGTGGGAAAATAGCGTCTGTTGTTTCGATGAGTGTGAAGAAGCAGTCAATATTAAGATGTCTGTATTGTGAAATGATGCTGTGTCCTTAACATTTCTTGGTGAACCCTTTAATATCATGTGTGAACATAACAGGTGAGTTTACCTTAAATACTACCCATTTCATATTAAATGCAAATGTGAAGATATTGCACTTCTAGATTTCTAACAGGGATGGAAGAAAGTAGATCCCTCGCCTCTAGTGCTCTCTACAGAAGGTTATGATTTATGAGCTAGCTGCGCGCTAGAACGACTTGCAATCTAGTTTTTTTAAATTGCTGTATTTTCACAAATATGCAGTTCCGAAATGAGAAATCTCAACCAACGTTTTCAGGAACCTTAAATCAGTCTACAGCCGAATCTACCGTACCCTACTGAAAACTCTCACATATGAGTTGATTTTTTAAAAACATATTTTTTATCTGATGGCGGGTACTTCACTTCCGTCATTTATCCAAGCTTTCCCATGTATGGGCGACGCGTCGAAGCTGTAGTTCTTTTATTAGCCCGTAGTCGTTGCCTTTGGTGCACCATGGGAGGCATTGAGAATTATATTTTTAGCTTTAATACAATCATTAATATAATATGGTATTATAAACTGGGGTGGAGTATAATCATCTTTACTTAATCCATTAATTTTATTACACAGAAGATTAATAAAAATTTGTCAAACCAAAAATATAAAGAGTCCACTGCAAGAATGATGGATGTCACTTTCTTGTCGACAATGAACCAAGACTGTCAATGCATAGCTTAAGACATATAGCATGTACATAGAGAGTTATATGGCATTAACACTGATAGTTATTGTCCAGTAATGATCGGAAAATCACAGTTGAGCTTTGAGCCCTAAGCATTTCAAACTTTTAATTGCTTATCCTGCAAAATGTATTCAAAATGACATCCATCATTCTTGCAGTGGACTGTTCATATGGATTACCCAACAAATTTAATTTATACAGATTTTAAAGTATTAACTATTGAAGAAATTTATAAATATTGTTTACTAACTTACTACCACAGAAATCAAATAAAACATAAATCTAAACGACATGAATGTCGTACTCGAAGACAAAAATCTACTTTCCCATTAATTGAGCCTAAATGTCATACAAGTGCAGCTCTTAAACATGGTGCTAGTTTCTGCCCAAGACTTTATAATACAATTACAAACCATTTTCCAAATTCGAAATATTTTGAAATTGAACCTTTTAAAAAAAGAAATTTATAAAATTATTCATGATATATAATATTAACAAATGTGTGTGTTTTTTTACCCTTTATTTCTGTCGACTATATTCATGTTTTTATTAAATGTCACTGGCTTTTGTCTGATTGTCAATTTGTATTAAATGTGTTTTTTCTATTTTTTTTTTGCTCTTGTGTGTTATTTATTGGATTGAATAAAGTTACTGTATATAGTAAAATGTCCTTGTAAATTTTATGTTATATTATTGGCTAAGACCACACCGTACACGAGCTTGGCTCTTACGGTAGTGGCTAGAAACATTTTTGTTTCATAATTTTAATTTGTACTCGCTAGCTAGCTAGTTAAATAAATGAAATAAATGAAAAAAGACGCTAGCTAGTTAAATAAATTAAATAAATGAAAAAAAGACTACATAGCATTAATGATTATTAATGGAGCAGTGGTGGAATACCTATAAGGGAAACGGCAGTATCTCGCAGAAAACCTACCACCAAGCACCGTTTTTGTCCACTAATTCCAATTAAGCCCGCCGGGACTCGAACTTGGGTTATCAGTGTGGAAAGTCATTGCTCTAAAGGCTAAACAATCAGCTAACGGTACACTATTTTTAAAACGTGGCTTTAAAAATCGTGGACGTTTTGAGATTTAAGGACATATTAGGATTTTTTCAGTTGTCGTTTAAGAACTATTTAGCTACAAGTCCCACCATTAGGAATATAATATAGCCTAACTCGCGATTTGGAAGATCCGTTATGCTTATTTGTTAAAACTGCCTAGAGTAGGCTGCAATTTCAAGTGTTGGTTGATAAGTAGTTCCGAAATCACAGCGATCTCAGAAGTGGCAAGCAACTTTTGCCTGCTCGACTCTCTGGATCAGGATAGATCCTCAGCTCATTATATGCAGATATCCTGTATCCTTCGTTCCCGCACATTCCCAAACTCCGGTATTGGTTGATGGTTATTTTCCAAACTCCGGGATTGGTTGACGGGTCTGGACTCGGTTTCCTTTCTAGTCCGGCATCCATCGCGACGAATGTTGCTATCAACAACTGAATCACAAGCCTATTCAGAATGATGGCAAACATGACCTATTCTCAATCCCTATCTAAGCCAAGAATACATTCCTTTTCCCTCTTGGTTAGAATACTCGTTCTTCCCTACATTATTCTCTTAGAATCGATCGGGCGATATTTCATTAGAACGAATTGTGTTGTAGTCAATTGTCTGGTCTCCTAAATTGAGACAACTCCACTTGCCTGTGGTTTTCCGTGGTTTTCCTAAAGCTATAAGACTAAAATCAGGACGAACCCTACAAAATAATTATGCTACAGGCTGACACACGCCAGTACATAAATTTTTGCATTTTCCAAATTAAAGTCTTAAAAAATATCGAAGCCTTAGTTTTCGCATGCCGCGTTGGATAGGGCGAGCTCATTCCATAGTCACTCTTCCATTAAAATGGCTCGGATCCCTTGTCTAGTGAGGACAGTGGCGACCCCTCTCACTCTGCCCAGGCTTTTAATATCGGCGACTCTAAACCGCTACTGTTCTATCGTGTGCTGATCGTGCTCTGTGGTAGCTATTAAGTTCTTCGGCTGGCTTAATTTTCAGCCATTTAACCTTCTTGTTAGCTTTTTTATTTATTTTTTAAGACCTCTCTCCCCTGCAAAGTTTTACTTACATTCCTTTTAAATAGGACAGAGTAAATGAATTGAGAAGTGAGACAAGTTAGACTAAGAGCTCATATAGATGTTGAGTCCCAAGAACTCTTCCAAGGACGCACACTCGCTTACCTTTTAGCTTACTTTCCCTTCTTCATCCCTGATTGATTCCACGCTGTTCGTGTCTCGCTCTCTATTGGATGGGATGTATTTGAGGGAAATCAAATTACATTATTTTTGTATTCAAAAAGTTAGTTAATACAAAGGGGATTAAATAAACTATAAGATATCAGGGCTAACGACTTTTAACAGCTGTTTACCTGGTTCTAATGGGTGCACTGGTTCCAAATTAACATGCATGCAGGCATAGAGAGAACACTCTGCCTGCCCTCACACTGCACTTTGGCTCCAGCCCTAGTTGACTGATTGAGGGTGTACAGACGTGGACAAATTATTAGACTAAATTAATTATATGTGCAACGAAGCTGTATTTATCGGTAGAAATAATGAACAAAACTGTATTTTGCACAGATATAATGAACAGAAAATTGAGTCTTGAGGTTACTAATATTTTGTGAACATTCCCTTATTCTTTATTAACACGATTTTGCAGGGATGCTGGAAACCAAAGTTTGACACTTTCTTTGAATATCAGCATCATTTAGCCAGATATCAGACAGTGCTTAAATGAGTCCATGTTTTGTTGTAAGCCACTTTCTTTTTCAGTATAGATCACAGATTTTCAGTTTCGTTCATGTCCGCTCTTCTTGCAGGCCATGGGAGAATATCTTCTGCAGTATATAATTAAAACACCAGTAGTACCAACATAGCCAGAAAAAATATACTTAACCATTGGAAAAATATACCAAAATATGTAAACAGTCATATTTACAACAATAGAGACTCTGTGAATTATACTGATAGTTGACACGACGAATTATATTATGTTTCCAAGAAAACGTTTTAGTCTAATAATTTGTCCACGTTTGTCTACTATATGAACTATTATGCTTCAAAATTTGGTAGTTAAATATTGGAAACTATTTTTGGAAATGTCACTGTGCCTGGTAACTTTAATAGAAGATGTATTTACGTCAAACTCTTCGGAACCAAGGTTCCACTTCAGTTTTATTATTATTATTATTATTATTATTATTATTATTATTATTATTATTATTATTATTATTATTATTGAATGAGATCAAGGACCATTTTACATTTGAAAATTTGAAGGTTATTTTACAGTGATGTTAGATAGGAAGTTAGAAATTGTATCTTGTACTACTCTGTGTATAAGTGCACATGTGTGGATTTTACATAAATAAATAAATAATAGGTGCGCAGTCCGGTAACAATTAAGAGAGCTGTACTATACAATCGGTGATCGTATGTTTGCTTTCTGATATGGCCATTGCATTTTGTCGATTGACCTATTCCTTTCGGCCGCTCACCCCATGACCTTCAAATCAACTCAGTCTCTAACAGAAATAAGTACCGTGAGGTTGTCTTGGAGGTTCAAGGTGGTTAGAACGTAGTTATAACTTCCCAGCAGTTTCCAATTCTCGATTTATGAAGAAGATGAGTAGTATTACCCTCCTACCACTTTGTGAACTTCTGTGAACTGTAGTAGGATTACTATTACCTTGATATAAAATGCACTTGTAGTGCAGATAAATCGGATATGAGTTTCGACATGGAGTAGGGCCTACGTGTCCTTTACGTTGTTTACACTAAACGGAGACTTTGCACCTTGTTGATCACTTGATTAGGAAGGAACGGTGTTTATGAATTCCGAATTGACTCATAATCTTTAGAAACGGCTAAGATTGATAAATTTGTAATTGGTTGTAGTTATGATGATGATGATGGTTATGGTTATGGTGATGGTTATAAGTGCAATGGTTATAGATTCGTTCTAAATCATTTTTCATTGCCAAAAGTGCAACATGCGAATCCTCGGACCTCACCTCATCTCACTACATCTCGCCAAAATATTGTAAAAAATTGCACAAAATTGTAAAAATGGTAGAAAATTACTAAATTGTAAAACTGTAAAAATTGTAATTGTAATATTGTAAAATTTTGACTTGTTCCACATCTTAAAGCTTCATTACTCATGTAAGATCTATGGAATAAAATAAAATGAATGAATGAATGAACTCTTTCTGAACAATTCAACAATGATCTCTTCCTGCTTTAAATCAGTATTAATTACTTCATGTCCTCATATTTCGTTGATGATCGGCATGAATGGTAAGGACTGGATGTTACTCTTACTTTTACATTATTACGGTTGTGTCATTTTTACCAAATCACTCATCCGCGTAGACGTATTTACGTCAAAAAATTTAGGCCATTTACTATTCAGAAGTAATCAGGGTTCATTCATTCATTTAGTGTTCTACCCAAGGACAGGTCTTTCACTGCAAACCCAGCATTCTCCAGTCTTTCCTATTTTCTGCCTTCCTATTTGTTTCCTCATATGACCCATATGTCTTAATGTCGCCTATCATCTGATATCTTCCTCTACCCCGAACTCCCGTTCACCATTCCTTCCAGTGCATTCTTCAGTAGGAGTTTCTTCTCAGCCAGTGACCCAACCAATTCTTTTTCCTTTTCCTAATCAGTTTCAGTATCATTCTTTCTTCACTCACTCTTTCCAACACAGCTTCATTTCTTATTCTGTCTGTCCACTTCACACGTTTCATTCTTCATATCCACATTTAAATGCTTCCATTCGCTTCTCTTCACTTCGTAGTAATTGTCCATGTTTCTTCCCCGTACAATGCTACACTCCATACAAAACACTTCACTACTCTCTTCTTTAGTTCTTTTTTCAGAGGTTCGCAGAAGGTGCTCCTTTTTCTATTAAAAGCTTCTTTGGCCATTGCTATTCTCCTTTTGACTTACATTTCACTTTCCAGTCTTCAATCTTCTTTTTATCTCTCTGTTGGGTTGCTTCATAATGTGTCCTTCCCAAACAACTCCCTCCCGGACATCCGAAAGGGGTATAGTTTACGTCCGGAATCTTTTACCTTGGAAAGACTCATCATACCATGTTTGCAGTTTTTCTTTGGAAAGATAAATGCGGTAGCTTCTCTTTGCTTTCCGCACACAACTCTCTCTTTCGTATCTTAAAAAGATGTCGGGGGCCCCAGTGTGGAGGTGAGGAGAGTGAATTTGACTAATTAGGCCCTCCGGACTTCACCGAAATTCACCGCAAGGGTTAAATGTCAGTTCTATCGGGGTTTTGACCCTATCAGAGATCGGGAAATCCCAATTAGCCTTTGTCCCCCAATCAGGATTATTCCATTGTAATAGTATGGTCTAGGATAGAAGATAGAGGAAGGCCGTTGATAGTTTTACGTCCATGGTAATAAATCGTAGTGACATCATAAGGTTAGGAATCGACTCTAAGGAACAGTCTGTTTGGCTGGATCTTTCATTAATAAATACAGACTGTAATATTGGATTAATGCCAGTAAATCATTCAATTTCATACAGCCACTGCATTTAATGTTTATTAATAAATAATTGAAGATTATTATGGAATACTTATAACTTTTTTCGCATTGATAAAATGCAGTGGAATTGATGTTCTAATACTGTCATTTTTCTTTCTTTCGCAGGTAAGCGCAACCTTCACAGCTCCAGATTGCCTTACACCAGTACGGTAAAGTGTCAACATGTATTTTAAGTCGGGTGTGCGGTTCTGTAATATTATGCGTGAATCATTGTGATAGGATTATATGAAGGTAACATATAATTTCCACTGCCTTATTACCGTTTCCTATATTAGAAATCCGTCTAATGTGCAATTCAGCAATACCTATGTTCTACCTTCATTAGGAAACAAATGAGAAATGTAATTTGGAAACCATCTGCTGTTGTTTTGATGCCAGAGGGAATTCTGGTATTTTTGTCTTCGTCTGTTGATAGTAGACAATGTCGGTTATTATTACGCAAATGATACCCACATTTATTTCATTCAGAAGCAGACATTAGTTATGTATAGTTCTGGAAATTTCTCTGAGCAGTTTTGTGAATATATGCATCTGCACACCAACATTAAGCAAAATATGAAGTCGCTGTCATATCGTCACAGTTCTCTATGTTAACCCGTTTTTGTGCAGTGTAATTAAATTTCCAATGGTTTAGAGTATTCTATATTTTATAAATAAGCTTATACGAAGTTTCGGTAGAGATTATGGAATACTATGGATTTCACTTCAACACTGTGCTGAAAATCTCGACAGATATGATCTTGTTTTCAAAGATACCGAAATTAAAAAGAAAGACTGTGTTGTCAGTTCTTGTGACAAGTACAGTGCGCCAGGGAAGTCTCTCCGCACTGGAGACAGCGGAGTGTATGCGTTCGCAACTGCAATTGTGTTGGTAGCATCATCCGAGCGGGGTAGGGGTTGCTCAGTTAACGGTATCAGTAAAATAAAACAAAATATTTGTATATGGTTCCGTCTAATTACATTACAGCGCATACATTCCGCTGTCTCCAGTGCGGAGAGACTTCTCTGGCGCGCTGTATAATCATATTCCATATTTAAATTATAGTATTCTGATTATTTCTTTAAATGACATAGTCAACACTAAGTATGCGTTGTCCTGATAACTGGTGTAGCCTAGTTATTAACAGTTGATTAGTGCGAGACATCTCAGTACCTTATACGAATAGTTTTATTTGCCGTATGTATACTCTCGAAAGACGGATGTAATTATTTAAAGTGGGAGTATACCTTTGACCTGCAAAAATTTAGTGAAATTCATTTTTTATAGCTCAGCTACAATAAAAGCTAAATGAACAAACCTTTTCATGCATAATAACATTGCACTTTATGAAACACTATTCAGAATATTAAAATGGCTAATAATTACCTGTAAAATTGCATAATTTTTATACAGTTGTAAAGCATTTACATAATAAAATATAGCATTAATTAAACATCTGCATGATTCTTTTACTGAAATGTTTTAAAGACCTACATCCACAACAGAGTCTAGGATATTTTACCGGGTTTAGGGGAGTTCGTTACATTTTTTCGTCGTCGTTACAATTGGTCACACTTAATGCATAACAGATTCATATTCGCCACAGGTGTATACAGGGTTGTTTACGATCTCTGATAACGAATTTGAATGACATCATGTGCGTCAGGAGTCACACGACAGCTGAACTGTGACGCGAGGTGACAGACGAGTAGTGAGTGATCTCATAGTCAGAGAGCACGGCGACTCACAGCAGAAATTCCCAAGAAAATCGAACCTTTTTGGGAGGGGTACATTACGACCCTTTCCGATGCAAAGTACAGTTAAGTGAAAATAAAAGAAGCCTGCAATAAACGAGGTTTCGTTATTTTCAAGGAAGGCATCTTCTGTGTACTTAATAAGATTGATAAAGCTCGAATTATTGTAATTTGTATCATCTCGTGGGGTGCGGCGACTTGTGCCGAGGGGGGGAGGGTGGTGGATTTGCTTGCTTTTTCCACTCTGGAATTAACCCCATCCAAACTTTGCCAGTCTTATTAGGTACACACAAGATGCCTTTCTTAGAAATAATGAAACCACGTATTTTGCGGGCTCCTATGATTTTCACTTAACTGTACTTGGCATCGGAAAGGGTTGTTATGTACTCCTCCCAAAAAGGCTCGATTTTCTTGGGCATTGCTACTGTCATACACCGTGCATTCTGATTAATGAAATCACTCACTACTGATCTATCACCTCTCGCCGCAATTCAGTTGTCGATGTGATTCCTGACGCACATGACTTCATTCAAATTCGTTATCAGAGATCGGAAACAACCCTGTATTTGTCACAAGTAATTTGTTGGTAAGAATTTTGAATTAGTTACAGGTGATTTATTGGTAACAATTTAATTTGATCACAGGTGATTCATTGGTCACAATTTGAATTGGTGAAATTGAATTCCTATTGAATTAATTAACAATAATTTAGTTAGTCGTATAGTAAATTTCCTGATATATATGTCTGCAGTGCTCGGGAAAAGTGGCATAAGTCAGTTTCCACAAACATTTTTTATTAAATTATTGACAACTTACGGAACATCTGCTCGGTGGGAAAAGAGACATAAGTATTTCTCCCATTACAATAATTCATACAGAAGAAAATCAAATCGACAGTGTGAAGACAGTTTTTTTCCTTCTTGTGTAAAATTAATATTTTTGACTTGTGTCACTTCTCCCGAGCACTACAGATATTATATGTCCGAATGCCCGGAGATAGTCCAGAATGTTCCTTTCCTTATATTGTTCGTAATTTAAGACGATGAGAGAATTCCTGCCTTTCTGTCCATCAGTATAACAGAGAACCACTGATTTCGAATGTTGACGTGTATTGTGTAAAGCTGTAGCAGAATTCTTGGCACAGATTTGTATGTGTCATCCATTTTCCAATATCTCATTTAGATGTCTGTCTGTTGCAAAAATGAAAATTTGTCTTCACTATTTGGTTCAAAATGCAGGAACCATCTATCACCTTCTAAGGTTTTGGTATTCCTTTCGGCTATGAAGTTCGATTAGTTGATGATTTCCGGTTCTTGAGGCACATGTTCTCATCTGGTGAGGCGCAATGTCCTTTTAATGATTGACTTTTGGTAGTTCGACATGTTTCTTCACTTGACACTTCCTACAGTTTATTTTCAAGAATGCAGGAAATTAGTTCTCTGGAAGTACTTGCTATTTCCTTCGTAGACACCATACACTCTTTTGCTTCAATTCTTCCCCAGTGAACAGTATGGTTGGAATGGTGTGAAGGTCCGTTTATGATTTTGGTCTTATTATGCGTTACTCTTAAGCAATGAGTTACACTCACCACATTAACCCACTTTTGCCGGTTCTGTGTTTGGTAAACATGAATCCATTATATATAAGTTCACGCCGTCCTCTTTCGGTTTGTGTGTGTCTAAGTTCATCACTCATAATTTTGAAAATATTGTGAACTTACCGTGAAAGTAGTGAAAATACTTCGGATTTGGAAAGTCGTTGACACTACAGAAATACAATACATTATTGTGGAAAGGAAAAGGTTGAAATACTTTAGAAACACAATACATTATTGTGGAGAGAAAAACAATTAAAAATACATTATGTAAGATAAATACGGTTATACTCTGTGATGTATTACGAAATTTTGACTAATTTCGGTGAACTTACAAATTGCAATTTTGCGACGAATCTTAATTGTTACGAATTGTTATGGTGTGACAAATTGTAACTATGACAAATCAAGTGTGACGAGTTTCCCGGATCCCTACTCCTACTCCTTCAGGAAATATTTTTTTTTCTTAATCGTTACCTCCAGTATTAAATTTTGTAAAATTTTTGATTAAGGAAACAAATATTTCCTGAAGGAATAGGTAAAAGATCCTAGACTATGTTGTTAATGTAGTTGTTTAGAACATTTCTGTAAAAGAATCATGCAGATATTTAATTAATTGTGGATTTCATTGTAAATGTTTTACGGTTGTGAAAAAAATTATGCAAATTTGATATTATTATTACAGGTAATAGTCATTTTAATATTATGAATAGTGTTCTATAAAGTGTAATGTATGTATATTAAAAATGAAAAGTTTTGATTCATTTAGCTTTCATGGTAGCTGAGATATTAAAAAAAAACAATTTCACTAAATTTTTGCAGGCCAAAAGTGTACCTTCCCCCATAAATTTATTTCGAATTCTTATGACCGAATTCTCCGCAAATAGCGTTGTGTATTATGAACAAAGATCTTCCTTTTCCCGCCCTCTGCTGTAATAGGTTATCTCCTTTACCTTGCAGTAGAACGGGGAACTCCGAAGTGAGACAAGTGACCAACAGGTTCGAAGCTAATACAGATATTCTCGAGTTCACTTGTAAGGACACGAGAATGCTCGTTTCTCTTAGATTATTCTCTCTCTGAGTTTTCCATCTTGTCTTTATCATTATCATTACCAGTTGTAGCAACAAGATTGATGAATGGTGAAGCAGAATGCAGAGAAGATATTTAACTTGCTTTGGGTTGAAAAGGAAATGGAAATTATTAAACATTTTGCGAAAGCTTATTGTCTGTTTCATTTTCTTTTAATTTATATTTGAAACTATGGTTTAAATACAAATGGTCTTCAGTGAAACCACGGCAGAACTTTTTAAATATCTAATTAATTGCTTCCTTTAATCGTAGAACGTTACCTCTTATAATCTTTGGATGTTAATTTGATTAAGCAAACTCTGATGTTAATTTACCTCTTAAATGCAGAAATTTAAGATGTGTTGTGACTGAAAGTTGAGGAATTAAAAAATATGAAATTTTGTTTTGATGTAGCATAGGCTACGATTTTCCCGTTTCCCCGCACCAAGTATGGGCACCAGTTCCGGTATCCGTGGTGAAACAAAAAATGAGAGAATTTCAAATGCGTGCTGCAACAAGACAGTAAGCCACAACGAAATGCTAATGTTTATAGTTAGGCCATGAACCAATGTAACTTTTGTGACTAGGGGAATGGGGGCGCCGAATTTGCGTATAAAGTTAGCCGTGCCGCGCAGCCTCTCAGTAATATTTCGAGAACAGCTACAACGGACCTGTGCTACGATTAGTTTGATTTGTAATCTCGAGTTTTGCAATATTAAAATAATAAGAGACACGTACGATACACTTTGGTCCCACGTTGTGGCGTCTTGGTCTAAGCCAACATGCCTACGACTTGTTTACGGAATGCACGTTAGATCGAGTCCCCATGGGGGAAGAAATTTTCTCATGAAATTTCGGCCAGTGTGTGAAATCGATGACCACCCAGCATCGTGATGCATTTGGGGAGCTACAGTAAATGGAGAAATCCGCTTACGAAACCAGCTATCACGGCTGGGGAGATAGTTCCGTTTTGATTGGATGATCGTTGCTCTCTGCGGAAGCATGTGGACGTGAGGCCAGCAGTCGGCTGGTCGGCCCTGGCTCTTAATGGGCTGTTGCGCCGCGGATTATTTTTTTACGATAAACTTTGAGTGAACCATAGTGAAAAATATCTTGTGGGCTACAGTTCATTTCATAATGACGCTTCGTGTGAAGAGAAAATATATTGCATGCCCTTCATTAATTATTTCTATTATCAAGATCCATGCTCTGCATTTGTAAACCGAAACAAAGTAAAACATTCGAATCAACACAACTGTAGTTTCAGTCCTCAAATTGGGTGGCTTATTCTACGTGCTGGTATATTCGTGATACAGTGCAGATTTTTTTGTCCCTCAAAAAAACTGCACTTCTTCCTCTATCAGAAAATGGTATCATTTTACCTGTTCCACCTTTTCGAACGCTTTTAAAGGCATGTGTATTGCATTTAACGTAGAAAATAAAATATTAAAAACTTTCTATAGATTTTTATGTCTGTTTAGTTTTAGTGTAAATTTTGACTTGTTAAACAGTTATACAGGGTGATTCAAAAGTCGCGCGACATAGGACATCTCTGTTATTAGTGTAAGTACAAAAAATAGTTTCAAATAAATGTTGTAGATATTGGTACGTGCAGTTCATGTGCAAAATTTTAAGAAAATCGTGACAGCCATTTTTGAGAAAATTGCAACAAACCTGTTCGCGTTTCAAGTAAAGTACCAGTTTGGTTAGGAAAACTCATCCAAAACTGAGATGTCACATCTCTGGAGCGTACGAAACTTAAATTAGAAATGTGGTTTAGGTCACGCGCCATAATTAATAAATTGTGTTTTTTGAGTAGACAGATGAGTAAGTGCTAGTTTCACCAGTGAACCGGGTAGTAACAGACAATGTACACAATTCCTGAGAAGGTGGAAATGGTTCTCAGCCATACGGGAGGTCTGAGTCTACGGGAAGCAGCAGAAGAATATCACAGACGGCATCCAGATCAACCTACCCCACATCACGGAAGCTTTGGTCTTTTAATGGAACGGTTCAAGACAGCAGGCAGTATCCACGTCAAAAACCGTTCAGGGCGGCCTCGTACAGCAACAGGGGATGCAAACGCAGCTAGTGTATTAGCTAAGCTGGTAGTCAGTCCATCACGGTCAACCAGGGAAGTGGCGCAAGAATGTGGCACCAGTCAAGCGTCCGTGTCCAGGGTACTATCCGTCAATCATTTCCATCCCTATCCTATGGACTTTGTGCAGGAACTGCATGGGGATGACACAGATATGCGGGTGCAGTTCTCTGAGTGGTTTCTTGAACGACGAACGCGCCAGCCAAACCTTGAAGCTGATATTTGTTGGAGCGATGAGGCCTGTTTCCATTTGAACGGAACAGTGAATCGACATAACGCTGTGTACTGGGCAACTGAGAACCCCCACATAGCCGTAGAGGCTCATAATCAGTTTGACCCAAGATTAAATGTGTGGTGTGGCATACACGGGGATGTTGTCATCGGCCCCGTGTTTCTGAACAAGCTCACTGCTCCACTGTACAGATAGCATCTCGAGGCTACACTGCTGCCCTACTTGGATGATCTGCCCCTAGAAATAAGACGTGGGTTTTTCTTTCAGCAGGATGGAACACACCGCATTTCAGATTGACAGTCCGCGAATTGCTGAATGAAGTTATCCCTGGGAGTTGGATCGGTCACAGGGATCCAGTGGAATGGCCGCCTAAGTCGCCAGATTTAACGCCACTTCACTTTTTTTTATCTGGGGACATCTCAAGTGTGTAGTTTACAACAACAGGCCCCAAAAACTGGATGAATTGCAGGAAAATATCAGGAGAGAATATGCAAAAATAACACCTGCAGTGTTACTTAATGTGCTGAGCAGTTACATCAACCGTGTATGGATGCGCCGTCAACAAAATGGCTACCGATTTGAACACTTACTCCATTAGTGTGCCTGTGGAACAATTACACAGATCATGAAAGTTCAAGTGCTAAAATGTTTCAGTTTGCCATTGTGACTCTCAACTTACTCACTTGTCTACATAGATAACACAATTTATTAATTACGACGCGCGACCCCAACCACATTTATAATTTAAGTTTCGTACCCTCCAGAGATGTGATACCTCAGTTTTGGATGCGTTTTCCCTAACCAAACTGGTACTTTACTTGAAACGCGAACATGTTTCTTGCAATTTTCTCAAAAATGGCTCTTACAATTTTCTTAAAATTTTGCACGTGAACTACACGTACCAATATCTAAAACATTTATTTGAAACTATTGTTTGTACTTACACTAATAACAGAGATGTCCTATGTCGCGCAACTTTTAAATCACCCTGTATAATGTTAATAAAATAATAATAATAATAATAATAATAATAATAATAATAATAATAATATTTTTAAAAGAAGAAGTCGACAGCATTGTTTGTTTATATAGGCCTACGCATGCGAAATCTATTTCTGCAAAATTTCAACAATCGGATTAAAACTGCTAGCCTACGTAAAGAATTTTTTTATATCGACTGGTAATTAAATGGTAATAAATGCTAATAACGTGAAAAGCAATAAACCCACTTGCTACAGCGTAAGTTTAGTGCATAAACACGTGGTAAAAAATGTTATAGTAACTGTGAACGTGTTGAAGTTGAAAAATTGAACCATAACTCCCCTTAGGGAAAGGAACTGGCCACCCTAGCCAATTATTTCCTGGTCTAGTTTCCTCATAATTGGTGCTTTGTTGGTATCACTTGCGAGGTTTAGATCTGTATTCGGTTAGTTGACTAAACAAACAAGTTCCCATAACTGTTTGGTACATTGTCACTGAAAATGTTGTGACAACCAACCTTATACTGCATAGTGGATTAGCGTTCGTAACTATGCTTAATAGGACTAGTGTGTTACTTCTATCTCAGATATTTAATTTAAATAACTTTGGTTTACTTTGTATGGATAAGATTTCTAAATCTCGCGTATTTCTATTTTCAAAACGTGTGAACCCTACTGTAAACTTGTGTGTACTTCTTGGAGAAGCGGGCTATATAAACCTTATTCCTTGAATGTAGGCTATATGAGGACATGTCAATGGTTAGGATTATATTGACGACTACGACAAGAATAATGTTGATGATAATGATGATGATATTATATTTGATAGCTGTGGATCAGTTCCCTAGGTAAAGGAAATGAAATAGAAACTTTGATTCCATGTAATAATGTGTGTTTATTTTGTATTTTATGTAGCAATAAATACTGAATACCAAATTTTTTTAGGAATGAGCATAGATAAATATAACATCCCAGACAGTCATATCAATGCACTTAAAGGGAGCTTACAGCAGTAAAATTTTTTGGAAATATTCTACATTTTTTTCCTTCATTACAGTATTTTGCACAATAATGAAAATTGGTATGTGTAAAACATGCCCTGATGCATGAAAAAATTATTTTTACGATTAAAACATTATATGTATATATATATATATATATATATATATATATATATATATATATATATTTTCCAAATTCAAAATGGTGGCAGTTCCTGTGCAGTGATGAAGCATTTGTCTCATAACTCATAAACTTGTTAACTTTTTCATGTTCTTTCTCTTTTATTTTATTGCTGAAACTCATGTTTACAACATCATGCTCTTTCAACTCCATTCCTTAATAAATATATATTTTTTTTATTTTATGTTAGAAGAAAATACTGATATTTGACCATTTTTAAATGAATTTATTTTTTATCAGACAATCTATCAAAGGTAGAGAAGTGATCTTGCATCATATTGTAGATATGACATGCATAAATACACACAAATTATTTCATCACATAATGTTGGATAGCTTTTGAGTTATGTGGGAAACTCTTCATCACTGCACAGTGAACTTAATTTTTTTTTGGGGGGGGGGGAGAAAAAAAAGAAAAAAAGTAAATATTTTTTTTTTAAATCGTAAAAATGTATATTTTTTTATATAGCACAAGGACAGTGTTTACACATACTAACTTTCATTATTGTACAAGATGCAGTAATGGAGGAAAAAAATGTTGAATATTTCCAAACTTTTACTGCTGTAAGCTATACCTAACCCCTTAAATTGCCAGCCCAGCTTTTAGACTCTGGCGGAATTGCATATTTGTTTTAATCGAGAGAGCATGCATATTACTTGAATGGGTTATTTATGAAAGGGCCTAAGTCTTGAATACTGAATTGTTAGCAATTAAAGAAAAACTGCTTATAAGCCGAAATTTTGAAATGAAGGCTGAAATAAAAATTGTATCATGAATTCTACAAAGCATTTAGAGTGTGAAACTTACTCTCATCATATCTAAATCGATGTATCTACACCCAAAGAGCAGTTATTACATTACAAACTCATTTTCACAAAATAATGACATAGGCCCTTTCATGAATAACCCATTCACTTAGAGAAGTTCATGCAGTGTCTTGAGTGCCAATGTGTTCCATGTATCATTCCATTAATTGTTGTTAATATGACAAAATTAAAGAGCATTCATATTTTGAATTGCAGCAGAAAAAAATGTTATAAGACCTAATTCACTATTTCTGGACATTTCTCTATCACCGACGAACTAGAAGTATACTTCTGTACGTCTTATTTCTTATCCATTTTGCATATTGCGGAAACTTCCGGATCAGCAGCGTCAGAGAATGTTAGAACTACATCCAGTCTCGTAAGAGGTAGAAGACAGACATTGTGGAGGTGGGGCTGCTCTTGTGCGCTGTGCTGCTGCTGCTGCTGCTGCGAACTTTTCCAAACTGCAAGCAGCGCCTGCTGCAAGTTAATTACAAAGTGCTGGCCGGGCTGTAGAGACAGCTACTGTGTATGTTCTATCACGCGGGATTCCCGACATAGTTTCTCTGTTGTACTAGTTACTCATCTGCCTGCTTCCTTACTTCGGTGCATCCAGGAACATCGTCGACATAATCATCTTAAGGGAATGAACAGCTTTCAGGCTGAAATGACGACCACCGATCTAATTTCGGAAATATAATTAAATTTTAATCAAACCTCATCCAATAATAATTATAGTAATAATAGGTTTAAACCTGTACTTTTATGTTCATGATAGAAGCGAGATAAATTAAACGACATACTGTATTTGCATTCGGGATCTATTCTCATGGTTTTTGTTTCCATATTTTCTGAGCTTCTTGAATTACACGACAAATTCAAATAGGCAGGGAACTGCTGATGGTGTTTTAGCCTACCTTACTAGTGCGTTACACCTTGATCGCCTTTCAAATATATATATATATATATATATATATATATATATATATATATATATATAAGTTATATATGGGAAAAATCTGAAAGTTGGAGTTTATAAAACAGTTATATTACCGGTTGTTCTGTATGGTTGTGAAACTTGGACTCTCACTTTGAGAGAGGAACAGAGATTAAGGTTGTTTGAGAATAAGGTTGTTAGGAAAATATTTGGGGCTAAAAGGGATGAAGTTGATAGGAGAATGGAGAAAGTTACATAACGCAGAACTGCACGCATTGTATTCTTCACCTGACATAATTAGGAACATTAAATCCAGACGTTTGAGATAGGCAGGGCATGTAGCACGTATGGGCGAATCCAGAAATGCATATAGAGTGTTAGTTGGGAAACCGGAGGGAAAAAGACCTTTGGGGAAGCCGAGACGTAGATGGGAGGATAATATTAAAATGGATTTGAGGGAGGTGGAATATGATGGTAGGGACTGGATTAATCTTGCACAGGTTAGGGACCGATGGCGGGCTTATGTGAGGGCGGGAATGAACCTGCGAGTTCCTTAAAGGCCATTTGTAAGTAAGTATATATTTGATGCGAACATTTACATCTATGTAATGTGGACTTCACAATCTTGTATCCGGTGCCACAATTACATTCATTACAGATATAACTTTTTTTGTAGACTTTCTTTTAATTTAGATTCATACCTCTTGCTTACATTCCCTCGTTATTGTAACCTCTTCTTTCCCTTACACTCATTCACTATTTACTGTAATCTCTTACTTTTGTCCCCATCTAAACTGATCAGTATTCCCACCTTTAAAATCTGATTTAATTTAGATCATTCAAAATTTACACTTTTACAAATCTTTTCTTGATTGTTTTTAGTTGGTTATTTAAAGACGCTGTATTAACTACTAGGTTATTTAGCGCCGGTGAGATTGGTGATAGCGAGATGGTATTCAGCGAGATAAAGCCGAGGATTCGTCATAGATTACCTGGCATTCATTTACTGTTGGGAAAAACCTCGGAAAAACCCAACCAGGTAATCAGCCCAAGCGGGGATCGAACCGCGCCCGAGAGCAACTTCATACCGGTAGGCAAGCGCCTTAACCGACTGAGCCACGCCGGTGTCTTTCTTGATTTTTAGTTCACTTATATCGAACACACTCTGTTTCTAATATACTTGTTGCTAATCCTTACTACGCCATTATCTAATCGGATCGTTATTATGTCTACTTTTAAGTGCATTGCATATTTCTATCTCACTTTCTTCATGCTATGCTTCACTATCCTGGCTAGCCTCCTCCACCATCCTCTTCGCCTATTTTCATTACCTCTATCTTCTCACTTATCTTCCTACTAAACACCTCAAAATGTTTTATTTAATCTACTTACTATATATCCTCAATCAAACTGTTTTATTCAAAAGTGAGTAATAACAAATCCTTTTCGAATATGATTATATCTGAAGAAATTAAGTTTGATGTACTTAAATATTAAGAATACGCTTTCCCTCTGTAAGAATTGAGGAATATAATGCGAGTTGCCACTCTGGTTCACTGAACTACACCTTTTTCAGTTGTATTTCAGAAAATATCAAATGTATTTCAGATTAGTCAATTTAATTTCAGAAAATATCAATTGTATTTCAGATTTGTCAATTCAGTTTCAGATAGTGTCAATTGCATTTCAGATTAGTCAATTCAATTTCGGATAGTATCAATTGTCAATTGTATTTCAGATGGTATCAAATGCATTTCAGATTTGTCAATTGTATTTCAGATGGTATCAAATGTATTTCAGGTTTTGTATCTCCAATTTTTTGTTTTGTTTTTATTCTTATAAAGTGTATTGGCTTTCATATAAAGACTTTAAAAAATGTACTGTACTGTACTGTAAAGTACTTTGTAACTTACTTACAAATGGCTTTTAAGGAACCCGCAGGTTCATTGCCGCTCTCACATAAACCCGCCATCGGTCCCTATCCTGTGCAAGATTAATCCACTCTCTATCATCATATCCCACCTCCCTCAAATCCAATTTAATATTATCCTCCCATCTACGTCTCGGCGTACCCAAAGGTATTTTTTTCCTCCGGTCTCCCAACTAACACTCTATTAAGTACTTCTTAATGCAGTAATAAATTCTAAATGAAGTTATTTATCGAATTATTACATACGAACAATATTAATATGACAGATTATTACTGTATACAGTATTGTACAGAGTCAATTTAATTTCAGAAAATAAGCAATGAATTTAAAATTACATAGTCACTTTTTCACAAAATCATAAACATCTGAAATACAATTGACAAATCTGAAATATAGTTGATGTTTTCTGAAATACAATTGATACTATCTGAAATTAAATTGACATATCTGAAATACAACTGGAAAAGATGTAGAGCACACGCTTACTTTTCCACGGATTGGATTTGATTCCCATCATTAACTAAAATTACGAGTAGGTCTAGATCTCCTTGAAATTTCAGAAAATAAAAGGTTTTCTTGGGATTTGTCCCGTTTCTCAAACTTTACAAAGTTCGCTCCACCAATACTCTCCGTTTCTCTTATGTTTCTCCCCATTTCATATCATTTCTTAAAAAAAAAAAAAAATATATATATATATATGTTACACAGGGTGGCATATGGCATACTTGCTTAATAGTTGTCAGATGGAACATCGTAGCCTATGCCCAGCGGCATTCTCTGTGTAGCATGGGTAACTGCTGATGTTACGCAGAAGCATAGTGATACAGGAACTGTCAGGCACATGCAGTTGGCGAGACCGGCTGTTACATGGGGAAAATGTGTGATTTTGCCCAGAAATAATTATTAAAATTCTTTACATTCAATACAAGACTGAGTAACCTTATGATAGCGCCGCGGACCTCAAAGCTCTGAAATATGAGGTTATGTTTGGAAAATATTTATTTAGTATACTGTACACGCATGTTTATTAATGAAATCCTTTGATAATAAGAAGTAACAAATATCAAAGTGATTTCTTATTACGTTCAACATTAAGAGCTTGCATTTAAAGTAATATATCTCACACTGTCAACATGGGTCAACAGTAGTAATGAATGTATCACAGTCGTCCATAACTGAAGAGCCAAGCGTAACGTCTTCTCCAGGAATCCTCATGGTTACCCGCATTGTACAGCTGTCAAAAGAAAAAGTGGCCGCTCTCCTGAAACAAAGTTCCCTTCGGGTATCTTCGCTACAATTCGGAGACAGGCGATGTTACATGTTGTTGGACCACGTTGCCTGATACCTACAGTTATAATTGAAGTATTCTATGTGTTATTCAATAGCGTAATGGTAGCGTTCAGGTCTCTTATTCATGAGGTCCTGCGTTCGACTACAACCTCGTGTTTTTTATGTTCTTTTTTGTTCTGTTTTTGAGAGAGACAAACTATATATAATGGCTCCTTTCTCTTTTACGATTATTTTAGTAATTAACATCAGGTTCATTAATATATTATGCCATGACTTTATCATTATGATATTGTGGCTGCAAATGGAAAGAAAAAAGATTTTATTCTCAATAAAAATATCTTTCGTGGCATAAACAAAACAAATTTACAGGCGTCGACCTTAAAACATTCAAATAATTAAGCGTTCAAGAAACAAAACAAAAAGCCACAATTCAATATTTAGTCTATCTTCCTCTTATCTCGATCATCTTGCAGTCGAGTGGGCATGGAATCGACTAGTCTTTGCAAATAGCGACTGTTCTTAGACACGATATTCCAGGCATTCTGAAAATACATACATAAGTGTTCTGCCCATGGACAGGTCTTTCTTTGCAAACCCAGCAATCTCCAATCTTTCCTATTTTCTGCCTTCCTCTTAGTCTCCGCATATGATCCACATATCCTAATGTCGTCTATTATTCTTTTCAACCAGAGACCCAACCAATTCCTTTTTCTCTTTCTAATCAGTTTCAGTATCATTCTTTCTTCACTCACCTTTTCAAACACAATTTTATTTATTATTCTGTCTGTCCACTTCACACGCACCGTTCTTCACCACATCCACATTTCAAATGCTTCAATTCGTTTCTCTTCATTTCGTCGTATTGTCCATGTTCCTTCCCCATACAATGCCACACTCCACACAAAGCACTTCACTAGTCTCTTCCTTAGTTCTTTTTCCAGAGGTCCGCAGAAGATCCTTCTTTTTCTATTAAAAGCTTCCTTTGTTCACGTTTGCAGTTTTTCTTGGGAAGGATAGGCCTAAATGCGGTAACATCCCGTTGCTTTCCGCACACCACTATCTCTTTCGCATCTTATTAAATTCCAGGGGACCCAAGCGTGGAGATGAGGAGAGTGGATTTGACTAATTGGGCACTCCGGACTTCACCGAAAGTCACGGCAAGGGTTAAATATTAATTCTATCAGGATGTTTGACCCGATCAGAGACCGGGAAATCTCAATTAGCTTTTGCCTCCCGCATCCTGGACTAGCTTCTACGAATCATCAGAAAATCTTAGAGTGTGATTGGGCCAATTTTTCCGAAAATGTTTCCACACTTTTGCCCTCGTAGCTCAGCGGACGAACGTCGGAATTTAGATGTCAGCGTCTCAGGTTCAATTCCTCGTTACTCCTTTTCATTTTATTGTGGTTCAAGATAGTATAATGTAATAATAAAAAAAGAAAAACTAATACCAGTTTTATGCAACTGGGTTTTTCCAAACCTAATATTAAATTTATGTTATTTATATCGCTAAAGAACGATTACAATATAAATAACTTGAATATTATTTATACAGTATCACTAAAGAACGATAACAGAATATAAATGATAAATATAGGTTTGTTTAATTAATATAAGATATTATATAATACGTATTTAATTATCTAAATAAAATAACCTATTTTACAAAGAAAGATGGTTATTTGTGTTATAATAATTACTTACATAAAATACAGATTATTTATATTGCGAAAGAACAATAGCAATATAAATGATAACTTGAATATTATTTATATCGCTAAAGAACGATAACAGAATATAAAAAACGTGAATATTATTCATATCGGAATTTCACAGATTTATTACAGATGTATTTAAGAAATTGTAGAAGAATAGTAATTAGTAACAGTGTCCTAGTTAGTCTTCTTGGAGCCAAATTTGTAACTTTTAAAAGTGTGGTTACTATGTTGAAGTGTATGTGTTGTAACGGATGCTTGATTTGTTATGTATGTGAGTCAGTTATGGGATGCTTGATGTCGTCGCAAAGTCGTAATTATAGTTTGATTGTGTTTGTGTGACTATTGTGTATTAATTTATGATGTATGGTACGGAAAGCTGCATATTTGTGTTA
This sequence comes from Periplaneta americana, assembly GCF_040183065.1. Lineage (NCBI taxonomy): Eukaryota > Metazoa > Arthropoda > Insecta > Blattodea > Blattidae > Periplaneta > Periplaneta americana. The sequence goes on from NC_091123.1 coordinate 92,081,700, forward strand.
GAGAAGTGTTACGTATGTGTGTTGTTAATGTTTTTGTATGTTTCAAATTGATACCTGATATTTGTTTTGCAATCGCAATGCCTAATTTACGGATGTTTATGTTTTGTTTACATCGCGTAAACTAATTTAATTTTCTTTTCCATTTCTCTTTATGCTTATCTTTTTTGTGTATGAAACTATAGCCCTAACATACATATGTAAAATAGGGCTAACCCTCATTGGAGATACAATAATAATAATTATTATTCATATCGTTATAAAATGATAACGGAATACAAATGATGACTTGAATTTTATTCATATCTCTAAAGAACGATAACAAAATATAAATAACGTGATATCCATAAAAAACGATAACTGAATATAAATGATAATTTGAATAGCATTTACATCGCTAAAGAACGATTAAAAAATAAAATGAAAACTTGAAGAAGGCCAGAACCCACAAACTTTGAATCATTAAACAAGCACTCTACCGCTGGTCTACGAGGCGCAGATATGGAACACTTTCATAGTTCCGGAACTGCTTGTACAAGCACATGCATCGTGTAACATCGCCGCGACCCGAAGTGGACTTTTAAAATATTCGCTGTTCACGAGTGCGGCCACTTTTTTTTTTGACAGCTGTACATTCGCCGTAGAACCCCATTGTGTTATAAAAATTTGATGTGGTGCTTCCTCAGTTTGTCTTTGTATTGTGTACCGTTTGTAAGGATGATTATGAATTTCGGAGGAATTATGTGAAGGCAGAGGAAAGAGAGGACCCCATTACTCTTTTCTTTCTCTACAACGAATATAAATCTGTGATTACGGCGTGGGAAACCGACGTTCTGTCCGTTCAATTAGCAATGTGTCCATAATAATGAAATACTAGAAATTCATTAGAGTAAAGGTGCCATATTTCGGATACTTAAGGAAAAATTGGTATTTTCAAGGAGAGATCATTGTTTAAAAGACAGATTTTGTAGATTTCACTTAGTTCACATTCATATTATACGCGTACATAATTGTTATTCAGATAGAATTGCTCTTAATATGTATGGCTTCATTTTTTTAGAAAGTTGTGGAAAGGAAGCTTATTAAAAAGGGTTTCCTATTTTCGGATACTGTGTTTCCTAATTTCGGATAGGATTTATAATAGGACCTGAAAGTAGATTTTTATACAGAAATAATTCAAACTTCATATCAAAACCTGCATTTCATAGTAGTAAAGGTACAATATGCATAAAATTAGAAGCTTTTGGAGGCCTTTAGGGCATAAAGAGGTTAAGCCAATGATGATTCGCACTTCAACGTTTTCCATGCGTTTTTTCCAATCTCTGCACATAACTCATGCACCCATCTCAAGCATTTAGTGCAACGGATCCAGTCCTCGCCAGATTTATCCAACCGATAAGGCATGGCACAATAAATACATTCCTCATCAGCGCTATTTTCGTTGTCCGTGGATACAAATTCCACAATTTCATCGGAACTGTCACTTGAAGATGCCAGTTTCTGATATCTCCGCACATTTTTATTTTTGCATTTTGTTTTGTTTTTCGTAATACCCCCACCATTTTCAACTGAAGTTGACGTCTCGGAACTCTTCTCTTGGGTGGTCACGAAGATTTGCCCTCTGCACTTCTTCACTCTAGCTTGCTGGCTATTCTTCCTTGCAGAATTTTGGAGAGATTCCTTCAGTTCTTTCTGATATGGAGAAGATATTATAGCTGCTGCCTTTCCGCCACGTCTCGCATTGGCGGATGGTTCTGGTAAAACTAGCGGTGAGCGAATGTCGAATGGTGACACAGATGCATCTCTTCTTTTTGGAGACTGAATGACTGTCCTTCCAGCCTGGGATGTTGAAGCGCCGACTTCGCTTGTTGCTGCTGATATCTGAAATGTCGCTACGGCAACCTTTGTTGTTGCAGCAGCGACCTGGGATGTTGCACTGGCAAATGGAGCAGCTGGAGTTGTTTCCTTGTGTCCAGTGTTATCAGGGATGAAATCTGCAACACCAAAAATTGTGAGATTGTATGGAATTATTCTACACTTTCTGAAACCACTGATGCAGTTTGCATGCTTCCTGCCTGAAGATATGCTTTTCCTAAAATGGTCCCAACTTTGACAGATGAAACTGCTTGAAACTGGTGATTGTCCAGCCATAGTTCTATCTCCTGCGAGTAAAACGTTTTGAACGGGCGCATAAATGCTCTGTCCAGAGGTTGGAGCTTATGTGTTGAATGGGGTGGCAGGCAAACAATGTGTACCCCATGTTCCTGTCCAAGGGAAATTACATCGAAGTTCTTTGTGTGGGAGTAATGGCCGTCCAGGATTGGCCGTCGTTGATTTAGTTACCATTAAGTGGTGAAGCCACTGAGTAAATATATAGGTCTGTATCCATCCTGACGGATGACATGCAGCAATGGTTCCAGGAGGGGTGCCATTGAGAAGTTCTAGTTTCATCGTCATCCTAGAGAAGACTATGAGCGGTGCCACAAACGCCCCACTCGCACTCATGCAGATTACCACCGTCATCAAGGAACCTCTTTCTGCTGATGAGAGTCTCTCAACTTCCTTCTTCTCTTTCACTTCAACACATTGGATCGAGTTTCTTGCACAATTGTTATCCCCATCTCGTCGGCATTAAATACTTGCATTGGGTCAAAGTTTACTTTCCCTAATTCCGGCTTCAACATGTTGAAGAACGCCTCCACATTTTCTTTTGTGAACCCTTGACTCTGGCAAGTGAAATAGCTTGTGGAGGAAATAATTATTGCTGAAAATTTTAATTTGGGACCATTTTGAAATAGTGCTGGAAATAACTTTCCGTTTTGAATTTTCTTTCCTTGTTACGTGTGAAACAAAGAATGCATTCGAAACTTGATAGACTGGACAAGGGAAACACGAAAACACACGACCGAGCAAGCATTCACAAAAAATGCTTGCACGCACACGCACGCACACACACACAGAAGCTCACATACATTACGGTTATCTCATAATCTCGGTTACTTCAAAATAATGCAGGCTAAAAATGAGATTCCTAATATCGGATATCCGAAATTGGGCATCCTATTACTATCCGAAGTTTGGCAACCTGACATTAATTTGTGTTCGTCGATATGAATAAATATTAAAATAAGTTACGTATATTTATAACATTGTAATGAAAACTACAATATCTATACTTCATCTTAATGCAAATTAAATTTAAATTTAAATTCACCTTCGCTTGTAAAAGCTTAAGTCACAAAGTGAAAATATTATAAAGAAATTCTTGGAAACACGGTTACTGCACTGGCAAAAACCCGACTGCGGCAAAAGCTTCACAACAAGTGAGGGATGAACAGTTAGGGACAGAAGAGCAATGCCTTGCCCTTCACATTCCATTTCTATTGTTAGTTCGTGAAAAGAGGAGGTATCCGAAATTAGGCAACTATCCGAAACAAAGACGTTGTAGTTATATATCTAGACACACAATTGGCGCTGGTGTCGTGTACAAATTTGAAACCTCTCGCGCAGGTTCGCGCGACGCCATGTTTGGGGAGCACGAATGATTGTTTCTATAAAGCATTCGGAGTTTAGAAAATACCATTGAGTACATAGGCGTTTTCTTAGTGGATTTCCTCCTTCACTGTTATATAACTAAACTTATTTACGTATTTTCTAACGTATAATATAAAATAACAGAAGTAAATCTAAATATTGTAACTAAACATTGTTTTAAATATAAACGCCTTATATTGCTCATAAATAGACTTATTAGTTTATTTCTATTTCTGTGACCGAATACAGGGAATATTTTTACTTATGTTATTTTAAATACGTTAGGAAATACGTACATAATTTATTTAAATTACATTACAAAGATAGGGATGTCCGCTAAAAATGTCTATATACCCAATGGTATTTTCCAAACACCTAACGCACTGTAATAATAATCCTCAGTGTTTTGAGAATCAGATGCGATATGACTCTTCTACTGCAGACATTGATTACAATTCCCTCATTCTTACATCATTCTCAATGACACAGTATTGTCAAAATGTGATTGTATTCATTGCTGGCTTAGTTGTTAAATCATTAAGAAAAATATGGTGTAATAGCCTAAATCTAATGACTCAATTTATGGTACGTAGCCTGTCAGCAGTAAACAAAATCTCTTTTCTTTTTTTAACGAAAGAATAATGGGAGTCTTATCATACCATCATCTGAGATTATAGAAATATGCCGCTTAAGTGAAAGAGCGATTATACAGATATTAACAGTTCAATGGCATATTACCACCCACTCTTACATTGTGTGAAAACAATGTGCTCTAGAAGTAGAACACTTGTACAATCTTTCTACACTTATGGCAACATATTTCAAAAAATGGATCCCAGATTCCTCCCGAGAATCATATTTTAAACTTGTTAAAGTGATCATAAAAGTACATAAAGATCTACTGACGCAGCTCAGTGGGCTAAGGACTGTGGGTCCGGAGTCGCGCTCGGTCGCGGGTTCGATTCCCGCTGATTTCCTGGTTGGGTTTTTTCTTGTATCCCCAACCGTAAGGTGAATGTCAGGTAATCTATGGCGGATCCTTGGCCTCGTCTCGCCAAATATCATGTCGCTATCATCAATACCATCGGTGCTGAATAATCTAGTAGTTGATACAGCGTCATTAAATAACCAAATAAAATAAAGTACTACATAAAGAGCAGATGTTAGCACACAGCTTAAGGTTACCAGTACAACACGACTTTACATAAAATTGATGTAAGACAATATTTAACGGAGTCGATAATAATTATAATAATAATAATAATAATAAATCAATAGGCAAGATATTCTGTACACTAAGCCTGAGTTCTATTATATGACTAATTGACTAATAAAATTCATGCATGTGACGTTTATTTCATACTACAGCTGTGATAATAAGCTATTGCACGGTAGGCCTAATTTCTAACTAAAACATTAGGTACGTGTTTCTATTTTACAGGTGTAGGCTAGATTATGTGATATAGAAACGAATAAATAATAATTGTTCATTTCTCGTCCACATCAAAGCAAACGTGTTTACAATATAGGCCTAATGTAACGTCTTACACAGGCAGTGTTTTGTTAATAATAGTTAATACTAATAATTTTATTTTCAGCTGAACTATTACTACAATATGCATTTGTATTTCTGTTCGCTCTATATGTTGTCAAATAACTATACAACATCTTTAGTTACGGTATCAAATTGTCACAGTTTTCTTTCGTTTCATGTCAAACTAACGGTAACTAAGCTTGATTATTTCTTTAACGTGGTCGCTTTAAATGTTAATAAGATTTTTTTTTCATTTATCCATTCAGATTGATTTATAAGAGACACCAAACATATATATTAAACATTCGCATTGTATAGTGCAGCCGTCTGCTAGCCAGTGCTTCTCCCAAAGCATGGCGGCGGACGCAAGCTTCAATTTGTCCCTACTCTAAACTTCTGCGCAGCCTCGGCTGTAGGGGCTCGATCCGAAATATGGAGCCTTTACTCTACATGTTTAGCCTTTTGACCGAACACATTGTTTATGGAGTTTGCGAATTACCAATGTATGTATGTATGTATATTATATTTAAGGACACATAAGAGCTCACAAATGTAGCCCAAAGAGAATGAATGCCTGTTAATCATACAAATGAGCATTTTCAGCACAAAGCTTTATTCTTTAATGAAACAATAGTCATAAATATGGCATAAATTAACTTAAATAAATTTAGAATAATAATGACGTTTGCAGCATGTATATAATGCAAATATTTTACGAAAGATCTGTCTGTCTGACTGATCTCCCGTCCGTCTGTCCGTCCTTATGTCCACCTGTCTAGCTATATAGGTATCTACCTACCTGTAAACTATATTTTCACCAGCTACTCATCCAATTACGTCCCTTCCACTCTTCTCTTAGACATACAGTATATATATATATATATATATATATATATATATATATATATATCTGTGTGTGTGTGTGTGTGTGTGTGTGTGTGTACGGATGTCTATGTATATTTTTATAAACCAAGGGATGTTTATAAATATGAATTAGTATCTGCGTTCGCATACACACATGAAACATGAAGAAGTGCTAAATGTAACTTATAATAATTATTTAAATGAAACTTAGGGGAAATTTTCACAAACTGATAGAATAAATCAGTGGTTCCTAACCTTTTTTGACTGACGACACACATTACTTAACGCCCACGATATCGCGACACACCGGTATTTTGTTTTTAATAATAATAATAATAATAATAATAATAATAATAATAATAATAATGCTTTTCTTCTGGAGAAAAAGGTGGTGAAACTCTGTGTAGAATATTATATAGTTAACGAGGAGATAATTACTGTTCACTGCACAGGAATTTTGTCGTTTTTAACATCTTTTTCGTCTAAGTAAGACTTTCAAGGTTACAGCGGAATTCAAAGAAAAATTATATTAAAAACGTAGTTATTCACACATATTTCGGTTCCATGATGAAAAATGCAAGAAAAAGGTGCCGTTCCAGCGCGTTTCGCCAGAAAAAAGCACTGATAACAACTTATATATAGTATCGGACATCCAGTGTTGTAGATAGGTCGATGTTAACACGCAATCGAAAATTCTAAAAAAAAAAACAAGCAGCAACTTGAGTTGCATTAGGAAAAAAAAACAAAGATATGTGTCAAAAATTCCATTCTATCTATAGTGAATGTCGTATAAAAAAATTTTATTATCGTTTTTGAAAACTCGCCTATTTAAATTGATGTGAAGTCTGCACTTGTTGGGTTGCACAGAGTTTCTCTATATGTGGCCTTATGATTGACAGGTCAACAAGTAAATCATCTTCAAGATACAGCAGTCTGTTCCTTTGTTTAGATTGCACTATTTTAATGGTAGAAAATGCTGATTCACACAAGTATGACGTTGAAAGCGGTGTTCTAAATGTATTTTTAGTTTATTCGGCACCATCGACTGATTTGACAAAACATTTCCAGATATGAGACATTCGGGATTTTGTTTATATTCATCTCCACGCTACGTAAAACCATATTGAAAGTATTAATCACTATATTTACGAAATGCAGTAGTTTTTGTGCACCCTGAAGGGAATTTTGGCTCAAATTATTTGTATTAGCATTGCTGTCATCTAACCCAGAACTTGATCCAGATTGCCTTTATCGAATTAGAAATTTGTCCATGATAAAATCTGAATAAAACACTTTTGATAAAATAGTCGCACTGTCACCCATTGACACGTATATACAGACAATTCTAAGTTATTACTAAGTGGGAAGAGTAAACGAATTACTCAGCATTGTTGCCGGTGTTGCACGTTCCATTGGTAAAGTCTGTCTCATTATCAAAGACTTCGTTGGAAATAAAAAAAAAATTGCGTTGTAAAAAGACTTTCTGGATGACATAAAATTTAAATTTAAATTCCAAAATTTCACGACACACTCCATGGGGCTACGCGACACACCGGTTGGGAACCCCTGGAATAAACTATAATTATTTTAAATATTTTCTTAGAGAATAAATAGTTGCAAATGAGAATATTTTCGGCCCTATGCCTCTTTAAAATATTTTATTCAGAGTGATAATGGTTACTTACAAATCCTTGTCTCAGTAAAACTGTAAATTGTTTGAGATAAGGCAGAGGGATATAAAATGTATAAAGTAATTACGTGGACACATGTAGCCTACGGTATCCGAGGGGTGGTGTTTTGGATTCACCGTGATTTTGTCTAAAAAACTATTGGCTACAGACATAATATATTATTATGATGTACCGAAGTACATATGATATTTCCGTGCATCTCTCATCATACAGACATAATGCCTATGTTTTCTGCTCTAATCACTAAATGTCCAAAGTAGGCGTTGTATCATGTGATTGTTCATATAGTTTGACTTACGCCCGACTAAGAAAAGAGAGAGCTAGAACATGTAACGGGAGGACCCGAAATGGAATCGACTTTTTAAACTACAGAGTTGCAAAACTTTGCTATAGTGTTTCGCGGCATTAGATGCTATCGACGAAATGTGCGAGGAGTGAACAAAGTACATTTACGTGCGAATGTACATTCCTTGTGAAATGTTATTTAATTTGTACACTAAGAATCTGCAGGCATAATGTGCTCTGAAGTAAGTAAACGGTAAATCATTTCACATCATTATTCATGAAATAGCGGTGGTATTCATTATGATTTAAAATGTGGAATGAATTAATAGATATTTGCATGACATCGTTTACTTAGTTGAAATTATTTAAATTTAATTTTTGTATTTTCACAGTTTTAAAGTTTTGAAATTATATTACTCTATATTACATGTAACCTGTGTCATCATTCTCGTAAATGTTATTCATAACTTGCGAAGAGTTACTTTTGAGGAAAAGCAAATCGCTTAAGAAACCGCACTTGTGCAAATTTCGTATTTTCGATTCATCTACTTATCATTGCATCAGATTTGGTAACACTGTATGCAAGGTATTACTACTACTACTACTGCTACTACTACTACTACTACTACTACTACTACTACTACTACTACTACTACTACTACTACCATTATTATAATATTGTTGTTACAAGCAAATAAAAATACTTGAATTGCCTGTTACTCCTCCTACAGTAATGTTAGGCTGAAAAACATTTTAAAATGTACAGTACATTTCTGAAAAACGTCTGAAAGGTATTTTCTGAATCTTTCTGTGGAGGACAAATACAGGGGTCGTGACCCATTTCTTGTGATTATCTCGTCATAATACTTGTCTTTGTCTTCGAAAACCGCGGAAGAACCACAGATATGAAGTGTCTGTTTTTAAATTTGAGAATAGTGTTTTAAAATAAAAGTAATAGTATCTTCCGTAGTAAATTTCCATATTCCATCATCTATTAAGTAGCCTATCATTGGCATACGCTATACGGTAATTAAATTACATGTTGGTATTGACGTAGCTAGACAAGTACCCTACCCACGGACCTACTGTACGTGTGCTCTGTGTTTTGTGTCATCACATGGCGCTGCAATCTCCCCTCCCTCTCTCTCTTTCTCTCTCTCTCTGTCTCACCACTCTACTCCTCCATGCAGGAGTGGGATCATGTAAAGCACTTCTTTGCGAAGTATGTGTTACTGCAGTAAAGCGTTGCTATACCGTCTTCCGTTCCTATATAAAGTTTTAATGTATACGTAACTCAGATTCGATCTCGTGAAGAAAATTAAAATGTTTTTCTTCCCTATGGGGATGTGATCGTTCATTCTAGTTTCAATCTGTGACTTTGCACTGTGCTGGCCGTATTATAAAAATCCCACTGGACCCTGTACTTAAAAATGAATGACTTTGTTGTTAGTTTAAAATAACGCTATAAAAAATCCTATTACAACCACCGCCACCACAATCATACTCATTTTTTAGGGGTTGTTTGTTTGATCCGCTTTCTTTCATCGCAATTATGAGGGATAGTGATCCGGTTCTAAGCATTTATAAGTATTTAGCAGGGTTCTCAGGTCATGTAACCAACTTGATGGAATAAATAAGTTAATTCAAAGCGACAGCTTTCCTTTAGGTACTACAAACTTATTGTAACTCAACGAAATTTGATCTATTTCAAGAATGGTTGTTCGGATAATTGATATCGTACATTGGTTGGTTTAGAAACATAGTCATTGTATTAATACCATGTTCTGTTTAAACAGGTATTATTTTATAATGTCACTATGTAATGTACAAATCATATCTACCTATTTTCGAGACTACATGTATGAGCAAGGTGATATTCATTTTCAAGGAAATTACTATTAGTGTTGTTTGTACCGGGTCGTCATTTTGTTTTTACTAACATTTCTAATATTAGCCTGGCTATACTTTTTGGATTAACGGTTGAGAACGGCAAACCTATGTTACTCCCTTCCACGACCGGCGTTTGATGATACTAGTGTAAAATATAAACAAATCACTTTACTGTGTATAGGAGGGAAGAAAAGTAGTGCATCCATTTACGTGAAGTAGGAACTATTACGATTTTCAGTTTGATAATTTTCGTTAGGTTTTTATTTACTCAAAATACAGTACAGTATTAATAATGAGTGTTTTTGCACACTAACTGAACTATGCAGGCCGACGTATTCATTATGCAATGTATAGTACACAGTCTACACTCTACATCATATCAGCATACAATATGGAGAGTGCATTTCAATTAAAAAATAATCATAATCTGGATATTTAAACAAATTGTTGAAAAATGATGGCCGTTAATTTCTGTACGGGCTTCAGTTCTTTTATGTGCATATTATCGAAAACGTTTTTAAGCATATCTTCTGAAATTGAATGTATCGTTTCTGGAATGTAACGTTGTAGGATGTTTAACAAACACAACTGTTTCACAGTAACCTCAAAAGAAATATTAATGCAAAGCATCAGTCGACATGGGGGTGCCATAATCCTGTGCCTCTTGAAATATTTCTGTACTTTACTTACTTACGTAGGCTATTGTAAATTCACTCTTCACTTCTGCCCGATTCGCAGAGATAAATTTACTCAGATTGCTGTCTACTGTCCGTCCAAGTAGTTAGGTTGCAGGGTCATAGAAAGGGGGGAAATTACGGACAGTTACTTAACGAGGCCCTTTTATTTAAATTATTTTAAATAACTATAATATTACGTAGACGTCCTATTCCTGACAACAAATCTTTTCAGAAAAGAGGTGACAGCCCAGTCACTAGCCTTTACAGAGAGCCCAGCAGAAACGAGTGAGTGAAACCGGGAAGCGACGTAACCAAGAGGACACAGTACCTGTGCGAAAATATGATTAAATAATGAATGCACTTTATTCACTGGAAAATGCGAGTATATTTCTGGAACGTACTATACTCACTCACACAGTAATGTATACTGTGACCATAAGACGACTTCGACTGCATATGCAGCCTTGGTGGAAGTTTACTAGTAGAATGGGTGGGAGTGAAGTACATTCAAAAACTCAGGTACAATAAAAATTGAAGTAAAAATAAAATGATGTCCCTGTATATTGTTGAGCGGCGCGATAGTTTGAAGTATTAAAAAAAAGTATTCTAGTGAGTGGCAAACACTTCTCTCCGAAATCATGATTTCACGGGGTGCTCCTGTTTAATATGTTTCCACTATATGCCCAGAATCAGAAACAAAAATTTGTCTTCCGACCCGAAATACTGACACGAGCTTGAATAACATGAAGTGTAAAGCGCTACATTTTGTAATACAGTATAGTTAAAATATTACTACTAGAGCTCGGAATCTTTAAATGTTGACATGTGCATGCATATATATATGCACAAAAATCTACTGTACTTTAAGGCGTTTACTATTCATACAGTTATAATAGAACAAAAATATGATGTGATAGTAGCAGATCTGAATAAAAATCCTGTGGAGCAGAATTCGATTCCAAGCAAGAAATTGAAGATTTATTTTCTCTTTGGAATGTGTTCTTTGTGATATAATCACAAGCGATGATCATACGTCTTGTTTGATGCATGACAAAGAAATAAGTCTCGCTGTTATTGAATGCCTATTATTATTAGCTCAAAGTCGTATTAAAAAGTGAGGATGAAACGGGGAAAAAGATTTAGTTCTTGAAGTGGATGATGATAATGACGATGATAGAATGTATTTACTTTGCTCTCTTTCATTCATTGTGTTGTCCTCTATGAAACTATCACGTTTGTTGCCGAAGAATGTTTTAATCTAATTCTTATTTTCAAGTAAGGTCAAGTAATGGAAGGTTCAAGATTTTTGTTTCGTAGTTATTACTGCTGCACAAAATTGGAAACCTTCCAGGGAAAAATATAAAACGTTTGCATTTTATTTCATGCAAACATTTTTCATTCACAAATGCATTTATGTACACAATAAGATGTGCAGATCAGTTACTTTATGGTGACAGCTCGTCGACGCGAGAAAGGAGAAGGTTCGACTGTGGGAGGGAGACCGATCCGAGACGGAGCGAATGGAGGGAGGGAAATACAGTCATATCAGAAATGAAGTTTCACGTTCCAGCGTCTGCATAATTTTGAGCTCCTGTGACTGTGTTCACTGCATACTCCGGAACAATAGTCACTAATAAACACTAATGTGGAAATACAATGAGCAGCAGTGCGGAACAATAGTCACTAATAAACACTAATGTGGAAATACAATGAGCAGCAGTTCGGAACAATAGTCACTAATAAACATTAATGTGGAAATACAATGAGCAGCAGTGCGGAACAATAGTCACTAATAAACACTAATGTGGAAATACAATGAGCAGCAGTGCGGAACAATAGTCACTAATACACACTAATGTGGAAATACAATGAGCAGCAATCGAATCACTATATTTAACAGTTAATCACAAATTAACAATGAAATATACTCATGCGGAAATACCGGTAATGTTCATCAGTGCTTCACTGTTACCTTTCCCATCATCATCATCATCATCATCATCATCATCATCATCATCATCATCATCATCATCATCCATGTAAAAGATGGAGTGGCCTTCTTCCCTGTACTTCTTTATTTTCCTCAAATACTGCAAACTTTTGGCCCTAATGCAGTGATGCTCCACCAGAATTTAGCGATTATTTTTTTTTTCCTAATGAAATCCTAATTTCATAATAACTTTCCTCAAAGTCGAGATACCTCCCTGAAAGTCGATAGTCTTTCAATTTCAATAATATATTTTTTTAAGTGTGGACCGCTGTTCTGTGAAATATAGAACTCGTGCTATTGTTTGTCTTATGACAGCTTCATTAAAGTTGTCTACAGTTGATTTTGGCGCCGATTATCAATGTCTTTAGTCTCCCTTATTATTTGGCTAACACAGCTCTCAGACACAGCGGTAAACTCTGCTACAAGTTTTCCAACATTTATTACGTTTTTTCTTCCGACGCTATCTTAATAAAGCGCTACACGTTGCTCACGACTTCTCGCGACCTTTCAGTTTACTTCTAACAGGCAGCATTTTCACAAACAGAAAATAGCAGTGAATCTAGACAATAAATACTACACACTAATCAGTACAAAACAGAAGCACTACAATTATTTAAGTAACTAAATGAAATGTACGTAACAAACACACTAAATTGAAATATACAAGACAGTAAGTCCTTAGCGCGACTGTACGCCCACACTAACGCTCCCGAGATGTGACCGCTAGCGCAGCCAGGGGAAGACTAAAATGAACACCCCTTCGAACAAGCAGTGAACTCGCCCAAACCACTGCGTCGCCAGGCCAGAGCTGTCACCATAAAGTAACTGGCCTGTAATGTAAAATCGTCTAGAAAGGCATAATTTTCAGGAATGATACACATATATTTCTCATATAAATCCAGGGTATATTGTCGTATTGAATCATTACAATTTTTTATTTATTTTTTTGGGTTATTTTACGACGCTGTATCAGCGTCTAGGTTATTTAGCGTCTGAATGAAATGAAGGTGATAATGCCGGTGAAATGAGTCCGGGGTCCAGCACCGAAAGTTACCCAGCATTTGCTCGTATTGGGTTGAGGGAAAAACCCGGAAAAACCTCAACCAGGTAACTTGCCCCGACCGGGATTCGAACCCGGGCCACCTGGTTTCGCAGCCAGACGCGCTGACCGTTACTCCACAGGTGTGGACTTACAATTTTTGGTAGATACAGTGATAACAACATAAAAATGTTGAAGTTGTTTCGATATGGTATAAGATTGGAGAGTGATGCAGCACGTTTAATGTCTGATCCTAATTACTCGAGATTATACTATTTGAAACATCATCTAAATAATAATTAATTTGTTATTTACAGTTGCCCTCGAAGGGCTAGCGACTGCTTCTGGACACCGATATTGCATTTTCAAACCAGGACGGTGGCGTCTACCTTCGGAGGGTGTGAAGGCGTCAGCTGCGTTGTACACATGAAAAATCCCTTTGGTTGTGGATAAAAATGAACACTGAAAAAAATATTTCATCTTTTGATCCGCCGTCGTGGTAGAAAAGAATGGGAGAAACATTTCGAATCAACTGGTCAACAGTCCTGTATACATAACAGTACCCTGTAAAGTACATGTAGTATTAACAAATGGATTTTAAGGAACTCAGAGATTCATTGCCGCCCTCACATAAGCCTGCCATCGGTCCCTATCCTGAGCAAGATTAATCCAGCCCCTACCATTATATCCCACCTCCCTCAAATATACCAATTTTAATATTATCCTCCCATCTACGCCTTGGCCTCCCCAAAGGTCTGTTCCCCTCAGGTCTTCCAACTAACACTCTATATGCATTTCCGGATTCACCCATACGTGCTGCATGCCCTGCCCATCTCAAACATCTGGATTTAATGTTCCTAATTATGTTGGGTGAAGAATACAATCCGCGCAGATCTGCGTTGTGTAACTTTCTCATTTCTCCTGTAACTTCATCCCTCTTAGCCCCAAATATTTTCATAAGCACCTTATTCTCGAACTCTCTTAACCTCTGTTCCTCTCTCAAAGTGAGAGTCCAAGTTTCACAACCATACAGAACAACCATTAATATAACTGTTTTATAAATTCTAACTTTCAGATTTTTCGATAGCAGACTGGATGTTAAATCTTCTCAACCGAATAATAACAGGCATTTCCCTTATTTATTCTACGTTTAATTTCCTCTCAGTACATGTAGTACTAGATGCACAAATTAAAAATAGCTCTTAATTCAGTCGTGAGGATTTACTGATTTAGTCGGCAAATGTTTTACATTGGAAACTTTTTGTGCTTTGGCAGGATATTTAACTTGTCCTTATATTCCTCTACTCCACGAGCGTGGCTCATAGATGTCGCGAGTAGCGAGAAGTGTGGACAACTTAGATCGCTAGGGACTATCGAGAGTGCACCACAGGCGGTGATGTACATTACATGTGTAGTTAATTCTTCATTCATTCATAGATTTCTGCCCAAGGGCAGATTTTTCACTGCAAACCCAGCATTTTCCAGTCTTTCCTGTTTTCCGCCTTCCTCATAGTCTCCTTATATAATCCATATGTCTTAATGTCGTCTATCATATGATACCTTCTTCTACCACGAACTTTTTTCACGTTTACCATTTCTTCCAGTGCTTCCTTCAGAAGGCAGTTTCTTCTCAGCCAGTGATCCAACTAATTTATTTTCCTCTTCCTGAAGTTGTTCACTTGTTCTACTGCCTCATTTGAAATTCGTGTGTTTAAATTCTTTATTTTTCTTTTGATAACCATGGTCTTCGTCTTGTTTGCATTTATCTTCATCCCATACTACTAACAGCTGGAGAATTGTTTGGATGTCACTGGGGACCCGGAGTACACGTTGGAAACTCCTGTGTTACCTGGACCATAGGTTTGCCCATCATGAGTTATACATTTAGGGTGTATCGACCGGAATTTGAACCCAGAACCTCTGGCTAGCATTGAGCTACCGTGGCGCAAATTGGAAACTAACCTTGACCCTTTTTGACTTGTATCGTTTTGGAGGAGTAACTCGCCGATAATGAGTTACATTGGCATTATTATTATTATTATTATTATTATTATTATTATTATTATTATTATTATTATTATTAGGCCTATTATTATTGTTAGCATCATCATCATCATCACCATCATCATCAATAAATGGTACAATTGAAACAGTAGACACTATATGTCGAGCTTATCTACCTACCTACCTACCTACCTACCTACCTACAACATTAGGAAAAGGACTGTATTGTGTTTTAGCAAAGTCATGATGCTTTTATACAGTATAAAATATTGTTCTTTAGTCAACTGTCCAGAGACAGGTCTGAATCCCACAAGTGATACCAAGAAGGCACCACTTATGAGGCAAATAGGCCAGGAGATAATGGGGTAGGGTGGCCAGTTCCTTTCCCCCTCCAGTGCATACATCGCCCACTATCTACATATTACACTAGTCAGACTTCAGATACATATAAACAGCTGTTCTTCCTCTGACACACATCGTCAAGTGAGATGTCCTGCCTGATAATAGATGTACATATCAGCCAGAACCTCAATCAGAGGACATAAAATATATGTATTTAAAAATTGTAAATGAAACCAGAAACATTCGTTACCATGTTCGTTAGTGACCACACCCAGCCAGTCCCAGTTCGATATCCGGCGAGATAAATTATGAGACAGTACTTCCACCTGATTCTTGTTTATGCACTGTAATCGGGTGTCTATCGAATACGCTTGATGTGTTTGATGATTGTGAATACATAATCCCTTTGACGCCACAATTATCTATGTATTACAGAAATGAAACGTGAAGTTTTGTTCAATGAGGATTTATTAGAGAAGAATTACATAATCCAGTATTTTTTCTCAGATTTCTCAGATTTGCGACATAAAAGAGACCTTTACGTAGTTTACACTTACTGCATCTGATTTTATCCTACCATATTCCGCTATTGTTGCGAAGCCAAAATTATTATTATTATTATTATTATTATTATTATTATTATTATTAATACTGGGGCATAAAAGAATTAAAGAACGGATATCAGGCAAGGGTAAACGTGATTAAGGATGAGAATGGTGACTTGCATGGAGTCGTCTGAGATGTGCAGGGCATGTATGAGTGAATCCAGAAATGAATGTAGAGTGTTAGTTGGGAGGTCGGTGGGAAAAAGACCTTTGGGGAGGCCGAGACGTAGGTAGGAGGATAATATTAAAATGGATTTGTGGGAGGTGGAATATGATGGTAGAGACTGGTTTAATCTTGCTCAGGATAGGGACCGATGGTGGGCTTATGTGAGAACGACAGTGAACCTCTGGGTTTCTTATTATTACTAGTTTGCATCTTTATTCCGAGGAAAATGATTATACTTATGGATAAATTGCTAAGTAAATATTATTATTATTATTATTATTATTATTATTATTATTATTATTATTATTATTTCGTCGGTGAATAATAATTATTATAAGGAGTACGGAAGGCAGTGTAAGGTACTATACGTGTGTAGGTGTAACTTAGTTGAGAATGGAGTCAGATCTGAAAACAATAAAAAAAAAAAGTGTCACAAAGTTCACACATATGTTCTCATTATAGGTTTTACGGTTTTTTTTTGCAGCAATGCAGTTACTTCATTATGTTGCGAATGGTACTACCGTCTGTAATAATCTAATTTCTTGGACTCTTCAGCAGATAATATATACATAATGAAATAATTTAATATCCGTTCATATAAGAAGATTAATTTTAGATTTCTGGAATAAACATGAATAGCATTTTCTAAATTAACAAAATCAAGTCACTTCACTCCATTTATAAATTGTATTCTGAATGTTATTGTTGCTAAAATTGGTAGATATCACTGGACAACAAATTTTGACTTTTTGTTTGCGACATGAATGAAACCTCACTTTTCTAAAGGATGACACTATGCTGAACACGAATATGACAACAAAAATGCTAGGTTGGTTCTAGTTTCAGAGTAATATTAAGAAAAATTCGATAGTCATTTTTTCTATGAAAATTTGTCTGATATTTTGTAAAACATCGCTTACCTTTTCTAAATGTGCTTTCTCTTTGCTTCCCTCTTGTAGTCGAGTTGAGGAGCATCCCTGATGACTGTCCAGCAGTAGTCAGCAAGCATTCTTGCACTCCACTTTCCATGGTAACGTTTTTCCATTAATGATATTTGTTGGTGGAAACGTTCCCCATGTTCATCGCTTACTTCCCCACAACTTTCAGGAAAACAATTCAGATGAGAGTGTAAAAAGTGTAATTTAAGGGACATGTTGCATCCCATTTTGTGATAAGAAGATAGCAAATTCGTAACAAGGTCCTCATAGTTTCAGCTCGTTTGTTTCCCAAAAAAATTATTTACGACTTCTCTGAAAGAAATCCATGCCTCTTTCTCAACATTATTTAAAACGTATTCAAATATCTCATCTTGGTGAAGTTGACGAATCTGTGGGCCAACAAAAACTCCTTCCTTTAACTTGGCCTCACTCATTTTAGGAAATTTTGAAACTAGGTATTTGAATGCCGGTCCATTTCGGTCCAACTTTTTAGCAAAGTTTTTGATGAGACCAAGTTTTATATGTAGTGGAGGAATTAAAATGTTCTCAGATTCCACCAGAGGTTCATGTTTAATATTCATTTTTCCAGTTTCCATAGCTTGACGTAAAGGCCATTCCTTTTTAATGAAATGAGAAGCTCTATCTCTACTGTTCCATTCGCATATGAAACAACAGTGTTTAGTCTAGCCTAGTTGGAGTCCAGTTAATATTGCAATTACTTTGAAGTGTGCACATATTTTCCATTGATAAGTGTTATTATGAATTGATTCAAGAAGGAGTTTCAGGCTGTCATATGATTCCTTCATATGCAATGAATAACCAATAGGAATTGACGGCAACTGATTGCCATTATGGAGTAATACAGCTTTGAGACTTAATCTTGAGGCATCTATAAACAACCGCCACTGATCAGAAATGTGATTAATGTTCAGAGCACTCAATAAGCCAATAACATCACTACAAAACACTAAATCGCCTTCCACAGAAAAATATTTCTCAAGATGTTTCTGACGGTCACGAAAAAATGTCACTTTCACATTTTCGGCAAGATAGTTCCATTGTTGGAATCTGGAGGCTAACAGCTCTGCCTTGGCTTTAGAAAGTTCCAGGTAAAAAATCTTGGCATTCACATGGATAATAATCTCAACTGGGACATGCAAATCACAGAAACCTGCAGAAAAGTATATTCTATTATTCATGTGCTAAAAAGGATAAATGTTCATCTTCCCTCTTGCTTAAAAAAGTCCCTTGTGCAGACCCTTGTATTTCCCTATTTTGACTATGCTGACATTTTACTGACTGACCTTTCCAGCGACAACAAAATGAAACTTCAACGTGCTCATAATTTGTGTGTACGTTTTGTAAGCAATGTTCGTAAATATGATCATATTACCCCATCCCTGGAAGCAATAGGTTGGCTTAAACTAGATAAGAAAAGAAATTTACATTCACTTCTCTTTCTCTTCGAAATCTTGAACTCTTCTATTCCTTCGTACCTGTCGTCTCGCTTCACTTACCTTTCTTCCCACCACAATCTGAACACACGCTCTCGCCATGAAACAATACTAACAATACCATCCCATCGCACCTCTTCATACTCATCCTCTTTCACAATAGCCCTGCCAAGACTCTGGAACTCGCTACCTGCTAGCATCAGGGACTGTCGAAATAAAATTCAATTCAAACGCAAACTTACTAGGCACTTGGTCAGTAATTGAGACTCGTTCAGACATGGTTTCTTGTAAATAGTTCTTTTAATCTACCACAAAATATCTCAATATCCGGTAATTTCATCACTATAGAATTTTGTTCTTGTAGGTTTAATTTGTAATTTAGTAAATACAAAAATATTCTTTGTTCTTAACTTCTATGATAAAATGTCTAGCTTTCATTAATCAGGTATTCTTGTCGTACTTTAATTTTTATTGTAATTGTAATTGTAAATTTAATATTAATTGTAATCTTATTGTTCATGTTATAGTTGTAATCCCCTGGTAGAGGGGCAGAGAAGGCCTGACGGCCTTATCTCTACCAGGTTAAATAAATAAATCTAATCTAATCTAAATCGTTTAGTTCATTTTGGCTAATTTTGTGATGTTCAGATTTAACATCAGGTGCAAAATCAGGATCTGTAGATGTGGATGGTTCTGGATCATAAGGCTCTTCTTCCGAATCTATGCAATATGATTCAGGGGGTGTAGGAACAGGTAGCTCATCACTATGGGGTACAGGACGAGTAGCAGAATGTATGTTGGGATATACAATGGTCTTCTTTTTATAATTCGTCATTCCTCGGAGCGGTGGTACCATACAAAATAGACAGTCGTCAGTGTGATTTCTTGGCTCCAACCAAATAACTGGAATGGCAAAAGGCATCGAAGGTCTCCTGTGATTCAACCAATCCAGAAGATTCGTGTAGCAAGTCTTACAACAGATATGTGGAGCCCAACTCTTATTTTGGTCTCCTAATTAGCAGAATTCACCAAAATAAAGATTGTAAGCTGTTTTTATAACAGGAGTGATATTTCTCCGCTGCACAGCAAACACCACTTCGCCGCAAATGTAACAAAAACTGTTAGGATCATTTATGCACTTACGTGGCATTGTTAACAACACTCACAACACGTAAAATTTTATCACTATTATTTATTATTTATTTACTATTTACTATTATAAATTAATTTTACACTATGTCACAAATTTCTTTGTAGCGTTTTAAGACGAAGTTTTTACTTGAGTTTTATCTGTTAGTAAATCACATTGCATTCCGGAACACTTCTCAGGCACTGAGGAGATCTACTGTAAATGAATTCTTGTTTTGTATGTTTATCTTAGTCCCTTCCTCACAATAACAAACCTAAGATAATCCCAGCTCGTCCTTCTAAGTGTGTTTATTCATCCCCTATATTCCTCTACATTCTTATCTAGTTACAACTTCCTGTCATAAGTATATGCCATACTATAAAAATACGAAGCAACTGGCAACTTTCAGTAACAGTTTCGTCATAAGGGGTGCCCAATTAATCAAAAATTGTATATACCACTTATGTCGCAATTTTGCTGTTGACCAGTGTATTTTGCCGCTTATGAAGTGTTGTTCGGGGTACACTACAAGGAGGTGACTCTGCCATTGTTCCGCAATTAAAACCAATATGAATTTTAAGACATAATAGTGGTAGGCCTAAGTACGGTATGGATTCTGGGTGGAGGATGGGACATAGCCACAGGTATTTAGGCTACTCTTAGGAAGTACATTTGTGCTATTATATCTCCAAATTCTGCTGTGGGGGAGGGCATAGTCGGTAAATTTTGTGTGAATCTCTCTTAATTCAGGGACATATAAATGTTTGACAAGAACTTCTCAAACTTAATTTGCTTCCGAAGGAAACTATGCTAAGGATGTTTGTCGCCTTTAAAATCCATTTCTCTTTACCCGATTTGAACTCAACCCTGGATCTATTGGCAAGGAACATTACTGAACCTACATTCTCTGTATGTGGACGTACTGTATGTATAAAGAAAACATACACAGAGTGGGTGAAATCTTTGTAACAGTAGTTTGTATGCAGCTCTTAATATTACTGTCCTACGCATTGACGGCATGATTAAAATTTTAAACATAAAATTATGTAATTTGAAGATATGCGACACTGAATTTCTCTTCAGTTTTAGGAAAGAATAGAATCTATATAACATATTCGTACAGGATGGGACATTTTGAAGTGAACTATTTTTAGGGTATTAAAACTTTATGTATTGATTAAGATAGACATATTTAAACAACCTGATAGTTTATTATATAGTTTTATTTTGTTTATTTACAAAATTGAAGTTATTGTTTAAAAACCACATCCTTCAGACAGTGCACTACCGAATTCGATTCTGGAAACTTGTATGGCTCGAGCACGGCACTCCTAAGATGTCCATTTCATGCCTGATCTCGTTCTTGAGCTCTTGAATAGAGAATACCTTCTGTTTCATTTCATTTTGCCGTCTTTGCAGTTTCTTTTTCTTCCTCGGACGCATCCTCTCTGGATGTGCGATTTTCCATGGTTTTCACGTTCTACCAAAACTGTTATCTTTTATTATGGTGGTATTTTAAACCAGTGGTTACCAACGTTTTTTGATTGACGGCACACTTTACTGAACGCCCACGATATCGCGACACACCAGTATTTGTTTATAATAATAATAATAATAATAATAATAATGCTTTTCTTCTGGAGAAAAAAGTGGTGAAACTCTGTGTAGAATATTTTATAGTGAACGGGGAGATGATTACTGTTCACTGCACGGGGATTTTGTCGTTTTTAACATCCTTTTCGTCCAACTAAGACTTTCAAGGTTACAGCGAAATTCAAAGAAAAATTATATTAAAAACGTAGTTTTTCACACATATTTCGGTTCCATGATGAAAAATGCAAGAAAAAGGTGCCGTTCCCGCGCGTTTCGCCAGAAAAAAAAAACATTGATAACAACTTCTATGAAGTATCGGACATCCAGTGTTGTAGATAGGTCGATGTTAACACGCAATCGAAAAAGCAGCAACTTGAGTGGCATTAGAAAAAAAAACACAGGTATGTGTCAAAAATTCCATCCTATCTATAGTGAATGTCGTATAAAAAATTTTATTATCGTTTTTGAAAATTTGCCTATTTAAATTGATGTGAAGTCTGCACTTGTTGGGTTGCACAGAGTTTCTCTATACGTGGCCTTATGATTGACAGGTCAACAAGCAAACGATCTTCAAGTTGCAGCAGTCTGTTCCTTTGTTTAGATTTCACTATTTTAATGATAGAAAATGCTGATTCACACAAGTATGACGTTGAAAACGGTGTTCTAAATGTATTTTTAGTTTATTCGGCACTATAGACTGATTTGACAAAACATTTCCGCATATGAGACATTCGGGATTTTGTTTATATTCATCTCCACGCTACGTAAAACCATATTGAAAGTATTAATCACTATATTTACGAAACGCAGTAGTTTTTGTGCACCCTGAAGGGAATTTTTGCTCACATTATTTGTATTAGCATTGCTGTCATCTAACCCAGAACTTGATCCAGATTGCCTTTATCGAATTAGAAATTTGTCCATGATAAAATCTAAATAAAGCACTTTTGATAAAATAGTCGCACTATCACCCGTTCACACGTATATACAGACAATTCTAAACTCTGTTTATTACTAAGTGGGAAGAGTAAACGAATTACTAAGCATTGTTACAGGTGTTCACTTTCATTCGAATTATCGCAATGCAAAAAATTAAACTGAGCATTGTTACAGGTGTTCAGTTTCATTCGAATTATCGCAATGCAAAAAATTAAACTGAGCATTGTTACAGGTGTTCACTTTCATTCGAATTATCGCAATGCAAAAAATTAAACTGAGCATTGTTACAGGTGTTCACTTTCATTCGAATTATCGCCATGCAAATAATTAAACTGAGCATTGTTACAGGTGTTCACTTTCATTCGAATTATCGCAATGCAAAAAATTAAACTGAGCATTGTTACAGGTGTTCACTTTCATTCGAATTATCGCCATGCAAATAATTAAACTGAGCATTGTTACAGGTGTTCACTTTCATTCGAATTGTCGCAATGCAAAAAAATTAAACTGAGCATTGTTACAGATGTTCACTTTCATTCGAATTATCGCAATGCAAAAAATTAAACTGAGCATTGTTACAGGTGTTCACTTTCATTCGAATTATCGCCATGCAAATAATTAAACTGAGCATTGTTACAGGTGTTCACTTTTATTCGAATTATCGCAGTGCAAAAAATTAAACTGAGCATTGTTACAGGTGTTCACTTTCATTCGAATTATCGCCATGCAAATAATTAAACTGAGCATTGTTACATGTGTTCACTTTCATTCGAATTATCGCCATGCAAAAAGTAAACTGAGCATTGTTACAGGTGTTCACTTTCATTCGAATTATCGCCATGCAAAAAGTAAACTGAGCATTATTACAGGTGTTCACTTTCATTCGAATTATCGCCATGCAAAAAATTAAACTGAGCATTGTTACAGGTGTTCACTTTCATTCGAATTATCGCCATGCAAAAAATTAAACTGAGCATTGTTACAGGTGTTCACTTTCATTCGAATTATCGCCATACAAATAATTAAACTGAGCATTGTTACAGGTGTTCACTTTCATTCGAATTATCGCCATGCAAAAAGTAAACTGAGCATTGTTACAGGTGTTCACTTTCATTCGAATTATCGCCATGCAAAAAATTAAACTGAGCATTGTTACAGGTGTTCACTTTCATTCGAATTATCGCCATGCAAAAAATTAAACTGAGCATTGTTACAGGTGTTCACTTTCATTCGAATTATCGCCATAGAAATAATTAAACTGAGCATTGTTGCAGGTGTTGCACGTTTCATTGGTAAAGTCTGTCTCATAGTAAAATGTATCATATCAAAGACTTCGTTGGAAATAAAAAAAAATTGCGTTGTAAAAAGACTTTCTGGATGACATAAAATTTAAATTTAAATTACAAAATTTCACAACACACTCCATGGGGCTACGCGACACACCGGTTGGGAACTCCTGTTTTAAACAGAGGATGTTCTCCCATAGAATAGGCTACATAATATTCAAAAGCCGGAGAACAAGATCCGGCATGAAAATGAACACATTGCTTAGGAGTTCATGTAAGTATTGGTGCCATGATAAGTTTCCCGAAGCGGCTTCAGAAGTGTATTGCAAGTGGAGGAGGTTACCTGAAGGATTTGGTTTTTAAAATCTAAATTCAGTTGTATAAATAAACAAAATCCAAAAGTGTAAATAGCAAATGTTGATTGGTTAAATACATTTGATTCATTCCATAAAGTTTTATGTTACTTTTAAAAATAGTTCGCTGAAAATGTCTCACCTGGTTTTATGCCGTTATAATAACAATAAACAGTGTATCTAAACGGAAAAGAAAAGTAAAAATAGGCGCACATATGTAAAATTTAACATCTTTTTGCATTGTCTTTTTATTTCATGGTTTAAAAATAAAATTATTATTGCAATTTATTGTGTCAGTTGATGTCTGATTGCAAGTAGCAAAACACAATTACTTGTTTGATGCGTTACTGAATGCAGTATTTGCTGACAGTATTCTGATACCTGAAAACTGTGTGCGACTTTAGCATGAAACCAGAAATCTGGGAGCATTGATATGCAATTTACGTATTGGTGATGTTTTCGACATAGAGGCTTGGTGTTTGCTGTCAAATATTTCATCAAGTAAATTAATATTTCATGACAACGCGTTTAGTAACACGATTGATGGATGCTCTGCTGATCGAGTGGAAATGTTATTCTGTTGTGAAAACTACTTATTATTGTGACAGCGCGATAACATTTTGGTATGAAAGGCTGCTTTTATTTGTATGGTTCCCAATTCAATAGTTTTATTTTCTTTTTCCTAGGTATCATAGTCGTTGGGTTTGAACATGCTATGGGCAATAATTATTGGCGAGCATACATTGTGGAGGCGAAATTCACTTCCTGCCTTAGACTCCACGCAACGTCTAAACTGCAGCCTAACCGTTGCGTACTCCACATCCGGCTTTTATTTCTTTTGTTAAATTTGAGATATCCAAAAAATATACTTTCAATCGAAAAGTTATTCGAAAGTTTGAGAGATCACGCGTAAAAAATGTTGTCAGGTTTTCAATGTTATTGTGAAGCAAATTGTACCGGTATCTGCGTGCCTGTTCATGCCGTGAAAGAACACTAGCAACTTGCCGCGCCTCCGTATGGCATTTCTTTTATTAACATTACATTTTCTTGCTTTTACCTCACGGCAATTCACTGAGTTGCCTGGGGAGTTTCATTTTTGGCTTCAGTATTGAATGTTTCGCCTGGTACTTGTTTTCGCTTGGGGCCGCATTATTCGAAACAAATGCTAAACAGTAGCCTGCTTTACCATGAGATCCCTTCTTTAGTTATATATTTTGGCGCATGGATCTGCGTGCTATATAGTAAGTATAGAGGGACTGGAGGCAAGCATATAATTGTTGGGGCCCCGGAGCGTGCGTGCCTGCACCTGTATTGTTGCTGGGAAGCGTGAGAATTGCCCTGCGGGCCGTCTGCTCAAGGCGCTGGTTGGTTTTGTGTCTTCTCGGCGGCGTAGATCCCGTCCATACGTTCGACTGACCGGCCACAATAAAACGAAAGGAGCGACGTTGTCAGCTCCACTTGCTTAACCTCTTTTTTATCTTGATTCACAGACAGCATATTCTTGTACATCACTTTACTGTACAAGAACAAGTACTTCTTCTGCACCTGTTCTGTTGCATAGCTGGCTGTCGATTTGTGTAGGCATTAACGGTATCCCTGAAAAACTTTATGAAAATTGGAATTAGACCTTGGGGGAAGGAGATAGGATTTTAATAGATAATGAGAAAAGTGTTGGTTTAAGCAGTTTAGAATTGACTTAATTAACGAGGTTTGTTTAAATGAGTTATTTGACGACGCTGTATCAACCATACTCGGTTATTTAGCTTCGATGGAAATGGTGATAGCGAGATGGTATTTGGCGAGATGGGGCCAAGGATTAACCACAGATTACCAGACATTTTCTCTTATAGTTAGGGAAACGCCTCAGAAAAACCCAACCAGCTAACATCGAACCCACGCCCGACTGAAACTCCGGATCGACAGGCAAGCGCCTCAGCCGACTGAGCTATTCCGGTGGCTTAATTAACGAGATTAGATTTAGTCCATTATAGTAGGTTCTGCTTCAGCTGAACGTGGTTAATAATTTTATATATTAACTGGGTGTAAGTTAAACGGAAACGTTGGTGAAAACAGAAGAAATGTCAGTGAGTTTCACGCTGGGAAATTGTACACGGACCCGGATTAAGTAATGTTTGGTAGGAACAAAATTTATAATTACGTATATGTATTATTGAAATAAACTACCATGCAATAACTCATATGTGCAAAATATAATTTTTTCAGTAGGAAGAAAAAGCACATTTATTCATTCTATGGCAGTGGTACATAGGAGATCGTGAATTCTTTCATTTTCGAAAGAAAGAAAGAAATATAATTACACATAGGATATTTTATTATTTGCTGTATCACTATTTAAGTTATTTCATAGAGAAAAACTCGGAAAATCGATAAATATGTCACATAGGAGTTATTGCAGGAACAACGACGATATATTTTTATTTCATTATCGTGTGAAATAGTGTCTATTTTCTAGGACATCGTAACTATTTGTTTTTAATTTCTGAAATGCAGTGTTTTTTTTTAGCCGTTGCTTCAGTGTTTCGATTTTGAATGGAAATCAGAATTGTGTTCTGTATGTTATTATGGTGCGAAATATGATTTTATTGGTTTATTTGCGACACTACGCAAAAACCCAAAAACTCCACACCACGCTGAACGCCGGGAAAATATTAAATAACATTTCATTGTTATTAATCGGAATGTACTATCACTGTTCTAGTGCTTATGATTAAGACAATGTCGGTTTTGATTTGTACTAGCTCCAGGCATAACAAATCATTCACCGAGAGAAACAAATTAAGAACTTGAGTTATTGGTTTCAGTAATGAAACTGCATTGTAATCGAACTATGTGCGCCTCTTATTTCATATTTTTATGTAACCCGAAACTTCACTTAGCTCACTACAATTGGAACTGCAACTATTCTGCGATAAACAACTACGAGACAGTTAATTTTGATTCAGGCATGCTGCACTCAGTATTGAAATTTGAAATCAGGATTGATGCCAGCAAAAAGCGGAGCCGTCCGGCAACTGTGTAGAAACAACCCTCTGACCTTAACCCAGTGCTAAGATGGGATCTACCTGCTGCCATGACTTCGCTCGTATTTCTTTTGTGTTGCATGAATGCCACATTGTTTAAATACTACATTTATATAGCTAAACCATTTACCGGCTTTTACGATCATATCCTCCTTACATTTTATATATATATATATATATATATATATATATATATATATATATATATTTTTTTTTTTTCACTTAACTTAGAAAGTGCCCCAAGGGCTTTGAAGTTTCTTAAAAATAGAAACTTTTTGCCGCTTTGTGTATTTGTTCTGTTACTTTGTTTTTCATTACATAGCTAATGAATTGCTATAAAATCACATATTTAAACTTTATTTGGAAGACTGTAAATTGAGGTTGCAATATATAGAATTTTTTAGGGAATCCAAAGGGACAAAATAGTATTTTACATAAAATATGACAAAAATTCCATTTCAGCCCATTTATTTATTTCATTCTTTGGTTAGAATTTATTCTTGTTTTCTTTTTCATTTCTTTCTGAGTAGTAACTAAATCAATAGGTCCAATTATCATCCTTCTTTCTGTTCTTTGCTCTAGTAAAACATTCTTTATTGTTTTGGAACACGGCGGTCTTTATCACAAATTAGGCTTACAGTATTAAATTTTTTTTGCAATTGCAACTCCATATATCAAATAGTTTGTTTCTTTATTCTTTGAATTCTACAATGTTGTCATTTTATTCGTCGTCACTATGTCGTTTCTTACAAGGTTTCATTAAGTTTGCGTATTGATCATGATAAGCACGATTCAGTTGTAATATTCTTGTATGATTGATTTTCGGAATTTATGCCTTTACCTGGATTTCCTTAGTTTTGATAGCAACTCCTTCTTAAATCTTTCCAACAGTAAATTCTTTTGATTTGAAGTCAGATTTTAATTCATTTTTTACCCATAGATAATATTTCATTACGTCATGATAGGTAGGTAATTGTGATGGATTCAGCTCCTCTGGCATTGCAAATACAAGGTAGAAGGTCAGATTTCTGGTATTAATTAGAGATATTCTGATTTAAATACCCTGCAACATAAGAAGAATGAATTTCCATTAATTATATTATATGAATTATATCATACCTAAGAGTTTTGTGATTATTCTCAATTTTCTTATAAACTGAAGGTTTTGTGACACTTCAAGATGAAACAACAGGGAACCAAAATATGTCGAATCTTTCAACATTTAATTTTTTAACATGTTCCTGGTATCCTCTTCAGATTAAATCATAGGAGAACGGGGCACCTCTAAATATTAATCTAGAGAAAATATATTTTGCATTGTTCTTTATGATGTCACCTCACAACTTTTCCCTGGTATTACATTTTGATTCCATAAACTTAATATTTTCACTCCACCCTATTATAGTCTACAGTGCTACAGTAATATATGGAGCACTCTTAATGTCATATTATTTTCCCGCAGATTTTTCTGCATTTTTAATTTATATCAGAATCAAAAATATTATAAACGAATCTTGTTGAATCAAATGATATACTGGTATTAAACTTTTGAAACATTATTTATAATCAAAGCATCATAATCTTGAGTCTTCATGTATTAGATCCTAGTGGATCTATTGCGGCCTCTTGCCAGCGCTTTTGTAGGTCGTCCTAAATTTCTTCGTCCTCTTGATACATAAGATTTATTTAGGCCATTTATAATCAAAATTACCACCCTTATGAACGTGTTTAATGATTTTATGATAATCTTATTTGATTTTACGTAAAAATTGGCATTAGTAACAGATAACTGAAGTAAAAGCTTTTGAGAACATAATGAGATTTGGCAGGAAACGACCTTGATTTGTTTTAATCATTTAGTAGAATTTGAGGAAAGAACAAGAATAATTGTCCCACAAAACAAAATGTCCATTAGATGACACATTAATGGCAGAAATACGCGAATCTTGTAAAGCATCTTGTGGTATAGTTTGTCGAATTCCGAAGATCTATTTTACGTGCAGTCTAAGAATATGATACCCAGTCTGAGGATATATCGCACAAAAATAGAAATTTCAGCAGAATAATTAATTTGTTTCATTACGAACATAAGCGAATCATCAATCACATGAAGAGACTCAGTTCTTATACATAACTTTTTCCCCCAAATTTACGTAAGTGGGTCCCCTATCTAAAATTCGAAACAATTTACTTGAATTTCAAACATTTTATGTTTATGCATGATTAGTGAATTGTACGGACGTCTTTAATATCAAACACCAAAATTGAAGGGTTCAGAACCATAGTGGGCCAAGCGCCATTTACTAAAACCGTAGAAAAAAGGGTTAAAATTAAGTTATTATACCATAATTCAATGGAAACATATAGCAAGTAATATAAAGTATACACATTAAAACTAAATGATATGTCAATCTTCATTAAATTATGGTATTCACTTAACTTTAACCCTTGCTTTCTCCGTTTTTAATAAATGGCGCTTGGCTCACTATGGCTCTGAACCCTTCAATTGTTAGCCTAGTCCCGTTTTTTATACAAATTTTAACCACATTTTTTAACATTCGCAGTTATGGTAGTAAGTTATTTTACAGTACCCATCATGAGAGATCTCTGCAGTGTCGCAGATTCTTTAGAGATATTATCCGCAATGAAGGAAAATTGTGTCAGGAAGTGACCAGTAATTTTATCCCAGTCTTTCTCATTTGTAGACAGCGTTTTTGATGTTATTTCTCTTCCGAAAGAAGTCATACTAACCATTACACTACACTGTGTCCTCCTGAATCGTCTATTTTATAGTGAGAGGTGTCGAACTTGCGAACTTACCATCTTTCCTCAGATTGAAATTGAAACGAATGTAGTATGTCAGAATTGTTTACCACATGTAATGGAATATATGTATACAAACTTGGCGAGATTTATATTTAAGTCCTATACTCTTTTAGTGGCTGAGTGGTCAGACCTTCAACCTGTCACGCAGATGATCCGAGTGGTTTTTCATTGAAAAATACCAATGTGGCATTGTGGCGTCAAGATCGTTGTTGGGGTTTGGTTTCGTTTGGGGTTCTCCTGTTACCCCATGTTATTCCCATTGTTAAGCGTCTTCATCATTCTCTCAAGATGTCCATTTCATTAACTTTTCATACCATTCACCGATGACCTGGCGAAGTGCGGAGAGTCTGGCTCGAGCACGCGTGGGGTTGGTTCTCGCAACCCGAAACACAGCGAAACTTAGCGCATTCACTTGGCGAGTGTTGGGAATACGTCTAGCTCGGGAAATAGCACAGTAGACCAGGGATGCTTTACGTGCTGTAAGACCAGATATCGAAAATAAAATAATAGTTTATGTATGTAAAAATATTAATTATACCTATACAAGGTGGACATGCAGGATGATTCACGAGGATTTGCCATCCTTTACGGAGCTTATTTCCGAAGACATTCTGAGCAAAAAATGTCTTATAAACAGGGTCCTATTCTCAATATTTACAGAGTTACGTTTCGTTATTGGAACGCATTGCTGTGAACGCGTGATCTTGGTCAGCGTGCAGTCAGTAGCCAGCGCGAGAGCTACGGAAATCAAAGATAGCCGTATGCAGTTACGTAGCGCGACGAGTGCCGTTCACAAGCGTGCGGCCAAGTGTACTCAAGCGGACGGCGACATTTTTTAAAATATGTTGTAAACTCTTGAAGACTGTAAATTAGGATGCAAGTGGTGGAAGTGGTGTGATTTGTAATAATTGTTGTGATAAGTGCTTAAGAAAAATGTAATTTTCTAGTTAAAAGTAGAAAAAGATGTCTGTACGAAGCAACTAAGGAGTTCATAGCACATTTTTAGCTTCATAATACTTTTAAGAGACATGATGAGGACCGATAAGCTAATATATTGAATTAGAGATGAGCAGGGTCCGTCTATGCTTATCTACTTAACAAATATTATTGACCAGAGCTATATAGCTTTTTATTTTAACCACATTTTAATTAATTTAAGTCCACAATTGTTTATAGTAGAGGCTCATAATTAACCCAGTGTTCATATTGTAATATAACACGCATGTACCAATCTACATTTATGTGTATTCTCAGGCATAACTTTCTGAAGATGACTTATTCAAGCCGAAAACGTTAAAGCTACTAAAATGTGAGAAGTATTTTAATATTTAATATTTGTTAAGTAGAGAAGCATAGACGGACCCTGCTCATCCCTAATTCATAATACTTGCCAATTAAAGAAATGATACTTCTGAATGGTTCATTCTCTATTTGTATTATTCTTTTACGTTCAGATTAAAGAAAAAACGTATTTTACAAACAATTTTAAATTAGTGTAACTCTGAAAATATTGAGAATAGGAACTACGTTTATATGACATTTTTTACTCAAATGTGTTCAGAAATAAGCTCCGTAAACGACGGTAAATCCTCGTGAATCACCCTGTATACTTTGTTCTGTGATTTTTTTTATTCCTTTCATGTAATTAAAAGACATACCTAACACTTTGATACAACATACTTGGTCCTTGTTTTTTGAACGAGCAACTGAAATTATCTGGTTTCTGCCGATGCGACGTAAAAAAAAGAGTAGACTAAATTACATGGTGTTGTTCGGAAAAAAAAAAACATTTTATTGTTATTATTTTAGTCTGCAGCATTACAGATAATGCATGACATTAGTAAAATACGTATTAAATAAAACTCTTTGCTGTGCGATAGAGTAAATAATTTCGTGTACCGACAGTCTCGTGGTGCTACTGTGTATCGTATTCCTGAATGCACTGAAGGGCCGCATAATGTCACTATTACTTTATCCATGACGAACCGATGAATCTATACTTCGTTCCATGATGTATGACAGGAGAAGTAAACATTGCCAACAGAGGAGGAGAGAAGTATGAATTCCTATTCCATGCTTATCTTGAAGTTTGGCGGGGGTAGAAACGCTTCAGAGGCCCCAATTTCAAATCAAGCGTGCAATGAGACCTCTGCCATTGGTTCTCTCCTCCTCTGTCGGCAGTGTTTACTTCTCCTGTCAGACATTATGGAAGGAAGTATAGGTGTGTGCTAGTGTGAACAACTTTGCTTAAATTAAATGTGATTGTGTAATAGCGATTACGAAGTGTATTGCGAAAGCATGTCAACAGTGTCTACAAATAAAGTTCTCAGAAAATGCCCGAACAAGTGGATGATAAGTCGTGCAATTTCTCTTCACTACAGGACTTCAGCGCATCTGCAAAACAGGCCTAAGATCACAATTAGACTTTTGGGTATTCCACCGTGTTCTGGAACTTTCTGAACTGCATGCAGGTTCCATCAAGGGACTTCGCCTATTTTGTTTGTCTCGTTACGTCAGCTTCAAAGGTTTGTTTTGCAGACATTGACTTACAGTCTCACTTCAGGTAAAGATTGGGGAATTCCGAGGTTGGAAATTAGAGTCTACAACTTATTACCCGTTCATATTTGTAGATACTCTATCACACGCATGGAATAGTCAGCAGCTGTGTGGGTGCACTCTTTTGTTGAACATTTTCATTGAATTTTTTTCATATGTTGTCTAGTGAAGAATAAGTTTAACCCGTTTAAGAACATACTTTGTCGAAACATTCTAATGACAGAAGTTGCTTGTAAGAATGAAAAATGTAGGAAAGAATAGTTATTTTAGCACTAATTCCGCACCAAACTCTCAGTTTCAAATCGAATAGCGACATCTTATGAGTTAAGTGAGGATTGTCTGCATTCCATGTGTGTTATTTTGACAACTTTGTACATGACCACTAAGAAGGTACGACGCTTCTAAGAAAAACGTCATTTTGGACTCAACAGTAGCGTCGTATCAGCTATAACGGCTGGAGGGGATCATGATGCTAACTACACTTTACTCCAGCACTTTGTTGGATCATCGTTAATCTCTCCTGAGGCATGTAGACATGAGGCTAGTACAGTTGGTCGGCGTTGGCCCTCTCTGGGCTGTCTCGCCAAGGACTTGCTTAATTTGTTTATTAAAATCATGCCCTTTCTACAAAGAATGACCATATCCGGCCTCGACGTCTCGCATGGATTTTCATTTTGTGACGGAGAAGGAATTCCGATAGTAGGCCTTCATTTTGTGATTTATAGAGAGAAACAAAATGTGTATAAAAATACATATTTTGCTCTGTTTCCGTAACGATAAGGACTACACTAATTTTAGAAAATATTTCGTTTATACAAGTTTTAAATCGTGACATTTTATCCAAAGAAGTTTCAAATTGGAATCATAAATAGGGCTGTTAATTAATTTCTTAAAAGAAGATAAATTCATTGTATGTAATGTAAATGTAATGTAATGTATGCATGCATGCATGCATGCATGTATGTATGTATGTATGTATGTATGTATGTATACGCTATTTATTTCCATAACGACTAGGGTTGCGTTAACTTTGTATTTCCATTGGACATATAATTGTGTTAATTACATAAACGATAAATTTTATTATATCTCCAACATAGCGATGTTTGAAGACGCACTCCTTGTATCTTTAATTTGCTACTTTAACTCATACTGGTATTAAAAATGGAATTAAAAGAAAAAGAGTAACATTAAAAACTTAAAGCATATAATCATTTTGTTTGCTTTTAATAAAATGAATACACATTAATGTTTAATTAATTGTGATTATATTGATTTGGTTGACTTGGCTCCTGGATACTGAATGCGAAGAGAATCCGTTCTTCAGCTCACTCTTCACAGACAGACGGCATGTCGAAAGTCGCGTTTTAGCCCAGATCACATATATAAAATATTGCTCATCCCTGTGTTAAAGTCGGTAGCACTTTGAAGAGAACAACCGCCAGGATCGCCACCCGTCCGTCGTAAACGAAAACGAGATGGCAGTACAGTCGCTAATGCAATTCAAATGGGAGTTATGACGTGACTCCATATGTAACAACTAGATGGCAGCATAGTAAACCTGACAAAAGTTGTTACCGTCAAAGCCTATAAGGCCGAGCAATCTGGGGGTTTTAGGTAACAGGGACGCTGAAAACATGTACATCGTGTTAATCGCTAATTTTTTTTTAGGATTGTACTTTCGCTTCATACTTCGTGCAGTGAGAAACTAAAAACCTTTGAACACTCATGTTTTTAGTAATATCTATTATAATAATTCTTTTCAGTCTCAATTTTAGCTGTAAAATATAGGTGGGATTTGGATATTATCGATCAATGTTATTATTTGTGTTATTTGTACTTTTCGTAAAATAAGATATAGATGTTGGATCTCTAGTATAGAAATCCCATCTAGTAATTATTAATCTCTTATCTTGGATTTAACTTAGGCCTATGTCAAATTTTGTTGCATTAACTTGACGTATGTGCCGCCACAAGTGGCTTGTGAACCTTGATTAGATCCCCGGCGATTTATAACTTGTGTTGGACAAACCCGTGGTGAGTTAACACGGGATTTTCTCCGGGAGCTCCGGTTCCCCTGTGGCATCCCAACAAATCTCATCTAATCTAATCTAACATAATCTAATCTCATCTCATCTCATCTCATCTCATATATCGTATCCCATCTCATATCCCATCCCATCCCATCCCATCCCATCCCATCCCATCCCATCCCATCCCATCTCATCTCATCGTGGGTGTAATGTAGACCAGCCTCGTATGGCACACCCTGGGCAACGACTCTGTCGGTAAATTGGTCTACGCAACTGACTTCATATAGGTCAATGATTAACAGTCAAGTACCCGCCATTATAAAAATAAATGTAAACTTTACTTTCGTACAAGTGCTGTCCAATATTTGTATTCGTTCTTCTATTAAATCGTGTATTTCTGATTTATAATTCCGTCCGACAGGCAAAATTTTGAAACTGCACCATTGCAAGCTTAAGTCATATCAGATTTATTATTAAAAATTCTAATGGAAACATAAGTTATATGAAGCGAACTGCCAAAGGCACCCATGTTTTATTCTCACTCATGCATGTCTGAGCCACACGCAGTCGTCTTCGATTTTCCGCCCTGCTCCATGTTATGATTGCACGGGGACTACGTGTTGGGTGCATGGGAAGACCAGAGGGGACTAGTATAACGGGCGCTTTGGCATGTTACATGGCATATCTTTCTATAATTTTGTGGCAACAGATTTTTCTGATATTTTCTATTTTATAACCGAAGGCACCACTAAACAGTAGCGGTTGTGTGCACGCGCTGATCGGGGTGCACAGGTGGGAAGCGTATTGCCTGAAGATTGGGTTGCTGAAGATTATCTAATTATTATGTGCCGAAGGATGTACTGTATAAAAACGGAAGAATAATTTTGAGTAAGTATTTGTGAATGAGTATTATGATTTCGACGTGAAGACTTTCTAGCTTATGCAAAGGTGGTGCTTTGCTCATTTAATCGAAGCATTACGAAGGTCTTCATTACTGTATGTACGAGTACGTATACAATGTGTTTGTACTTGCTCCCATTTTATCAAAGTGAACATAATGAAACAACGCCCTTGCTTTGTGGGCGATATTCCTACCAAGCATGGCCGTGTCTGTGACCCAAGCGCTAGCATCAGTGTACTCCCGTTTCCCTCTATCATTTCACCAACATTCTCCACATCTCCCTCATTTCATGTATCATCTGCAGTCGTTAAAGTAGGATGAGTGAAATATTTTGGGAATAATACGGGTTTCCGATACTGATATATAGAAGGGATTGTGAATCGCCGGGAGATGTGACCTGGCTTTGTGAGGGCTTTTACATTTATCGCATATGTAGTGAGGATCACGTAAGTGTAGTTCCTAAAAGTCTAATTTGGCCGTCTCTTCAGTGTTGCCAACTAATACCAGTTATCACCAAAGGGGGAAAAATCACAATGCTACGTACTGAAATAATAATAATAATAATAATAATAATAATAATAATAATAATAATAATAATAATAATAATAATAATAATAATACAGTAATTAACAATACATGTCTTACCTATTTACCACATCTCATCTTTATATTGCAAGATGTTTTCTACATGATTCAATAAGTTATTAAATAGTATATTTTTCTTCTGGAATTCTCGCATATTATGTTGGTAATTAGGATTAGTATGATCTAATATTGTCCACACCTGTGGAGTAACGGTCAGCGCGTCTGGCCGCGAAACCAGGTGGTCCGAGTTCGATTCCGGTCGGGGCAAGTTACCTGGTTGAGGTTTTTTCAGGGGTTTTCCCTCAACCCGATATGAGTCAATGCTGAGTAACTTTCGATGTTGGACCCCGGACTCATTTTCACCGGCATTATCACCATCTCATTCAGACGCTAAATAACCTAAGATGTTGATAAAGCGTCGCAAAATAACCTACTAAAATAAAAAATAAAATGATCTAATATTAAAATTTATTTTGTCTGGAAACATGAAATTCATTCCTTTAACTAAATAGTTTGATCACATGAGTACGAATTCCGAAAACAGAACACTACTTTAAAATGTATACCTTACTTAAAAAACTTTCGAGCGCTTTATTTCTTGGAGAAGTCGCTACCATGCTATTTCCTCTCTTGGACATTTTAATAAAAATCTAAACACGAAAGATCATCAGTTTACTTTACTGCGAACCGAAGTTATTGATATCAACATAACAGAAAATAATTGCATTTGTATTTGTCAGTACCCGAAATTCGAAATGAAATTGGTAAAAGAAAATTCAACCTCAGAGCTAGAAAATAACTATAATCCACTAGCATATGTAGTAATAGGGGGAAATGGTTAGGTTTCACCCCTAGGGTATTAAGTAAGCTGACCCGGACTATACATGGAGCACTGTGGGTTAATGTAAACCGAAGTGCAAGGATCCGTCCCGGTTCTTCCCTGTAAATTGTTGTGATAATATTCATACTAATTATTTAAACTTGAATAGCTTATATTATTAGAGCGTAACATTGAAGATGTTAATGAGATTTATATAATCTTTAAGTATTGTATTGTATTTATAAAAGTTTTCTTTATTTCTCGTAAAGCCAAACCAAGCCAAGAATGCAGGATTATGTGCTTGCCGTCAACATGATATAACATTTACCTTCGAAAGAACACACGCCATGTTTACTTTATTGTTTTAAGTGGTGTCTCTGTCTTATGCAGGTGGGATATGATGAATGATGATAAACACTGGATTAATCTTGCTCAGGATAGGAACCGCTGACTGTCTTATCTGAGAGCGGCAATGACTCTCCGGGTTCTCTAAAAGACATGATTAAGTAAGTAAATGTTGACCGCCTAATTCTCTGAACAGCAGATCTGAACTGTGTGTCTGGGATTCAGTGCTACCGATCTATATTCCGTACGCAATCACACTGTAGGCCTACGAATTGCTTGATTGCTAGGTAACCAAGTGATTATAAAGCGTTGTCATTCGGTGTGTCTTGAATTGTAGCCTGTATAACTTGGAACGGACGTAATGGGGTCTGTTTTTTTATTTGTTTGCTAAAAGAACCAGATTTCATGTGCACAAAAAAAGCTTAGGAAAATACGGCCGAGAAATAAGTGAAATTAAGTAGTTTTGCATTCTGACCGTAAATATGTAATGAAACACAATTGGTTTTCAATACATGGTTGATGGTGTTACAAGTATTTCGTCTTCAGTCCGCCCGTCTGTTTTTCATTTTCCTTATGAACTTCTGTCTAATTTTTATAACAGTCTGTACTTACCATTCAAATTATGCGGCAATTAAATGTTTGAATGTTTTTCTTGATAAGTTATGAAATTACTCGTAATTTAAGGCACAGAGTATTTTTTTATTATTGATTACGATTTTCTTTTTGAGAAATGTTGCGTAGTTAATAGAATAGGCAATAGTTTTGTACATAGTAATTCTATTAACCATCTTTAAAGAGAAGTCTTTAAGGCAGACGCGGGCAAACTGGTAATCATGATGACATCCGGTAGCGGGGAGAGTTCTGACATCATGTTCCTCTCACCAATTTCAACCCCCCCCCTCCCCTCTGTAAGCGACCCTTAGTCGATGTGACGGATTGTTTTTGCGATGTTGAATACTCATAAACGCCCATTCCAAGTAGATTGGGAAGAAAAATTCTTCTGTTGTGCTCATGAAGAAAACGTGATATGCTTACTGTACTATGCAACAAAATCGTTATAGGAACGCAGGATAGAAGATATTTCATATCTGGTGGATGAGCAACTAAAATCTAGTATTTCCCAATTCATAGCGTATTCACTTGCGTTAGATGAAAGTTCGGACATTGCTCAGTCAGCATGGATCTTAAGATAATTATTATTTATTTTTATATCAACTTATAATAAAATGTGTACAATTAATTTAATTGTAAAACATTGATGAGAGCATGCTTAACACACGGCAGAGATAATGTGTGCTCATACCTTATATTATGTTTTTCTTAAGCTCGCCATTGCACATGAAAGGCATGAAGTACATTCCCCTACCACACAAACTCTCCTCTGAATGGCGGATAGTATCTCAAGATATGCCTACCACTGCTTTAGGGTGTAGGACGTAAAAGCCTATATAAGGTAGAGTACTTTGGTCTAATTTATGTAGGAATAGTCGTTCATGGCATAAAGAAAATGTCACGTAAAATCATAATCATGTTCTCGCAAGCTGTCTTTCCTATATTCCTATATGCATACTGTACATGTTTTTTCTTGTCTGGTACAGAAGTAGTTTTCAGTGCCCATAGTTCACCAGGTATTCCTCACCAGTACGTTAACATGTATCCTTGAACGAGGCCTTGTTTTCAGCCAATGTCGCTTACTGTAATGATTTTTTTCTCCGTTGCTTACAATAATTGTCTTCATTATACTGGATATCGTTTTCAGTGGATGAATTGTGTATATCATATTTACCACAGATGAGGGCAATTCAAATACGAGTTACGAATATATACGATTGTCACTCAGCACATTGGCTATAAAGTTATGAGGTAGGATACTCGAAGAAGAGGCAATTATCAAAATCGTCTGTAATGATAACAGGAACTAGGTATATAAGTCGTTATCACGTGTTTTATGATTAATGCAGCACTTGATCATGATAGATATACTGAGTACTTCGTATTGTAAACAATTCGCAGAATTATTCGAGGTGAACGTCATAGTTTTGTGATCAAACAAGTGATAATTTAGATTCACGATGCAGTAGAGTAGTTTTTGTACACCATTAAACAATTTTTTGTTAGCATTTTGATTATACAAATGTAGCGCTTAACACAGACTTGCAGAACTGTAGCTCCTCAGAGCGACTGCCTTCTACTCCACCCACCTTTTCTACCAGTGTGGTCATGGCGTTCTAGTTGCGCTCAGCAATGTCAATATTCAACTTAGCGGCGGCAGGTACACAAAAGCCGAGTACTGCAGTTTGAAGAGAACTGAAACATGGCAAAATCTAAACCCGTGAAGAAATACTACTTCCAAAGTAAAATGGGAATATGATTATTTTGTTGTTGAAGAATACGAAAGAATTGTTTGTTTACTGTGTCCCATCCAATTTATTTCTACACGTCATTTCAATATTAAACGACATTTAAACAAAGTCGATATTAAGAATTATGGAAAGAAAAACTTTCGGATAAGTTCATTATTACGAACTGTATATTGTTTACTTATTTATGACTTTTAAGGAACCTGCAGGTTCATTGCCGCCCTCACATAAGCACTCCATCGGTCCCTATCCTGAGCAGAGTAATCCAGTCTCTACCATCATATCCCATCTCCCTTAAATCCATTTTTATATTATCCTTCCATCTACATCTCGGCCTCCCCAAAGATCGCTTTCCCTCCGACCTCCCGACTAACACTCTACTGTATATGCATTTCTGGTCCTACATGCCCTGTCCATCTCAAACGTCTGGATTTAATGTTCTTAATTATTATGTCAGATGAAGATTAAAATGCGTGCAGTTTTGCGTTATGTAACTTTCTCTATTCTCCTGTAACTTCATCTCTCTTAACCCCGAATAAGCCGAATAATAACAGGCATTTCCCATATTTATTCTGCGTTTAAGTTCCTCCCGAGTATCGTTTATATTTGTTACTGTTGCTCCAAGATATTTGATTTTTTCCATCTCTTCAAAAGATAAATTTACCATTTTTATATTTCCGTTTCGTACAATATTCTGATCACGAGACATCATCATATACTTTATCTTTTCGGGATTTACTTCCGAATCTATCTCTTGTATATTGATTATTTATTTATAGACTGTTAAATTAAGTACATCACTCGTTGTGTTCATTTTGTATTGGAATTAATAGTGACATATATATTAACTTTCAAGGTTCATTACTTAAATGCTACAAATTTATGTTTTCGTAGGTGATTGTAAGAGGAAAATTTTAGAAAATCTAAAGCAGCCTAGGTGCAAAGAAATCTCAAAGAAGCTATCGACAGAAAACCTAGCATAATCGTAAACCTTGAAAGGACGTAACGCATTATAAATACAATGACTTTATTACAATCTTTTTTTTTTAAATTACAGTGCCGCCACTGATAGACCTTCCCACATGCAAAGAATGTCAGCAACTCTACGTAGAAGTCAATCATCCCCAATAGAAGTGGAGTGAGGCTGACGTATTTCCCCTACTTACGGGTTCTGCTGGCCTGGCGTAACATAATCATTGAATTTTAAAAATAAATTCTA
Organism: Periplaneta americana; assembly: GCF_040183065.1. NCBI lineage: Eukaryota > Metazoa > Arthropoda > Insecta > Blattodea > Blattidae > Periplaneta > Periplaneta americana. The sequence continues at coordinate 92,122,696 of NC_091123.1, forward strand.
GATTTATGCGTCAAGTACAATAAACGTTTCATTCATCATCTGATCTTATTTTGTGTAAAAGATAAATGCTGTGTCCATGATGGTATTTAGGATGGTAGGATCTTTCTCTGCTTATTGCTCACAAGGTGAGTGGTCAGCATCACGTACACGTTCCTTCCCTACCTCACCTTTCAAATCTTGTTAATTATTTTGTAGGTGTATGAGGTATCCTAGAAATTATAATAAAGATAAGATTTATTTGTTTCGATTCCTGTCTTTATCCTCACCCCGTTAGGTTAGGAATCCTTACGTCTTGTGACCAGTCATTTTTCCGATTGAACCACTCCAATTCCATATTTTGTACCGCATGATACAAACATTATGCGAAAAATAGCATAATTTTTAAACGGCAACTATAGCCATAAATTATTTCCTATGGAACAAAACATGTGATGATTACTTTTCTCTGAAATACAATGCTATATTGTTACATTATTCCCAAATAAAAATACTTGATATATGTCTAAAGTCTTTGTGTTCCCAGTAATACTAGTCCAACTAAAATATCTGCAGGGTATACTAAAATATCTGCAATGTCTCCATTTTCCTGTAGACATTGTCTATTTAAATCCTGGCATTCCTCTGTCGTCTTCAAAAATGTTGGTGAGATGTTCTGACGAGCATGAGTGATCATTTGTTTCGAATCGCCTATAGATGTTTTAAAACTCTAACCCTAGCTACTTAGCTTCTCGTTTTCAACATTGGTCCTCATATCACGAAATAGATACTCGCTCACACCATCATATCACACTCTCCATTCCTAAACACAGAACATCCTTCTACTCTTCATCTTTCACCGTCTCTGCAGCTCATCTCTGGAACTCTCTACCACAATATGTGAGAGACTGTCGGACATTGTCTAGTATCAAAAATAAATTAAAATTGCACTTTTTCAATTCAGATTCCTTTCAGTTATAAGCCCTTTTCTCTGCGATAGTTTTGTAAAAATATAGGCTATATATTTCTTTTCCTTCCTTTTCCCTTTTTGTTCTCTTTATCAACTGATGAATTTATTATCATAGCCTTTTATTGTGAATTTAATTTAATTTTTTTTCTTTTTTATCATTATTTTATTACATTCCATTATGTTATATTCTTCCTTACGTTTTCCATATTAACCATTTGTACTAAATGAGTTGCTTTTGGTTGTTTTTGCTATGTTCCAATGGATTTTACTTTCTTTTTTCTATTATGTTATTATTTTCATGTTGTTTAGTGTCGATTTTATTATGCTATTATTATTTTTTTTGTAATATGTTAGTATTCTGTTCTTTAACTTTTTGTTAAATTTTAACTGCTTGTATACTTTGTGACCTGATAGAGTGTAAGGGAAGGCCCTATGGCCTTAACTCTGCCAGTATGAATAAAGAATTATTATTATTATTATTATTATTATTATTATTATTATTATTATTATTATTATTATTATTATGTTTGAAAATCGTGCTGTTTTAGATTTCCCCATTGAAAAATTCAATAGCTGTGAAGCCTGGAGACAATGGGAGCTATGACCGGGGTCCGCCTCGTCGAATTTCTAGCGATCACTTCATTAACCGCCAATTTACAAACGAAATCGCAATTTGTCAGGCGACTTTTGTGTCTTGAGATACAGATTAAGATTTTCCCCTCACAATAATATGATCCTTGTGTTCCATAGAAAAGATAATTATTACCAGTTTTGATGAACAGAAATTACGAGTATGTGTTATGCCTACATACTTTAGGCTAGCTACTTTTATTCCATTTCTTAAGAGATTTTTTGTGTTCCACTGTATAGAGGAGATTCGTGGAATTCTATTGCCAGTGGATTCCTGGTGAGTTCAAGTGGAATTCATGCTGCATAAACTGTGTTTGGCGCAAGATTTTTAGGAATAGACCTACTCCAGCATTTCCCTCTAATGTTCACAAATATCATCACTAGGCATCGGATGTTTAGGAAAATCCCTATTTTATTTGAATGTTCATATTTAAAGGCTTTTAGTAAATGTCCATGAATCATGAGAAGTGAAGCATTCTGATGAAGTTTGATCTGGTCTTTTTTGCTGTTTACGCCTTTTTTTACTTAAAAATGTACTTTTTTTTTTGCTCTTTTCTTGCTTTTTGGCCATAAATCTCTATTATTAATGTAAAATAACGTTTATTTCCTTCGATATTTTCTCTACTTATTTTGTCCATTAATACCCATTATTTTGTATAATATTTTAATCGTTTCTCTACACAAATATTGCCATTTTTAAGTAGTACACCCCATGTAATGGACCAGTCCAACCATCCCTTCAATATAGACTTCTCTATGCCTGCTAGTTCCGGATAAGATGATCTTGTGGTGGACTACATGGAAAGTACATCGGGTAAAATGATTAATTAAAGTGTAGTACTTAGAAAAAATTATGTAAAATTAAATAGACTTAAATGTTGGTACTAGAATTTAATTTAATTACTAGTCTAAATATTAAGTAGTACGAAACCTCTTTTCCTACTAAGTCAATTACGTAAGATGAATTTTAAGGGCATTTTTGAAAGATTTTTAGGTCATAAATTCATTGTTTTTAAGACATTTTTTCATGAATTATAGGTCTTCAAAATCCTAGCCCTAGTGATAACCATACATTTTATCACTGAATCTTGAAAGAATGGTGAATTGAATGGCTTGTAGGTCACTTAATTTAGATTATTCATTTGTTTTTTACAATTTATTTAATTTGTTGCATCAAATCGAAAATATACTTAAACATAAGATCACATAGGTACATTTTCCTGATAAAGTAATCATGCTATTGATCCTGAATTTTTATCAAATCTTACATATTGGTAGTGAAGCTCAGTTTTTATTTTTGTAACTTTAAAATGTTAGTTTCATAATTTTATTACATGCTGTGAAAATTATTTTTACCAAACTCTAAAGTTTTAAAATATCACAAAACCCATTAAAAAAGGTGAATTTCGTATAGCTGTATTTATATGTAAGATCTGATAAAAATGTAGGACCAATGGCAGCATTATTTTACCAGGAAATTGTATCTATGTGATATTACGTTTCAGCATATTTTCGATTTGTTGCAAAAATTAAACAAATTTTTAATAAAAAGTAAGTAATATAAATTAAGTGAACTATATGTCATTCAATTTAACTTCCTTTCAAGATTCAGTGGTAAAAATTATGTATGGCTATCATAAATATTGTGGTAGATATTGCCTAAAGTGTCAGTGCATGTTTTGCCATAATTTTGTATGCGTTCATAGCCCGCTGCTCTTAAGTGAAAAGGAATACACTCTTTATCAAGTGATGACAGAAGTTATTCCAAGAATTTGCAAGAGGTGTTCGAATCTTCTTCCCACGACATCAATACAAAAAGTGCAACGTTGCAACATTGAGAGGTGTATCTCGGATCCTGTCACAGGGAATCAAGCAAAATTCTTGCCAGTAGTTCCTCCTCTGATTCAATAGTCTCTTATCATCCTGATTCAAATGATACAAGCTTGAAATACCATTTCCACACCATTTTTTACTTCTGAGAAGCTCAGTTAACACTGAGTAACAAAACGTTTATGGCAATAGAATAAAATAATTATGAAAATAAAGTATTGTAAGTAAACCTACTGGCGTTCTATGAAAAACTTAAAGTTACAATACAATCATATTTTGATTCAGTGTGAAACCTTTTGGGAACTTTCCTTAGCAATAAATTGGATGTTTGATAAATATCTGTTAAGTCTAAGTCAAATGCATGATTCCAAATGTTCTACCAGCCCAATTCTGTGTTTATTTTTTTTTACGGAGTTCTTATTTTGAAAATGAAGATTCATAAAGGTAGGTTGAAGCAAACTCGAACTGCAACGTCAAACAACGTAGAATAATTTCTCTTGAAGAATGATAGTCCAACTTCTCTTAACACTTTTCACACAAAAATCATTTCCTGATAAGGTGATTTCAAGTTCAGTAGACCTAACTGTTTTATCTATATTTAATTCTGTCTTCATTAATGATACATTTTCGAGATTTAAGTTTGTCTATGGAAAACATTCAAACCGAGATATCAGAGAAATGTTTTTAAAGCTGAAAAGCTACTATCAAAATCATCTTCCAAATTGAATATAATTGTTACATCAACTTTCTTTTCATAGCCTGTGGTTTCTCTTCTTCTTCTATTTGAGATTTTAAAGTAGGAAAGTGTTTTAAATAACCGCTGCTTTAGTTGTTCTTCCATAAATTTAGCTCTTCAGTAGAAGAACACATATTATTTCCAAAATATACACCATATTATTACCAAAATTTAAATATCTTCTCCTTGAAGTTTTACGTTCTGATCATTAAGTTTCTTTGCAAGCTCAATTAAGAAAGCTAAATTAGACGCCAGTGTGAATCTTCATTACAATTATTTACCACAGTATTTTCTTTTTGTACTTTTTTAAAATGCTGTGATGGCAGATAATTGTTTAATGAACAGTTGAAGGAGTTTGATATTCTTTAACCAACGCACCTCGTAATGTAGAATTACCTCTCCTTTGTGCAGTTCTAATTAATCCACCTGTTCTTTTTCTCTGAAGAGAACAGGTCCGTATTTTATTCAGATTATGCATTACAATAATTTTGTTTGTTTTAGGGATGTTTATGAGATTTTTTTACGCCGGGATTTCTGACGTATGATGTAGTGACATGACAGAAATTATGGAAAAATTCAGTCTTTTCGGCACTGAGCCAGAAAGTCAGTGTTGGTATCTCTTACAGCTGGAACCCCATCAGCAGTATTACTTACAAGCTTGTGTATTAGAATTTTGTTCGCAGTAAGAAGCTGCTTCACTGTAAAATTAATATCTTCACCACTTTTATTACCTATGAAAGAACTAAATTTCAGTTATCTGAAGTGAATCGTGAGTAGTGTTCATTATTACAGTTCTCTTGAATTATTTTTATAGTAGCTAAATTCGCCATAACGCTATCGATCTGCTAGTTCTATTCTCGCTGTCTACCGGTAGATCGCGATCGACATGTTGCCAACGTTTAGCCTTTCTTTGGACTCACATTAGACTGTCTTACATGCAAGTTTCCCTAACAGTGCGGTCACCACGATGTAGAGCTACCGCGCAGACGTCACAAGACAAGTACGAGTATGAATACATGTAAAAATAAGTATATTATTATTTATTGTTGCTAATATTATACATAATATGTAAAGAACTCAGTAATTATATACTTTTTGAAATTTAAATGATAAATTCCTGTCGTTGTTAACTTAATGGTTATTTATAAACATAATACTATATACATTCTATTTTTTATATCAGGCATAGTATATAATAATACTATGATTACAAGCAGTGTAGCCTTATTTACTTTCGTCTGCGTACTGCACGGATCCACAATTAGCGTCGTTGCGCTTCAGTTTTCTGTCTCGGGAATGAATAAAAACAATATCGGTTGGTGTGTTCCTATAAGCATTACTACACTCAAGAACACAGCAATTTGCGTTACCTTTCCGCTTTTTAGGATCATCCATAGTTCTAATCATTTAACCTGAGATGTTAAGTATATTCATACGCTTCAAGCACAACTCTATCGCTGCTATCCCGCAGTTAGTAACAACAGTCGCCACCAGAGGAGCTTGCACGGTGCCTATAAGATAAGGGACAAATACCCAGTCCATTGGAATGGAGATGTATCTCCGCTCAGCCCGGGAATCGAATCATGGACCGCTTGTTTGAGAAGTGTATGCGTTATCCATTGATTCTTAGCGGCTAAGTACAGCTTATCATTCCGTAAATCTTTTTTTTTTTTTTTAATGTGTTGGTGACTGGGCGTACTGTACCATCTGTGAATTCTGATTTACAGTATTCACAATTGAGTTCAGTGTATAGTCATTAACCAGATTTGTGCCTGGAAAAGAAAATATGTAACTCAAAGGTTAGAATTTGTTTGCACTTCATTGTTTTGATACCAAAGTCGATATTTCGGAAATAACACCAGTCTCTCTCCACTCTGCGATTGCCTATTGAGACGTGGGTACGTAACAAATTACATGTCTATATTTTTGAGTAGCCCAAAGACCTCTGGGAGGAATACTCAGATTTTGAGAGTGAGAGGGGGGCTGGGGGAGATAGAATAGCGTATGATCTGGGACAAAACATTTATCTTAAACCATTCTCTTAAGATGTATCTATATATTATATTTTTTTCTATTTCTCTTGATCTATTTTTAGTCCAAATGACTGATGAAATACGAAGATCCTACTATATGCCAAAGGATATGCGGCCTGAAATTTGAAGTGACATTTATGGCTGTACATCAGCATTACCATGACCTACCACAGTAAAAATCAATAAGAGATAGAAGTTGTCAGCAAGGCAAATATATCCTATTCCCCACTCGACATCCTGATGTCTTAGACATACTAATCTGCCGTTGGAGATGTTCTTTCTCTGATGAGGCTAATCACATTTGGTGGACTGCATGAAGTAGATTTATGTTTGTTTATTTATAAGGATGCCGGCATCTCGATGCCGCCCGGAGTTAGTCGACGGGTGTCGAGAAGCTGCAGAACGGCGCAACAAGTGGAGGCAGGATGCGAAGGGTTACGTGTGGAGGGGTAGTCGGAGGAAGGGCGCTGTAATACTCTGGCTCACATCCCGGGGGCTTTGCGTTATTAGAAATTAAATTACAGGCTCTTTTGGGCTCGAGCGTCGGGGCTTGATAGTCTGTTTAACGCGGCGGGCAGCGGGGTGGGGGAGGTTCGTGCTGCAGAATCGCACACGGGCGCTTACACAATGACCTCCGGGGGATTTAGGGAATGAAAAAAAACAGTTCCCCCTTTACAGCATGCCTTGGCCTTGCTACTGTTAGTGCATTTATGTGGCACATGCATTTTGAATGGCTAGTTTATGGAATATAGGTCGTTGATGTCAGCGGATTAGAGAGGGTAAGAGGAGAAGGATTATATTAGAGAAGTGGGGAGGAAGCTAAAATTTATTTCAACACTTGCCATTCCCCTCTTCCCCAGTCCGCTACCACATAACCCACACCCCCACTCTGTTTTATATAAGCTGTAAATTTGGTGTATAATGATTCTGCCATCCCCTGTTGGAATGCGGGCTGCAGCATTTAATATTGGACGGTCGGTTCTATATTCATGCTTCTGACTGGTCTGGCCTAGGCTAGGCTAGTCTAGTCTCATCTCGTCTGGCCTAGCCCGGCCTGCTTTGGTTTGGTGTCCTCTTCGCATACACGCATCGCGACGGCATACAAATTCAGAGTTGTTCGGGGGTTTGCGATGTAAAGGGGGACAGTTAGTGAGTGGCTCAAGCTCTGGATAGTATAGGGTTTTTGGGGACAGGGAAGGTGAGGGTGGGGTGGTGAACTCATTGTCCCACGCGTTTAATTAATGCAGCAACCCCATCCCATTCCGGCCTACCCTTCATCTCGCCGGGGCACGGATATACACGGACTAATACCACCATGCGGTTGATATACCTTGTTTCCGCACATGGAATTCCGATTTGCCACTGGTCTGTGTTTGACCACAGTGCTGTAATTTGAATCGGTTTTTAAAACTTATCCCAATACGAGCTATAAAATGTGTTTAATGAAGCGATTCGACATGGATTTAGTGTTAACTGAGCAAACGTGTCCTTGTTTGGGATTACGATGATAGTTGAAGAAAATAAAAATCGCTGTTTGTATACTGCCGTGTCATCGCCGTATACTCATGCTATTTACACAGATTCTGAATTAGCGTCCTATAATTTCCACTGTTTCTTTTCAAGGTAGGCACAATCCGACAACTCCATTTTCCTTCATGAAATATCTTGGTTGGATATATAGAGCATTTTTCAGAACAGATGGTGTGCTAAGTGTATCGAGCGCCAGGCTGTGATACTGGGAGACGTCGGTATTTCAGTACGTCCACTAATATTCATTCGAAGGAATTGTTTCCATGCTATAGGGGCATAAGTTTCAGAAATAGAATATTTACGTACATGAAGTTTAGAGTTTTGTAGCGTCCATGTTTAATATTCGATTTGTCTTTTCTGCGGGTTTTGTACATATATTAGTAAATGTATTATGAGAAAATTGGTTTTTCTAATTTTTGTGGATAAGTCGAAAGTACTAAGAAGGCATAGATGTAAGTCTTCTATTCTATCTCTTTCTTGTAACACATAGATAATTATCTTTTGTCCATACCTGAAAGTTTCTTCATGAACACAGGTCTATGGAGTCTATCCTTACTGCTGTTTTTATTTTATTATATGTATAAGTGAATAAATAGAATTTACGATTTATATGCACTGGTTAAATTTTTCTGTCACTGATTATTAAACATAATTTGTAATTATGAAAAATATTGTAAATTTGCTCTGAAATGTATAATGCTTAAAAAGCTTTCTTTTGCAAAGTGCGCCTAGAGAAACTGAAGTGCAACGCTTCGTGTAAGACACGGTGGATGTTACGTTTTTGTGAAGTAGGTGCAAATAGTACTATACTCCTATAATTGCGAAGGAAAACGATACGAGTTTTTGCAAGCATGTTTAATAAATTCTCAGTAGTCGTTCTGAAGAAACATCTTTAAATAGACGATATTTTATCTTCATGTAACATTTCTTTCTTTCTTCCTTTCTTTATCTGTTTTTCTTTGTTATATTTTACCTAACCTTTTCGTATCAACTTACAATTCAGTGTAGAGTAGAGGAGAGTGTACCGGTGTCATGCACACATTGTAGGTATCTCTGGTCGTTGTGGTGAGTACGGCACAGGACCACCTCCGAGAAATCACGAAAGAAAGAAGACAGCACATGACAAGAGACTGACACCCAGTTTCATGAACAAGAGATAAATATCTTACATTGTTCACTCCGGGAATGTAACCACGGACTTCTAGGAAACGCATACACCCATACGCCATCCTTTGAGCCAAGGCAGCAGACTCATTTAATATGAAATTAAAATAATATAATTAATGGTGATAACTGTTAAATGAAATTGAAGTCATTGATTTATGTATTGTAGGCAATAGGTGACGTGATAGTTTAATTGAAGGTGAGCTGTTATCACCAATAACAAACGATATTCATAAGGATTGATGAACTCTGTAAGAAACTTCTCCTAAATCCTGCGATACATGTCTTCTTTCAGGCCATATTGGTGTCGTTATCATATCTTTGCCTTTTACAATTCAAAGTTTTCCATCTATTACAGAAGTGAATTAGAACATTAGAAGAGAGAACATTTTGTTTGACTTGAACGTTTTTTCAACTCGGTCAACGAATTTTACCGTAAATGACAGAGTTAGTTATATCAAATGTGCAATCACTGGAAAGTATTTAGCTTCTTTAGTTATCTGTTAATGTAGCTTCTTATTTGGTTTCTAAGTTGCTTTGTTTCTATAAGCTCACTTTCAATGTCTTTGTTATATAATGATGATTAACCTCTTTTGAATCTGTCCTTTCTTGATCTTCCACCATGGCCTGATAGGTTTTTTTTTTTCTCTCAAGAACACTGCCAGTACGTCCCCTTAATTCCAAATGATACTCAATTAAGAAAATTATTTCAATTAAACATTCTAAAGTACCTCATCAATGTTCAGATTAAAGGAAATTATGAGTCAGAGTCACCTTTATCTTGTGAACTATTATTGTATGTGTGATGATTAGTCTGGGATTTGAGTTATAAGATTGGATCATTGCCTATGTTAAATAATTCACCTGACATGAAATGATGTTAACCCGCTAACCAAACACGCGTTAATATATTTTCGATTTTATGTGTTGTACCGGTGTCACAGAAGGTTCGGTTTCTTGTTCCTTTGCTCCAATTTTAGTGTCGTGTAAGTCAGTCATTTATTTTGTCTATTATTTTATTGAGAATAATTATTGTACGAGGCGCGTCCATAAAGTAACTTTCCCACTCGTCCCACAGCTAGCAAACCATATGTTGCGCGAAGCAACTGCATGTACGTGATAGAGTAATGTCCTGGCATGGCGCATGAGCTAGCGGAACTTCCCGAGTGCTCTCAGTAGCTTCGTTGCATTGGTTGTAGATGGACGTTCCTATTCCAGCTCCCGCCAGTGTGAAGTGCAGTCAGTGATAAAGTTTTTGAATGCACAGGGCATAGCGCCGATTGAAATTGATCGTCAGCTGTGGCAGTTCTATGGGCAAGCAGATGGTGCATTGCTGCTGTAGACAATTTTCAGCAGGACGCCAAAATGTGCATGACGAGGAGCGCAGTGGGAGGCCAACGATCATCACAGACGACCTTGTGGAGCAACGCAGTATCTGCTTTCTCATGACGTTAGGCCCATAGGAAGAAAAATAAAGAAGGTAAACTGGCGAACACTAGGTGAGGCAGTACAACAAGTGCACAGCTTCAAATACTTGAGGTGTGCTATAAGTAGTAATATGAACTGCTGCTATGAAGTCAAAAGGAGAATAGCAATGACCAAGGAAGCTTTTAATAGAAAAAGTATCATCTTCTGCGGACCTCTGGAGAAAGAACTAAGGAAGATAATAGTCCACCGCTGTGGTCTCGTGGTAGCGTGTTCGCTCTCGAACCCAGCGGGCCGGGGTTCGATTTGCCGCTTGGGACGAGTTGCCTGGGTGAGTTTTTTTCGGGGGTTTTCTCTCCCTCCTATGAATGATTACCAGGTAACTTTATCAGGCGTATGGAACCCCACTCATTCTCGCCACTTCCTTTCCCCCCCTCATCATCCTTTCCTTATCATTCCGGTTGTCTTATTGTTTTTTAGATCTCGCCTGAGGCGGCCCTCCGAAGCTCCTGAAGCTCTCGGCCGGCCTGCATGGATTTGCCAGTAGTTGGTGACCTAGCAGCGGAACCCACGCCCATCCCGACGTGAGGGGTGACCTACACCTCAGACCGTTGGCCAGGCGGGAGGGGTGGCGTACACCTCAGACCGTTTGAGGGAGGAATTTGGGGGGGGGCTGTTGGGATGGAATGGTACACGAACTTAGAGAGAGGACGAGACTGGTCGTTAGGGTGTTGGGGGTTAGATCGGTTCGGCGTGGGTGCGGTCGATGGGCTACATCTCATTCCAGAGGCGCACAATAGACCTCAGGTCGCGGTGCATAGGGATGTTCCCCTCCGCCTCATAAAGAGAGAAAGAAAGAAGATACTAGTGAAGCGCTTTGCGTGGAGTGTGGCATTGTATGAAGTAGAAACATGGACATTACAACGAGATGAAGAGAAGCGACTAGAAACATTTGAAATGTGAAAATGAAGAAGAATGGAACGAGAGACAGAATAAGAAATGACGTTGTGTTGGAAAGAGCGAGTGAAGAAAGAATGTTGCTGAAAGAGCGAGTGAAGAAAGAATGTTGCTGAAACTGATCAGGAAGAAGAAAAGGAATTTGTTTGGTCTCTGGCTGAGAAGAAACTGCCTACTGAAGGATGGAATGGAAGGAATGATGAACGAGAGAAGAGTTCGGGGCACAAGATATCAGATGATATACGACATTAAGATATATGGATCATGTGCGGAGACAAAGAGGAAGGCAGAAAGTAGGAAAGATTGGAGATTTGCAGTGAAATACCTGCACTTGGACAGAACATTGTGAATGAATGGATGAAAGTAATTAAAAGAAAAGGTTAAGCTGTTCTACTTTTTTTTAAGTGGTTTAGTTCTTAACAGACATAATACATAATGTGATTTTTTTTTGCTCCCACTTCAGTCGGCTCCTCGTGTCCACCTGGTCAACCGACCCTGGAAACACTAACCACATAATATAGGAGTATTTCTACCTTACTTGCTGTCGGAGTGCTAATCATGTACCGCCCCTCTGGGTTGTGATTTAGGGGTTAGGGGAAGTGAGCGATATGAGTTCAGTGAAGTTAAATACGTTATTAATATAAATCAAACAATTTTATTCTTTATTAATTTCACAATTTTTCGGTCAGGACGGCATTTTTTTGTGATTATTGGCTCCATAATACTTTCGAATCCTATTGGTCAATTCCTTCAAAGAATATTCAAGACTATCAAAGAGTTGAGTTACGTATTGTAAGTGATTTGACATAAAACTTGTCTGAAATTTAGCGAAAATTCGATTGTGTGCAAACAGCGTAACCCAGGGGTTCCCAACCGGTGTGTCGCGCAGCCCCATGGGGTGTGTCGCCAAATTTTAAAATTGAAAAATAAATTTAATGCCATCCATAAAGTCTCTTTACAACGAATCTGTTTTATTTACGACGAAGTCTTTGGTATGGTACATTTTATTTTGAGACCGACTTTACCAATGAAACGTGAACACCAGCAACAATGTTCACTTCAATTTTTCTGCCTGGCGATAATTAGAATGAAAGTGAACATTGCAACAATGCTTAGTAATTCGTTTACTCTTCCCACTTAGTAATAAACAGAGTTTAGAATCGTCAGAACATATTGACCAGTTTCAGTAGGCTATATACGTGTGAGCAGGTGATAGTGCGAGTATTTGATAAAAATTGCTTTTTTAGATTTTATCAACAGTAATCTCACTAGACGTTTTGATTTATCTAGAGAAAATCAAAACTCGAGTGGGATTTAATTGACTATTACACGATTAGAAGAAAGTATATAAAGATTAGAAGTAACGAAGTACTCCAATACAATAAAATATTAATTGACTTACGAAAATACAACTGTCTTCAAATGTATTATTGTACCATATCAACATTACAAATATTACGCTAGATGCATGCTAGACTGGCAGTAGTGTCTTTATACAGACACTGTAATGATTACTATTCAATAACTCTTAATATTAAGCAATCTCTGATACGTGACTATCCATAAAATCATATAGCAGAAGTTCTTTTTATCCTCTCAGAGCAGAAGCTATAACATAACCTAACTAATATACACAAGTGTTAGAAAAGTTTTAATTAACGACGATGACATAAAAAAATAAACATGAATAATTTTAAAAGGAATAATTATTGAATTACAATTTTCAAATTTGAATGTGATTGGTGGTTCAATTGATGTTATATTGGACGTGTGCGTAATAGAAGTGGAACTCGTTGATTTAGGCCTACATGGTGTATTCAACTTATTCAGAATTTCCGAATGAATAATTTTAAAAGGAATAATTATTCAATGTACAATTTTCAAATTTGAATGTGGTTGGTGGTTCAATTGATGTTATATTGGACGTGTGCATAATAGAAGTGGAACTCGTTGATTTAGGCCTACATGGTGTATTCAACTTATTCAGGATTTCCGAATGGTGCTTTTCATTTATTTGTAAATCGGATTTCAGAAGATGCATAGGTATGATCAGTGATTTTTATTAATTCTTGTTCTTGAATGCCAATGCGAGTCATATTTGAAACTGCTGTGCATCGACTGGAGTGGTTTGTAATTTTATATATATTTTTGACGTCCAGACCAGCGCAGTTTCAAATGTTGGCAAACAAAGAAACAAATGCTAGGGACGCGATAAAATTAAACAAATGCTAGGGACGCGATAAAATTGTGCGATAAGCAGCCATGATTGGTTGAAATACGTCCTTTCGTACCGTTTTATTGGTCAAAAGTAGTATGACGTAGCAAGAGTGTAATAGTCATGGACAAATTTTAATTCGAAAAAGACAAATCTGAATCTGGGTTAGAAGACAGCAGTGCTAATTCAAATAATGTGAGTGAAAGTCCCTTCTGGGTGCACAAAAACGAACTGCGTGTTGTAAATACAGTATTGTGATGAATATTTGCAATATAGTTTTACGTGGCGTGGCGATAAATATAAACAAAAGTGTCTTATGTGCTGAAATGTTTTGTCAAATCAGTCGATGGTGCCGAAATAAACTAAAATATATTTATAACTGCCGTTTTCAACGTCGTAATTTTGTAAATCAGTATTTTCTATCATGAAAATAATGAAATATAAAGAAAGCAAAAGACTGCTGCATCTTGAGGATGATTTACTTGTTGATCTGTCAACCATAAGGCCATGTACAGGAAAATTCTGTGCAACCCACCAAGCGCAGACTTCACATTAATTTAAATAGGTGAGTTTTCAGAAACGATAATAAAAATCTTTATCGGATATCCAGCATAGATAGGTTGGGATTTTTGACATATAACTTTGTTTTTTCTAATGACTAATGCCACTCAAGTTGATGGTTTTTTTTTATAATATTGGATTGCTTGTTAACATCGACCTATCTCTAGCAGTGGATGTCCGACATTACAAAGAAGTTGTTTAGTGTTTTTTATTTATGGCGGAACGCGCTTGAACGGCGTTCCGGCACCTTTTTCTTGCATTTTTTCATCATGAAACCGAAATATGCGTGAATAATTATGATTTAATATAATTTTTCTTTTTCTTAGACCTTGAAAGTCCTTAGTTGGACGAAAAGGAGCTTAAAAAGATAAACATTCCCGTGCAGTGAACAGTAATCGTCTCTCCGATTGCTATAAAATATTCTACACAGAGTTTTTTCTCCAAAAGAAAAGCAGTGGTTGTTGGTATTATATTATTATTAATAAAAACAAGTATGTCGCGATATAGTGGGCGTTCAGTAAGGTGTGTCGTCAGTCAAAAAAGGTTGGGAACCACTGGCGTAACCGTGTATATTCCCAGACTTAACCGGTGAGTGATCAGACCTTCAGCATATGCGGCTTCGAATCCAGATCATGCCTGGAATTTTCTTATACTAGGCATCTACATCATTCCGTGAAAAACTGTCCATTCCGTCGTCATTGCATAGTAGTGCTGGGGACGGAGCGAAAAAAAACTGTTGAGTAACTCGGTTCTAGGGATTTAATGTGCTTGCAGCGGAGCACTGAAGTTACTTGGTTAACCGTAGACGTTACCGGTCAGTTCAGAGTTCACGTCTTATACTTAGGTCTAGTAGACAATGACGTAGGTACTATTGTATTTAAATATTTTCTGCTGCAGGACAATTTATCTCCGACAAGAGATCATCCTTATCCCCAAGGCGGGATGAAACCCTAATATTTTTGAAGAGGAATTCATCCTATTTATGATCTGTCAAGTGGGTCTAGTGAACAGTGACAGTCTGTACATATTACTGTATATAATAATAATAATAATAATAATAATAATAATAATAATAATAATAATAATAATAATAATATTATTATTATTATTATTATTATTATTATTATTATTATTATTATTATTATTATTATTATTATTATTAAAGAGCAGAATAACAGAGACGGTTTGGAATTGAACGATATACTCGTACATTAGGTCCTTGTTTTTGCGGATGACGTGACTATGTTAGGAGAAAATCCACAAACTGTTAGGGAAAACAACAACAACTGAAGCAAGTAAAGAGATAGGTTTGGAAGTAAATCAAGAAAAGACAAAGTATATGATTATGTCTCATTACCAAAATATTGTACGAAATGTAAATATAACAATTGGAAATTTATCCTTTGAAGAGGTGGAAAAATTCAAATACCTTGGAGCAACAGTAACAAATATAAATGACACTCTGGAGAAAATTAAACGCAGAATAAATATGAGAAATGCATGTTATTATTCGGTTGAGAAGCTTTTACCATCTAGTCTGCTGTCAAAAGAGTTAAAGTTAGAATTTATTAAAACAAATTATATTACCGGTTCTTCTGTATACTTGTGGAACTTGGACTCTCATTTTCAGAGAGGAACAGTGGTTAAGAGTGTTTGAGAATAAGGTGCTTAGGAAAATATTTGGGTCTAAGAGGGGTGAAGTTACAGGAGAATGGAGAAAGTTACATAAAGCATTATTGCATGCATTTTATTCTTCACCTGACATAATTAGGAACATTAAATCCTTCTGGTGCTGGACCCCGGACTCATTTCACCAGCATTATCACCTTCATTTCATTCAGACGCTAAATAACCTAGATCTTGATACAGCGTCGTAAAATAACCCAATAAAATTAAAAAAAAAACATTAAATCCAGACGTTTGAGATGGGCAGGGCATGTAGCACGTATGGGCGAATCCAGTAATGTATATAGAGTGTCAGTTGGGAGGCCGGAGGAAATAAGACCTTTGGGGAGGCGAGACGTAATATTAAAATGAATTTGAGGGAAGTGGGATATGATTGTAGAGAGTGGATTAATTTTGCTCATGATAGGGACCGATGACGGGCTTATGTGAGAGCGGCAGTGAACGTCTGGGTTCCTTAAAAGCCATAAGTATTATTATTATTATTATTATTATTATTATTATTATTATTATTATTATTATACTAGAATGTTTGATTAATATTGAAATATGTTAAAAAAGGAAGTACATTATATTTTTCTATTTGTGTTTATTGGATTTATGTTACCTAATTGCTTCAATTCATCAATAATATTAGTTTTTACCAAAGTGAACATGATTGTATGGAACGCTGGACTAGACGGCATTTCGGAAGGCGGTCAGCTGCTATATGCG
Organism: Periplaneta americana; assembly: GCF_040183065.1. Lineage (NCBI taxonomy): Eukaryota > Metazoa > Arthropoda > Insecta > Blattodea > Blattidae > Periplaneta > Periplaneta americana. The sequence goes on from NC_091123.1 coordinate 92,139,120, forward strand.
CCGTAGCACTTCTGGCACGTGACGTCACAAGCTTGTACAGTAGAACCAATCGGAGTGTCTGCAACTAGTACTTCCCGAGTTCGTATGTTCGCGTATGAGTGCTTCAATACATTGAATAAGTAAAACTAACATTTAGGCTACTATGTGTGTGTAAGATAAATAAGTGGAAGGAGAGACTGTAAAAAGACAAGTATTGCACAGGCAGGCGCGGGATATAGTGTTTAAAGTGTATAATTATTTTAAAAACGTTGACGAGCAGAACGCTGCCGGCCATCTTGATGCTGGCTGCAACGTTGCCAACGCGCAAGAAACGACTGCAGAAGCATGTGGTGTGGGATTGAGAACTGTGCAAAGAATATTGTTAGTGAAGGGAAGTGGGTTTGTTTGGTGTCATGCTTACAGTAATGAACGGCTAAGGTCATATTTTCTTTTGATAATTTAAATTCTCTTCTGCGCTATTTGTATTGCAGTATGATGTGGCAATGTTGTACTTGCCTTGCTCTCTCTATCTGTCTCTCTCGACGCAAAAGCTAGCAGACTACCGCCTTTCGAATTGCCGTAGACTCTAGTCATGTTATAAAATAAATAAACATTATGTTTTTCAGTTCAAGGTTCCACGTTTTATTGATTATTTTATCCACTTTCCGTAATAGTTAATAATTCTATGTGTTATGTCTAAGTGCTTTAGGCAGCGCTTCATGGAACCCATTTCTATCTTCTTTCTTTACTTAGCAGCAGCGTTTAACGTTTATTTCACATGTTAATTTATTAACTGTTAGTATTATAAATTACTTTATTTCGTCTGTCATATATAACAACACTGAAGGTTAAATGCCCCTTTCATATAAAATAACTCCGCAAATAGCTGTAATCACGCAAATAAAATTTGCAACCGCCATTTTGCAATGAAGAGAAGCACTTTTTTCTCTTCAATTGGCAAAGCGAAAGCGCTTTACTACAACGCTTTTAAAACACTCTTCGTTTCACTTTCAAAGTACATTCTAAAATTGACTTAATCTATCCAAATTATAAATCTGCCGCCACAAATTTGTATTCGGTACTGTGCTCGGATCAAGCGAGTAATGACGTTACAGTACCTTCTCCGAACCGAACCGCTAAGTCCCCAGCCCTATTGCATAACATTTCCCGGACCACTACACCCGGACTCCGACTGCTGGCGCAAAGAGAGAACGAGTAGGGTTGCTGCTGAAAAATTTGAGAACGCCCAAAGCACCTATTTGTGCAAGTGATTTACCTGCGAAAGCTCCAAATCTGAGAGATGTTTTGAAACTTACACAGTATTTGAGTGTTGAAAATAAACAATATTACTTACAGCTTAAATCTGACGAATGCAAGCACCGACCCACAATAATGGACCTGACAATGAATTCTCTTGTTCACATCAAGGATTAGGCGGTTTGTCTATTTCGTTCTCACACTGTCCCGTCTTATCTCCATCTCTTCCTCGGACGTCCAATGATTCTTTCCCCCCCGCGGCTTGTAATTATCTATAATCAATGGTATTCTTTCTGCACTCATCAGATTCATATTTGTATCCAATCTTCTCTTTTTTCTATTATCTTCTATTTTAAGTTCTTTCCGTATATTTTTATTTCGTATGAAATCTCTTCTGGTACTTCCTTTGGCTTTCCTCAGAAATCTCATCTCTGCTGCTTGTATTTTACTTTTATTTTTTTGTTTTAAAATTCAAGACTCGCTGCCATACATCAACGTCGGAACAACCATTACCTTGTAAAACTTTAGTTTTGATTCTTTCCTTGTTTTGTTCTGTAATGTCCTTGTGATTGTCCCGCATACTTGTGGAATTTATTTACTTCATTTTCTACATCATTGTCGACATCGAAGTTACATCGCATATTAAATAATTAAAATGAGGTACTTGCTCCAAACATTTACTTCAATGCTTATGTTTGATCGAATGGTATACTTTCCGCCTTGTACCATGGTTTCTGTTTTTTGTAATGAGATTTTTAAATTATAATTTTTACTCATTTGATGTAATGCATGTATTGACCTTCGCAGGTGTTCTTCACCATTCTGGATTATTGCTAACCATCAGCATAGAGTAAGGGTACTGCCACACGAGCTACATTTGTAGCAAGTTTTCTGCGACAAATGTAGCTGGAATTATAGGCAGCATTGAGTTAAATGGAAGCGGCCACACGGAGCAGTAAATGTAGCAAGTTTGGCGCATCCCAAGGTCGTGTCGCAACTCGAATGGGTCCGGGTCCATTTTTTCTGCGACATTTACTGCTGTTGGGTGGCCACACGTAGCGACATGGGTGGCTACACGTGCAGCTACATTTGTAGCAACTTTCTGCGACAAATGTAGCTGGAATTATAGACCGCATTGAGTTAAATGGAAGCGGCCACACGGAGCAGTAAGTGTAGCAAGTTTAGCGCCGTCTGACATGTTAAGTCTATTCGTGACCAATAATTTTCCACCTTAAACGAATTAACATTGTTGTTAGTTACTGGGAATTTCTTATTTATATTTTTTAAACTTTAAATTTATATTAATATTTATTTCCGCTGTACTAATTCCCAGAGGAGACTCAGTGAGTCAAAGAATATACATGTCAAAAGACTTTTACCTACTAACTGACAATAAATAAAGAATAAATATCATGCAAAAGAAAACAAAAAAATTGTAATAAAAGTACAAACAACCGTGTAAAATGAATGTTTATGCTTAAAAGTTTTTAGGAATGAGATAGAAAGCGAAAATCAAATGTCATGTAAAGGACACATATTAAGACTTTAAAAAGAGTGAAATAACAAATCAAAGTTATTCATTTTACAGTAGAGAATTACAATAATTTAGCGCAATGTAAATTTACAAATGCGTATGGATACACGCGTAAGATAATTTTAAATACTATTTTCTTAATCTTACTCCTGTTTTTTGTTACTTCACCAGAAGGAAAAGTAAATATCGCCACTAAGTTCCTTTCTAGTAATTGAATTTGCAGCCAGGCATACAACACCTTGGCATTTTATTCAGGCCTAATGTATTTAAAAATAAAACAAGTGACATTGATGAGTGCAGTGAAATTTGTCTCTCGAATTAGCTATAAGATATCGCAATTTGTACCACCCCGCTTATCTTTTAGCGTTAAATTTTCTTTTGTTGGTAAAAAAACTTTATGAGACATGAAACTGTAACATACCCTAAGATTCACCTTTCAGTTTCCCCCTCCCCCGAAATTTAATAATAATCTGAGAAACGTGATCTGTCATGTTTAAGAGAACGTAAACTCTGTTTTCTATTGGATTAGATGTAGGCCTACAATGGGAGAAAGGTATTCTCAAATTTGAAGGAAAACCTCTTTTTTTAATGGTTGATATTCTCAGTATGTATATGTAATCATAACAGAATTAACTTGTGTTTATGAGGGAGTGAATTAGAGAGGGAGATTGACTTTTTGATGGGAAATTATTATCATGACAGATTTATAACAATACGATGCCAATATATATATATAACATATTTTGTTACTAACAATAGGCTATGGTGCCAATAAATATTGCTTCGCTTATGTATAGTCCAGCTGAGTTGCCCTATTTTTTAACTCTCTTCAAAATATCTTTCTTTAAAAAGTACATACATTTTTCTTCTTTCAATTTCGACCTAAAGAATTCTTCAATAATAAAATGTATACAAAAACGTTCTAGCAAACCCTTCACAGCAATTTTGTTTGGTAAAAAAAAAAACGTACAATTCTTTTGCAGGACTGACCTCACAAATCAGTATTGTTTATAAAAACATTTCCACTTTGAGTTGTATTTTGGGATATAAGGGTCAAGTTCAAATTGCCACAACGTCCAATAAGCATTCTGCAAAACCAAGAAAAAGAGAACTTTTATGATAGCTGTGTTTACTTATACTCTTTTCAAAATACCGTTCTTCGAGAGTACACATTTTTTTTTCTTTCATTTCGACCAAAGGTTTCCTTCAATAATAAAATCTATGCAATAGCGTTCCAGTAAACCCTTCACAGCGACTTCATTTGGTAAAAAAGAAAAAAACACAATTCTTTTACAAGACAGATCTCTCAAATATGTTACAAACAGATTGCCTCTTTGAGTTGTGTTTTGGGTCATGTTTAAAATTCCTTTTTACTTGGAGATGTTTCAGAAATTCATGTATTGAAAAGGGAAGAGCATGTCTAAACTGTCGTACAATCCCAATGACCCTTCTACAGAACCACGAGAAATTAGGTCTTCATACAGCCTTTCAACAAACCCTTCACCCACACCGTACTTCCGATTGTTACTGACGAACAATATTGCCTGTTGTAAAATCTACACAGGAATAAAAGTTAACTTTATGGCACTGCTATAAATTTTCTTCTCATGCGCATTGTAATTGTGTGTGACTGTAATAATGTACACTAACAACACACACAAAGCGACTTTGGCTTCATAATCCATCTCGGAAGAAAGCTTCCACTACACTACGGTTGAGTGCTGCAAAACGCAAAAGAACTAGCTACAAATGTCGCTACGTGTGGCATGTCATGTGACCACACGTAGCGACATTTAACGCAGAAACTGGCAGTAATTGTAGCGCCCGTGTGGCCACCCATTTTGTGACAATTACGGCAGCTTCATTTGTAGCAGAAAACTTGCTACAAATGTAGCTCGTGTGGCCGTACCCTAAGACATTCAGATATTTCGTTTCTCTACTCGAATACCTGGGTTCACCTTTTGTTTCCATCTTTCTATGAGGTCGTCAATATAGATATTGAAGAGGATCGGTGACAGACTACATCCCTGCCTAACTCCTTGATTTATAATAATTATTTCTTCTGATTTTACTAGCTTTGTATTTATTACAATTTTAGTATCTTCATATAAACTTTCATCTCTTTTAATTTCTTTTTTCTTTCAGTTACTATTGCCGTGTCAACATTTTTATGTTTCAATTCATTATTTAACTCTTCCTCCTTATTTGCCAGTCCTCCCCACTTCCATGTTGCTATTTTAGTCCTATCCATTATTCCAAATGATTTATTCTTAACACGCCTTGATGGTTTGCCGTTTGATTCGTCCTGCTTAACAGTGTGAAAAAATGAGTAATATATATTTTTTTTCTGTGGAGAAGTTACCAATACCTCGCACAACCCCCATCCTGGAGGACCAGTGTTTTTCTGTTAGGGTCTCCTCCCCTTATAGAATCCTGCATAACCGGTTAGAAAGATAGAAAAGACAGATTGCTACTGAACGCCTGGCGCTGTAGACAGTATGCGAAGCTCTTGGGGTCTCGCGGAGTGGTCCAATGTTCGGAATGTCCGAGTCTCACTCTAGTGGACGGCTCTGGATCATGAACGACGATAATATTGAGCCATCCAGGAGTTCCAAGAATCGTTGCTAGGACGCCATTATCATCGTGTACCTTTCAAATGATATTTCCTCCTCTCTCATTGATTGAAGCACGCATCATGAAACTACAATCATTAGGCTTGAGAGTGCTTTTATTTTTGTTAATAACTTTTTATCTCTCTAAAAACGATTTATTATAGAAATAGTAATACCTCCACTTAGAATAATTAATAGACATAGGCTATATTAACAACACTCTTTCAGAGGTAGCCTGTATATTTTGAGTTTAAAGTATGAACGTTACAATAGTAAGTATGTACATATTTGCACTTCTATTTTGTAAGTAATTGTAATTTATTTTCTTCTTGTATTTGTTTACATATCAGATTTAATCTATGCATTTCACTTATTTCCTTTGTTGTTACCGGTGTCCATTAGTTGATTTATATATTAGTTATAAAGATAAATGTACCAAAGTGACCAATCAATTATAATTCTATTTCAAGCTAACTTCCTTACTTACTTACGACTTTTAAGGAACCCGCAGGTTCATTGCCGCCCCCCACATAAGCCTGCCATCGGTCCCTATCCTATGCAAGATTAATCCAGTCTCAATCACCATATCCCACTTCCCTCAAATCCATTTTAATATTATCCTCCCATTTATGTCTCAGCCTCCTCAAATGTCTTTTCCTCCGGCCACCAAACTAACACTCTATATGCATTTCTGAATTCGCCCATACGTGCTAAAGCCCTGCCGATCTCAAACGTCTGGATTTAATGTTCCTAATTATGTCAGCTGAAGAATACAGTGCTTGCAGTTCTGCGTTGTGTAACTGTCTCCATTCTCCTGTAACTTCATCTCTCTTAGCCCTAAATATTTTCCTAAGAATTTCAATCTAACACTTTTTTTTTAATTAGGTAAAGTAAATTTCCTTCAATTGTTACTCCATTTGTGTCATCAGAGTTCCTGTATGATGAAATGCTCTTGGTATTCTGTCCTATATATCTGTGGTTCTATCTTGCCAGGCGCTGTTCTGCAGCACTCCGTTCCCTTAGACGGTTGCCTTGCTGCGACTTAAGGTTGGCCCACAATAAACCGGGAACGGAAACGAGAACTGAAACATTGTGTGTGTATCCAATGCCCACCCACTTCACTTGCATGATTCGGGTTCCGCATATTGCGGATAGATGGCAGAACTATGTCACATTTTCTAGTTGTACACCACTTGGGCGGGTCACACTGTACATGAAGTGTATCTGTGGAAAGTTATGTCGTGTACTAGGGTGAGTGTATGTGTAAGTGTCTGGAATGAGTGATGATGATGAAGATGGGGAAGGGCGAAGGGGAAACTCGGTGCCGGTACGTAGCCTACTCCTGTCGAATAGCACCAAGAAGGCCGCCAGGCTTAACGTCCCCATCCGACGGACGAATCACTATCAATAGTGAAATATGCCTTCTCTTCATATGCGCTGCGGAGAGATTTGGGATTTAACCCAGGTATATTGTATGTATGTATGTATGTGTATGTATTTTGTGAGGGCGGTGGTACGATCATCCACTCCTCCTCTTTGTCTTTCTTATATTGGCTGCTTTCACCAGGTGGACGGCACAATGAAAGGATTGGGTGTGCGCAGTGGAAGACTTTTAGAAATGAATAGTGTGAATTTGTAAAACAAATATAATTAATAATAAGTAACAATGTACATAAATGAAAAATGAAATAACAATAAACATGAAATAGATGAATGAAAATAGGACAAACTAATCTGAAATGATATCCCCAGGATATGTAAATCATGTAAATATCACAAGGCTGAGGCCAACACACTTATAAGTGATTAAACCATCTAATATGGCCGTCTCTCGACCATCGGTGACTAACCTATTAACCATATGTTCATGAACCACTCTCTAAATATATATATATATATATATATATATATATATATATAAACTATCTGATATGAATCTGAACACAACACCCAGCCAGCACATTAACTTAATACATGATCCATTCAACCATAGATACTACTCAGTCTGACTAACCAAACTAAAAATACATGTAGACTCAATAAGAGACAAACTCTACCCAGCATAAGGCATTACATGACAGATCACTATACATTACCCATTGCACATATTGCTCACATTAACTGTGCAAATAGCACTAACACAAATCTCTGCACTTTACAAAATGAATACCCAACGGAGAGAGAGAGGGATGGAGACAGATGCACGTAATAAGTAACGGACGATAATTCCAATTTCAAGGATCATTTAAATAGCAACTAAACTCGACGCACATGATAAGAGAATAGCGGCGAAGGAAAGCAACAATCAAAATGGAGCAGGGAAAACACTAAAACCATATGTGAGACCGTAATCGCTGCCTTATCACTCTAACCGTCTCGGAACATGAACTCACGTTACAAATCAAATCTCATTACATAATTCCCAAGTACAATTTACCTCAAACACATATATCTCACAAATATGTTACTCGATGCAAATACTAAAACTTGCCCCCAAGACGTATCACTAGCAAGCGATGATTCAAACTACGATCCACTAAAATCCCAAATACACACGACGCAATTTAACTACTCCACTGATCTATCTCCAGCTCGTACAAAGCCCGAGTCACGTTGTCTATATCTGCCGCGTACCAAAATGCTAAGTCTTGTTAAATGTTTCTGTCGCGTACGAGAGCTTGAATCTGAGCCAATTCTTTCCGAATATCTCCCGCGTACGAGAGCCTAAATCTTGTTAAGTGTATCTGCCGCGTACCGGAACCCAAGTGACGCTCCGTGTATCTCCATTAAAACAGGTAAACTCTCTCCCCCTCTATCCTCGTGAGACGTAATGAATTGGCGAATAGGGTTATTCGGAAAGAACAAATGAAGGGATTGATAGCGCTGTCTATACTGTGACGTCTGAGAGCGCTCTGACGGATGAAGCGACGTACTAAATGACCGGCCGTGGTCGTGGGCACGGCTCAATTTATTCACACTGCAATGGGTATATACCCGGTGGCAGTGGTAACTAATTACACTCAATAAAGACAATAATAAACACAATTAATAAAAAATACAATTAATAATAATAATAATAATAATAATAATAATAATAATAATAGGGAACATCCTAAATTAAATGAAGCACGATCAGTTAAAATAACATTTAAAGTAAATCTAATTTGTACCTTAAACCTATGTTCAAACTAAAACCCACGAGTATGATATGTTCATATCTGCACAAGTACCTTTCAACACTACACTCATTTCTCTGTCAACTCACTCACTGCACTGGAACTACGACATATTTCACTGATTCTATCCTGATTTCACTAACACTTCAAAAACATTTCACTGTTAAAGTACTTTGCACTGCCACTATAAACTATAAAGCTTCACTGACAGGAACACGTTTCACTTACTCAACACACTTCACTGACACAACACAGTTCACTGACACAACATAATTCTTCACTGATAGAACACTTCAATAACAAAATATCAATTACACCCTTTAAATACTGTGTATAATTATCGTCTATTAGTAAAGTCCTTAAGCCTATTTTTAAATACATTTTTGGTTGTTGGTAAAGCCTTTAGTAAGTCTGCAGGTAAAGCATTCCAGTCCCTGATAGTACGATTGAGAAAAGAAAACTTTCCAGTGTCCGTCCTCTGTCTTCTTTCCCTGAATTTATAAGAGTGGTCGTTCCTTGAAGAGTAATTTGGCGGCTGCAACCTATTTTTTATTTCTCTCCAGGCAGGCTCACCTCTGTATATTTTGAACAGTGCGCATAAACGAATTCGCGTTCTCCTGTCCGTGAGTGTGTCCCATTTTAATGGTGAATTTTTCCGACAATACTTGAGAGCCCGTTTTTTGAATCTTTTCCAGTGTCTTAATATGTTCTAATCTGTAAGGATCCCAACATGCAGCACCATATTCCATTACTGGACGTACTAGTGATTTATATGCAATCTCTTTGGATTTATCAGAGCCTTTTCTTAGTACCCTCGTCACAAACTGTAACGCTCTCCATGCTTTTCCCGCTGTGTCAGTAACGTGTTCCCCCCAGCCGAGATCGCTGCTAAATGTTATTCTGAGGTATTTACATTTGTTAACTTTCAGAATGGTTTCACCCCCTAACGTATATGATGCGATTATTTTATTTCTTTTCCTTGTAAAGCTGATGGCTTTGCTCTTTAGAGAATTTATTTTCATTTTGTTGGCTATAGCCCAATCGTTTATTCTATTGAGGTCATTCTGAAGAAGAGTAGTATCTTCATAACTTTTTATTTCCCTGTATACCATACAATCATCCGCGAATAAGCGAACCCTAGACAAGATATTAACTGGCAGATCATTTACAAAACCCAGGAATATAAGGGGCACCAAGACACTCCCCTGTGGGACTCCGGAAGTAATTTCAATTGGGTTCGATAATTCCTCCCCCACCCGTAATCTCTGAGTGCGGCAAGTTAAAAATTCCCTGATCCACTGGAGTACTCTTGAGACAATCCCCATTGATTGTAGTTTAACCAACAATATATCGTGTGGGACTACATCGAATGCGCGTGAAAAGTCAATATTAGTGATTAGAAGTTGTGCACCGCCAGCTTTCCTAGTCTGACCCCTCCGGGAATCGAACCCGGGCCGGCTAGTCTGGAGGCAGACACGCTACCACAGAGCTAACTCTGCGGACAACGGAAATATTGTTAAAATACATATATTTAAATGTGAGCATTCACAATTAACGAGAAGCTTCCGGAACCCGGGAACGGGAGTGTGAAGGTTGGCGAACTTTTAACTTTGCTGTTTTCATTTCCGATCATAGCCTACTACATTTATTCTGTTGTCATCAAAAAACTATCTGATCGTCGTGTATTTTGTAGCAAGAAGGCCGTGACATAATTTCTTCTTCATCCATTGCTTGTAACCCAGAAATTCAGTAGAATCACTTTAAATATATACATATGTATGTGACCAGACTACCACGTGAATTAAATTCTTAAATATTCCAGGCTATAAATTTTGAAGTTGTTTAACCTGTGTTCATATTGGCTGGCTTGTACTCATGAGAACACCATTGGTCAGTTATACACAAATAACTTCACAATGCGTAATATCGACTTTTCATATCGTTATTCACATTACATATCGATATGCATAGCCGTTTTGTGAATAAAAAATCTTCACGTTTACGTCCTCAGCTTTTCGTTCCCGTTCTGGTTTTCCTTCCCGGTTTATTGTGGACCAGCCTTTACGAGAGTCCTCATCTCGGGTTTATTTTCGGAGTTTTCCTTCTCAATGATCAGCTCAAGCGCGTATTTCTTCATTTAAAGGTTGTTAAGACAGAAATCCGTTTCATTGTTGGTTCCTGATGTTTAGGAAAGGTTCCTCTAAACACCACACTTCTCTGAGTAGGACTGCCAACGCGTATTTTCACGTAAGTAATTATAAAATATTAGATGTTCATTTTACCTTAAAGACGGTGAGGTCGTTGAGCAGGGTAACCATTAGGATTAGAATATCGGAGCTGACTTAATGCATCATTAAGGAAACCAACGATAAAAGTGTCTCCCCAGTATCTGCTTTATTTCTTGTAAAATATTAGCTGCATATGCACTGCAACATATATGCATTTTATTTAATTTGAACACAGTATGCAGAGATTCCAAGTAAATTAATCTGGTCATTTCATGTGATTGCTCAAGGTTTTAGTCTTCTTCTGATAACATTGCATAACAAATTTTAACTTTTTTTTTTTTTTTTTTTTTTTTTTTTTTTTTTTTTTTTTTTTGCGCTGGGCATGTGATGCATGTTTTCTGTGTAATTTGGACCTCCTGAATACGAATATGGCAATAAAAATAGTTGTTGGTTACGATTTTTGAGAAATTTTTATATAATGACAATAAGGTTACATATTCACTGTTCAGAAGATTACAGCTTTCTTTTTCTGCATTTTCTTTTATATGCCTACTGAGCATCAGATGCATCACGATAGTCTGCTAGCATATAGGTACGCCACTGTCCTTCGTATTTTTTTTTTTACATAGTTGAAATTTCTTGATGTAAGCTCTCATCATGCTCATCACTGAAATCGCGAGAATTCTCGAGGAAAAAGTCAAGATGGGAGAGAAGGAAGTGAACTTTCAGGGACATGTTACAACCTATAGTTGCATACACCAATAGTAAATTTTGCACTAGTTCTTCATAGTTCTCACTTCTACTGTTACGCAGAAACTTTCATAGGTACAACCTCCTTAAATGCAATCCAGGTGGCTCTCTCTTTTCCTCTCTTTCCACTTCCTTCGAAGTGATTGTCCTTCGTTATTTTTCTAATTTATGGTGCATTGAAAACTCCCTCTTTTATTTCTGTGTCACTAATAGCAGGAAATTGTTCCTGAATATGTTTAAATGCTTCAGTTTTATGATTCATCCCTTTAACAAAATTCTTCATTAATCCTAACTTATGTTTAAAGGGGGTTAAATTACTTTACTTCGAGGTGCAAGGGGTTGATGTATAATATTTTTCTTCCCTGGCTCTAGTGATTGTCGTTTTATTTTATAATGCTTATATCGAGCGCGACTGTCCCATTCGCACAGAAAGCAGCAACATTTTGTGTAGCCTAATTGCATTCGAAGAAGAAATGCTACAATCTTCAAATCCGCACATATAAACCTTTCGTACATTGAATATTATCATTAAAGCACACTTTAAAGAAATACAAGTCTTACACAGGATACTAACACCACGGAAATCTCCTGGTAAACTAAAGTGATGTCATACGGTGAACTTGTTTCTCCCTCTACAAATGGAACCGAAAAGGGCAATAAAACAACTTCCGCTTCTAGAAGAGGTTTTGACAAGGTGGTCTATTGCAAAATATAAACTACAGTAATGTCATTAAAGCTCACAGTGAAAGATATACACATCTCAAGTAAAATCAGGTTAACTCAAGCAAATTCATACCGCTAACCTGTTTCACCCCCCCTCCCCTTCCAAAGGGCAATAAAATAATTTCCGTTTCTACAAGTGCTTCTAACATGGTGGCCTACTTATACTAATATTGTTGTCACATAATGGGTCGTCACATTTGTAAAACAAAATAGTTACACACGACATACGGTAATGTTTTAATAAAATACATAGAAAATTAATTATATTGTGCATCTCGAAAACCGGAACTGATGGGATATTTTGCTTGTTATTTGTTTAATTCTGGAGGTCGAAATTAGTAAGAATTTGTTAGTTTTATGTCTGGCTCAAAATGACTGTTGACCAGTGTAATGTGTCTGAATTCCACTTATAGATAACTAATTTTTTTCGCTCTAAAAAGGCATAAGCCTTTACAGTGCACCAGAATATAATGATTTGTATTCATTATGGAGTGTCGTGTTCGAACGCATATCAAGTGCGAATTAATTTAAGCCATTATGTCATAGTATACCAGTTTGCACTTTAATTGACGGCGTTCTGTAAACTGTCAGATTGATGTGTTATTAGTATTTTATTTTCAGTTTTACAATAATTGTGAAGACACTTTGCTTTCTTTAAATAAACATGAACATCAAATAAAGTTGTCAATAAATAGTCTACGGAAGAATTACGATGTCCAAATTATCGTCCTCTTTAGTAGTAGAAGACAAGCGAGATGTTGTAATTGCAGCCTATATTCTTTCAAAGCACCAAGTATCGAGCTCTCCACACCAGACCATTTTAGACGGACTTCTGTGACGTGGGTTCAACACGTCGGCAAGACTGACTTGCTGCCAGTCCGATAAAGAATGCCAAATTGACTTAGAATGCCATAGATGAAATTTCAACCCAAGATCATATAGTTTGAACACAACGGTTAAGATACATCTTAGGCTTATGGACCTAATATGTGTATCCCTTAGCCTCAGTAATTTAATCGGGCTCAATGACAAAAAAGTAAAATTTTCAGTAGAGTGAAAAAAAAATTCTCCTACAATGTATTATTTCAATTAATATTTTTAGTTTAAATTATTGTACTAGAAGGATTTGATATTTTTGTTGCGTTAATTAAATACCGGTAATTTTAAGATGAAAGTCATGGAGTTGAGCCCTTTCAAAACTGACTGCACTGAAATTTAACATGAAGGGTATAGTTAAGTTTATTATATAATTTCTTTTGTAGCAATTACAATGTTATTAAATAAAAAGACATCAAAATTAGTTCAAAACATTAAACAAAATAATTTGTATCATTGAATTAACTTCAGTCTCACACTTCCGAAGTAGACACACTTCAATGAGTTCACTCATAACATCAGCACTGCATGTAGGCCAAGCTAAATTTTTTTCATAGAAGCCTTTGTGCTCATGTGGGATATAACACATAAGTCTCTTCAAATCTGCAATCTTTTTAAAATGTATAGGCACGTTGTTGTCATAAGCTTTATGCGTTGATGGTTGCACCACTCTTGATGGAACCAAAGTCCCTGTCGCAAGCATTAAATGAGTGCCTTCTAAGAGGAAAGAAATGAGTTATTTTGTTAAACTTTTGAGTTTCAACTAATGCAGCACACATTCTAACCGTAGCATGGTTCTTATTTTGTTCAACACATCCATCCGAGTACAAATTAAGTTCAGTAAAACTTCTCGGGACGTGATTTTTAATATAATCCAAAATAAATGGACACACATAATTTTCCTCCTCTCTTCGCTAATCCTTCTTGATAGACATAAGCCTATATGACACAGTGGCCATTTGCAATATTGTGAATGTTGAATACATTAACCCAAAGTTGTCTAAGGTAAAATACATCTTGCACAGGGATGCTTGGAAGAGCCGAATTTTGCATTAATTCAAAGCACAGTGATAAGACACTGTTACTTTCCAGGCACCTTTCTTTTCTCCGTTTCATGCATGTGAAGTACTTGTGGACTCATGAGCTCAGCTGTTGCCACCTTTCTAGCACGATCATTTGAAGTAGCGCTTCTTTTTTAACGAGAAGCTCTTCACAAGTTATGCAGGTGTCAATTTGTGGCGTGTTAAAATTGTCATGAAAATAATTGAGATAGTACTTGTATTTAACAGTAGTATCGAGATTATTTATCTTTAAACATCTCATACATTTTCCTGGCACTGAGTCGAGGGTCGTTTTTTTGCCTGAAGAAACACACTTCTGTAACTGTCTCCATTTTGCATTGCATTGCTTGAACATAATCTCTGTTTATTATATCTATTACTGTCAGATAAAATAAGTTCCTAAATGCTGACACGAAATGTCAGGTGAGTTCAGTTTAGAAAGGTCTCCACTCCAGGAATTGAGCAATTTCTAAAATGAACGATATACGGGACAGCTTGATTCTTCAATATTGTATTGCTGAGTTAAACCCATTTCATACTGAATAGATTGTTTCTACCGCCTAGGAACAAATAGACGTAGAAAACTCAATTATTGTGGAAAAAAGTGGAATTGAACCCTTTCTTAAATGAATGATTCAATTTCCACTTCTCAGATGAAAATAGTCTTTATTGTGAATTAAATTTTACGATGTTAAAAATTATCGCAAAGATATAAAATGTGATGTCATTAATGTATAAATCATTAGCCTATATGCTACTGTGTGGTTTGATATACGCAGTTATTAGTGTTTAATTGTATTTCGTACCATTGTGGAACATGTATTTCAAACACACAAAAGAGAGACATTAGATCTCATTCATAAACTGTATTAAAATCGTATGATTTATAAACAGGATGTGGACATCCATCTCGTTGAATCACATTCTGGTTTTTTACGCAATAAATTTTAATTAATGAAAAATTGCATTAGTTTCAGAGACACAGGAGCCGCGGCGAACCAACGACTGCTGCCTGTATGTGACATGGTATCACGAAACCGCAATGAAATCGTGTGTGTTTGTGTTCGGGCACACATAGTTAGGACTTGGTTCTGTTGTGTTTTGAAATTAATTAAATACGATGGTGGCGGTTGTAATTCTGCGAATGACTCACATCCTCATTTCTGCCCCCTTTTTCATCTAAAAGTACAAAACAGAATAGTTGTACCTAATAAAAATAACGCAGCGAAGATGAGTGTAACAGTGATGATGCATTTTTGTAGCACGGACTTTATCGTCATAATTCACTTCAATTTTTCACGATCGATTGGACATTTATTTAATCATGTATCTGTTAGTAGGATGTGGTATGAGTTACCATATCATTAAATATCATTTAGAATCTAGTAGAGGCGTATTCTTGTTTCGCTTTTATGTTGCCTTTCGGGATATTTAGAGACTTTGCAATTCTTTAAATTTTGTATTTTCTTATATAGGTCAAAATTATACTTAGTCAGTGCTGGAATTAGTAGGCCTATTATTCTAGTTCACAAAGCTCCAGTATTAAATAGTCCTACTGCGAATTTGTCTGAGATATTTCGAGTATATATTTTCTGCATGACGTTTTAATTCTATAAATTCATTTACATACTAATTATTAGTTAATTTCTAACGTCAACCTTACAAAATGTCGCACTTCAATACTAACACGTCTTGACAATAAGTCACAGTCACACTGGGGCCAAAAGAACACAACTGTAATGATCTTGATCTTTATACAACGTATGGCAGTGAGACCTGCCCCTAAAATTTGTTCTTATCTATTAAATGTGAACAGGCGTTTACAAACACGTTCTGAAATTTATTGGAAATTATTTTTTTTATTCGTCTGTGAACGACCGTGTTATTAAGCTATAATAATAATAATAATAATAATAATATTAATAATAATAATAATAATAATAATAATAATAATAATAATAACAATGTTTTTATATATGACTGTTAGTTCTTATAATACTCATACGAATGCTTCGTGTTATACATGTTATTAATAATTATCAATTTATATTAAATAATTACACTGCGTTACTCAAATGTTTTCCTCTAAATTCAAACAATAGTTGTACATTACGATTCTTCAACCTACTGTCGAGAACCAATAGTAGTTCGCCGATCCTAGTCTGAGAAATTAAATTATAGGTCTTCATTATAGTAGAAAATAAAGTGTTTCTAAAACTTTTTTAACTCTGTTATTATACAGGGCTATTTAAAAAGAAGGAGCAGATTTCAAACAATTATTTCTTCCAAACTATAAAAGATAGAAACACAATTCCAACGTTCCTGGACAGAGAAAGATTCGATATGAGCACCATGTGTTACACGACAAATATCAAAACGGTGGCTCATTTCTTGCCACACACGAATCAGCTGGTCTCTAGTTATCGAATTCACAGCTTCAACAATTCGATGTCGCAGACTTTCAAGAGTGTCAGGCATAGGGGAGATCAAAACACGGTCTTTTACGTAACCCCACAGATAAAAATCACAAGGAGCGAGCTCTGGAGACCTGGGAGGTCACCGGCGATGAAGTTGATCTCCTCCTCTTCCAATCCAACGTCCTGGAATGGTGTCATTCAAGTAACGTCGGACGTGGTTAAAGAAATGAGGCGGGGCACCATCTTGCATGAAGATGAAGTCATCTGAATCATCTTCAAGTTGAGGAAATAAGCAGTTTTGAAGCATGTCTACAGTAGATAGGTTATTCCTGTCACAGTTTTCTCCATGAAGAAGAAAGGTCCATAAACTTGGCACAGAAGACGTTACTCTTCGGTGAATCTCTTTCATGTTCAATAACTGACGTAGGATTTTCACTTGCCCAAATTCTAACGTTATGGCGATTAACTTTACCGGAAAGATGAAAAGTGGATTCATCGAAAAAGATTAATCGTTCAGAAAAATTGTCTTCTTCCATATCATCTAGCATGTTAATGCAAAATTCGTACCTTTTGTTGTGGTCGTCAGAATGCAATGCTTGCAATAACTGCAGTTTGTACTGCTTCATGTGCAGACGGTGTTTCAGAACTCGCCATACCGTTGGCTGAGGAATGTTCAGTTCTCTGCTTGCTCGTGTTGTGGATTTTTTTTGGGCTACTTTCGTAAACTGTACGAATACGCTCTACGTTTTCATTCGATGTGCGTGGACGTCCCCTGCTTTTCTGTTTGCAGATGCAACCATCTTCTACGAATTTTCGATGCCACTGGTAAATCTGCTTATGACGAGGCGGTTGCTCATTAAACTGACGGCGACAAGCACGTTGGACTTCAGTAATGGACTCTAGTTTTGCTAATTGGAGCACACAAAATGCTTTTTCCTGTTGTGTCGCCATTTTACTACAGATAATCAACAGCGCCAATGCGGCCGCTCATGACAAGCAACAGCGCCAATGCGGCCGTGATTGGAACTTCTGCTCGGACTGTTCAAAATTTAAACTTTCGTCTGTCCAGGAACGTTGAATTGTGTTTCTATCTTATCAATTAAATATTTGAAATCTGCTCCTTCTTTTTGAATAGACCTGTATAATATGCTTTTGTGAATTAGTTCGTATAAATTCTCATATCAGTGCTTTGTGTTTACATTTTATTAAAAGATACACTTTTTAAATATGAAATAATTGCAGTGCATTACTCAAAGCAATATCCCTCCCCCCAAAATAATAGTTATACATTGCGATCCACAAAACTAGGCCTATACGTCAAGGACCAATATCGGTTCTGAGATCATAATCTGAGAAAAATTAAAATACAGAACTTGCGAAATCGACACGATTGATATAAGCTTAGACTGGAGCTCTGCAAACAAATCCTCTCCAAAGGAGAAGGGATTCAGTTTTCAATACATCTTATGAAATTCGTGGTAAACAAAGCGGTTGTGTAGTAGATTTAACATTCAACTTTCACGGCTTTTCATGTATTGTCTTATAATTGGTTCTGAAAAACTTACTTAGTTTAAAGCACAGGTTGTCATAGATGTATATTTGCATGCATTTTACAGAATTTTATATTTGTAGTGTTTTTTTTTTAACTTTTATTCAAATTTATAATCTAATGTCCTTAAAAAAATATGGAGCTCCAAATATGTCTATAATAAAATGAAAGACCTTAGTTTTTTCCCTTCTGAAAATAAGTATCAGTTCTGTGTGTACCAAAATATGCAATTTTATTGGGAATTTTGGCACTTTTTCAAATAGTTCAGTTATCAATAACGCCTGTGATTATCTAAGAGATTTAAAAATTTGTAAATTTTCATTCCTTTTTATAAGAAGTATCTCAGGTATATTTTTAAATTTTAGAGGTTACGATTGTGAGACCTGTTGATTTTACGTCGACTGATTTGATACATATACTGTATGTGTATATCAGGGTTTTATCCCGATCTCACTTTTAGTCTTCATCGAAATTACATTAGACGTACTGCAGTGACGTGGGGTTAGTACGACGCCTGGTCTTCAATCTAGAAAGTACAGAAAATCACATTGATAGGATTCCTGCCTGAAGACGGGATTCGCGGCGTCGAAGCCTCTTACAATACTGCATACTGCACGGCCGACCTTTCTATATTTGTGTACAAAAATGCCACTAGTAAGAATTACTTAAAATCATTAGATTCTTTCCGATTGTATAATCCATGTTTAGGGAGTTTATACCCATGTGCACCTCGTTGCTAACACGCCCTGGCTGCATAGTTCTCCCATTCTGTTAGCATGAAGACTGTATCTCTTTGTTCTCTTACAAAAGCTTAATAATTTCCCTTTATAATCATTGTTTGTTGATTCCATGTTTTCTGAGGTTACAACAACCTTTTATACAATGTGTGTTATTGGTGTTTGTGTCTCTTGGGAAGTTCATTCATTGCAATTGATCCTCCTACACTCACTTGGCACGTGTGTGTCTCGGCGATGACTCAGTCTTTGAGGGGCGTGTTGCGACGAGACGAGGCCCTCATTATATACGACGAATGTAGCAGATGTAGCGTGAGGGACCCTAAACACTCTGTGCATTTGTTTTTCTGGTAATATGACTCCGTATTGTTTCATGAGCTATTCGCGGGACAAGAACAGATGAAGGGTTTGTTGAAATATTCAGTGGTGTGTTTGACTTTTAGTGCTTTGTTGAGATAATTGTTCATTCTTACGTGCGATAAAACACTATACAGTACTTGTAACGAAAGATCAGACCCCAGATCGGGGAGGAAAATGGGTATTGTTAATGAAGATAGGTGGTAGACGTACAAACTGTGTTCATTTTACCTACATTATATTTTAATACAATATTTAAACGAAGTGTAAGAAAATTGGCAAACTGATACAGAGAAAATGTGTTATTAATCAAATTTAGTACCTATGCCTAATTTATTTTTAGCTTTCTGAAGACCCAGTGTCATATCTATCTCCAACCCCTGCTCTCCCCCTCCCGTCAAAGAAAGAAATGTTGCACATGAACCAAGGAAAGCAAGCAAACGATTAAAAATAGATTATATCTATGGTGTTGAACAGCAACCTTGTAGGTAAGAAAAATCAATTTTACAAGAGGGGCGAAAAAACATTTGAATATCTTAAAAACTAACAAATGTCTGACATAAAAGAAGAAGTGAAGTTTATATCCATGCCTTGACTTAAAATGTGTTTGTAGAATATTTGAGAAAATTTCTGTGATAGGAATCAAGTTGAGTCTTATTTCATTCATATTTTTTGACATACGAGGTAGCAGTTCAACACCATCGATATACTGTACGAGCATCTAGAAAAAATATTTGAAATTATGACATTTTATGTAAGAGAACATTAAATTGATTCAAATGGAGTTTTATAAAACCTTGGCACGTTCAGTTTTTACTTCAGATTCGGAACTTTGATTGTTATGAAAACTGAAAGTGATAAAAGAAAGTTGAGAACAGCGAAAATTAAATTTTTAAGTTCAGTGACTAGAGAATTTCTTCACGACTTCAGTATCATAATTCATCGGGTGACCAGACGTCTTCTTTTCTTCGGACATGTCCTCCTTTTTAGGCCTTTGTCCGGGGTCCGGGCGGATTTTAAAAAAATCAAGAAATGTCCTCCTTTTCGTAACTTGCATGCCTGATATTTGAAATTATCTGATTTGACCCTTTTTCAAGTAATTTTCCTGTAGATGGCAGCAACATCGACGAAATGTACTCTTTGCCAACGATTATAACTCTCTTTGCTTACAAAGTAACATTAAATTCACATTTTGTGCTGTCTTTTTATGTATTTTGATAGTAATTTATAGTTCCCTTGACTTTCATATTTTATTTATTTATTTAATAATAACATATACATAAAAACGTTACATTAAAATACCCCGAAAGAGCAAAGCTCGTGTTCGGGGACAGTTCCGTTACATAGATACACATACTTTGTAGACAAAATACTTAAGAAAAAAGCTCACATAAAGATTGTAATAAAATTAGTAAATAATAATACTAATAATAACTGAGTGAAAAAAAGACGATGTTTAGATTGATGAATTAATATTAAATTATTACTAGTAGTATAATTAGTGCAGGTCATGTTGATATAGTAACCAAAGATAAAATAGAAAAATACACTTAGGATAGGAATAAACTTGTTTTACAATACATGGTACCTAATATATATACAGGGAAGTCTGTCATATAATTTTTTTAATTCTGGATCTGAAAATTTCATTGCTTAAAGTAGTCAATTCTGGATGAAATTTTATTATCGAATTATATAGCCGTGGACCATAATTTGTACTGTGTAGTAAAGCAGCAGATGTGAAATATTTAGGTTCAACTAATTTAAGAATTTCATTTCGTCTCGTATTATGAGCATGTGGCTGAGCTACAAATTTCGTTCTATTTTTATGATAGAATTTCATTAAAGAGTATTTATAAATTTGGTCAATTCTAAAAACATTCAATTCAGAATGGATCAAATTTGTTGGATAATCCAGTCGCCTTTTCAAACAAATTTTGATTATACGTTTTTGCAACATAATTAGAGGAAAAAGTGCAGTTTTTGTAATGCCTCCCCATCCAATTATACCATATTGGATAACAGATTCAACTGTAGCCAAATAAACCAAACGTAATACATGAGTAGGCAAGTAATGGCGAAGGTTTACAAATTTGTAAATTGTTTTACGTATCCTTTTACATAAAAAGGTGATTTGTCTATCCCATTTCAAGTGCTGATCAACAATAATTCCCAGGTATTTCACATCTACAGATTCTTTCAGGCAAGGGCATTTACAGGTTGTAGAGAGTTTACAAAATGAGTTGTGGATTATTAATTTTAAATGAGAAAGTGATTTCAATTTGTTCAATCCAGAGACTGTTAAAGAAAATGGCACCAAAGTAGTTTTAGTTATATTTAGAGATAGCAAATTTGCATCAAGCCAGTTTTTGATCAAATTTATACCTACATTGGCATGCTTATAAGTGTCCTCCCAAGTTAAACCACTGAAAATCACCACCGTATCATCAGCGTAAGAATAACAGGAGCCATTATGTACTTTCAAATCAATGTTTAATAAATCATTAATATATATTAAAAATAGAATAGGACCTAAAATTGTTCCTTGAGGGACACCTATATCAATATTTACATTTTCACTGATATTATCATCAATTTTGGTTACCTGAGTTCTTTTGTTTAAGTATGATTGAAATAACTTATGCGCAATACCCCTGACTCCTATATCAAATAATTTGTCCAGAAGTAAACGATGGTTAACCGTGTCAAAAGCTTTCCTTAAATCTAAGAAAATCCCTAAACATTTAGAACCGTTATCCAACTCCTGCATAATTTTACCAGTGACTTCAATAATTGCGTCATCCGTAGATAATTTATTTCTGAAGCCATACTGATGTTTGGAGAGAATTTCATTTTGCTCTAAGTAATTTACTAATCTGTTTTTTAAACATTTTTCTAATATCTTTGAGAAGCTAGAGAGCAAGGATATAGGTCTATAGTTATTCAGACTTTTTCTTTCCCCTGACTTATGGACCGGTACAACTACAGCATTTTTCAGAGATTCTGGGAAAACTCCTTGGGTGAGACATAGATTGAATACATAAACAAGCGGTTTTAATATATGTTTAATGATAATCTTTAATGTGTTATTTGTAATTTTGTCGATTCCTGGTGAGACATTATTTTTTAAGGATTTAACAATATTATAAATTTCTTCTTCGGTTACTGGTGATAAAAACATGGAGGAAGATGCGTGCTTATTATGGCCACTGCAATAATTTTTCGTGTTAAATACCGATTTGTTGATGTTCGATGCAATGCTATGTCCTACTTTTGAGAAATATTTATTAAATTCATTAGCTATGTCTTTTTTGTTTTTAAATATTTCTCCCTCTTCACTTAAAATCTCTGATATGATACTATTTTGGTACACATTTACGTCTGTGGCTTCATTAATAGTTTGCCAAAATTTCCTAGGATTATTTCGATACTTCTGAAATTGAGATTGATAATACTGAGTTTTCATGTTTCTTGTAATAAGAGTTAAGGTATTTCTGTATTTTTTGTAATAATTTATTAGATTTATATTATCAGGTTCTTTTCTAATATTTCTGGCTAATTTGTCTCTTATACGGATTGCCTTAATGATACCTGTGGTGATCCAGGGTTTTATTTTTCTTAATTTACAAGATACTTTAAAGTAAGATACATCTGTGCTTATGTCTATATAATTAGATATTAAATTTTGGAATACTTGAAAGCATAATTCAGCATTTTCACAGTTAAGCACGGTATCCCAATTTTCTTTTTCTATAAGCGAAATTAGCTTATTGTAATTTATGTTTCTTTTTATATGGAGAGGATACTGAGATGTATTAGAGTTTTTAATTCCAATTTCGAATAATGCAATAACTGCATAGTGGTCGGTAATAACACTACACAAAACAGCAGGTACAAATTTCCAGTTACTCTTTGTTTTAAAAAATATGTGATCAAGGCAAGACTTAGTATCAGGCCGAGTAATAGAGTGTAAAAATTTGACAAATCCATATTCGTGTAAGATATTCATGTACCTATTGCCAGTACTGTCTAATTTGTCTTCTAGAATTTGTATGTTAATGTCTCCAATAATGATTTGATTGCTTGTGTCTTTAGCATTAAACAAAAATAGTTCGAAATTGTCTAAAAATTCATTTATACAATTGTTTGGGGATCTATATATCGCCACAATGGAGAATGGAGTATTATTACGTATAAAATTAAGATGAATAGAATTACATTGTGGGATATCTACATGTACTATTGTGACATCAATATTATTTTTGCAGTAGACAACTAAACTATCGCATTTATTATATTTATTCGTTTTGACAAACTTTTTATAACCTGGTAAATCATAGCCAGAGTCATGATTTAACCAAGCCTCCGTCAATATAATGAAGTCGAAAGGATTATTAAAATTTTGCATAGTGGCACAGAATTCCAGGAAATGTTTATTTAAGCTGCGTATATTTAAGTGAAATAATTTAAAATCGTGTAAATTGTTACCAATGTAACTGTTGCAAGAGTTAAAGTGTTCCAAAACTGCTGTGCGAGTGTTATTATTAGCGGAATAATAATTTAGCTCATTTATTAGACAATCCATTGTTTAGAAATATTAACATTAAAAAGGATAACAAAAATCAGACAGTAAGACAATTACAATGTAATTAAGTCTTGGAAAGAATTTATCTTATAAGCAGGGCTCGTTTCATCCTTACGAATAAATACCTTGCAATCTCTCGTCCATACAAAACGGTACCCTTTCTGATTAGCTGCCTCTCTTGTTTTGTTTAGTAGGTCACGGGTAGCAATTGTGAAATGTTCACCAGCAGTCAGCCTCCCATCAGGTAGCAAAGGGTTGATCCTTTGTAGTTAACTATGAAATCATTTTATATTATTAAGTTTTATCATAAGTATGCTGTAATAAAATATATATTGACATAATTTTAAGTGTGATGTAGGCCTAAGTCTAAATCTAAATATATTTTCTACCCTCTTTAATAATAATTATAGTTCCCTTGACTTTCATATGTAGCTAACTGTAAAATATTTAATATTAAGTTTTGCCATAATTATTTTGTAATATTAACATAGTTTTTTAAGTGTGATATAAGCCTAAATCTATACTGCAATAACAATAATTAAAATTATGATTTATTTAACGACACTCGCAACTTCAGAGCTTATCAGCGTCGCCGGTGTGCCAGAATTTTGTCCCTCAGGAGTTCTTTTACATGCCAGTAAATCTACTGACATGAGCCTGTCGCATTTAAACACACTTAAATGGCATTGACCTGGGCCGGGATCGAACCCGCAACCTCGAACACAGAAGGCCAGCGCTATACCGACTACGCTACCCAGGCCTACTGTAATGTAAATATTTTGTAAGAAAATAGATATTGACGTATTTTATAGTATAATATAGGCCTAAGTACATATTTTCTGTCCTTTTTTTTTCGAACAATGTCCTCCTTTTTGAAGCTTTGGTCCTCTTTTCTATCAATGTGAATCTGGTTACCCTAGTAATTCATAACATGAGCAGATTTGCGGTGTGTAATAATAATAATAATAATAATAATGATAATAATAATTATAATATTCACGAAACTTATGTTCTGCAATTCAAAATTATAATCAAAATCACTAAAATGTTAGTGCTATAATGACTCATCAATGAAAGGGATTTGTTCTTGAACGGTTGATGGAAGCAATGTTCGCAGCTTCTTAATGTTGCATGAAAGCCATGGTCTTGTGTTCGAATCTCGCTAAGGATATGTGTTTATCATTTGATATTACGGTAACTGTGAGAAGTGAAAGCAGGTGCCGTGCTGTCCTCACCAGGAATTTAATCATGTGTCCTTTTTTTAAAATGTGGCAGTTTGGAGAAAGTTTGTGAACGAACTTCGACCAAGCTCAGAAATCGGAATGTTGAGCACAGTAAAATGGAGTAGAATAATAGCTTTAATCTCTCAGTATACAATTTTCGTTTCCAGGTGCGGAAGCCACTGTTTGTTGTCATTCTTATTATTGGGAGTACAGTAAGGGACGAAGATTTACGAGTTTATAAGGTCTTCCTTTGTTCATCTCTGGTTACAGATCTCCGATCTATTTGACAATTATAATTTATAACGCTTTTATATACACAACACAAATTCAAACATACTAATAATAAATAAGCAATTACTGTGGTTAACATTTGTGTGCGTCATCTGAACTCACATGTCCGTGATGCATTCCACAGTCACTACATATTAACAAGTGCCATAGTCTGTGACTGTTGATCATTATTGGCAATATAAAAAGAAGGAACATACATACATACATACATACATACATACATACATACATACATACATACATACATACATACATACATACTGTACATATATACATACATACATACATACATACATACATACATACATACATACATACATACATACATACATACATACATACATACATACATACATACATACATACATACATACATACATACATACATACATACATACATACATACATACAGTGAGGGATGTGGGGAAAAAACCAGAGGCGGTATGCTACCCCAAGATTTTCCTCTGGCATATCTCGATTTAAAAAAAGGCATACCCCCTCCCTTACAACATAGACATAAATATGATGTATACAATAAATTATTTCGTACAGTTAGTAACGCGGATCTTTGAAGCTTACGCGACCCATTACATTTCTTAATAAAATATGTAATTTCATGTTACTTCAGTTATTTCCTAGATCATTTTACAATATCCTTTGAGACTTATCTTTTAAAATAATGTTAAAGCTTCAAAGTGCCTTACTTAGTTATTAATAAAAAGTGCAACAAAAAATGACACAGTCACTAAATTGGCAACAATGGCCACTACAAGCTACAGACCACAGCCTTCTATACTTGAAATACTACCGTTTAAGCATTCCAGGGGTTGAGGTCATCAAATAAGCGTGTCTAAATACACGTTCAATGCAGTTCCAGATGGCTGTGATTTAAATTTACGAAGCAAACAGATAGTACTCTTTGCTGTGAATAAATGTATAAACAAATTTTTACGATCACATTTTTTTCAGTGACTGTATGTCATTTTTCACTAACGGTATGTTTTCTGGCCATAGAAACCAGTGGCGGTATTCATACAGTCTTACTTCCCTCTCTGCATACATACATACATACATACATACATACATACATACATACATACATACACTGCACACCTGTGAAGTAACGGTCAGCGCGTCTAGCCGCTAAACCAGGTGGCCCGGGTTCGAATCCCGGTCGGGGCAGGTTACCTGGTTGAGGTTTTTTCAACCCAATACGAGCAAATGCTGGGTAACTTTCGGTGCTGGACGCCGGGCTCATTTCACACTCATTATGACCTTCATCTCATTCAGACGCTAAATAACCTGAGATGTTGATACAGCGTCGTAAAATAACGTAATAAAATACATACATACACCGCCACACCACATACCGCACACACAGTAGTGCCAGTGCTACTTTTTGCTGCAACCAGAAGCGCCCGTTTTTTTTTTTTTTTGTTTTTATTTTTAAAAATTGTACAGTAAATTGCTTTACTTGCTTCTTACTCAGCTTTATATTTTATAAGTATAGATTAGTAGTATGTATAATAGGAGATTTACTACTACTACTACTACTACTACTACTACTACTACTACTACTACTACTACTACTACTACTACTACTACTACTACTACTAATGATAACATTAATAATAATAATATAATAATAATAATATAATAATAATACATATTTACCTGCGTATATAAGCCTACATACAATACTCTATCCTTTTATTCGACCCTATATACACTAACTTTTTCTTATTGCCTCTTCCTCAAACAACTTTTCTCAGTCGGACGTAATTCTGAAAATTTTTGCTAGTCAGTTTATTTTCTTTCGTGCGTTGAAGTCTCTGTGACTGTGATTCTGATTATAATAAGTGTTAAACGGAAAGGTCTTGTTGAATGATATTCATTCAATATACATATTTAAATCGTCTTGAAAACGTGATTATCCATTGTAAAGATTCACATACCAGGAAAACTACTATAAAATACGTTTTTTTCTCGAAAGAATTAAATATATACCGGTACTGTAAATGTCTTTGATGTATTATATATCCTAATGAGGTAATACTGTACTGCTGTCCATGAAAATTGTAATTCAGTAAGAAAATGGTAATAGATACTGTAGGCCTATATAAGTGAAAATTAGAATACCCTTCTAATACGCAGTCTAGGTCCCTGTAAATATTCGTACTCGGTTTACACTCGGTTCCTTAAAGAACATCTTGTCGGGGATTTACCCTAATAATAACGATAATAATAATAATAATAATAATAATATATTTC
Source organism: Periplaneta americana (assembly GCF_040183065.1). Lineage (NCBI taxonomy): Eukaryota > Metazoa > Arthropoda > Insecta > Blattodea > Blattidae > Periplaneta > Periplaneta americana. The sequence continues at coordinate 92,166,743 of NC_091123.1, forward strand.
GCGTTGCGCCTTGATAGTAACGGGTCTATCGAAAAATAAGCTATTTTGGATAATTTTTTGAAATGATGTTTATCCTCACGAGAAAGAACCCTTCCCGTTGCCGTAAAGTCTATTTGGAAACAAACATCCTCTCCTTCCGCTGCCAAAGGAAGCTACTTGTCTTTGTGTAATGTGCATTTGATGTCAACTTAAAATGATTTGGAGCGTGGCCTTCTGTACGCCAAGGACTTAAAATGAGCTGGAGCATGACCTTCTATACGCCAAGGATAATAAGGATAATGGCAAATGGCCATGACTATGCACATTGTTGAGATATTCTGGAATGATAAAATGTCACGCAACCGCTTAACGTTATTGCAGTATAGAAAAAATGCTTCCTGGTTTGAACTTGGAAACAGTGTCGCTCAAATTAAGCGTCTATTCCGTAGACGAAATGTTTCCAGGCAGGTGGTTCGGTCGCACAGGTCCAATCCGTTGGCCTCCGCGATCACCTGATTTGACTCCCCTGGACTTCTTTTTCTGGGGATTCATCCAGGATCGTATCTATTCGACTAAGCCACGCACCATTCCTGATTAATTGGTTATGCCTGACATGCTCACCACAGTCCATGAAGAGTTGATACGTTGCTTACGTTTCTGCATTCAGCAGAACGGAATACATTTTGAAAATTGTACACCATAATTTGTCAACAATTGAAATTTTTTTACTTTTATGTGCTTTAAAAAGGTTTAAAATACTAATCATTCTTTCGTTTAATAGCTCTGGCGACGAGGAGAGGGGTGTTTGTTTCCAAATCGACTGTACGGGACCGGAAAGTGTTCTTTCACGTGAGGATGAACATAATTTTAAAAAATTATGCGAAATAGTTAATATTTCGATAGACTCGTTACTTATGAAAGACCCTGTATTTTATTTAATTCTACGTCTATATAATACAAATAAAATTCCAGTATATCTCCTTATAAGAGTATATTCAGACCTCATGTTGTGAGTATATCACCTTATAAATTAGAAAACAGCTTAGTTATTAAACATAACTAACGTTTGTGGCCAAATTTCTGTTGTGTTTGTCATTATGTTAAGATTGGAGAGCATACTTTTACTGATTGCAGGTGTCGTTAAATCTCTAACGTCGTAAACCAGAGACGCGTGAAACACGAAGATCGCCCGAACTTACCTTCAGGAGAAGTGACACTGATTTAAAAGGTAGGAAAAGAAATATGTGGTTAGGAGCTACTGTATTTAACATGTGTATTCCTTTTGAAGAATAGTGGTGAAATTAAATTATCCAGTAGGGGGTTGGCCTCTTCATCATCTTTATTTAACATTGTATACATGTACTGCTTTCTATACATTTCTAGAAGATCCGACATTGAATGGATGAGAACATACATCTCATCATCATCATCATCATCGTCGTCATCATCATCATCATCATCATCATCATCATCATCATCATCATCAAGAAGAATAAGAAGAACAAAAACATTGAAGAACTGGACGCTATGGTTTTATGATACTAGATATTAACAAATAACGAGATTTGATGTTCGCGTATTGTGCATTGCTTGTGTCACTGTTTGGGACAACAAGGGACACATTATTTCTTTATAGAAGAACAAGTCATTATTGTTCTCTTTGTTAGGAATGGCGTCGCTGAAAGGTAGCCGGAGACGTCTCAAAATATTTTGTGTGAAATTCTCGTTTGGGGACATAATTATTGTAATTAATTTTCCAGTTGAAAATTGCTTTGGGAACATATGAGGAGCATAGTATCAAAGTTAGACAACTCCATTTTTTGCGATTTGAAGATATTGATTGTTTCTCATAGAATTTTGTGTGCTGAATCCGATTCTGGTACTGTTTAGGCTCAAAAACGGACAGAACAGAGCGAAAAATAGCACTTAATTGTGCGCTTTAGAATCAAAATGTAGACAACTCCACTGCAGCTTGGTTTCAAATTAGGATAATACCTTCAGTAGCCAATAAGAAGTCCACATTCATACCAACTTTTCCCATCACGCATCGCGAATCCAACATGGCTGATAGTTTATATAATCGGTTTGTGGATCAATAAGTACTATTTTACGTGAATTTGCTTTGAAACCGAGTTAGAAAAGACTTAGACTCAAACGTAAACAATTTCACTTTAAATATGGTTCCGTTTGGCTTCAAAAAGAGACAGCTCCATTTTAAATATGACTTCATTTGGTTTTAAAAACAGACAACTCCATGACTTGGTTTCAGAGATGGACAACTCTACTTTTTAAACTCAAATTTGACCTGAATAGTAATTTTAATCACATTTTGAGACTGAAAAAATATTTCTATGACACATGAGAATGTTTAAAAAAATGAACGTATAACGGTGACATTGGTTTCCAAGGATCTAGTTTTTCGCCTCTACTGTAAAAACAAAAGTGGAGTTGTCCAACTTTGATACCAAGCTCCTCATATTGTCTGTGCCATTTCATGTATTACTTCATCTCATAATACAGTATATAAGAATTTTGATCGAATCATTAGAGCCCATTTAGAGAAACTCATATTGTGTTTTTTTAAATAAAGATCCTTTAATCGTTTACATAAAAAAAATTCGCTACTCTATTTCACTAGTCTAGATCAGCTATTAGGGAGATACTTAAGCTACGATACTTTGCATAGCAGATAACATTAATAAGAATTATCAACAAAACTGGTAGGACACCTCTAAAGTATGGAAAGAATAGATTATCGCAAAAATAACTTTCAGCTGTACGTCAAAAGGGCGCAGAGACCAGGGACGACCAAGACGTCGGTGATCAGCTGAAGAAATTTTTATATATAACGACGCTGTATCAACTAATAAGTTATTTAGCGTCTATGGAATTGGTGATAGCAAGATGAGGCTGAGGATTCCCCAGGGATTGTCTGACATTTGCCTCTGAAAAAAATCCAGCCAGGTAATCAGCTCTAGCGAGAATCGAACCCACTCCCAAACGCAGCTTCGGATTAGCAGGCAAAAGCACCGGAGGCGGCAGCTTTCTTACATTTAACGTAATAAGGCCACTTGGCATATCACAGAAATGCTTATGATGGTGATAATAATAATAGTAATATTATTATTATTATTATTATTATTATTATTATTATTATTATTATTATTATTACTAGAGGAGAAGGTGGAAATATGGGCTAGGAAGGGTAATACCTCGTTTTTAACTATATATAGTGTTTTTACCTAGCGTAAAAGTACATCTCTTATTCATCAGTCTACTTGCACAAAGAGACAATACAGTTAGTTGCCTTTATGATATGGATGTGGTGTGTCTTTTATGTTCTTCATCAATTTCAAAGCTTTTGTAGGTATGTACTTTCAATTTTATTGAAAGAAATATATTTCGTGTTTAGAAATCACGGTTGATGCGTTGCACTGATTAAGAATAGCTCTGTCACATGCCATAAGAGTAATATTTATTTAGAACAACAATTTCCATACATAATATTAGAAACTTCCACGAATCGTTGCTACTAATATGGGCTACCGCTATGTATCAAATATGGGATATGTAGCTCATATTACCGGCACGTTAACACGTCCTGTATTTTCACTATCGTGATTTGCGTTATTTGTTACAGAATATTGCCATTGATGTGACATAGGTTTCCTACTTATGTTTCTTTGTTTTTTCCAATTTTATTTTGAAATTTTTGTGGTAGTCCATATTTAGACCACTGCCTATAAAGGACCACTACGTATTTCTTTCAAAATGTAATTATATGCAAATATCTATTGCAACTATTGACCTTTAAGACTGGAAAAATTGTACATGAATAATTACTTTGTATGTGAATAAAGATTTCGACGTAATATGCCACACCATTTTCCATTATTATGAGGAAAACAAAGTGGTAGCCCACATTTCCACCTTCTCCTCTATTGTTTCCTATGCATGAGTAGACCTATGCATAATTCACAGTTGAATTAAAATCATAATAATAATAATAATAATAATAATAATAATAATAATAATAATAATAATAATAATAATATATTTATTTAATCTGACAGAGCTAAGGCCAGTAGGCCTTCTCTTCCGCCCAGCCAGACTCTAATTCTAATTAAATACATTTGCTTACATAGTTATTACATAGTTATCATACGTACTGAATATGAATAAAATCCGTACAATAATTAAAAAAAAAAAAAAAAAAAAAAAACTTTACACATACAGACAGCATGCCAGAAACTGTTTTTTCTGTATGTGACTTCTAAAAAATCTCAGTATCGGTTTTCAGCACCACTGTAGTTTCTCTCTGTACTTGAAAATGGCCTTTCTACTGAGTAGGCCTATGCTAGAATAGCCCCATGATTTTACCATTGAAGAATATCCTGATTCGCACCTGTGGAATAACGGCTAGCGCGTCTGGCCGCTAAACCAGGTGCCCGGGTTCGAATCCCGGTCGGGGCAAGTTACCTGGTTGAGGTTTTTTCCGGGGTTTTCCCTCAACCATATGAGCAAATGCTGGGCAACTATCGGTGCTGGACCCCGGATTCATTTTACCGGCATTATCACCTTCACTTCATTCGGACGCTAAATAACCTGAGTTGTTGATACAGCGTCGTAAAGTAACCTACTAAAAAATCCTGGTTTATGTAAATGTTTGAGTTTTAATAAATAGCCTACATAGGTCCTGCAGACAAATAAAATAAATAAATACTATAAGTAATCGACTCTGTCTTCACAGTAGCCAAGATTTAGCCTACAGTTTTACCCTTGACTTGGAATCTAGACATGGGTTCGAATTTTGCTAGGGGCATGGGATGTTTCTCCTTTGTCAATAAGATATCCTCTGTTGTCTGAAGCGGAAGCAAGCCTTCGTACTGATCTTTTGTCATGACAGTCCTTCATTATACCCGTTTATTTTAGGTTAACAACAAGAACTAAGCGGAGATGCTGAGAGAAATAATAATAATAATAATAATAATAATAATAATAATAATAATAATAATAATCCCCTATTTCACAAGTAAAACTGTGATAATATAAAATTATGATATCCATTTGCAGAATATGTACCGGTAATTGATTGTTTCAAGATGCATGGGCTTTTTAAAAGCCGGACCTAGGACGGTTCCATTTATCTAGACAGTAATTGGTCCATTATTCGGTGATTGTTCAAGTCCGACGGGATGGGTGGCCTGAATGGATTCAAGAATCCGATGCTGACATGCAGCCTAATAAACCCCTGGGCACAGAACTCCAATAGACTACACGTAAGTCCTACATCAGCGTCGGAGAACCGTATTACCCTCAATACTTCACCCAATCCTAATTTTTAACTATTCCAGATGATAGATGAAATGATAGAGAGATGGAGATAATAGGTGGAATGAAATAGAGAATGGGGATACCCCGAGAAAGCCCCTCCTGGAATGTCTGCTTTGTCCATCACAAATTCCATTACGGCCAGGCTAGGGATCGAATCCGAGTCGCATGGATAGAAGGACCAGCGCGCTAACTGCGAGGTGAATGGGACTTTCTGTATAGAACTAACAAGCGCAATGATGACGTCATTGCACAAGTATAGTAAAATGTTTACTAAATTCATCTAATAAGAGCAGCCATTCTAAGACAACTGGCACCTTTCCAGGACAACATGTTCGACGTCACTTTTGTCGAGTTTTAACATTTCAGGAAAACCGTAAAACCGACACAGATTACATTATTTGTAGATGGATTCTGTTAACGACGTACCATTCTGTCTAAAATTAATCGAAATCAGCATCAACAAATTTATTGAAAACATTAAATAACGCCATTTTTCATGCAGTTCTCTGTTGCTTGAATATAATGTCCGGGTATACATGCAGTGGATTTGAGTTCGATTTCCGGTATAAAATTGGAGAATTGCTCCTTTCTATAAGAACAAAAACCGCATCTCTGGCCCTTTTTGTAAGTAGTAGTGGTGGTGGTGGTAGTAGTAGTAACTAGTAGTAGTGGTAGTAGTAATAATAGTAGTGCTGATAGTAGTAGTAAGTAGTGGTGGTGGTGGTAGTGGTAATAGTAATAGTGGTGGTGGTAGTAGTAATAGTAATTAGTGATAGTAGTAAGTAGTAATAGTTGCAGTAGTAGTGGTAGTAGTAGTAGTGGTGGTGGTGGTAGTAATAGTAAGTAGTAGATATTGATGGTGGTAGTGATAGTAGTAAGTAGTAATAGTTGTAGTAGTAGTAGTAGTAGTAGTAGTGGTGGTGGAAGTAATAGTAAGTAGTAGGTATTGATGGTGGTAGTGGTAATAGTAAGTAGTAGTTGCAGTAGTGGTGGTGGTGGTAGTAGTAGTAATAGTAGTGGTGCTTATAGTAGTAGTAGTAGTAGTAGTAGTGGTGCTGATAGTAGTAGTAGTAGTAGTGGTGGTGGTGGTGGTGGTGGTGGTGGTGGTGGTGGTGGTGGTGGTGGTGGTGATGGTGGTGGTGGTAGTAAGTAGTAGTTGTGGTAGTGGTAGTAGTAAGTAGTAGTAGTGGTAGTAGTAGTAGTAGTAGTAGTAGTAACGACGCTTTCTGCTGAGGTTATTCAGTGTCGTAATTGAATACGAGCGAGAAATAATCGAAACATTTTTCCTGAAGTCCTCTATGAGGGACAGGTATTTATTCATTCTCAAGTAGCGGAACTCTGTTTGTATTGTAAACATGGCATACTAATGCAATGCAAGAAAACCGAAAACGATAGACATACAATGCGCTCCGTTCAGTGAGAGAGGTGAGTTTCCACTGCAAGAAGTTTAACCCGGGGTGGCTGAGATTTAAGGGAGAAGCTCTAACGCTTAATGCCTAACGGACTGAAAATGTTTTAATTTTAATTTGTCGCAAGATAATTCTGCATATTTGAGAAATTAAGCGGAAGGCCAGGAAAATAAATATGTTTATTAAAAATTTTCATTCCAAGAAGTCCAGAATTATTGTAGCTCTGAATTTAAACTTTACTTTGTGAGAGACCACTCAGAGTCCATTATTGCAAATATGTTTGATTAATAAACGAAGTTCAACATATCCCAGCACCGATTGTGTTGTACGAAAATTACTACCAGTATGATTTGAGATGTTCACGATATTCAACGTGATATAAGATTTTTGCCTTCGCACCGTGTCGTAGTTGAAAGTTGAAACACATTGAAGCTAGGTATTGGTTGCACCGTCAGGGAAAGGAAGGGGGACGAAAGCTGTCTGTTGAATCCGTTAACACTGTTACTAGGAGCATTTCTTCAGGACTAGTAATGTATCTAACAGAAATTTCCCATTTCCCTCACTTCTCCGATAATTATGGAACCGATACGTATTTCTGAAACTTCGGATGTTTCTCCACCTATGACACTGTGCAAAGACCTAAATTATTATGTTTTGTCTTTTTCTTCTAACGTAATAATTATATCTTTTTAATAACTGAAGAATATCGTATTGTTGAAGCCTTACGATATTTATCAAATAGCTTGTCTAGGAAAGATGAGCATGAGTAAAAGTCTTGAGTAAAAAATATACTCATTTACTTCATGTGGTAGTTGAAAGCCAACTTTCATGCAACCGACGAAGTATTATGTATTATGTAAATTTTGTGCTTGCATGTAAGCAGAGCCCTCTGAAGTGAGCCGGAGAACAATCACATGTCCTGGCAATTGAACGGTGATAATGAACAGAGCATCTTCATTGTTTTTAGTTGCAGGTTTTTCTGTTCCATATGACGGACTCATATCTTACATGGCTCATAAAGCACATGCCTTGCATAGTTTCTCCGGAGCCGCTGTCTGGTATCGCAGCGCAGTGCGTGATATTTGCATTGTAAATCCATTCAGCAGCTACACAGCTGATAACTTATCACGCTATGGTGGCGGCAGGGGCCTTTGTTTCCACGCTCTGGTACCTGAGGGCGAACTCAAGCATTCTCAGCTCCGGTGGGCGCAGATATTGAAAGTCTTGTTATGCTCTCCTTTCGTTCTTAGCGTTTGTTCACCAATATTACCCAATGAAACCCGCTGGCCTAGAGCACTGTTCTTCGCCATTGCACTCTCCACGTTAGAAATTGTATAATTGAAGCTTTGGGCCGAATAACGGTCTATGTTATAATCTGCTAACTGTGCAGGAGGACCAAAAATGTTACTTCGTAATTCCGCTCATGAATTTACTATCGGACGGGCAACATAGATCGTTATTCCATCAATGTTTTGTATACTAAGCGAAGTATATGATTGTATGTTATTGAAAGTCATATTACACATCATAGACGTTTGTAACAGTTTTAACTCTAAAGAAATTTTACTGAGGAATATAGAATACAGACAATAAATGGTTTTATACAATCAGAATATTATTAAATGTACAAAATCAATAAAAAAGTTAAATTATAAACAAAATTATTATGACATTTATTTTTAAATGCTATATATTGATATGAATTAATACCTTGTAATTTATTAAAGTTACACTCAGTGTCATATTGTAAATAAACATACAATATTGATCAAATAATAACACTATTAGTAGAAAATAACTCCAGTATTGAGATGTAGGGACACCATTAAATTAATGACAGATGTAACAATAACAAATGAATAAATAAGATTAAATATTACAGTTGAGAAATTGTTGGGGGATGGAATTTGAACCCCTGTTCCGAATATTCAATATCCATCCCAACAGACGGCTTATCTGTTAAGTATACATTTTTATTGATAATGAAAACAATAACAATCGCCGTTTTTAAATTGAGACTTGACTGTAAGAGAGTAATACAGTTTAAACAGCTCCTTTGTGACATCAAGAGCAAGCTGTGAGCACAACTCTTTATAAGATTTTCCACAAATCTGTTCCTGAAACGAAATACCTTGATAAAGTTCTAAGATGAACTATAGTAGCAAAACACAACATAGACCAAGTAACACTAGGTAAAGTGTAAATTAAAATACAACTAATAAAATACTTAAAAAAATAACAGATCTTTCGCACTAACTTGCGACTTTGTCTTGCTTGTTATATACTGAAAACCATGATCTCTCAGCGACTTTCGTGACACATCTTTCCACTTATTAATATTAATTTGTCTGGATCCTTTTCTTTTAGATTTATTTAGCCTGTCAGTATCTACCGTAGAAATCGTCACTCTCTTGCAGTCGCCCATTTTACGTAGGTAATAGATCAACCGAAAACTGATACACAGTGTTCAAGTAGGCCTACTCAGTACTCGTAAAGAGAACAAACTCCCGTGCAATAACTCCCAATACATGTAAACAATTGGATAGACTAGAAGTGATTATAGAGGATTCCAATTTAAGAAAAAAGCATTCAGCATATGGGGCTATTCTATCAAATGACCAGTTGCCATAGAAACGCCTGCCTACCACATAGCTTATACATTGTATTAGACAAGACCTATAAAACCAATGCTTTTTTCTTAACAAGAAATCCTCTATAGTGACATAGACTGTTGTTCCAACCGAGAAATTCATGGTTGCGACTCGTGTAAAAGCGCCTCTGATACAGATACGGAAAAAACAATTTTTGTGACAGCTGTGTAAACTAAAGAGAGTATTATTCCATTAAAAATTCGATTTTGAAATTGTAACATGACCGTTATTCGGCTCAACGCTTCAATAATTGATGCATGCATAGCTCTGGTAACTACTGCGTACGTCGACTTGCAGTATCTTTAATTTCGCGTGATGAGAATGCACGCATGATAGTGCCGAATAAATAGAGGGTGTTCCATTTTTTATTTTTATATCCTTAGGTGGCTCACTATTAGCAGAATGATTAACGCACCAACTCTCGCAGACCGAAGATCCGGATTCAAATCCCGATGAAATTTGCTGTGACGAATGACGATGGTGGACATGTTTTTACTACATATTCCAGTCTTCCATTCCGACATTGCACCTTATTATTACCGTTGCATGAAAAAGTTCCCGGTTTGCTCAGCTGTCACTTTTCACATATTATAATTGTCTGGTCTTCGTATCTGACCTGCACCTAAGTTGAAATTGGCGCGCTTTTGTTCGCCTACTCAACGGGATTTTTTTTTTTTTTTTTTTTCATTATTTACAGATATTTGTGACTTTTTTTCACAGAGTGTTTCCGTTTTCCTTGCCAGCATTCCATGTCTCTATCATTAACCATTATAAAAAATATAATTCTGGAGTAACATAGGTCTACGATACACCGTGACCAACGTCTGAGATGGCAAAATTACAGTGTCATAATGTTGCATCTACCGGGAATGAAAAATTGGTTAATTGTCGAGGATCAAAATAATCGCCGTGGAATAAAAACAAGCTGAATTTAGATTCATAGGGAAAGAAAAATCAATATTCATACTTACGGTACAGCACTTTTAAACACATTTGTCTCACAGTTTGTTTCTTACTCTCATTACTTAATACGTAATGTGTTCACATATGGCATAGTGACCAGCGAGAAAAATGTGATGATAAAAATTATCTATAGTAATCTCAAGATCTTGAGTAACATTTATTAGGACTATTTCGTGAATAAAATAAAAAATGTAAATAATATATCCCTAAAATTCGCTCACAAAATGTTAATAATTGTATATTAATTATGAATACTTAACCTATTCACACATTGTAAAGTTGAAATAGATGACTATCGATTACTGCAATAAAGAAATCGGATGTTATTCAGTTGCCTAATGCCAATTGGGAAAAGCGAAATACAGGTTTAACAATTTTAATTATATGTATTTCGCTTTTCTCTTGTTATTATAACAAATAGCCTACATTTTCATTATGTGCTGAAATCATAATTTAATTTAAACATATAATAATTATAATCCTACAAAATAATAATCTGATTAATAGATTAAATAATTAAACGAACAATTGCTATGAAGGAGTATCATTTTGTTTAGATACAATGGACATGAAATTGAGACAGGGAAATCAAAAACTCCCTAATTCCAATAAACGAAATTTTACAGGAGAAAGAGAAAACTTATCATCTGTCTTACTGACTTTAAATATTATACATTTACCTATTAATATTGTGTAAAATTACATTCATTGTCAATTAAATACTTCGGTACCTAATTTGTTACGTTATCTGACGCTGCAATTTGAAATAAACACTGCTGGAGTTAGTGGTTTTCTGAATTCCACAATGTATGAATTAAGAAAGGTGAATAAATATGAGCCACGTGAAGAAAAAAGATAAGTATATCATAATTCCCTTATGAAATATTGGAATATACGACAAAATGGAAGTTTATTACTAAGATTAACATTGCTACATTTTTTCTAACTTTCAAATATATGAGACAGAAAATCACATAAAGCATATCAAAATGCACAAAACCACATACAATATTAAAATGTGAACACAGTCTGATTCATGCTACAGATTCTGTTTTTTCTCTCACTCTCATGCTCTTCCTGTGCATCTAGATTATTATTTTATTACTGTCCGCAAACAGAGTTTGGTAATACATCTTACTTTCCTCAGAAATAAACTTCATTAAATTTTGCAAGTCCTTTTGCTTGCTTCTTTCAATGGCAATGCTGAATTGTACACTATTGATTGGGGAATGATGCACCTGTATTGGGTTTCTAGAAGTTAAATCGACTCCATATTGTGCCTTTCATAGTCTTACTTACATGGAATTTTGAATACCTTGTCACTTCATTCAGCTGGTTGAGCGATAGTGTTGCCAACTACCGGGAAATTAATCTTGGAATACAAAAACTCTCTTATTCCATGGAGTAAGTGGAGTTCTGACTTCCACGAGTATTAAAACAGCCCCCAGAATGCAGATGAATGTCGAAATTAGTGTATTCTTGTCTTCCACGCATACGGGACAAACTAAAAAGCACCATCCAGCTCATAACTCATTTTGTCAAAAATTGGATTTAGTGGGTTTTTGATCTCCCTGTCTCAATTAGAAGATGAAGATGTAGATGTGTGCAGATGGTGTGTTGCTGCTGTAGACAATTTTCAGCAGGACGCCAAAATGTGCATGACGAGGAACGCAGTAGGAGGCCAACCATCATCACAGACGACCTTGTGGAGCAACGCATCATCTGCTTGCTCATGACGTTAGGCCCATAGATCTGGCACAGCTGACGATAAATTTCAATCAGTGCTATGTCCTGTGCATTCAAAAACTTTATCACTGATTGCACTTCACACGCGGCGGGAGCTGGAATAGGAGCGTCCATCTTCAACCAATGCAACGAAGCTACTGAGAGCACTCGGGAAGTTCCGCTAGCGCATGCGCCATGCCAGGACATTACTCTATCACGTACACGCAGTCGCTTCGCGCAACATATGGTTTGCTAGCTGTGAGAAGAGTGGGAAAGTTACTTTATGGACGCTCCTCGTATGTGTATATGTTTTATTTTAATCTGAAAAGCCATTAGTTCTCAAAACTGACGATAGGTGGATTTTGGAAAATAGGAAAATTGATATTTCACTGAAAACTACTTTTTTCCGCATATCCTTCAATGCCAAGCTTCAAAATGAAGGGTCAATCATTAAAACCTATTCAGCCGTTTTCCCGTAATTTCCATTACGAGTTCAGATTATATATAATAATAATAATAATAATAATAATAATAATACATAGTCCACACCAGTTAGCAATTAAAATATGTGTAAAGAAGTCAATATTTATCAATAATAATAATAATAATAATAATAATAGAGGAGAAAAATTCGCTCGGGCGCCGGGGATCGAACCCGGGTCCTTGGTTCTAAGTACCAAGCGCTCTGACCACTGAGCTACGCCGAATTCAATCCACAGTACCGGGCCGAACCCTCCTCCTTCAATGTTTCCCTTTGTGGCCTGACTCCAAGTCAGGCATATTATGTTGTTATATATGTCCAATGTGAACTGCCATTATACTAGGAGCGCACTGAGCTAAGTGACTTGTTTGGCCGGGATTCCGCAGTTACGTGCACAGTAATCTGTACAGACATATGCACTGCAGCTGTGAGAATATAATAGATTTATTATTTTGTCCTACAGAATAATATCTGTAATATTGACAATTAATATTTGAGGAGAAAAATTCGCTCCGGCGCCGGGGATCGAACCCTCCTCCTTCAATGTTTCCCTTTGTGGCCTGACTCCAAGTTAGGCATATAAGTTCGGAGTACTGCATCTTGTCGCAAAAGGAAATATTGTTGTACAGATAGAGACCATAAGTGTTTTTTTCTTAACGTGGAACGTTTAAAGTGAGCACCTATTCGGGAAAAATGTCCTTCACCGTTTCTGTAATTAAGTGGCTTGTAGCGAATATTGCATGTTTTCTTACACTGATTACGATATTAATTGCACATCCAAGTTTTTTTATTCATGATTATGCTAAAATGGTTCTCATCAAGCGGTCGCCCACTGTTATTTGAAATCACACAACCACCAAATTCCATGAAATTACTGGGATTCTGCAAATCTCCTGCCATGTTTTTTAATTGACATCATTTTGACATAACTGTGTTGAAATGTTGAGGGCTTTGTAAGAAGAGGAAGGAATCTATTAGTCATTGCCTAAAATATTTGGTTTTAGCAACGAGGTTACATACAGTATATCAGTTTTATTAGTTACTGCGTATGTGTATAAAGAGAAAACATGTGCCATTTGACTGCCTTGATAACACAGTTGACAGGGTACTGGCTTATGATGACTGCGGACCCTGGTTCGAATACTGGTGAGGGTTTTCTCGGGGTTTTCCTGTTTCCCTCTTATGTTACCGCCACTGTCCATTTCAATATACACGATGATCATTTCAACAGTATCTACCAAAATAGTGCAGCTGAATGTAGTATTGTGACTGCCGCATGCAGATGTTACCACTCTGACAAGAGCAGGCGTAGTACGCTACTCGAGGAGTGAAAGGCGCACGGACCTTGAGCCTACATGGCTGAATCTACAGATGGCACAACATAGCTAAATCACGATATTTACAAGAAAGCGGGCATTGCGACTCACACAACCATTCTCACATAGGCCTAAAGGAATGATAAGGCACAATGAGTCTTGGGCTGCGATGCTAGCTTTCGGCCCTCATCAATATTGTTACAATGGGGGGAAAAAAAACTAAATATAGCATTTATATGACATCTAACTTTCCTTCTTCTGTTGGCACGCTACTTGTGTCTGGACATGACCTTTTGTACTTTCTGATAGATTCTACCTTACATACTAATTGCGTAACTATGTTACCTGTTTGTCATCATGTGCTGAATTGGCATGGCCAGTAAACATATTGGAGGGCTGTCTTTGTGATCTCTGGATGGATTTACATACCCTAGCGAACATAGCTGTTGGATATTCTTACATTTTTTTCTGTGTTATACTAATATGATCGCAAATAATACGTATATTCTAATTATCATGCTAAATAGCCAGTGATCTTCTGGAAACGAAACTTTGTGTATCTAATTCGACATTATTCCTTAGGTCAGTATGTTGTCCTTGGTGCTCTTGTGGCAAACATTCGTTACTGTTTGCGGCAACATTAAAGTTCCTTACACGATAACATCCATTATCTTCCTCTGGCTTGGCATGAACGTGCGTGCATGCACACACGCAACATTAAAAGTCGTGTACCTTCATGTTACAAAAATATCAAATTCATACACCAGTGCACAGAGTGTAGGTACTCGATAAAATAATGCGCAGTTAGGAAGGAACTCGTACATACTTTCTTTCTGGAGCCGTAATTTTGCTTAATCTTCGCAACGAAATAGTGCACACAATGAAGGCAGTACTCTAATGTTGCAGTCGCAACGTTGATATTGTGTTGTATGTATTTAATGTATTTCGAACTGAAGCAGCTTCTTCATCTAATAAACTATGGTTGGGGCAATATACGAATACATCCCTATTTTCAACGACAAAGGTGTACGCAGCGTCTTTTTTGCGGAAAAATCAGCTATCTGTTCGAACACCGCATTTGGCATTGGCATCCATAGGCGATGTTATGGTGGGTTTACACGTGCATGGATTTACTGGCGCCAGTTAACACGCCAGTCGTACTTTTGCGCCAGTAAAGGTTACACGGGTTTTTTTGTTTTGCCTCGCTAGTGCCATTTTCAAATGAGACTGCTACCTGAATGTTGCACGAGGACATAACATGTCAAGTGAAGTTGAACTTGTTCTTAGCGCTTGTCTAATAGTCGTAACTTTGTTGGTTGAGGACATGATTTCTAGCTTGGAATGAAGGATGAAAAAATTGATTGTTCGGAGGGAGAATTTACAAACATTTACGAGAATTCTAAAAGAACTTTCAACAACAGATATCTACTAATGTTACAGATGACAGCAGACAATTCTGATAATTTACTACAAAATGTAATAATAATAATAATAATAATAATAATAATAATAATAATAATAATAATAATAATAATCCGTAGCGCCATAGCTCTTGAAAGACCCAGACCACCAGCCGGCAGCTGGCCTCACGTTCACATGCCGAAGCGGAGGTGGACGGTCATCCAACCAGAATAGCGGTATCGTATGGTTAGCACGACAATCCTCCAGCTCTTATAGCTGGCTTTCGCAACCGGATTTCGCTACCTATCGTAACTCCCAAAGTGTATCACGATGCTAGGTGGGTACCGGTCGCATACACTGGCCGAAATTTCATGAGAATATTTCTTCCCCCATGAGGACCCGAAGTAGCGCGAGTCCTAAGCAGGATGCCTTAGACCACTACGCCACGGCGCGGGACCGCTACAACATCTAGTAGTATCATTATATTCAAAAGTTTATTGCCGAAATAAGAGATGCTTTACTTCGAAAATTGTAATCGGAAATTACATTGGTATATTTAGCACCTGGAAATTATTTTGCTTCATTATAAAATTTTTGTTTTTACGCTGTATGTATACATATATCTGGTGGCGTGGAAGGACTTTAACACCACCAGAATAACTAAATTTATTATTATTATCATCATCATCATCATCATCATCATTATTATTTGCAGCCTATTCCAAAGTGTAAGTTATAATATCGAAGTTGTAGCCAGAAGTTCGGATATCATCTACACTGCACTAAGTAGAACAAGCGGACAGCTTAAAATACTTGGAGTGTACTATGAGTAGTAACATGAGCTGCTGCCAAGAAGTCAAAAGGCAAAGGAAGCTTTTGATAGAAAATTGAGTATCTTTTGCTGACCTCAGGGAAGACACTAGTGAAGTGCCCTGTGTGGAGTGTGGCATTATATGGGGCGGAAACAGATTTCATGCTTCTTGTTACTTTCCTTACCTCCAGGGTGTGCGTATCTCGTATGAATTTTATTTTTCCTCGGAAATTCCGAATCCATCAATTTTCATTGTCCTTGCCATATTTTCGTAAGCGTCTATTCTGGCATCTCTATTTTTTTTTTTTTTTATAAAGATTACAGTTCCGATACGACAAACACTCGTGTTTTTCATATACGTAAAGAAACTTTGTGATTATTTCAGAATTGCACTTACTTATTCTTATAAATCAAATTTATAAAACTTGATGCGAAGATATCAGCTGACTATGTACTCTACAATACTGGCGTGCCGATGAGAAACTTCATGTTTACACGTGCAACAGAAATGTCTGCTTGCGCATGCGTCGCCACTGGCGCATTGAAAAGTTCGAAACATTGCATGCAGTGTCTAAACGACAGTAAAGGTTTACACGTGAAAGTTGTTTTTACTTGCGCGCCAACAGCTATTGGCGCCAGTGAATCCATGCACGTGTAAACCCACCATTATGTACTTTGTTGCTTTAGTCTTTGAAGCAAACATTCTCATGGGAGCAGATAAAAAAAGTTAATTGTTTTCTTCTAGGATGTTAATAATGTCAAAATAACCGCTTGTACAAATTTTGGTCACTCGAGCGCAATTAAGAGGGCCGTAAAATAAGTTTCCCTGGGGCCGTTTACAGGGTTATCTCGCCATGTGTCCATCTATCCCAATATAATCCAAATATATGGTAGATCACAGAAAATTCCAGATTTCGACATACAGTATACTAGAGCTCTTCCAATGAAGGCGCCCTAAGAAAATCTGTATACTTTTAGGGTTGTTTATTACTAGTTGAAGTAAGAGTAAATACAGTATGTGCGTATATTTCAATCGGATTAATAAATGTAAGCTATAGGTCTAGCTACAAGTAATTGGATGTTTCTGGGTTTTATAATCTAGAAAGCGGATGTTTATATACTAAAAGTTAATATTGCAACTGGCTATAACTTTGTTATAAACTAGTAAGCAACACCTCAGCTGTGGTATAAATAATATCTTTGAGTTTGAGAGCGTTAGCCAGTTGTAGCGAATGACGCAAGTCCAAATTCGCTGTTTAAAGACGAAGTTCACGCCATTCCATACTATTGGCTACAGCTTCCGCTGACGTAGACTTGTGGTTAAATTCAGTAGGCGTTGCTCGCTTTTTAAACGTAAGTTAAAATGAATGGTCTCAACCATTATTTCCACTTCACTAGATTTATTCTCCAGTCTTTGTGACCCTGCTCTCCTCTGTCAGATATCAGAGTGTTGTGAATGGTTCTAGTCGATATCATATCCACTCCAATATAGTCAGTGTCATTTTAACTTGTAATAGATAACATTCAAACAGCTATATCTCCACACCCATTGTAAATCGGCCACTTGTTTTATATAAACTTTTTATTCAGAGTAATTCATACTACCATCGCTTAAAATATTTACTATTTTACCGAATCACCCTATATATTGATACATTTTTACATGAGTACAGTCCATACCTGTTGAGTAACGGTTAATGCGTCTGGCCGCGAAACTAGGTGGCACGTGTTCGATTCCCGGTCGGGACAAATTACCTGGTTGAGGTTTTTTCCGGGGTTTTCCCTCAGCCCATTATGAGCAAATGCTGGGTAACTATCGGTGCTGGACCCCGGACTCATTTCACCGGCATTTTGACCTTCATCTCATTCAGACGCTAAATAACCTAAGGTATTGATAAAGCGTCGTAAAATAACCTACAAAAAATCGAGTACATGACGATGTTTGTGTGATCGCGCGTCTTTGAAAGGAATGGCTATATCGGATGGGGAATGTAGTGTTCGTTGATACACATTAGAATAAATCCATTATGCTGAACGCTATGTTTATCAGCACAACGCACTATTTGCTTAGTCCGTGAAACACTCGCGGTATAAATCCTATAAAAGTCGATCTTGCGGAAAGATGATACATTGTGGTGGTTTCCATTTTTTCTCTACGCCTGTGGTAAGGGTTCTCGTGATTTATGGAGAAATAGCAGGATTTCTGTAGAGTATTCATAAGGAGAAATTAAGTTTCGTTGTCATTGTTCATTTCGGCAGGATTTTGACGTATTTCTCGGACTAAGAAAGTTGACGCTCTAGCCATTCGGCAGAAGGTATAGTCTATCTCAGATTAATGATACGATTATAAAATATAAGAAATTAATGTTCATATAATTATACGTTAGAGCCGCCACGGTAGTCTAGTGGCTAGAGCGCTGGACTTATAATTCTGTGGATCCAGTTCGATCCCCGGTGTACCTCCGATTTATAACTTGTGTTGGGAAAACCCCATGGTCCAGGTAACACAGGGTTTTCTCCGGGAGCTCCGGTTCCTCTGTGGTATCTATCATCATCTCATCTCATCGCAGGTGTAGTGTAGTGGTCCTTCTATAATAATAATAATAATAATAATAATAATAATAATAATAATAATAATAATAATAATAATAATAATAATTTATTTCAGCTGGCAGAGTTAAGGCCGTAAGGCCTTCTCTTCCACTCAACCAGCAAAAAGTATATATACATATGCATGAACTTACAAAGAATTCAACAATTTGATTTAGATGAGAGTTACATGTATACAAGAGTTATTTACGAATTAAACAACATAATACTATGAACTATTAATTAAACACTGAAATAAACTGTGTAGCAGAATTAAGCTAAAATACATAGAATGCTAATATATTTCAAATAATATTAGATAGTTGAGATTATTATGAGACAATTTTGAAAATACAGCACTATCAGGATGATGTCTAAAGAAAGAAGTAACAATGTAGTCAGTGATAGTTCAAATCAGTATGATTGGAGTGAAATGCAAATAAGGTTATCTTTTAAGCTGTTTTTAAAGGTGTTTATTGTCTTGCAGCCCCTAATACATTGTGACAAGGAATTCCATTGACGCGAGGTGGATGCTGTAAAAGATGATGAATAAGAAGATGTTCTATGAAGAGGTATACTTAGCGTGCCACAGACAAGTGATCTGGTATTTACGTCGTGGTTAGAGTATAGATAAAAGAAACGAGACGAAAGGTAATTTGGTGTTGAGGTGTGCAGAATTCGAAGGAGTAAAGACAAAGAGTGTAAAGTTCTGCTTTCTTTAAGTCGGAGCCACGAAAGACTTGCGAAGGACGGTGATATCTGACGCACATATTCTGAGCTCGCTGTAACTTGACTGACAGTTCAGAACTTAGGTCACTTAACAAAACGTCACAATAATCGAAGTGCGGCATTACTAGGGTTTGTACTAGGGTAAGTTCAAGAGGAGTAGAATAGACTTCTATTTCTACTCCTCTTGGGTAAGTTTTAGTTGCTGGGGCAAGAAGTTTCTCAAGCGACTCAAACAGTGAATGGAGGAACAGATTTTTTTTATCGTTTCTTTAACTTGAAAATTCCAACTTAGATTATCACTAGACAACAAGGTTTTTGTCACAAGGGTGAAAATGGTCATTTTAGATCAATTTTTGTGTTCTGATAGAAGATCTAAACTTGAAAATTTTCCATCACGCACCATTTAAGAGGAAAATTGGAAATTGTGAGAAAAAAAAAAGAATGAATTTACCAAAGAACTCGGGTATCGAACTATGGACTTTATTTAAACGGTTACACAGTTTATTAATACGTTTTATAACTTGTTGCTCAGGATATACTAGAAGTGTATTTTAAGGAATAGGTTCTTTCAAATACATGAGTCTGCATTAATAATGCGCGTGGTGAGTGATAAGTTATATATCTGTATTACTTCATTGCTTTATGGCGCTAGACTACAGAAAGCACTGAGAGGGTGGGCTTTTAGAGTGACATAGATTGAATTTTAGGATTAGTTGAATATTGTTTGAGCTTGTGACAAGTTGTATCGCTGGTTTTAAGTGTTTATCTTCGCGTTCATTTACGCTTTCTCAGAATGAAAAAATCTCGTCCTGCGTGTGTAAATTCGCCGGAAAGCTTACGTTACATATGTGGAGAATTTACGGCAAAATCGCAGCGTCGGCCTTTATTAGATAAGTTAAAACAAGCATATTATTACTATTTTGAATGTAATGTGTGCGATGAGGATAAATCATGGGCTCCCCATATGTGCTACACAACATGTTACTCAAAACTGATTAAATGGATGAATGGAGAGAAGAATCGAAGTATGTTGTTTGCAGTTCCAATGATCTGGCGTGAAACGACAAGTCATGCAGAAGACTTATTTCTGTTTAACAAATATTATGGGATTTTCAAAGAAAACAAGATCTAAAATTGAATATCCTAATGTTCCGTCTGCAATAAGAACTGTACCACCTGGACCAAAACTCCCTGTTCCTAATCCTCCTTCGCAATTGGAGGAATTGGTTCTTCCAATAGAACAAACAGATGACTTGACTCAACCATCAACATTCTCTGATCCGTCCTATAGCCCAGAACATCATAAAGAACCCCATTTAATTCAACAATGTGAACTGAACGACTTAATAAGAGATCTTAATCTCACTAAACAAGAAGCTGAGATTTTAGAGTCTAGACTGCAACAATGGAACCTGCTAGCACCAGATACTAGAATTTCATTGTACAGGAAGAGACATGAACGGTTTTCAAAGTATTTGATAATGAAGAATTCTATGTGCGTGTGTGTAAATATAGACAGCTTAATGGAAGAACTAGGATTTCAGCACATCCCAGAGGAATGGAGGTTGTTCATAGATTCTTCCAAAATAAGTTTGAAAGCAATGTTATTGCACAATTAAAACACTAAACATCAATTCCAGTGGCGTATTCAGTAGATATGAAGGGAACTTATACAAATTTGTCAGTGTTACTAGATGCAGTCCAATATAAAACATACTGCTAGCAACTCTGCGGAGATTTGAAAATTGTCGCCTTATTGCTCGGACTTTAGGATGGATTCACAAAATACTGTTGCTTTCTCTGTTTGTGGGATAGTAGAGAGACTGAAAAACACTACATAGTGAAAGACTGGCTTCCCAGAGAAAGCTATCTTCCAGGAGAACATAATAAAAAAAAAAAAAAAACGAAAAAGTACTGCTTCCTCCTTTACATATCAGGCTTGATTTAATGAAGAGTTTCGTTAAAGCTATGGATAAAAATGGAGAAGGTTTTGCATATGTAAGGAATATGTTTCCGAAACTCAGTGAGACTAAAGTGAAAGAGGGAATTTTTGTTGGCCCTCAAATTAGGAAACTTTTGAAAGATGAGAGTTTCGAAAAAAATTAAGTGTTGAAGAACTAGAAGCTTGGAATGCCTTTGTAAGTGTTGTTAGTGTGTTTTTAGGTAATAATAAAGCTGACAATTACCAGCAGCTTGTACAAGAACTCCTGCATAGTTACCAGAAGCTTGGTTGTCGAATGTCATTGAAAATACATTTCCTACATTCCCATCTGGACTTTTTCCCAGAGAACTTAGGAGCTGTAAGCGATGAAAAAAGGGGAAAGATTCCATCAAGATATACACAGGATGGAACAACGATATCAAGAAAGGTGGGATTCTAGTATGATGGGGGACTACTGTTGCTTTTTGTTCAGAGAAGGTGACTCAAACTACAATAGGAAAAAATAACTCTAAGTAACTAAATACTTTTTTTTTTTTAATCTAGCATGAAGTCTGTATATTGTTGTTTACTTCAATGTAGGGCTCCTAAGTTTTTTGATTTGAGATTTTAATCAATTTAATTTATAAAGCTTAAAAATTATAGTTCATTTGATCCAGTTTTAAATTAATAAAGTAAAAGCCCATTTTGAAGGGAGAAAAAGGAACATAATGTTATTTTTTCTTATTGTAATTATTAAATATGCAGCGTTATTATTTTTCTGTGAAACGTCAGTGTATTTTGTGTATAAATTTTGCATCTTAAGAATTTATTTATTTTCACTGTTGTAATTACGTATTTTGAAATGCGCGAAAACGTTTTTTTTAATCAAAATATTTCCCCTTCTGTCACACAAAAATGTTACGTGTTACAGATTTTTCGCTGCCATTTTCGTAATCAGCAGGGTCGATTTAGTAAAAATCAGCTGACTTCATTTCTGTGACAGACAAAAAGTTAAAATTTGTTGACTAGTGTTATTATCAAAAAAGAAGCCAAGATTTTTTACGACAGATGAATAAGGGATTAGCGTGTTGTTAAGGGTAACAACTGAATGATTACTATTATTAAGGGAGTTAACTAAACGCTTATGCCCAATAATTATACCTTGAGTCTTACTAGGATTAAGTGCGAGTCCGAAATTGGCCGCCCAAGTGGAGACAGTGGCTAGGTCACAATTCAACTTGCCAATCGATTCATTGATCGTATTGGGTCTGAAATGTATGTAAAGTTGTAGGTCGTCGGCATAGAGGTGATATCGGCAATACTGTAAGTTCTTTGATACGTCATTAATGTAGATAGAGAAGAGTAGTGGTCCTAATACGGAGCCCTGCGGCACTCCCGCCTTTGTGCATCGCCATTGGGAGAACTGATTATCAAGTGAAACACACTGTTGGCGGTCACGTAGGTAGGAGTCCATCCAGCTCAAGGTATTGTCTGACAGGTGCAAAGTCTTCATCTTTGCAAGAAGCAAGTAGATATCAACAGAACTAAAGGCATTGCTGAAATCGAGAAGAGTTAGTGCCGTTACTTCACCCCTATCCATAGCTTCACGGATGTCCTCAGTCACTTTAAGTAGGGCTGTAGTAGTGCTGTGTCCATGCCTAAAACCCGATTGATAGTCATCAAGGAGTTTGTGTCCGTCGAGATAGTTCGTAAGTTGTCCGTGTAGAATATGTTCTAATGCTTTTGAAAGAGTGGGAAGAATTGATATCGATGGTGGTGGCGCACTCTGGACAACGACTTTGTCGGTAAATTATTGGTCTACACAGCTGACTTCATACGGGTCAAGATTAAAAAAATTCCGGAGTAAGCACATCACGATTTAATGTTCAGATAATATCTGAACATATCGCTGTTCACTGATGACCGGTTAAAAATTCAACGTAACGAAAACGTTCGCCAAAAATGAATGTAAATAAACTATATAATCCATGTGAAGAATCCAATATGGTCGTCAACGAAACAAAAGCGATCATCTTTTCACGAGAAAATGCCGTACGAATAAAAATAGTACAGAAGAAAATTTATTGACAAAGGCAACCGCTCCGACTACTTTGGAAAACCAAAATTATGTTGTTGGGAAAAAGATACACATATTCATGGTGATCTGTGATACTGTAAGTAGAACTCTCGTACACAAAACACTAAAAGATACACAGGTGTAGTTTTAAAGATAATTTAGCGGATCCTGTACCTTCCCGTTAATTTAAAAACCAAAACCAAATCCAGATCTGAAATGACATTTCTTCTTCTTTTCTTCTTCCAGTCCCGACGCTGTTAGGCGTTGGGTTCACTTCTCTCCATCCATCGCTTCCAAATCTGTCTAGCTTTACACATTTGATTTATTTCAACCATTGTCTTTCCACGTTGTTGTACTATTTTCTCTATAGTATTTTCCCCCTTAAATCTTGGTCTACCTCTTCCTAGCCTTCCTTCCACTCGCATCTCCATTATCTGTTTAACTTTCTTTTCCTCCGTCTTTCTATACACATGTCCGAACCACTTTAGTTGCTTTTCTTCTATATTCTCTATTATGGATTTCTTTAGTTTTACCTTTTCTCTTATTTTTTCGTTTCTTATTTGATCCCTTCTAGTTTTTCCTATCGTTCTCCGGAGATACTTCATTTCCATAGCAGTTATCTTGCTTTGTATTTGTCAGCAGTACACTTTCTTTTCCATATTGTAGTATTGGTTTTATTATTGAGTTATATATTTGCATTTTCCATTTTGAAGCTTGCGTACACCACTTTTAATACTTGAATATAATTAATTGATGAACTAGTGGACTTACTCGTGTTAAATATGAAATATTTGTCCGGCTTACAGCTGTTTCAGTGCTTCACGCACCATCATCAGAGCCTACTAGATCGCGGCGTCATCTCGGACTTCTCTGCCTGTTAGGAGGGTGTGTTTTATTGTTGGAAGGTGTTGAATTGTGGAGTCGAATAGTGTGTGTGTACTGAAATTGATCTGTGTGTTGAGGACACTATAGACCTCGTCAACAAAACAAAACAACAACACATACCACAAAGTGCAACACTAGCATCATTCGATATCACCAACTTATACACTAATATACCAATACAAGACACATTACAGATACTAAAACAAATGCTCACAGATAACAACACATCACAAGAATACATCGAAGAAATCATCGAAATCACAGACATAACAAAGCAAAACTATTTCACACACAACAACAAATACTACACCCAAACATAAGGATTGGCAATGGGATCACCCATATCCAGCATACTAGCAGAGATATTTTTACACAACATAGAACAAACATACATACTCAACAATGAACAAAACAAGTATGCAGACAACATAATATACTGGCACAGATATGTAGACGATATACTCATACTATACAAAGGAAACAAAAGACAAATACACAAACTACACCAATACATAAACAAATTACACCCAAAACTTCAATACACACTAGAACTTGAAAACAACAACTCCATAAATTTCCTAGACAGCTCCATAACAAAAATCGACAACAAACACACCTTCAAAATATACAGAAAACCAACCACCACCACCGCACACATACACAACACATCTAACCACCCAATACAACACAAACATGCTGCATTCAGGACAATGGTACACAGATTACTCAACATACCCATGAACCAACAACACTACAAAGAAGAAGTGAACACAATCAAATACATAGCACAAGAAAACGGATACAATCCAAATATAATAGACAATATCATAAGGAAGACAAAACAAAAACTTAACAAACACAAAAATACACAAAACACAACACAGACACAAGAACACAAGAAATACATCACACTAACATATGAAAACAAAAGTACACATAAGATCGCATCTTCATTCAGAAAACAGAAATACAACATAACATACAGAACAGAAAACACACTACAAAGGCATCTCAACACACAAAAAACACAAACAAATAAATACGACCACACAGGTGTATACAAACTCAAATGTAATAGTTGCGACAAGTTCTACATAGGACAGACAGGCAGATCATTCCAAACACGCTACAAAGAACACATTAAAGCTATAACCAGAGGACACAATACATCTACATACGCCGATCACATAACCAATACTAACCATACATACAATAACATAAATACGGACATGAAAATCCTACACACACAACCCAAGAACCAAAAACTCAACACACTAGAACAATACGAAATATACAAACACACTAAAACACACCCCGATCAAATCCTCAACACACAGATCAATTTCAGTACACATACACTATTCGACTCCACAGTTCAACACCTTCCAACAATAAAACACACCCTCCTAACAGGCAGAGAAGTCCGAGATGACGCCGCGATCTAGTAGGCTCTGATGATGGTGCGTGAAGCACTGAAACAGCTGTAAGCCGGACAAATATTTCATATTTAACACGAGTAAGTCCACTAGTTCATCAATTAATTATTTACATTTTAGTCTTGATATTGATCTCTTTTTTTCCAACTATTGTGTTTCTTATTCGATAATAGGCTGATGTTTCGTTTTTTAATTCTATTTAGTATCCCTAGTTCTGTTCTTCCATCACTGCTGATAATAGTACCAAGTACTTATAACTTTCTTCTCTTTCCAGTATCTGATCGTTGCATATAATATTTAATTCTTCATTATGTTTATTTTCTTTAGATATCCACATGGTCTTACTTTTATTAATATTAATCAGCATCCCTTTTCTTAATAGTTCTTCATTCCATTCAATTATCATGTTTTGTAATCTTTGTTGTGTGTCTGCTAATAATACAATGTCATCTGCATATAGTAGTGCTTGGAGATAAATTGGTCGTGGCCTCCAGTTCCCAACTTTAATTCGTACCTTCTCCGTTTACATATCTTATGTATTTCATCCACAAATGTGATAAACAGTAGTGGGCTAAGGCTATCTCCTTGTTTCACTCCTTTTTCGCATTTTAACTTCTTCTGACAGTATCCCATCCATTCGTACTAATTCAACCATCTCTTCATATGTGCTTTTAATAGCCTGAAATTACATTTCTCAGGCCACTAAATCAATGCACAACGTTAGACCATGTGACAGATTATGAAGACATTAGTTGAACATATGTATAAACAAAAATCGAAAGTTATTGAGGAGAATTTGGGAATCACGACTGCCTTTTTCTAACAAACGTGGGGTTATAAATCAGTAGAAAGAAGTTACATGAACGGACCTATAAAACTCCTATGGGTGCGGAAGTCACAACAGTTTAATTCATGTAGTGAAAAATAAGAACCGTATACCAAATTTTGTAGCACACTATAAATGAGAATATTTGCAAATTGTAAATCAGAAAACTTTGACTAATTTTATATCCGTTTTGACTCTTTGCTATGCAGTAGGCTTATATCATCCGAAGATTTTGCAGGACTACAGTACATTCTTTTAATATCAAGAGTGACATTAAGGGACACATGCGTGCAAAGGAAGGAATATCCTGTAGTGTGAATTTGTATTATGTCCACTTCGGGCAGCCCCTAGTTCACAGGAATAGGGAAAGGACGTTTGTTTTGTACGTAATTTACCCTTTGAATATATCTTTGTTGTAACACTTGATCTACAGATAACAGATAGAAACAATAACAAACAAAAAAGAGCGGAGTCGTGCATAAGAAATTTGTTCACTCGTGAATCTAAGCTCGCACGGAATCAACCGAAGTCTTCCGAAGGGGACTGAGCGTATGGCATCCGGTATTTTTTTTCTAACGTAAGATTAAAATTCACCATTATATTTCTTCTTGTTTTGTTATGCCGTTAGATATTACAGCATAACCTACTAAATATAATAATTTATCACAGTAGAAGCAAGTTATATTTTTTCGACATTTTAGAGAAGATGTTCTCGTGAGTTTATCTTCGGTTGGACAGGTTAACTCTCTCGGTAGGCGATCTTGAAACACTTTAATTGCCGATTATTTGAGGACTCGTGCTCTTGTAGGTCTATTTGCGTATATGGAAATGAAATGGGCGAAGGAATGAAATGAAGTGCTAAGTAACACAGTTCAACAATGAATTTTCTCCGAAAAAGCAAATTTGTCCACGCGATGGAGAGTGATGTATTGAGTTCATATCTGGTTGTAGGCGTAGTATTTTTCTTCACGTATAGTTTTTTTATTTATTTTTAATTCATTGTATTCTACCCTCTCTGCTTTCAAGTTCTTACACTTACATAGCTGTAGCCCATTCCTTTGCGCGACACACTGTATCGTTGTGCGCACTTGTTTCCTGATACTGTTATGTTTGTTCTGTAAATATAAGGGTTTTTTTTTTAGCAAAGAACAAACAAAATTGTACATCCAAACCTTGCATCTACAATGAGACCAGTCCCCCGTGATGATAACTCACCAATTCCGAACAGAGCTAGGAAGCTGGTACCAAAACTGTTAAGTTGTGTGAGCTTGGACTATATCTCTACCGAATGAAATGTAGTAGCGCAGCTCTCAATGCCAGTGAACGAGAACGACAAACATGTCCTCCAATCGTTCACGGCCTTAGAACAAGAAAATAATAAACGAAAAATATTAAAAAAAAAACAATGATTTGTAATTATAAACTTCGTAGCTTTCAATCTAAAATAATTTACCCATACAGTCAACGCTCGATAACTCGTACTAAAGGGGGCGGAGATCTGTCCGAGTTACGAAAAGTCCATCTTATCGAAAGGAAATAAAGTTGTACATTAGGAATGAACACTAACACCATAGTGTTATCTATATAGTAGCAATATTATACCGAACTTTAATGCAACAAGGTTATCAATACATGCCAGGTAAAACGGAGACACAAATAACAGGTAGTGAACAAATTACATTAATCAGAGTCTACTGTAATTCGATTGGTCTATTATAGGAGCATGATGGTGATTGATCTGCCACTTTGTTGTTGTTTTTCCCATCAGAACGTTTGAAAAAATTGTCAATCTTCTTTTATATTTTATATTTTCTTATATTTTATTTTCGAAAAATTTGGTCCGAGTTATCCGAAGTCCGAGATATCGGGGTCCGAGTTATCGAGCGTTCACTGTAGGTACATATAAAAATAACATACAAAGTATACAGTTATGATTCTAGCCTCATTATAACAAATGACAATGAACATTTTAATTTTATCAAAAGAAATAGGCCTACTCCTTTTATGTTAAAAAAATATTTGTAGGCTGCTCTGAAAATATTCGTTCTACGTCAGAAGACTTTACTAGAGCAAATCTGAAATATGGTACAGTATTTCTTGCTATCATCAGGTGAGCAACTACTTTGTGAATGTAATAGTATATTTCGGATGTGGCGCATAATATTAAACACATAATTTTTTTCAAGAAAGTTTTTCGTTTAGTTTGTAATGACAGCTGTGAAGTTCGTCTCGTAATTCCGATGTTGAACTTGGACTGTAACGCAACCGAATACATAGCAGCACGAGACTTCGACATTTAACAAAAAATAATCCTGGAAAAAATAAACATGTTACACACTCCTGTTTACATAATTATTTAATAACAGATGTGAGTAGTTTTATGGAATCATGCATAATATTAATTTTACGTAAATAATGCAATAATAACAGAATAGGTCACTTTGTTCAGAACATAATATATTAATATAAATTAACAATATTCTTCAAACTATTCACGACTGTACACAGTTCCACAGAATGATACTATGCGTTGTTTATGGGAACTGCGTATCGTCTATAGCGAGCGGGAGCAGGGCGAGGCGCGGGTGACATCTATACTCCTCGCTGTACTCAACTGGAATCTACTGTTTTGGTACGAACTTCCTATCTATGGTTCCGAATTCTCCAAAAAATGAAATGAAATTTTTTCGAGAAATGGAATGTGAAAATAATACTGTCGTGAAGAATTAGGATGTCTTTCTGATCCTGACTACATTTCTGAGGTGTCAAATTCCGAACCAGAATGATTTACACAATCTGAATTAAATGATCGCATTAGAGACTTCTCACTCTCAAAAGACAATGCAGAACTGCTAGCTGCCAGACTAAAGGAGAAAAATCTTCTTTATAAGGATGTCAGAATCATCTATTACTGAACAAGGACCACAATTTTATAAACATTCTTTTCTTTAGATGGTCCGATGGTCTTCTGTAATAATGCGAATGATCTGTATGAGGAACTGAAGCAGCAGTATAGTGCATCAGATTGGAGACTGTTTATCCGTCTCTTCCCATCGAAGTTTGAAAACAGTTCTTTTGCACAATATGGTGCTACATGTTGGGATCCTTACAGATTAGAACATATTAAGACGTTGGAAAAGATTTAAAAAACGGTCTCTCAAACGTTGTCGCAATAATTCACCCTTAAAATGGGACACATTCACGGACCGGAGAACGCGAATTCGATTATGCGCAATGTTCAAAATATACAGAGGTGAGCCTGCCTGGAGAGAAATAAAAAATAGGTTGCAGCCGCCAAATTACTCTTCAAGGAACGACCACTCATATAAATTGAGGGAAAGAAGACAGAGGACGGACACTGGAAAGTTTTTTTTTTTTCTCAATCGTACTATCAGGGACTGGAATGCTTTACCTGCAGACTTACTGAAGGCTTTATCAATAACCAAAAATGTATTTAAAAATAAGCTAAAGGACTTTACTAATATAGACCGTAGTTTATTATACACACTATTTAAAGAATGTAATTGATATTTTGTTATTTGAAGTGTTGTATCAGTGATGAAGTGTGTTGTGGCAGTGAAGCGTGCTGTGTCAATGAAGTGTGTTGTGTAAGTGAAGTGTGTTTCTGTCAGTGAAGTTTTATAGTTTATAGTGGCAGTGCAAAGTATTTGAAAAGTGAAATGTTTTTGAAGTGTTAGTGAAATCAGGTAGAATCAATGAAATGTGTCGTAGTTCTAGTGCAGTGAGTGAGTTGTCAGCGAAATGAGTGTAGTGCTGAAAGGTACTTGTGCAGATATGAAGATATTATACTCGTGGGTTTTAGTTCGAACTTAGGGATATGATACAAATTAGATTTACTTTGAATGTTATTTTAAGTAATCGTGCTTCGTTTAATTTAGGATGCTCCCTGTTTATTATTATTATTATTATTATTATTATTATTATTATTATTATTATTATTATTATTATTATTATTAATTGTATTTCTTATTAATTGTCATTATTGAGTGTAATTAGTTACCACTGCCACCGGGTATATACTCATTTTTAGTGTGAATACATACATACACACACACTCACTCACTCACTCACACACACACACACACACACACACACACACACACACACATAGAAGCCCTGGTAACGTTTTCCCATCAACTTAATGTCTTGGTGAAATCTTTCATCCACCTCATCACTAACATCACCGAGGTTTATTGACAAAAATCTAAATGCGAATGCAAAAAATGAAGTTTCAATGACATTTGACAACCCATCTCTTTATACAC
Organism: Periplaneta americana; assembly: GCF_040183065.1. NCBI lineage: Eukaryota > Metazoa > Arthropoda > Insecta > Blattodea > Blattidae > Periplaneta > Periplaneta americana. The sequence goes on from NC_091123.1 coordinate 92,197,562, forward strand.
ATTCAACAATTCTTGCACTCCTTGTTTGTAGTCAGGAGACTTGTATTGCTTAGAAAGTTCATGCAAAGCCACTTGAAGCTTTCCCAAGCTCTTATTTCGATAGCATTCAAAGTATTTTCAGCCATTTCTTTCTGCTAAAGCTCCCTTATCTGTGGTCCTATTAAAAAGCCTTCTTTCAATTTCGCAGATGATAATTAACTAAAATTTTCACTCAGATACACGAATTCTTTGAATTTTTCTTCCCTTAGTGTTTTAAGATAGCTTATAGCCAAGTCAACCTTTATATGTGGAGATGGAAGCAACACCTTTTTTTAGTTAAACAGTGGGATGTGAATGGGAGAAGAGTTCGGGGCAGAAGAAGATATCAGATGATACACGACATTAAGATATATGGATCATATGCGGAGACTAAGAGGAAGGCAGAAAATAGAAAAGATTGAAGAATGCTGGGTTTGCAGTGAAAGACCTGCCCAAGGGCAGAACACTTATGTATGTATGTATATAGGCCTATGTATGTATGTATGTACTTGTTATTTATAATATAATATTAATATAGGTTCAATACATAATAATTAATATCTATATATAATGTTTGTGTCAAGTCCTCATTTATCAGAAGTTAATATGTATTTACGTGTATGTTACTATACTTGTAGCTTCTGTGTGTAATAATGACTTTTGTGTGTTAGTTATAATTCAGAATCTGTATGTGATACAACAAAACTAAAGACATTTCCATAATCACCGGCTAGGGCGTCAACTTTCTTAGCCTGAGAAATGGGTTAAAATTCTGCCGAAATGACTTTTTTTAGTGAACAATGACAATGAAATTTAATTTCTCCTTATAAATACTCTACAGCAATCCTGCTATTCCTCCGTAAATCACGACGATCCTTAACAAAGGCGTAGAGATAATGGAAACCACTACATGTATGTATCATATTTCCACAAGATCGACTTTTATAGGATTTATACCCCGAGTGTTTCATCATCCTCATCATCATCTTCATCATAAATAGCATTTTATTGTGATTTTCAATCTCTATCAAGCAGCAATTGCTGCTACAAGGCACTAGTATATCGTCGTTGTTCCTGAAATAACTCTACATGACATATTGTATGCTATTTATCGATTTTCAGATTTTTGCTCTATTAAATAACTTAAGTAGTGATACAGCAAATAATATAATCTCCTATAGGTAATTATATTTCTTTGTTTCGAAAATGTAAGAATTCACTGTCTCCTATGTACGGCTACCATAGGATGAATAAATGTGTTTTTTCTTCCTTCTGATGAATTTTATATTTTGCACATAGGAGTTATTGCAGGAACATCGACGATATTTTATTTACTGTAAATGTTATCCCTCATTTCTTTTGGACTGATAACTTAGTTTAAACACCTTTAATTTTAAAATGTGTGTGGGCCATTTAGCAAGCTATTGTGTTTATATATTATTCCGTTTAGGAGTTGCGATAATTCACTACTCAGAGGTTAGGATTGAAGACCATGCATGGTTTTCATTGCCTTGGAAGCAATGCATTATGATAACTGTGTACTATTTATGACAGCTGTTGAAAGTTTTTTTGTAGGATCAAAGTAGTATTTGCGATATGCGGTCCAGTATCTTCAGTTGTGAATGTATATAAAGGAGACTAAATTTGGCGATTGAAATATCACTGAGTCATGGCCAGGCATGACGTTGTGCCCCATTGACTTGTTCTGCGAACTGTCCATCTCTTCGTGATGCACGTAGGAGAGTTTAAGTTCACTTGCAAGTTGTTGTATGATCGCTGTGTTGCCACACGTTGGAAGGAAAGAGAGCGATATACTTGGACCGACCATTCAAGTTTTTTATTATTAAAAAAACCTGTTGCATGAAGTTGAGTGAGTCATATGGTGAGGTCATAGTGGCCGCTTGGTCTGTCTGCGCCGCAGCCAGCAAAACAATGGCTTGGCAGGGGCCCCTGCGACTTCTTCTAAACCGAAACAAATAGGATTATCATTCACAAGTTTGTTTAATAATAACAGTGCGTGGGTTGGTTGGACTGTCTTTTCGTAACTCCGTAAAGCTTTGGCGTTGCCACACAAAATTAGGATTTTACTTATATTTTTTAAAATGTTTCATTTTAGTCGGTTATTTAACGATGTTGTATCAACTTAGAATGTATGAACTGTTTGGTTATTTAGCGTTGATGGAATTTATGATAGCAAAATAATATTTGGTAAGATTAGGTCAATGGTTCCCAACCGGTGTGTCGGCGCCATGGAGTGTGTCGCGAAATTTTGGAATTGAAAAATAAATTTTATGCCATCCAGGAAGTCTCTTTACAACGCATTTTTTATTTACAACGAAGTCTTTGATATAGTACATTTTATTTTGAGACAGGCTTTAGCAATGAAACGTGAACACCTGCAACAATGCTCGCTTTAATTTTTCTACGTGGCGATAATTCGAATGAAAGTGAACACCTCCAACAATGCTTAGTAACTCGTTTACTCTTCCCACTTAGTACAATAAACAGAGTTTATATCGTTAGAACATATTGGACAGTTTTAGTGTATACTTGTGAGCAGGTGATAGTGCAATTATTTTATCAAAAGTGCTTTATTTAGATTTTTATGGATAAATTTTTAATTAAAAAAACTCAGTCTGAATTAAATTCTGGGTTAGATGACAGCAGTGCTAATTCAAATAATGTGAGCGTAAGTTCCCTTCAGGGTTCGCAAAAACGTAGGGCCTACTGCGTTTCGTAAATATTATAGTGATGAATACTTGCAATATGATTTTACGTGGCGTGGAGATGAATATAAACAAAATCTCGAGTGTCTTATATGCGGAAATGTTTTGTCAAAGTAGTCGATGATGCCGAATAAACTAAAAAGACATTTAGAACTGCCGTTTTCAATGTCAATCAGCATTTTCTACCATGAAAATAGTGAACTCTGAACAAAGTAACAGACTGCTACATCTTGATTTACGTGTTGGCCTGTCAATCATAATGCGACATATAGAGAAAGTTTATGCAACCCACCAAGCGCAGACTTCACATTAATTTAAATAGGTGAGTTTCCAAAAACGATAATAAAAATATTTTATCGGACATCCAGAATAGACAGCTTGATATATATTTTTTTAAAGATTGGGTGTCAACATCGACATATTTATAACACTAGATATCCGACTCTACATAGAAATTATTATTGCTCTTTCCTGGTGGAACGCTCTGGAACGATATTCTGGCACCTTTTTGTTATCTTTTCATCATGGAACCGAAATATGTGTGAATTACTATGTTTTTAATATTAGTTATTTTTTTTTAATTCCGCTTAGACTTTCGACGAAACTCTTAGTCGGACGAACGAAAAGGAGGTTAAAAACGACAAAATTTCCGTGCAGTGAACAGTAATCATCTCCCCGTTCCCTATAAAATATTCTACACAGAGTTCCACCACCTTTTTCTCCAGAAGAAAAGCGCTGGTTGTTATTATATCATATCATATAAAAATAAATGTGTCGCGATATCGTGGGCGTTCAGTAAAAGTGTGTCGTTAGTCAAAAAAGGTTGAGAACCACTGGATTAGGTTGAGGATTTCCTATGTGATTACGTGACGTTCATCTCACACGGAAAACCTCAATCAGATGAGTCGAAGCGGGAATCGAACCCCCGACCGAACGCAGCACTGCATTAGCAGACAAACGCACCTACAGCCTGAGCTACGCGCCGGTGGCTTGTGAAATTCTTTTAGCCGTGCTACTTTAAAGAAGAAAACTAGATTTAAACAAATTTTTATACTATACTACTATACTTACTGGCTTTTAAGGAACCCGTAGGTTCACCGCCGCCCTCACACAAGCCCGCCATTGGTCCCTATTCTGAGCACGATTAATCCAGTCTCTACCATCATATCCTACCTCCCTCAAATCCATTTTAATATTATCTTCCCATCTACGTCTCGGTCTCCCCAAAGGTCTTTTTCCCTCTGGCCTCCCAACTAACACTCTATATGCATTTCTGGATTCGCCCATACGTGCTACATGTCCTGCCCATCTCAAACGTCTGGATTTTATGTTCTTAATTATGTCAGGTGAAGTATACAATGCCTGCAGCTCTGCGTTGTGTAACTTTCTCCATTCTCCTGTAACTTCATCCCTCTTAGCCCCAAATATTTTTCGAAGAACCTTATTCTCAAACACCCTTAATCTCTGTTCCTCTCTCAAAGTGAGAGTCCAAGTTTCACAACCATACAGAACAACCGGTAATATAACTGTTTTATAAATTCTAACTTTCAGACTTTTTGACAGAAGACTAGATGACAAAAACTTTTCAACCGAATAATAACAGGCATTTCCCATATTTATTCTGCGTTTAATTTCCTCCCGAGTGTCATTTAGATTTGTTACTGTTGCTCCAAGATATTTGAATTTTTCCACCTCTTCGAAGGATAAATCTCCAATTTTTATAGTTCCATTTCGTACAATATTCTGGTCACGAGACATAATCATATACTTAGTCTTTTCGGGATTTACTTCCAACCCTATCGCTCTACTTGCTTCAACAAGAATTTCCGCGTTTTCCCTAATTGTTTGTGGATTTTCTCCTAACATATTCACGTCATCCGCATAGACAAGAAGCTGATGTAACCCGTTCAATTCCAAACCCTGCCTGTTATCCTGAACTTTCCTAATGGCATATTCTAGAGCAAAGTTAAAAAGTAAAGGTGATAGTGCATCTCCCTGCTTTAGCCCGCAGTGATTTGGAAAAGCATCAGATAGAATCTGGCCTATACGGACTCTGCTGTAAGTTTCACTAAGACACATTTTAATTAATCGAACTAGTTTCTTGGGAATACCAAATTCAATAAGAATATTATATAAAACTTCTCTCTTAACCGAATCATACGCTTTTTTGAAATCTATGAATAACTGATGCACTGTACCCTTATACTCCCATTTTTTCTCCAATATTTGTCGAATACAAAAAATCTGATCAATAATCGATCTATTGCATCTAAAACCACACTGATGGTCTCCAATAATTTCATCTACATATGGAGTTAATCTTCTCGAAAGGATATTCGACAAAATTGTGTACGACGTCAACAAAAGTGATATTCCTCGAAAGTTACTACAGTTAGTCTTGTCCCCCTTCTTAAAAATAGGTACGATTATGGACTCCTTCCATTGTTCTGGTACAATTTCAAACATATTTTTATGCATGATAAAATTTAATCCGCCCGTGTGGCTATGTGGATAGCGTGTGCGCTTCCCAAACCAAAGATCCGTAGTTCGATTTCCGGCGTGGGAAATGGGAGAATTATTCTTCCGCCCACGGGACTGGATGTTCTGTATGTCCATTCCATGCTCAAGGCAATAGGCAAGCTACAGCAGTGTTACCTGTGCCTATAGTAAAGCTAGGGCGGGTCGTGATTGGCGTACCCTTAACCTTCTGGCAGATCGCTCATCACCAAAAAATTTTAACAATTCGCGAAGAACTTAATATTGGTATAACCGATAAAATAAAGGAAATTGGAAAGAACATATAAGTATAATGGACAGCGAAGAAATACCAGCAATAGAAAGTGTACCAACCTAAAGGCAAGAGAAATCTCGGACGTTCTAAGATGACAATGTGAAGACGGAAGACACATTAATGCCTAATTCCTGTTCTGGAAGAAAAAGAAGAAGAAAAATTCAGTAGCATCATTACGGTTTGTTACTTTTAACTTGCTCTGTTCTTATTTATTTCACGCTTGCAACTTACTTTTAACGTTTCAAGTTTCGATAGACAAAATGTGCTAGTTTCGTTGTACCTAAAATTCATATTTTTAGTTCAGCTTTTTTTAATTTCCTGTTATTTAGTTGTTATTATATAATTGGTAAGAATGTTGTAATACATTATTTTCGTTCGTTATTAAATGTGGCATTATAGCAGTGACGACCATTTGGGATTCGCGACCTTGAAAACATGTCATGCAGACATGTCAGCGCAGCGAGCGGAGTACCTTGAATTGAATTGAATTGAATTTACGGGAGGGGGCCACTATGGCCCAGCACTGCGACCTGTTACAGTCTATTGCGCTAGCTCCCAAGCTAGACGCATTCCCAAACCCACACAGGCTGACTACACTAAGGTTCGCTGCGTACCCAGGTGTCGAGCAGACAACCCCCCCCCCTTCTCGTCCCTACTCCCCTCCATGCGTCGCCAGCTGGCGATCGGGGAATGCTATGGAATGATGACGAAATGGAGAAATGGTGACTGAAAGATGTAAATGCCTAATATGGAGAAAAACGGGAGAACACCGAGAAAAAACCCAACTGCGACCTTGTCCGCCACAAGTGTTATTTTTCAATGAAAAATCACAGACCTGACCGGGACTCGAACCCGGACCGCTTACGTGACAGGTCAGAGGTCTGACCACTCAACCACCGCAGGTGTAGCGGAGTACGTTTCAGTGACGGAATGTCCTAAGAAATGTGTTCATCCATTGTGTATTTAGTTTCCTTTCCGGTTTTCTACAATTTGATTGAAATCTGGTTCAATGTTTGGGGCAGCAATACTTGTAACGCTCCTAACTTTTTGTCAGATAATCGAAATCTTTCTTCACTTAAGAAGCCGAATTTTTTTTTTGTGTTGTTCGCCGACATTTGTAAAATAAACATTTCCATTATTTTTTAGGAAAATTTCCGAAGATTAAGATAGTGTGATTTTTCAAGTGGTCTAAAGCAGTGATATTCAGTCTTTTTTGCTTACGTACCCCCAGAATACATTTTCTTCACCTTTGTACTCTCAAACTGCATTGCAATTATATAAGAAATAACAAAAGACTATAATTTACGTATACAACACATTATTATTATTATTATTATTATTATTATTATTATTATTATTATTATTATTATCATCATCATCATCATCATAAATACATTTTTAATGCAATTCTAATAATAGTAATGAATTATGTAAAATGTTATTGAAGGAAGGAAAAACAATATTTGATATTGTGAAAGAAAATGCAGTAATCGAAAACTTCCCCGGAATAAGGATGTAATCAACATATAAACGAAAATAATTTCAGGAGCATATTTCGTTAGGCCTATATTTACTAGCAGAATCATTTTACTAATCAAGAATACAAGTTCATTCAGCTATTGGATGCAATCATTAATTGTTGTAAAAATGAAAGCGCAATTTTTTTTCCCACCTAAAATCACAGATTTCCTCGGTTAATTGGTTTACAGACGGAGAGACTGTTGTTCACTTTAACAGATATTAGTTATTTCTGCATAAGTAAGATACGCTGTTAATAATTTGTTTCAGTACTCCATCATTATGTAGAATTATAGGTAATTTTTCTCTTTTAACTCTGCCAAATGCCTTAATGTGATCTATAATAGTAATATGCGTTACAAGAGCGGTATGTTGAGGTTTTCATGTTCGAGGAAAAGTTTGAAAAAGCGAAACGTAGTTGAGCTTTTTTAATTTCCGAGAATTGAAAGAAAACATACCGCTCGTGTGTCGTACATTATTTTGTGCGAAGATCATTTATTACATACCTGAAAGAGGAATTTCTAATTAGTTGCAATGAAATCTCCATCTTGGTTTCTGTTCAATGACGGCAAATTTGCGAAACAAAAATATCTATCGTCAACATTGTTGCTTTAAAATGTTTTCTGTGTTTACTATACTCCAGCAGGCCGTGATATACGTCTGTCTTTTTTTTTCCCCAGTCTATGATGAGTCTGGAATCTTGTTGATTTTTTCACGGCTTCCTTAATGTTACTTGCATCACGAATGCAGTAACTTTAATGGAGTTGTAGAGTTTACTTAATTTTTGCAAATATTTAAAAACAATAATTAACAGTGCAATTTAGGTGAAATTGCAGTGGTAAGTTTCCAATTTATAATTATTACTATATTGAACGTCTCTAAAAATAATATGTTAAAAGCCTAAAGCAGTAAAATCAATATGTCACTTAAGCGGTAAGAAGAGGGAAATTGTTATGTGTGTTAGGTTGGGAATACTGAGTGTGGAATTTTAGACTTTCCGCGGATTGGTTTTGTGCGGAAACCAAGCAAATACGCACGATCTCGCACAAATGTAATATGTCTATCTATGTTAAATTCTCTATGTTTTTCGATTATAATGTCAAGAGTGAAGAGTCGAAATCCCCGGACTGATACAAGGCTTTAATTTAATTAATGTATATATGTGTCTACATGTTATGATATGTCTACAAGTGTATATTGTTGTTATCATTAGTCTATCAGTTTCAATTTGTTATGATCAGTTTACATTATAACCCTAATACACTCTATGTAATATTAGGGTTTACAAATATGGAATAAATATTACTACTACTAAGTCACTTATTTCATTAATTTGATGTTACATCCTTTTTACGGTTAGGTTTTCAATTATTTATGAACAAGTATAATAAAATAAATATTTCAGCATTTTTAGATACATAGTGAGATACGTACCCACTGAGACAACCCGCGTACCCCTGGGGGTACGTGTGCCATAGATTGAATACCACTGCTGTAAAGAAATGTTCTCCGCGTAAATCTTTACTGTTTCCACACTTTCATTGGCTCTTGCTATGAATTTAAATTAGCACTCCGAATATCAATCAACATGGGATTTGCAAATGATAAAAAAAACTAGCTCAATACCCTGAAAATGAATGGCTAGTAAACTCTGATTTCAATGTTTCCAAAAGGTTTAAATATTGTACACTGTTGTGGTAAATATAGTTTAGCGATTTTAACATTCAAAATAGTGAAGCTCTTTTTATAGAAGCAGGGATTTCCGTAAATATAAAGAGTCTTCACAGCTAAAAAAGCATCAGTTATGTTTTATATTTCCATTGAAGTTTGAGATGATTAAGATGTTCACAGACTTTAATACGGAATCCGAGGTCGCTTATGGAATCTTCATTTTCTAGTTACAGAATAAGGGTTAAAAAAATAAAAGGATATTAATTATTATACACCTGGTAACAGTATAATTTACTACATAATAAACATCTCACATTATCTCCCTATTCTGTAACAAAAATCACTTTCGCATTCCTTTTTAAAACGACATTTACGTGACGAGCTTGATGTTTTGGACAGAGCAGTGTCATGCTACAATTATATAGCTACTGTAGTCGTGTCGCTGTTATTTCCGGTGTTACTCCTCCCCTTTGCTTACGTCTTAGGAAGTGAAGGCTCTATAAAGTCTAGGTAGGTAGTATCGTTCGCCATTTTTGTTCTTTCGTTGCCGAGCTACCAGATGAGGAATCTATTTGCTTCACCGTTAAACATTATCATGTTGTAGTTCCTATGATAATAAATCAAACGCACTGTAATTGAGCAAATAATTGAGCGGCAAATAACGTCCTCGTGTGATTTCTACGAACGCCAACGAAAGAGCCAAAATGGCGGGAGATTATATTAAGTATTTATCGAGCCATAGGAAATTCATTACATCATCAATAACGAATGACAAGACGCACACGTTTAAATGTAGCCGACCTGCAACGTGATTGGCTACCGGAAATAAGAGCGACGGGACTATAGCTGTAGCACAGGTATGCTCATTCTCTGACTCCCGATTACGTTTTGTAATCACAACCTTGGAATGTAGAGCGTGCTGTTCCTCGTTCGAAGCTCGACGGATGACTCCGGAAGGCAGTTCAAGTACTTTGTAACGTACGAACAGTGCGGGACAATGACAGAGTCAAAACCTTCTGTAAGCAAACGATCATTCCGTACAGTGTGGGAGAAAGACTATTAATTGTTTTGCGTTCGCCAAAGTGTTTACTATGTTGTAAGGTATTGTCAGGAATACTACTGAGTAACATAAAACGACATTATACGCTCTGCCACCCAGAACATGCCGAAGTGACAGGGAAGCTGTTTTCTGTAATATGTATTCATATACCAACGTTATTATTATTATTATTATTATTATTATTATTATTATTATTATTATTAGTAGTAGTAGTAGTAGTAGTAGTAGTAGTAGTAGTAGTAGTAGTATTGTTATTACTATTGTTAGGTCTATTATTATTATTAGTAGTAGTAGTAGTAGTAGTAGTAGTAGTATTGTTATTACTATTGTTAGGTTTATTACAATTATTATTATTATTATTATTATTATTATTATTATTTTATTCCAACAGAAATACATGTTATGATGAAACAATTTTTCAGAGGCACTACAGTTTCAAGAATTGAAAGCACTTAATGAAAGGGCAAACATTGAAGAGAGTCGAAGAATTTAGAGTCTATGTTTAGGAGCAAGTTATGTAGTGTGTTGGGAACTAGCTAAGGCACTAAAACTCTTCACGGATGGTGAACTTGTAAAGAGAATAATGGTGTCTAAACAAAATATAGTTAATTATATCTCTGTACTGGAACAACTCAAATTTGAATTCACAGAACATAGATTTAGTGATTTTAGACATATGGAAAGTGATATTAATCTTTTTGTTAATCCTTTCATAGTGAATTTAGTACAGTCCGTGAGAGTGCAGTTCCAGGACGAGTTAATTGATTTACAAATTAACGTAGAATTGAGAACTAAATGCAGAGAATATGACTTTACAAGCATAGAAGTATTAACAAATTAACAAAACGAAATATCCCAAGATGAGCTTATTCTCTTCCACTATGTTAGCTACCTTCGCCTTGACATACGTGTGCGAAGAATAATTTTAGAGAATGAAGTTGCTAAATCCAAACATAGATCCCCATTAACAGAGGAGCATCTTCTGAGCCAGCTGCGCATTGAGTAAATTCGTTGGAAATAGATTTCTGATTACTTGCAGAAAAGAATCCACATGTTGAACAGACCGCAATGTATGGTGGAATATGAAAATAACATTATCTACAATGTAATAACTGAATATTACAGTGTATATTCTTTTCTATTTCAAATTCAGTTAGTATCCGTATTTGTAAGAGTATCAGAGCCATGACACAGACGGAGCTGCAATGTAGTTGCGGAGCCCAGTCCGTACACAGTGTGTGTTATGCAGTGCAGCATCATCCGTGTAATCGGAGCTTTTACAATTTTGAGCATACCTGCTGTAGCATGTTCCGTCTCTGAGGTTGTGTTGTTGACATACGAAAACACAACCAAATACCAGTAGGTACTCCGCGCGCTGCATGAAGATAGGTTCACGTTATAATCTCAAGGTCGTGAATCCAAACTTGGGCATCACTGCATTATATTTCTGATTGTTTTAATTAGGATCAGTGGCGTAGCCAGGTATTTAAGATTTGTTCATGGTTTATTTTACGACTCTTTATCAACTGTTATGGTCATCTAGCGTCTGATTGGTATGAAGGTGATAATATCAGCGAAATGAGCTATTTCCTAAAGCGTTACGAATATAAAGTGAAACGTCGTTCATCTGAGAGACAGAAAAACATACAATTGTATTAAAGAGCAGACTGGAAACTGTGTTGCAATAAAAGTTTTACTATGAACTTTGTCATACTCATACGGACATTTATTCATACAATGAATTTATAAAAATGGACGATGAAGATAGTTTATAACTTAATTAACTTTCTAAAAGGTAAGGTGTTAACTTTGATAATCAAACTATTCTATTCCACCAGATTATTTTGTAGACTCTGAGTGGAGTTCTGACTTTCCGTTGGTAGGTCTGGAAATCAGACCCAAATACTATTTTGAAGACATGTGTTTCGTATGTGCTTTTAATCTATTTTCCATCTGCCATTCTACAACCATGAACTCATCATATCCTATCCTATCCTATCCTATCCTATCCTATTCTATCCTATCCTATCCTATCCTATCCTATCCTATCCTATCCTATCCTATCCTATCCTATCCTATCGTATCTTACCTGTATAATATTCAGTAAATTAATAATAGGTTTGATTAATTTGATACAGAATTTAAATTGTCTATTCCCATTCAGCCATAAACTTGTATTTATTTGAATTCATATTATCATATTGTAGGCCCACACTATCCCTATTCACTTCACGAAACCGTATGTCACCCCATCATTCCATAATGTCTCTTAATATCTTATTCGTCCTGTCTCAACCGAACTTCATTTCATTCTATTTCACTTCATCCCATCCTATCCGATTCATTGTGTATTCTCTCCATTTTATCTCATTTCACGGAATACCGTACTGTCCCTTAATTCCATGCAATACCGTACAGTTCTATGTAATAAACTCCATCTTAAATATATCTCACTCTATTCCATCCATCTCATCCAACTTCACACCATCCCCACTCCATCTCGTCTCGTCTCGTCTCGTCTCGTCTCGTCTCATCAGTGATGGATGAGTAGGGAACGAAATTGAGAGACCAAAACATTGCCTAGAGGCGGCTACAGGTTTAAGGAACACGGGCTATAGGATGACGTTAGTTGTTTACTGATGTACCTTCAGAAATGAAAAACGTCACGTGAAGGGAGCTCTGTTCATTCGGAGTTTAATGGATGCAGGTTTTGTATTGTTTACTTTAAAGAGTTCGGAAATGATTATTTTTCAGTCAAGGACAAAAATATATTATCGTGTAAGTGTGTAAGTTAGTCATAAAAGTTAAAAAGTGTCGTGATTTACAGAAACATTGAGACTGTAGAAAACACATCGAAGATCTGAAATTGTTTAGTGATTCGATTTCGGATCAGTCCCCTTTTTATTATGACTTGTATCTGATGTTGATATGTACGAATATTCTGTTCCATAAACTTGAGAAACACTTGATTGAAAAGTAAGTATACGTCTAGAAAATTGCTGACTCCAACAACCATGCGTACTTAATACTTATCCTCGTGTTATGAAAGAATTTCAAATTTTGTACGACCAGCTGGTTATAACAATAAAAGGGTTAAACTTCACATTAGAAACACTGTGAATTGCAATATGAATTATATAGTGAACAGGCACAAGATGATACACAGTAACATTATAATAAATATAAATTATTTCAAATTCGCACCAATAACATCGTGTGATGTCAAAAGAAATTTTCTTAGTACAGACATTGTTTCAGTGACAGTGGAACAGGTTTATATTTGACAATACGAATGTATACCATTGTACAGTTGTCAAAAAAAAAAGTGGCCGCACTCGTGAAACAGCGAATATTTTCAAAGTCCACTTCGGGTCGCGGCGATGTTACACGATGCATGTGCTTGTACAAGCAGTTCCGGAATTATGAAAGTGTTCCATATCTGCGCCTCGTAGACCAGCGGTAGAGTGCATGTTTAATGATTTAAAGGTTGTGGATTCGGGCCTTCTTCAAGTTTTCATTTTATTTTTTAATCGTTCTTTAGCGATGTAAATTATATTCAAATTATCATTTATATCCAGTTATCGTTCTTTATGGATATCACGTTATTTATATTTTGTTATCGTTCTTTAGAGATATGAATAAAATTCAAGTCATCATTTGTATTCTGTTATCGTTTTATAACGATATGAATAATAATTATTATTATTGTATCTCCAATGGGGGTTAGCCCTATTTTACATATGTATGTTAGGGCTATAGTTTTATACACAAAAAAGATAAGCATAAAGAGAAATAGAAAAGAAAATTAAATCAGCTTACGCGATGTAAACAAAACATAAACAATCCGTAAATTAGGCATTGCGATTGCAAAACAAATATCAGTTATCAATTTGAAACATACAAAAACATAAACAACACACATACGTAACACTTATATAACACAAATATGCAGCTTTCCGTACCATACATCATAAATTAATACACAATAGTCACACAAACACAATCAAACTATAATTACGACTTGCGACGACATCAAGCATCCCATAACTGACTCACATACATAACAAATCAAGCATCCGTTACAACACATACACTTCAACATAGTAACCACACTTTTAAAAGTTACAAATTTGGCTCCAAGAATAATAAATAGGACACTGTTACTAATTACTATTCTTCTACAATTTCTTAAATACATCTGTAATAAATCTGTGAAATTCCGATATGAATAATATTCACGTTTTTTATATTCTGTTATCGTTCTTTAGCGATATAGATAATATTCAAGTTATCATTTATATTCTGTTTTCCTTCATTAGCATTATAAAATAATATTCAAGTTATTTATATTGTTATTGTTCTTTCGCAATATAAATAATCTGTATTTTATGTAAGTAATTATTATAACACAAATAACCATCTTTGTAAAATAGGTTATTTTATTTAGATAATTAAATACGTATTATATAATATCTTATATTAATTAAACAAACCGATATTTATCATATATATTCTGTTATCGTTCTTTAGTGATACTGTATAAATAATATTCAAGTTATTTATATTGTAATCGTTCTTTAGCGATATAAATAACATAAATTTAATATTAGGTTTGGAAAAATCCAGTTGCATAATACTGCTATTAGTTTTTCTTTTTGTATTATTACATTATACTATCTTGAACCACAATAAAATGAAAAGCAGTAACGAGAAATTGAACCTGAGACGTTGACATCTAAATTCCGACGTTCGTCCGCTGAGCTACGAGGGCAAAAGTGTGGAAACATTTTCGGAAAAATTGGCCCAATCACACTCTAAGATTTTCTGATGATTCGTAGAACTAGTCCAGGATGCGGGGGGCAAAGGCTAATTGAGATTTCCCGGTCTCTGATCGGGTCAAACATCCTGATAGAATTAATATTTAATCCTTGCCGTGACTTTCGGTGAAGTCCGGAGGGCCCAATTAGTCAAATCCACTCTCCTCATCTCCACGCTTGGGCCCCCTGGAATTTAATAAGATGCGAAAGAGATAGTGGTGTGCGGAAAGCAACGGGATGTTACCGCATTTAGGCCTATCCTTCCCAAGAAAAACTGCAAACATGAACAAAGGAAGCTTTTAATAGAAGAAGAAGGATATTCTGCGGACCTCTGGAAAAAGAACTAAGGAAGAGACTAGTGAAGTGCTTTGTGTGGAGTGTGTCATTGTATGGGGAAGAAACATGGACATTACGATGAAATGGAGAGAAACGTATTAAAGCATTTGAAATGTGGATGTGGAGAAGAACGGTACGTGTGAAGTGGACAGACAGAATAAGAAATAAAATTGTTTGAAAAAGTGAGTGAAGAAAGAATGATGCTGAAACTGATTAGAAAGAGAAAAAGGAATTGGTTGGGTCTCTGGTTGAAAAGAATAATAGACGACATTAGGATATGTGGATCATATGCGGAGACTAAGAGGAAGGCAGAAAATAGGAAAGATTGGAGATTGCTGGGTTTGCAATGAAAGACCTGCCCATGGACAGAACACTTAGGTATATATGTTCAGAATGTCTGGAATATCGTGTCTAAGAACAGTCGCTATTTGCAAAGACTAGTCGATTCCATGCCCACTCGACTGCAAGATGATCGAGATAAAAGGAAGATAGACTAAATATTGAATTGTGGCTTTTTGTTTTGTTTTTTGGACGCTTAATTCTTTGAATGTTTTAAGGCCGACGCCAGTAAATTTGTTTTGTTTATGCCACGAAAGTTATTTTTATTGAGAATAAAATATTTTTTCTTTCCATTTGCAGCCACAATATCATAATGATAAAGTCATGGCATAATATATTAATGAACCTGATGTTAATTACTAAAATAATCGTAAAAGAGACAGGAGCCATTATGTATAGTTTGTCTCTCTCAAAAACAAAACAAAAAAGAACATAAAAAGCACGATGTTGTAGTCGAAAGCAGGACCTCATGAATAAGAGGCCTGAACGCTACCTTTACGCTATCGAATCACAGAGAGAATACTTCAATTATAACTGTAGATATCAGGCAACGTGGTCCAACAACATGTTAACATCGCCTGTCTCCGAATTGTAGCGAAGATACCCGAAGGGAACTTTGTTTCAGGAGAGCGGCCACTTTTTCTTTTGACAGCTGTACATAGCAACAAAATTAGTCACATTTAAAGTACACAATTCATTTTGATTTAAAATCTATCACCATTTTCTACAATGAAGAAAATGTCAGTCGTTTTCGTAAATGAGTCATTCCATGTCAAATCGAACACCTACGAAACATGACAACTTAATATTTGCTCCAATTTTTTTTTATATATTCTATTGATGAAATTAAATAACGTGTAATTTTTTCGGGCTGACACAATTATTTAGTAATTTATTAAATGTTACATTTTCCGTAAATTTGGATGCAACGTATTATGAAAATGGTTATACTGAAGATTCTATAAATCGTAGAAATTTCGTATTTATATCATTTTAAAGTGCAATAATTGCAGTATTATATACTAATTTTTATTGTTCAATCAAAATATAAAATGGGCCCCTTTTAGGGGGTTATATTTTTAAATACTTTTTCATATATCAGGGACTTACTTCTAAAAAGGGGAAAAAATATAATTATATTCTTTGAAATCTTTTACGTAGAACTGCGTTGGTTTTAGAACTCTATTCGAATCAGAAGTCGCTGTGCAAATAATTTACTGATGGTGTGTTCGGGTTGGATTGAGTGAGACCGCGCGCCGGAGCATACAGCTGCGACAGCAGCAGCGAGAGTGACTAATACATTATCAGTGGTGCGGTGTTACTTTACGTAAATAAACAGATAACCTCTAGTTCTAAAAGCACGTAATGTCCCTTCAACACTTAGCAGTTTCCCTTTAATTTATCTAACAATAATTCCTAAGTCTTTCGAAGTGGGTATCGTGTTGCGTTGTGTGCATGTCAGATCAAACACCTGTATACGAAACGTGACCATTTAGTATTTGCTTAAATCTTCTAAAATATGCTGTGCAGATCAAAATAAGAGGTCTGTAATTTTTTCTGGGATCATACTTTAAAATTTTACTATTTATACTCTTTTAATTATATGACAAATTCATCCACTTTCTACTCAAGGTACCAACAAGCAAAAGTGGTGCGAGATACCTTACAACTTCATTCTTTTGTTCCACTGACAAAATCTCAGGCCATGATAAAGAACTATTCCCTTCAAAATGAGAGCAAAGTGGTGGACATTAAATAGAATTGATATTGGTTGTATTTGATTAGTTTTAAAAGTCCACTGTTGTGCAAACTGTAGTTATTTTCACAAGTGTATATTTTACAAAAACAATATTTAAATACAGTACTGTGTTATGTAAATTACGTAAAAGAGTGATATTCTGACCGTAGAACAGTGTAAAGTGGTCACACGACTCTCATCCGGAGCTGCACCTGCACATCATCTTGCAACAGTACTTATGCAGCCCGCGACCTCAAGACGCGCAGCTTGGTGAATCATTTAATTATTCTTCAACGGCTCGAAGTAGAGTTCTGATTTTTTAAGGGCGGTTAAAATAATTTCAAGGTATTTAAGGATTTTTTTCTGTAATTTTAAAGTAAGTCGCTGCCATTAAAACATATTTTTATACATTTAAATGTTTTTAAAACAAAGTTAACAAACTCACATTTTTATATTATTATGCGAAGAATAAAGTGTGTACTGTCACCTTCAAATTGAGACAAAGAGCAAATCTCTGTGATGATTATTAGTGGAGATAATCACGTTTAACAATAATGATGCGCGATCTATTTCAGAATCTTTGATAACACATATCTACTACAATAATCGATATAGACAACAATAATAAAACCTGTATTTATTTTTTCAATCCATAGAATGTGTAAAATTTGTTTTATCTAAATCGGAGACATGAAAGTCAATTCCAGGCTAAATTTGTGCGATTTGACGTGGAATGACTCAAATATGTGTTATAATCTATTTGTTTTAGTCACCTGACTATGCGGAGCAATATTTTGACTCAAGCATAGCAATCCTCAGTATAAGTCCCTGTATTACCCTTAATTTAAGTAAATAACACGACTTGTATAACTTGCAACGTGGTTAACTTCATGGGTTCGGTATCCTAAGTTTCATCCTTGATGAGTAGGGGGCAGATGTTGATGACCTAAAAATCTACTTAAAATGATCATTAAAATGCCCTTAAACTAATGGAAAAATGACTTAAAATTAGAAGAAAATGACATTTAAATATTTTTCACCGTACTCGCACCACAACTTCTTAAAAATTAGTCATCTTGTTTCAATGACTGCCCTGCAGATCTCGGAAAGAAGAGGCAACTTCCTGGAATTTGGCTAAGGTAAAGGAAAAAAAAACATGCAACAAACTGAAGATTTTAAGGGTAAACTATAGATTTTAATGAGGTTTTACAATGTTTTTCAATCAGGAGTGGTCCATGTCAGTGCCTTCATTCTCCGTCTCCTCCTGCGCTTCAGTTTTGTTACCATATCTTCCAGATGAGGGAGTGTGAATGACAAAACAAATTGTTGGAGCAGCGTACATTCTTGCAATCTTTGTGTTAAAAATACTGTCTACTACAGTAGACATACCTTCCGAACCATGTTGAGGACACAACGTTCTGTCCAGGACATGGTGAAAGTTTCCCCCTTCCAAACATAAATTCTAAAGACACCCTCGTACCGACAAAATTACAGTGGCGGTCAATGTCCTCACTTAAACTAAGCTGCTGTCAAGCAAATATATTACTTCCGTTGTGTGAAGTGAAGCCTTCAGTGGAATGAGGGATGGACTTTAGAGTCTGTTCCAAACTATAAAACTCAAACTTCACTGTTATTCACTTATTCAGTAGGTAATTACTGCTGACCTACTGTATTTAGTTAGAAAATTATTTAACTGACCTATCGGTAAAGAAGAAAATAAAATGCATTCCAAATGATCTAAAAGTTCTTAAAAGTATTAAAAATTACCAAAATAATACCAAACAATATAAAAATAACCTATTAGTTCAAATCGTAAAAAATGCAAAATATGAAATATAAGAAATTACTTTTTTACGTTAATGTGAACATAGAAGGATTTCTATATTAATAGGCATCGTGCTAATGTGAAAAATAAGATGACTTTTCATCTACATCCGCCCCCTGCTGATGAGTAATGTGTGAAGTTGAACACACGTATCAGTTGTATGCATGAGTAAATACTGTAAATAAATGCAGTAGCTACGTATACTATATAACAGCGGTTCCCAAACTTTTTCAGCCACGGAGCCCTTTTTGAAGCAAAAGTTTCTCGTGGAGCCCCAAGAAATGTTTACTTTTTAGTTTTATTTGTCTACGTTCTGTGAAGCATATTTGACACCATACATAAACGGAAGTATGAATATATCAATAAAGGAAACAATAGTAAAAAAGTACTGAATATAATTTATTTAAATCTACAAAATGATATTAACAAGTAGTTAAGATATTTAAAAAATGTTACAATGCCATATGTACACCCGAAGTTAATGTGAAGAATGTGCCTGTTTCTTGTGACAGAGTTTGTCAATGTCCGGTGTCATAGAAGTCAGTTGAAGATGTATATCGTCTTCTGTGTCCAAACAAGTTTGATATTTTGTTTTTGTAGCCGTGTAGGCTACCTCGAAAAGGTCGTTTCACTGAGGCAGTGAGAGAAATCTAGCTTTTGAACTTAATATCAAAAGATCCTCCAAAATTTGGGAAATGGTGTGCTTTCAAATTATGCCTGACAGTGGATGTTCGAAACCATGTGTATAAGGACCTCATATCTGAAGCAGTGAGGGATGCTGGTTTTGACATCACTGGAAATGGATCTACAATCCACTCATATTTCTTTAGAACTGATTCCTGAGTGTCCCTTGGAAAGTATGAATTGATATTTTGAAGCAAATTGTCAATGTGTTCTTTCATTATTGCTATGAATGAGACATTCTTTGTATGTCATTTTCTTCTATAAAGTTTGAAGTCAATGAGAAACGTAAGATCCTTATTGTCGACGCTTTCTATGTAGAACGCTATCTTTTTCTTCAGTGAGACAATTTCGTCATCAGCATCGAATATAGTCTTCCGTTTACCTTGTATGTATGTGCTGAATTCATTTTTGAAAAATGTCTGCCGAGTAACATAATTTGTACAACCATTCCTGATCATTCAAATAATCTGCTAGCAAACCGTTCTGGTAATTCAAAAGTGAAGAAACTTCCATTCGAAGTTCATGTAATCGGGACAACGCTTTACCGCGCAACAACCTCACACTTCTATGTGTAATATTACTAACAATGACTTGTGTATACTACCCATATCATCACACAGGATTTTAAGTAGCCTACACTACGGAGGTCGTGCCTTAACAAAATTGATAATTTTGACGGCGTTGTCTAGTACCAAATACTTTATAACAATAATACTGGAAAGCTTGCCTGTTTAGCATTGCAAGCGGCGGCGAAAAGTGACTGTACTGCTATCTAGCGGCTTGGATTGTTTATACACTCCTTGAGGCGTGCTAGGTTACATGAGGAAAAACGGAGAGGGGTTCATTTGATGTCAATAATAAATGCAAATCAATAGTTTTATTTAGAGTCACAAGGTTCATAACATTTAAATGAATAAGAAGTTACGAAGTTATTGGAATAGCAATGAAATGAAAGAATTATCGTATTTTCAAATGTAATTATGATTTAGTTGTGCATGACTTTAGAAACTTTCAAACATCGCGTATTTCGTTTTTAACTAATGGTTATCCATTTTATTTTTGATGTAACAGTTTATTAGCACATTGAAATATTTGTCAGTGAAGATAATGGCACAGTCGCTGCTTTAGGGATAAAGCCTGTATCTTGTATTTTTATCTTTTACATCAAGCAGATGTGATTTTAAAATCTCTGCAGACATGCTATCTTTTGATAGAAAATAACTTACAGTTTGTTTTAAAATTTTGCACATTCCTCGAATAAACCATTGCTTGGTTTGCAAATGGTACTTCTGAAATTTTTACGTCAGTTTGTTGATTAGGCCTGTCTATACCTAATTCAATGGATCCCTCAAAGTATCTGTTTTAGCATTATAAGTTATATTTTCCTCCAAAGACATTTTATCTTCAACAATAGCCTAATAGTTACAACCTTTTCATTCAATGGTAAAATATCGGATTTTATTTTTAATATTAATTGTAGAATGGTGCTAATTATACCTATCCTATATCAAATTCATGAAGTCAATTTTTGAGAGATCTAACTGTTGGTAAACATAATTTTCTTCTTAGAAGTCTTTCGTCTTGAGGTGAACATTAATGGAACGTTGCGGCGAACCTTTTATCGTAACTGGCATATCGTTTCCTCATTTCCCTCTTTTTAAGCACACTTGTGACTAATGAATTCATCATCTTGAACAATTTTAATTAAATCGGCATTTGGACTTGCTGTGTTTAGAGCTGTCATCTCCACTTGAGCCAGTTTTTATCTTTTAGGATTTCTTGCATCGTAAAAAATGATCTTAATTTAGTGAAATATTAATAATGCCTTTAAAATATAGGAGTAGGCAAATTATTTGTCCGAATAACTACCTGAATCACTTATTATGAAAAAACATGAGTCCACATTCACATTTTTATACTACGCATCCCAAGACAGACTATTTTGATAAAAAATAAAGATTTTCAATTTTTTATACGGAGAAACTAGGCTATAAAGAAATTGTGTTTTATATGAACAATATAAAGTAGATTTATGCAGTTTAGTAACTGTTTCAGTTAACACTGAGAATATGTCATTGCTAATGCACCATCTAATTACACGATGGAGAAGTATCGTCTGTCGTTTCTGTCTAATATAAAAAAAAATCCGCAGTTTCCTCGATGCAAGATCTAATAAGTTTATTTGGGACCTTCGCGATTCTTTCATTGTGCTTGATTTTGACTCATTTTTCGGAAGAAGGAGCTGTTAAATTCAGTGAAAGAATAACTATTATCTTCTGTCTCTTATTAAAAACAGAGTATTAAAAATTAACAGTCCTACGACTGATATGAAATTTCGGTACGCTTTTCCAATTTATTACGCTCTATTTTACTTACCCCTAATGTTTCGAATTATGGTTATTGAAGTCCGATAATCAAAAGTGATCTGAATATATTTTGTCATTTTTGTACATATTTATATTCTATCCCTCTAATTTTAATCGTTTCTCTAGAACTGTTTACAGCGTTTTTAGTTAGTGCTCGCATTTTGCTTATGATATCGTTTGTGTTTTGTTTTTTAAAGAAGTTTAGATAAGGACGCAAATAGCGATTGTAGCTGACGCTCCCTATTAAACCTCATTAACTAATGTCTGTCTGCATTTACCTATATGAGCATGGAATACCTAAAAGACAAAAGCTAATAACCAGGGAACGGATTTATATGGACTAAAAATATATGAAATATGTAAATATATATGTAGTTATTTTTACCAAAATATGGAATTAAATATGGATTTTTACCAAAATATGGAATTAAATATGGACTTAAAATTATAAAAAAATGACTATGTACGTTAAATATTGGTACATTTTAATCAAACTAAACAAAAAATATAATGGACGTACCTTATCTTCCAATGTAGTTTCAACAAAACACAATTTTTATTGTCTGTTACCATAACAATAGGTTACAAACATTTCTTTCAAGTGCTGAAAAGTGAATCTTCTTCTATTGTCTCTGAGGATAGATTTATACTGACTAAAAGAGCGTTCGACGTCACAAGAAGTAACTGGTACATAATTCAATTTCACAATGTCTGCTGGGGATAAGTCCAAGTTAATCTTCACTGTTGATTCACCACTCATCACAGCAACAACCTTTTGTAGTTCTTCATATCCAGGGTTTTTTGAAAGTACAGTGTCCACCTTAGCTCTTACTGCATCTGCAACTTTACCTCTACCACGATTCAGTTGTTCCACAGTACTATTTATAATTTCAAAACTTTCAGATAGTGAAAGGTGCCTATTTTGGAGACTTTTGAGCGTTTTTATGATGCATGAAAATGTATGCTGAATGTGAGCTAAGTCATTCTTCACACTTATGTCACAGGTAACTGTTTTCGCAGTATCAATTGAGACTGCATCTTCAGAGTCCAATGCAAGGAGAACATTGTTAATAGAGTCTATATGTTCGGCATAATATTCAACTGCTTCTAGCCATGTACCCCATCTAGTTAAAATTGGCTTTGGTGGCAATGGAATTTCAGGGTACATTTCTTTCAACACGTTAACTCTACTGGGAGCTTTGAGAAATACTTTTTTCACTGATGAAATCAACAAATCTACTTTAGGGAAATTGTCTCTGACCACTTCTGCCACACGATGAAATGCATGCGCCACACAAGTAAAATGAGTCAATTTAGGATATACAACAGATAATGCTTGTCCAGCTTTGACCATATAAGGGGCAGCATCGCTAATAAAGAATAACACATTATCGTACATAATACCCTTTGGCCACAGGATACCCATAGCTTCGTTGAACAGTTTAACTATAGTTTTGTTATTGCACTTTTCTAGAACATCACAATGTAAAAGAATTCGTTCAGAATATTGTTCACTTAACAAACCGATAACTACATTACCAACAAGTCTACCTTCTTTGTCGGGAGTCTCATCAATGGAAACCCAAATTGAACTATCTTTAATTTCATCTCTTATCTTCTGTATTGTCTCATCGTAGATGGATGGAGCATACGTCTTCCTAAGTGTTGACTCATCCGGGATTGTATGTTGAGTATATTTTTCAAGGAATTCCCTGAAGACCTTATTCTTTAGTTTGTAGAGAGGAATATCAGCAGAGATGAGAGAACGGCACAGGTCGATGTTAAACTCAGATCTTACATTCGATGTTGTTGGTTGTGTTAAAAACAATTGTCTCTGCTTGGAATTTAGTTGTTTGTTGGCCTGATGTTTACTAGTTGTAATGTGTTGTTGCACCAGGAACTTTTGTGTAGATGATACTGCACACTGACACAAATTACAAAATAATATTTTATTGTCAGTTGATAAACCATCTTCTTTAAATTCTGAAATGTAACTTGTTAGTTTTGATTTTAAATTGACTGAATGACGTACTTTTGGCATATTTACCGTCTTTATAGTATGATTTACAAAACTGAACCTATGTGTACTCTGACTGGCATTTAACTGTTGAGCTGCACAACTGAAGTCTGTTAAAAATTTTAAATTAAATTAATACAGTTTTGTAACTTACTTTCCCATTGTTGATAGGACTGCTAATTTTCAAATAACTCTGATGTTAAAGGGATTACTGAACATGTGTTTAAATCTCTATTGTTGAAATGTATTTTTAAAAGTTAATGGAATTTTGTTTTGTTTTATTGTTAAACCTAATATAATATGGACTGTTTTATATGAAATATGGAAAATATATGGAAATTAACGAAAATATGTACTAAACTCTAAAATATGGAAAAATATGGAAAATAAAAGTAGGATTTTTCAACCCTACACATTGTGAAATATAAAGATAATGCAAAATATAAATTATATTAGCTTTATAAGTAAATATGTATTTACATATAAATCCTTTCCCTGCTAATAACTGTAGTACCGGTAGTAGAAGTAATAATAATAATAATAATAATAATAATAATAATAATAATAATAATGATCATCATCATCATCATTATCATCTTGTAACAGAAAAGTAACATTCTACTGGTGTTTACATAACTACGAATCTGTATCTTTTGGAAATCTGAAGGAAGATCTAACATACCTATTTTGCTAGGCATAGTTTTACAAAACATAGAACAAACATTTCCACATTTAACTGACATTGTGTAGGCTACAACTATAATGAGAATAATCCTTAGGACATCATGTGTTTGTTGAAGAACAAAGCTCATATCACAGTTCGACGCGCTATTCGTCATGTCATCCTCGCTGCCTACAATCCCTGGTGCTAGATCGCATTGGCGAGTCATTCGCACTTTCACCATGAACTTTCCGGTATTATCATTGTAGAGTATTTGCTAGTACCTGCTTTAATAACGCTGGCATTTTTTCGTTGCGAGGGCGTGTCAGTGTAGTACACAGTGACTACTTGTTCAGTTTTTTAAACTTTCTTGATCCTTGTAACAGCGCCAGCAACAGAACCCACCATGGCCTTTGCGCCATCTGTGCACACGTCAATGCAATTGTCCCACGGTATCGAGTTTTCAATGAAGAAGAAAAAATTTCAGTACCGCTTGTAGAGGATGGCAATGCTGCAGAACAAAATATTTCATGAAAGAACCTGAAAATTGATACCGCACAAACATCATTAACATAGCTAATCCGGCAAAGATCGTGGTTTGTCAAGTTGTAACGAAAATTTCGTTTAACTGATACGGGAAATCATGATTTTTTTTACGTCTTTTTATAGATTCTGGATTCGATTATGCAGTGATATTTGATAAGGACACACTGGAAATCAAGTTTGCAGTTTTCTCGTCCACCATGCACTTCACTACCTTCACTAATAGTGGTTTCATAAGAGTTTCAGCAAGGGTGAGGTTTACCACCAAGAGTCTGGCCATGACTAACCAAGTACGACGTTTTCAGTGCTTTCTCGTTGTTTATTTTTACACGAGGTAAAATTTTGTCTGAACTGCATGGAGTTCGTCACTTTTTCTTTCGAAGTAGTCTGCAGTTTTATTTGTGAATTTTTGAATTGAGAAATGCCGTCTAAGCTTGGCAGGGAACATAGAACTATTGGGAAAAACTTTGTTACATATATCACACACTGTGGACGTTCATCAGCAAACTCAGTGAATCCATGTCCAAATATAAATCATAATGAAATACATTAAAGGTGATATGTTACAGTTGTATGAACACTAATAAGTAGTGTTCATACAACTGTAACATATCAACTTTAATGTATATAAAAAAATCAGTGAACACTATTATTGACCTAACATGTGTTTTATTATTAAATATAAATCACAATATTTTGGTTTGTTACTTTCTATACCTCTACACTAGGCATCGTAGACTCTGAGACAGGATCTTGTTCAACATATTCCGAACTCATTTCCCAGGAATTCGCACTATCTTCTTTGAAAGTAAGGTTATAGCTGTTATCTCCCTTTGACTGAGCACTGGTTGATGGCTAATGACTCTTAAGTCCTAGGGAGCCCATCTTAAGCCACAGCTCCGGTTCAACGAAAGTTTAGCTAACACATCTGCTATAAAATTAACATGCAATTATACAGTATATATATTTTTTGAGGTAACGTAACAGTCAATAAATTGTAGATTCCACGTACCATGAATAACAAACGCTGCCTGCCCAGTATATAAAAATAAAATAAATTTCGAGAATTATTGAGTACTTGACAAGCAAGAAAGATCGAGATAGTTCCAGTGATGAGTAGATCTAATATTAATGCTTCCATGTAGCAAGAAGAGCGCAAACTACTTTCTCAGAAAGTATATCTCGCTTGATGGAAGTAGTTTCTGTTTTCCCCGCTAGAGACAAGATGGAATTAGCAATTTTTCTTCCGCGGACGGAGCCCCTGAGAATCATTCGCGGAGCCCTAAGGGCTCCGCGGAGCACACTTTGGGAACCGCTGCTATATAATAAGTGCCATAATATGTATGTTCCTTGCCCTTAACGTTATTAACGTCATTTTATCATTGTTCCTTGCTCTTAACGTTATTAACGTCATTGTATCATTTTTAACTTATATTTGATTCTACTATTTTTAAAGTAAAATTTTATTCTGTTCCTACAGAAGCTGCTCATTTGTCTGATTATACATATATGGCTTTGAGACTATTTAAGGACTAATCGTTAAAGGAACTAAATTTTTCAGTACGATAATTATACAGAAATTCGTGAGATTGTTTTTTTTTATAAACTAACGTTATCAGAGTATGTTCTGAACGTAGATGATTTGTAAGTAATGTACCATGGGATCTCAGTGACACTCTCCGAAGACAAGGAAGGAATGCTGCCAGTTTTTGATATCAACTAAATCAGTCGTGTGTCAGTTGTAACTATTGTACTGAAA
Organism: Periplaneta americana; assembly: GCF_040183065.1. Lineage (NCBI taxonomy): Eukaryota > Metazoa > Arthropoda > Insecta > Blattodea > Blattidae > Periplaneta > Periplaneta americana. Next base: position 92,224,431 of record NC_091123.1, read on the forward strand.
TCAACAGTAAAGTTACCTCTACTATGTGCCGAAAACTATTGAACTGTAAATTCTATACGTTTTTGTGATTGCTCCTCACAGGAGGAAAGTAAGTTTACCTCGTTATCATATAATAATGGCATATTGACCTAAAACTCTTATCTGTTAATTATATAAGCAACCTTATATTGCGTGGTTACGCTGCTGTTGAGCATAAGCATCTTAGCACAAATGTAACTTATCTAGTAAGTGGTTATTATATCATATACATGGTTTTTGGTAAATAGTGTATAAATTCAATATTAAATTTTAATGAATGTTCTTTTTATTTCCTTTTATAAAGAGTGTTCCAACAAGAACGCCGGATTTAGCAATGCTAATAAATGCAACAAAACAGATAACAGTTCCGCCAACCCAACAACAAGACAATTACTCGATGTCCCAACAACGTTTTGTTGTCACTAGGTTGGCGACACTATTTTCTGTTCTATTGTCTGTTTTTGTTGCATTTATTTACTGTACATTAAATTCGGCGTTCTTGTTGGGACTCTATTTAGAAGGACTCGTCAAACCATCAAACCATATATTTTGAAAGACGTATTTTTATGAAAGTAATTTGCAGCCACTTCTGTGCAAGTTATTACGTCATCGACATTTTCAAATGACATTCTATATTTTTTATGTTATGTTATAAAAATTCTTGAACGTGTGTGCGTGGAAAATCTCACTTTTTTAAATGAATTTGGCGTAGTGTTGAAGTTGCGAATATGGCATCACAATTTTGCTACAAAATATGAAATTATATTTCTTTGACATTTGACATTTTAAAGTTCAGTATTACAATTTACCAACTTTTACACAAATTCGACGAATATTTTAGTGAGTAAACTGTTACAAGTAATATACATGTAATAGGAGACGTATGTACACTATGTAATAAGTAGGCTGTAGAATTTTACTTTATACTAGCCGTACCCGTGCGCTCCGCTGCACCTGTTAGAAATAAATATGAAGTAATTACATAATTAAAATAGGACGTTTGATCCAGGGAACATTCGTGTTTGTTAGAAGGATAAATCGTTTAATATGTTACTTAATTGAAATTGTATTTAAATAATTAAAATGCGATCATTTTGATCCAGAGAGCACTCATTTGGTGCAATGACAATTCCTTTTAACATGTTTCTTATTTGTTATTACATGCAACCATAGTTTAATGAAGATTGACATATCATTTAGTTTTAATGTGTAAACTTTATATTAGTTGCTATATGTTTCCATTGAATTATGGTAATAACTTAATTTTAACCATTGTTTTCTACGTCTTCAGTAAATGGCGCTTGGTCCACTATGGTTCTGAACCCTTGAAATAACTTAAATAGTGATACAGCATAAACAGTGATATGTAATAAATTATATTTATTTCTTTCGAAAATGTAAGACTTCACGATCTCGTATGTACCATTGCCCTGGAATGAATAAATGTGTTTTCTTCCTACTCAAAATTTTTATATTTTGCACATAGGAATTACTGCAGGAACAACAACGCTACAATCTGAGGCGGTGGTGAAAATGCATTGTATTATTGTTGTCCAAGGCCCCTTATAGATGAAGTCATTTGTTATTTCATTGCACCGTCTTAGATGGCGTTATTTTAATTTTAAAACTCATTTATCTCATTAAATACCAGTCCTATCAAAATTTTGCAAAGAATAAAACTTATCGGAAATCATTTTTAAAGAAACTTTTGTTATGTAACATTTTTTTTACAAAAATCAATAATAAGCGAGATATTTCGATTTATTTACTTCAGGCCCCCTTATAACCCCCCTTTTAAATAGAGTATTTTCAATGTCATATAGCCTAAAATCTAAGTTACAACGAACTTAATTTATATTCCAATTTTCATATAAATCGGTTTAGCCATTATCGCGTGAAAAGGTAACTAACATCCAGACAGACATACAAACAAAAATTTCAAAAAAAGCGATTTTCGATTTCAGGGTGGTTAATTATATATGTTAGGACCAATTATTTTTGGAAAATCGAAAATTACCAGAAAAATTACGGCTACAGATTTATTATTAGTATAGATTATAATTGATAAGTCATTGAAGGGAACAAAAGTAAGCAATTTTATTTGTATATTAACCACAGACTTATCTTAACATCTCCAACATGCGAGGGCGGCAATGAACCTTTGTTCTCTAAAAGCCATATGGGTGGGTTGGCTGCCAAGTGGTGTACGTCCAAACTTCTATGTTTTCAGGAAAGCAAATTTAAAGTTTGCAATTCACTGTAAATTCGGAATTGTATGTCTTGAGTAAATAATGGATTCGCAATAAGTGGAACATACACATTCTCAATTAGAAGTTGTAAATCTAGCTTGCAACTGTTTTAACTACCTCAAATGTTAACTTTTCAAAGTTATGACCTTGGAAAAAATAGCGTTCCCTATTGAAACAAAAATAAATTGGGAAAGGAAATGAGATTGGATAAAAGTTGAAACTCTACTCAAAAACAGAACTGTTGTTTATTGTTAAGAAATACAAACAAAATTAACATTGAAAAGAACAAAATGGAAATTCATACGTTGTCATTTGGTATCATGGTTTAATGAACTTATTCATCGTCATTGGAAACAGTTCAAGGATCGGAATTTAAGTCAAGAAAAAAAGAATGGTGACAAGGGGGTATAAACTGCAATATGTCCCCTATATCTTTTTTCTTTGCTTCTATGACGAATCTTCCGTTTGAAGTTGATGCCGAGTCAGGCATATTGACGGGCGCCCATTTCTACTACGACCTTTTCTCAAGTCAAACTCTTCGAACTCAACTATTTCATTCAGATTTTCTTTATAAAGGATAGAGGATCCATGCGCCTTACTGTACTTGATATGTCGCATTTTCAGCCAGTTTCTTTCATTTCCAGCCAGATTTTTTCTCTTCGTGACACTGTTGAAGACCTTTGACTGTCAGAAAATCTGGACGTTGCATCTCATGAACCACAAACTTATTGGTTCTCCGAGTTTTCTCCATCACGTTGTACCAATGTTTTGGTACATAAATGGTTCTATTTCTACTGGCAGTTTCAACACACTCAAAATCACCATTGTTGGAAAGATATGAATGTCTCGAAACTAAACATTTTGTTCTAAGGTTTCGATCTCATTGTCACTGGACAGAACATAACTCAGAAGTGTGAGGGCTGCATTAAAATTTCGATTCTGTCCAGTACCAGAATCGGACTAAATCACAATATGCTTTATAGCTGGTTTAGAACATTTTCTTGAAGTGAATAAGCAAGGATGAGGCAATTTCCAGGCAGTCCCGAGCTCCAATAGCTACATCCCAACAATAGAAATATCCCGTTTTACTTTTCATATCTTTAATGCCAAAATTATTGACGTATAGGTATCTTTTGTAGTAAGCATCACTGACTGTCAGTATTGAGAATGGAAGAGCCTTCTGTATATCCATGAATATCACGTACAATTCAGGATTAGGATTGGAAGAATCACGCTTCATACATTCACGGACTCTTTCAGTTTTCCTTAAATGTAGTTCATGGGTTGTCTCCAATGTTGCTTTTTCTTCCACTATGAGATTTGTATCCATTTTATTGATTTTGTAAGTGTCACAATCTTTACAAGTACATTTTCTCGATTTTTGGGAAGTGCAAGTTAAATTATGTATTAAAATGTGACTATAGTAACTTTCTTTCCTATTGCCCTTAAGGCATGCTTCTTTGTACAAATCATATATCTTTCGAATGTTCAGAAGAAGGCTCAAGTACTTCCTGTTTACATTATAATTTTGGGTGTAGTGCGATTCACTAACAGGAAAACTGTTTATATACTGTTCAATGAAAGCTATTTTATGTGGGTCTATCTTACGTGGATTAGGCTTGCGCCATCTCAAGTCCTCACCAGGAGGTTTGCCTTCTCTGTAGTTTTTCAAAGCTCTCGACAATCTCCTATCACTCACTGAAAATGTGTGAAGAAAATATGTTTTGTACGTTTCAACATTCCTAGAGCCAATATCCAGGTAAAATTTGACAATAGTATTAGGCGGACGACTACTATGACGAGCACGATGCCATGCAACAGATACAGCGTGAATGAGCCCTCACAGATAAACATTTTGTTTGCCAAAGTCTTCCATTTTCCAAGTGAGCGAACTATTGAACTTGGACACACACTACTTGTCGGATACACAGACTGGATGTCTAATAACTGTAAATGGTGTTAGTCCATTTTTAAATTTTTATGACTTACACCACTTGGCAGCCAACCCGCCCATATGTAAGTAAATATTATTATAGTTAGGCTCTACATCCCCATCGACTTATACCGGTAATATATTATTGTACAGTACGAGCAGTTCGCAGTGCATGTTTTACATTCAACGAAACTTAATTTGTTCTACATACTTCATTAAAATATATATTGTATTTTATTCTGTTGACTCCATGTTCACTGCTTATGGAGACTGAAACGAATAGTACTTAATACGGGTTAAGGTTTTATGCACGTCCACACTTATTGCTACTTCAGCACGCTGCACTCTTTGATGCGACACGACGGCGAAAACCCAACAAACCATAAAACGCGCTCAGGTTTCGCGCCGCTAAGTTACGAAGTGCCGCGCCGCGCCGTCCAGATAACCGCCGCCGCGGCGGCACGAGGTTCGGTTGCAAGTCCGGATGCGGCTTTAAGTAACGTCTGTAAACACATTTTTTTATGGTGACTGAGTAGTCATACAAGAAACGAATGTTTAACTCCAGAGAACAATATAGTGTCCACACCAAATATGCAGGGATTGTAATATGAAAATATCAAGATATAATAGTTCCCGAAAGGTGTGCCGCGGAAAACAACAAATATATCTTTATTAAAATGAAAAACGTTTACGTTTTAATTAGTTTAGTAATGTTAGTTATTAACCTGAGAAAAGTATAAAATTATAACAAACTGCAGTAGTTAAAAGGTCAATAATTGTATAATTTTTTAATTCTTGGTCTACACAAAGAAGTCGCTCTCGTTCTTATTTATAATGTTGGCCAATGCGGAAGATCTTTGTTCGCACAACTAGGTTGTTGAAAACTGCAGTAGTGTAGATACGGCAAGTTCTGATAATGCTGAAAAAAAACAGGGCAAGTTCTGATAATGCTCAAAAACTCTCTCTTTCTCTCTCTCTCTCTCTCTCTCTCTCTCTCTTTTACCAAAATTCAGAACTGAAGTACTAGTGCTGTTTCCTTAAATTTCAGCTTCAAAGTTTGATCTCCCTGAATTCCGCTAACTCTTCTGCCTCTTTTAATGATACAGTAGTGCGTCTCGTTTAGGCACATTGAAAACGTAAACAAAGTGCAGGTAACGTGTGAGGTGGACGAACCGTACAATAAACACGAGGGATGCACAAGGCTTTAGTTACAACATTTATGGCGGAGCATTATTGAAATTATATTTTCCAAAAAAAAAAAAAAACACAAATTGCATAACGTTATCGTATACACATTTTAACAGACAAACAGTTGTAACGTTGAAATAATTCAATATAACAAACCAAATTTTGCTACTTATATGATGTTTTTAAGCAGTATTTTTTTTACGGTTTTGAATTTCATTCTCTGTATGACTAACATAATACCATCGTCTTCTGTGGCCGAATTAACAAAACTACAGTTATTGGCCTATCTGAATAAATTGAACGTTGATAAAGGATAATTATGTTTAGGAAATAGTGTTGTCACTTCAAACCAATATACTGTAGGCCTAGTTTTGTTAATTCGGCCAGAGAAGACGGTGATATTATGTTAGTCATACAGAGAATGAAATTCATGACTGTACAAAATGCTGCTTGAAAGCAACATTATATAAGTAGCAAAATTTGATTTGTTATATTGACTTATTTCAACGTTACAATTGCTTGTCTGTTAAAATGTGTATATAATAACGTCATGCAATTTGAGTTCTTTTGTTTTGTGTGTTTTTGGAAAATATAATTTCAATTAATGCTCCGCCATAAATGTTGTAACTAAAACCTTGTGCATCCCTCGTATTTATCGTACGGCTCGTCATCCCTCACACGTTACCTGCACTTTGTTTACGTTTTCATTGTGCCTAAACGAGACGCTCTACTGTAGGTGTTTTATGTTTTCCGACAAAGGAATTACGGACCCATTCGCATTCTTTCATATTGATGAAAGGAAAATATTGTGACAATCTATCCTCCAGAACCGAAAGATATTCTAATTTATTGATTTATTTATGTATTTATTCGAAAGTACACAGACATAACTGCCCATAAAAGCACCTTCTTAACATTTTTATCCTGCAAGAAAATAATTAATAATGTAAAACAAATTTATATTTGGAGCAGAGTATTATAACATATACAATGAGTAAACTGAATATACTGAATATAATGAGAGAAAGAGAGAGAGAGAGAGAGAGAGAGAGAGAAGTAGCTTCTTAAATAACCAGATTTGCATAAATGTGTTTCTTAAATATATCATCTGTTCCTGAAAATAAATCAGTATCATTTAACTGGTATTAATCTCCGGATTAGTAGAACCGAAGTGGAAAGATCGTAAATATTATGTAAACATGGCAGCATTTATTTGACTTACACTTTTACTTATCTCAAATCCATGAATTCGCAAAATATAAATATTTTTTTTTATCCAAACACATTAAATAATCTATAGTAACAAGTAAAAATAAAAGTGAAACCACTTATCGTTAGTGTAATTAGAGGATTAGGTATGTTGGTTTCATTACCATTGAGAAGAGTAAAAGTTTGTGATTAAACCAAAGTATTCTGATTTATTGACCATATAATATGTCAAGCAATGCTAAAATATTTTTATTGCAAGAAATGAAAAGAAAAAAAAATGGTTGATTGCGCTGTATATGGCATATGAAAAGGTACTCGACTTTGAAAGCCTGGCAGTAAGAAGAATAAAATTCTCTTTGTGATGTGTGGACACTGTAAGATAGAAGCCATTATCTCTGATTGTAGGATGTTGTATGGAAATTACAGCCAGCAGAATTATCCAGATTTTTGCTTCGAGACCTCTCATTCGGAGACAGCGTTGTCTTACGCGTCGCAAATGTACGAAGTTTAGCTTTAGTTCTCATACGAAGAAAGCTGTGCTGATCATTTTTGTTATCCTTCATCCATAGTCTCTGTTGAGTGTGAATCTGCGAGCCTAGAATCAGATGGGAAGCATGACAACTATTCGAACAATTTGAACAACTCATTTTATAGTACACTACAGTAGAGTCCCTTCTTTGTTCATAAATGGGGCTAAAGACTTTCAGTCAATCAAAGGTCATTTAATATATTTGTACGTACTGTGTACTACGTTATTGGTCTTATGTGCCCGCCCCTACCTCGGCGATGCAACCACTAACCAGTAACTCGAATACGAGGATGGAAGTAAGCAACAGGGTAAGTGCAAACACCATTTACTTTTTAATACTACGTATTACTGAGGATGATGTACTTGTCTTTAAGCGTTGGAGGGACCAAGCATCAGATTTCCTGTACGTTTCAACTTAATTTTTTGTCTGAGTAAATATATTATTATGAAATGGTATCAGTCTAAATGAATTAAAAATATTTTTGTCGTTAATGTTAAAACAATTATGTTAGTTACCACTGTAATTATTTACTCTTATATTTGTATGTGGTATTAAAAAAATCTTCTCATATTTGTGTATATATTTATATGCTAAAATAATTCGTATTTAAGTTTGTATCTTCATGTATAAGTGAAAATGAATTTCTGTCTTCTTCTTTGGATGTCAATGTCGAGCATGAGCAAAGCGATCGCCATGTCAGTAACGTATTGAGTGGTGCTCCTGTAGTGGGAGGAGTCAACTAGCTTTCCAAATTAGAAGTTTCCATAACAGAAGTTTCCAACGAGGGACTCTACTGTATATCCGGTTTATTAGATTATATCTGCATCCGCATTTATCAAATGCATCTTCCAACTGCAACTGCTATTCATTATTCTGTTTTATTCTATAATGATAATGATTATGATGATGATAAGGAAGAGGAGGAAGGACAAGGTATGATTGTGAGTTTGATTAGCTAAATAATGTGTAACTTTCTAGAGTGAAGCACCGTTTGGCTATCATTTAGGAGAGTCGCTCTTCCACTCCATAGAGTTTTAGGATTAAATGCAAGCCAGAGCAAGTAGAATTTATAGCGAACAATTACTGTATTGGAAAATGGTTTTTGGTACTATTACGTCACCAATTGCCCAGTCTTTCCATCCAGTTGTTACATATTACGGCAAGAGTAAGTGATTCATTCAATAAGCAGACACTTGACTTTGAAGACTTTTCAGATATAATAATGGCATATTGTAGTTGTACTTGTTTAGCGTCGGACATATGAAACGCCCATAAAGCGTGCTAGCCCCACGACTTTTTCTAATCGGTTGTCCAATTGTATCGAAATGATATTCATTGAATGGATTTATGTCTTTGATATCTTTTAAATTAGTGAAACTGAAATCATCCCCTAAAATGGACTACTGATGATATCTATCATGTTATTAACATTTCATATTTCCAAATAGTAGCTAAATGTAAAATTATCCCTATTAGTAGGCCTACTGTCCATGGAAGACCACAACGTAGCGGGATGTTAAGGCTCACACCTCAAGAGATAATCGGAATTAGAAACAGTAAGGACGTTATTCCTACGTCCTTGCCGCTTTTAATCCCGAAAAACTACCTCTGGTACTTATTTCTGTCGGAGGTTGAGTGAACTCGAAGAACATGGTGCGCCCGGAAGGATTATATCAATGGAGAAAATCCTTGACCCTATCGGGAATCGAACCCGTGACCTCCTGGCTTGCAGCGCTACGGCGTAAATATTTCAGTAATATACGTCGTGTGATGTAAGATAACTCTAAAGTTACCCGTGACAATTTTAATAGAACACACACATCGGAGCTAAGTAGCTACACGAGGAAGTAACATTGCTGAAAAAAAAAAATAAATAAAAACCTATTATTATAATCGCAGTAACCAGTAAAATGGCAATACGTAAAATAAACGTCTCTTCGAATAGACTGTTAGATACCTATAGCAATTCCGCTAATATAACCTAAACACCACTATGCAACCAAAATAGGAGTATAGCACAGGCTCAAAAAATAAAAAGAAGCCGTGGGAACTGCTGTAATTAGTCGTTCGTTCGATCGTGCTTCCTACAAATAGAATTCATTCACACACTTACACAGAAATTGTTATCGTACGTGTAAACCACGTACTCTGTCTCTTGCGTGAAGTGTAATTTTGAATAGTTGAAACACAGGTGGGAGATTTCGATTTTCGCCAGAATAATAGGCCTAACTTTGAACAAGATTGAAGATCAGTATTTATCGCAGTTCCAAATGCAAGCTAAAATGAAGGGTTCACAGCCATAGTGGGCCAAGCGCCATTTATTAAAAACGGAGAAAGCAAGGGTTAAAGTTAAGTAAATACCACAATTTAATGAAGATTGACATATCATTTTGTTTTAATGTGCATACATTACATTAATTGCTATATGTTTCGTTAAATTATGGTAATCAATTAATTTTAACCCTAGTTTTCTCCGTTTTTAATAAATGGCGCTTGGACCACTATGGCTCTGAACCTTTCAAATAATGTCAGCAATATTATTATTATTATTATTATTATTATTATTATTATTATTATTATTATTATTATTATTTAACGAGTAGTACCACTAGGCCTACTACTAGTACTACTGCTACTTCTGAAACGTGGTTTTCGACGCCTCCAAATCTGCGTATGAAGGTTAGTGGTAGTCTTTTAGTGTTCTTGGCGAAGGTTAGGATTAGAATTATCTCATGAAATCCCGTAAGGGTAAGGGCCTCTTACGTAAACAAGGTAGCTGTTTTGGCACTCCCTAGTATCCACTTCGGGAAGGATCCTTATGCGTGTTTCAGTGTTCCCTTTAATTGATTTCTCAAGTAACTGGAGACATGACTGACACACTCGTTTCTTCGGCTTGTTGTTAGCTCTATAATTTTCTGTCTCTTCGCTAAGTTTGTATTTTCTTCTTTTTTTGTACTGCCGCTTCTTTTATTCTCCTTTCTATTCTGGACAAAAAAAAAATGAGCATTTAATAAATCATCTTCCCCTAGCATAGTCAAATGTTTGGATCCAGTCTTGGCAGAATACACTGAGATATCTTACTTCTGATAAATTGTTGTGTCGATGTCTGTTGTGTGTAGCATTCTGTGGTCACTGTCGTATTTCATTGTTTCCAGTACAAGTTGCAGACTAGATGTAAACAGTCGCTGAGAATGAAGTCAATTTTATTTCATTATTCATCTCCCTGTTGTGCGATCTCCAAGTCGGGTTCTTTTTTGAAGAATTTATTTGTAATTTTCTTCTAATCGTTTAATAATCAATTAAATCCCACTCGAGTTTTGATTTTGATGACGCGGAAGTTGGTGAGTTCTGGGGGTAACACGGTGGAGGATAAAAGCATTCAACGGCGTTGAATGGTCTGCAATCGTAGAGGCGCATATCCACGAAGCTAGGCTGACTCGCAATAGTGCGCAAGGGTGGGAGGCTGCCTTAGTCGTGAGTCATCAATTTTAGTCGGTTTTTGGATGCGATCAAAAGTGCCTCGCAGTGATTAACTCGCTCCGTGTGGACTGTTCGCTGGTAAAGCCACTATCACGCAACCCGATGTTAACTGTTTCAATTGTCGTCCACTAACTGGATTGTTCACGCTATTTTGCTTTCTTGTCTCGCTACCAAAAGAACAAAACCGCGAGGCTGCCGAGATAGACGGCCGCGCTTGACGGCCTCGCTCCGTTAAGGGGAGCTACAAGGACCGTGAAGCCACAGCAAAAGAAGAACAAGAAGAAGAAAATGTGTATTTATTCGTATATAAACTAATTGGTTCTTATGTATAATGTGAAAAGTTCTAGTGAAGGAAGAAATTGATGAATATGCAGGAGAAGAAATTTGTTAGAGCCAAATTTTGTACTAATAAAAAACATATAGAACATGTTCAAGACTTCAACTATTGAGGGTTTAACGTAAGCACCATAAAAATAGAAATCTGAGCATAGAAGTAAGCAGAATTAACGTCCTTTATAGCACATTAAAATCGATAAAAATAACATTAGACACTAGAGACGAACAACGATCGAGAGAGAGAGAGACTAACAGCGCCCGCAAAGTCGAAAACCCGCACGACAATGTTGTAACGTACGTCGCGTCCTTGACGTAGAGACTGGTTGTGAGTGTTCCGAGACTTGATATTGATGAGTCCCGAAGTCAAGCACCTTGAATCGGCACAGTTGTTTATACCTGACTGAACTTCTATCTACTTTGGCAACTGTTATATATGTATAAACAAACAAGTAGCCTATTCGAAACATCTCTACCTTTCAGTGTATAATAATCCGTTCCCCAGTCTTTATTTAATTACTAGGCCCTTATTAAAAGGCTAGGAATTTTCTTTTCATATGTTTGAGATCAAGTGTGCAATCTCAAGTAAAAAGAAATTAACATTATGTTTTATGTTTCTTAGAAATGCAAATTTATTTGAGAATTGTTTTTTTTTTTCTATTTATATAACCATAGATAATGTAATATAATAGAACCAGAACATTTTGATAATTAAGATACTGTTCTGTTTTGTCTTTTTGTCTCATTTAAACATATATAATGCTATTTATTTCAATTATGTATTTTATTCAAAGTTACGAAATCTTTCCACTCCGACCAAATGCTATTTCGAGAATGATGAGCGAGACTCGAAGCGCACGAGAATGACTAGTTGTGACTCGAAAGACAGATGCAACGAACACAGCGAGCGAGAGCGGCAGTTAGTTTTGTTCATGTCTACTAGACACCGTTATGAAAAGTTACAGAATACTAGTTATTTCAACTTTCTTACGTGAAACGTGATGTTGGACGCATACGTGAGAGACAGAAAAACATTCAAGTGTTTGAAATGCAATTTTTAAGCTTTGTATTAACGTTAATTAAATAGTATTAAGTAAGGTAGCCAGGCCATGACTACATAGATAATATCGGTTATTGGGTTTGTGAAACACAGGAATATAAATCTGGACAACAGGTCGTCCTTATTCTGTGTTAATGCCGAAACTACTCAACGTAATCGAAGACTGCTCCACAGGTTGGTGAACACGAGGGAAGTGCACTGTGTTGATAGGCGGGACGTGATCCGAATGCGAACCACAATTCGTAGTAGCAGTTGCAAGAGGTCAACGGTCCTAAGTCTACTCAGCAGACACTTGAGCCAGCATGTGAGCACCACACTCACTGAAAAAGAAATACAAAGTTTTGTCCAGGACCACTCGCTGTCGTTTGTAATGCTACAAGATCGAAGTCTCACCACCGAGCACTGGAGTTCACTTAGACGAGGATATGAATGGCTCATCAGCCATGTAAACTAATAATCAGGGTTAAGATTTTTAGGGGCAATTTTCATGATTAAAAAAGGAAAAGAAAAGGTGCAAAATAATAAAAAAAGAAACGAAAAAATGCTCTTTCTCCTACAGCCCATAAGTTTCAAATTGAACATTAATTCTTTCTCGAAATGTTCTATCACCAGAAGAAGAATACATGTTTTTGTTTTACAAAACACACCTCGGCCATTTTTAGGATTTAAAGTAATATAACATCCAATTCAACTACTGTATTTACCCACATCTTTCTCCTATAGCCCATAACTTATTATTTATTAAAAATTTGAAAGTGTTTAAAAATAAAAACATGCTAGTATTTGTAAACTGGGGTTTATTTAGTCAAATTTAAATACTGACTGTATTCACCATATTGTTTTTTTTTTCGTTGGTTATTAACGACGCTGTTTCAACTACTAGGTTATTTAGCGTCGATGAGATTGGTGGTAGCGAGATGATATTTGGCGAGATGAGGCCGAGGATTCGCCATAGATTACCTTGCATTCACATTACCGTTGGGGAAAAACTCGAAAAAAACCCAACCAGTTAATCAGCCCAAGCGGGGATCGAACCCGCGCCCGAAAGCAACTTCAGACCGGCAGGCAATTTGCCTTAACTGACTGAGCCACGCCGGTAGCCTACCATATTGTTCATTTACAAGCAATAAAAGTAAGTTAGCCCCAAAAATGGGGATAATAAAGTTCCCTTCCTCCTATTTCGCCTAATATAATTGAAATAAACTCATTTCAAACTATGAACATGTTTGTTTCATAAATACTTATAGCTTTTAAGGAACCTGGAGGTTCATTGCCGCCCTCACATCAGCCCGCCATCGGTCCCAATCCTGAGCAAGATTAATCCAGTCCCTACCATCATATCTGACCTCCCTCAAATCCATTTTAATATTATCCTCCCATCTACGTCTATAGGCCTATCACTATATTACCAACCTTTACCCTATGTATTTTCTAACGTACCTATATAAAACAACAGAAGTAAATCTAAATACACTGTAAGCATTGCTTCAAATATAAATTCTTTATATTTCTTATAAATAGACTTAAGTCTATATGTTACTTTATTTGTATTTCCAATAACCGAATAAGTGAAATAGATTTACTTCTGTTATTTTAGATACGTTAGAAAATACGCAAATAACGTATTTCAATTATAGTAGAAAGAGAAGGATGTCCACTAAGAAAACACCTATATATTCAGTGCATTCGAACTATACAGATTGGAGAGGAGACTCGCAAGTTCCTATACCCAGGTTATAGATTGGAAAGAAAAATATTATTTTCTTCAAGTAGATGAACGATCGAAATGTCTGATATGTGGTACTTTCGTGGCCAATATAATGTGGAGCGTCACTATAAAAATAAGCATGCTAATACCTGTGATTTGGTCGTATAAGAGGGTCGTAGAAAAATGACTCAGGGCCTCTTTTTTTTTAATTGGTTTATTTTACGACGCTTTATCAACTGCTATGATTATCTATCATCTGAGTGAGATGAAGATGATAATGTCAGCGAAATGAGTCCAGGATCTAGCGCCGAAAGTTACCTAGCATTTGTTCTTAATGGGTTGAGTGAAAACCCCGGAAAAGCATCATCCAGATGACTTTCCCTACCAGGATTTTAACCCGGGCCCACTCGTTTCGAGATCAGACATGCTAATGTTACTCCATAGCGGTGGACCTGAGGATCTTGAGAAAGTCTTCTTAAACGAGGCAAGTTTAATTCTGAGTAGTAGTAGTAATAATAATAATAATAATAATAATAATAATAATAATGTTATTGATATTTCGTTATTATTAATCATTGCAATGATAATGTTCAGCAAGTCTGACGACTGATGTTAGCTATTAGAGATGCCGCCGTACTGTAATCTTGTCGTGCTGGCATTGTTTACGTGCCGGTGATTTTTATTCTCTATTTTGTAAGTCTGTATGTCCAGATATTTCACGTCTCGTAGCACGTTGTGTAATGTCATGGAATTTTTTGTAGTCAATAGAAATGATCTGTTAAGTATACTGTAATCTCTGAATTAAACTAATCTTATTATTTTGTTTATTTCGGTACGTGCAAGGGCACGTATTCAGCATAATACTAATAGGCCTATTAAATGAATGTTTAGAGCAATTCTTGTACATACACTTAAACTGACAATAGTTAGTTGAGAAACATTTGTTTGAAAATATAAATAAAAGCCGCTCCACTGAGTAAATCACGACTTGTGCTTTAGTCCGCTACTGCATACATCCTCTCGCTCCCGTCCACTTAATTTCTGCACCCATGCCCCGAGAGCCAGTTCGGGGCAACTGCCTTGGACAGGCCTGGTCTCAGGCATCCTGCCTAGGACTCGCGTTACGGAATACGCGCCAGGACGAATAGTCATGAGGGAAGATATTTTCTCATAACATTTTGGCCAGTGCATGGGACCGGTGCCTACCCAGCATCGTGATGCGCTTGGGGAGCTACGATAGGCAATAAAATCCAGTTACGAAAGCTAGCTATAACGGTTGGAGGGATCATCGTGCTAACCACACGATACCTCCATTCTGGTTGAATGTTCGTCCATCTCTATTTCGGCATGTAGACGTGAGCCTAGCTGCCGGATGGTCAATCTGGGCCCTTATTATTATTATTATTATTATTACTGCAAAACAATAAATCGTATATTTCATACTAACAGTGTAGTTAGTCACCCCCTCCACTCCTCAAGGGGGAAGAGTTTCGGTGTCCGCTCATTTATAATTTTGTTAGAAGACGTTAATGTTAATATTAATAGATAGATCATTCTTCATGATCAGGAATAAAAGCGGACCTAGAATAGATCCTTGAGGAACCCTTCCATTGATATCGGGAACTTCAGGCTACTATTAAAACAGGTTATTTGATAACGATCTGACATACGATTTCATTAAATGCAATTCAATTCCATTTATAACTGCAAGTTAGCAATAAGTGTATCTTATTAAACTTAACCAAAGTCTTTGGATAGATCACATTATAACACAGTTAACGTAACTCGATCCTGAACTCTATCTCGGATCAGTAGAAAAACACGCTACCGTCTGAGCTACACCGGTGAGTAACAATCTGAAAACGAATTTACTTATTGATTTCTACTACTTCAGTGTGTCCTATATCCTCCAGCACCACTTTTCTTAATCTTTCTCTGTTAATGGCGGATTTACAAATCTGCCGCCTGTGGGCACCCAAGAATTTGCCGTTCCCTTCCCCTTTTCTTAATATGTAGGCTTAACCAACACTTTCATTCAGGATAAAAATGGGAGGAAAAAAATTTGCGCTGTATTAGGGATACATCGACACTCAAATTACGTCACATACTTAGTTTCACGATTGAAACTGGGGTTGTGTTGGTTAGAATGTTTTGTTTTTGCTTAGCTTTACAAATGAGAGTAGGTCTATGGTAAGAGAAGTAATAATTAGTGGAAGGTACGTATGTAATATATTTTCTCTTCATATGAAGCAACATTCCAAAGTTCGTCCCAGCTCACAACAAATTTTTCACTTTGATTCACTCAAGACGTACGTGTCTATTATCACTTTACTATTGCTGGACTGGCGATTAAAAATAAAACGCATGGTTGCACTGGTTTGCAGCTACTCTTGATGCAGTGATATTGCTGAGAGAGGCTGCGTGGCCGGCTAATTTTTTCTAGCGAACGCAACTTCGGCGCCGTCGTGACCTGACGTAATTGCGGTCGACTGGCCAAAATTTGTATAAGCACTTCTTTTGATATTATTAACATGGTGGAAGAAAAGAAAATAGTTTTTTTTTATCTGTCACCATCAGAATGTTTGCTTGTCAGTTTAATTTGAAGTTTTCGAAAATGGAATTGTATGGACCTTCTACGTTTGCACTAAGTAGACTTAGAAATTAAGTTAATATCTGTTGACGATCACAGCTTAAAATTTATCCCATATGCTAGTCATATTTTCCAGAAATTCATGAGAATCCGTAATTGATTTTGGACACAAAATGCCACTGGTCCTACTTGTTTTTGCGTATACATTAATTGTTTTTTTTTATATAGATCATAGAATATGGCAATATCACTCAGGATTAAATTAATTTGTCTTTCCGCTCGTGATTCTGTGGTTTTTTATGTGTGTGTACTGGATGTGGTTGAATATGTAGAACTATTGAAGAGACCAAAGCTAATGCTAGTATTTCTCTTTGTTTATTTGTCTTATTAACTCCAACTTGTATGCAAATCCGGTAGGGAGAAGAGTATTGTAATATCTTTGGACGAATATTCAGACGATCAGGATGATGCAGGGTATGTCACATGACAAATACTACGTAAGAAATAAACACCGACTCCCGAAGGATGAAGATAAATTTCCGGTCACACTAAGAATCGAACCACAGACCTCTTAGTTAAGAGTTATGAAGCACACGCGCTATCCATAGAGCCATTGAGGTGGACATTAATATTCACTAAGAAATGAAAATGTACTTAAGCCTACTTGTAGCGGACTGTGAGTTGGAATTCGACAAACATTCCAGGGAAACAAGACTTGCGGACCCTTTTCAGTTGTTTTCTTAAATATTATCTTAAAAGTAAACTTATTTTAAATCAAGACGGTTTTTGATGCCCACCCCATTGCTACAGAGCTACCTGTTGTTCGAAACAACCTGTTGACTTATTGATGGGCAACCAATTAGACCTGTCTTCAATATTTTTATATTGCTGTGAAATAGTGTTGTACACCGTGTTGTGTTTGGAAAGGATACTCGATGCTGCATTTGCATAAGTTTGTGTTACTACTTTGTTGAGCAAGTCGGTTATTTGTGCCGCGTCTGTGGATGAACGCTATTATTCAGAAGTCCTGGGTTCGATCCCCGACCTGGTCGTGATGGAATTTATGATGGAGAAATAAGAAGTTTCACTGAGTTTTTCCACTAACACTCTTCACCTTCCCTTCCTTTCATCTTCCGCAATAGGGTTTAGTAACAATAGGCTAGGGTACCGGTGACCAAAACTCGAGTGGCAGTGATTACACGCGAGAGACAGTCTAAGAAGTAAGGAGACGGGGGAGAGGTACAGTTTCCCTGAAAAGGAATGAGACGATTTAATATTCCTAAGTCTCAGATGTAAAACACTGCGCATGATCAGAGACCAGAGCACTGATACACAAGATAACGAATATTGAGTTACTTAGATTCAAGCTATTTGGTTTGTTACTAGCATCGTTCCGGAATTCACTTCAAAAACTGCAAAAAATATGATAATATTACGTAAATAAGAGATAAATATATACGTAAATCGTGTAGTTAAATCGACAATGGACCTTCATGACTAGATCGACACTCCGCACAGAAAGTAAAGCTTTCGTGTCGTTGCAATAGCTCAGACGCTAAGATCTCTGCGTGTTGTGTAGAAGGGAGCGAGTTCGATTCTTAGTCTATATCAACGATTTTTTTTTCCTAAATAACGTTGAAATAGAGTTTTACAAAGTCCTCAGATTAAGTGTTAATGATCACAGAAATTACAAAATTACAAGTTATAATATTATAAACGTTAATCTAATGAATGTATTTATACATACACATATAATATATATATATATATATATATATATATATATATATATATTATAAACTAACAATTAAAATAAAATTAAAAATGTATTCCTAAGCCACACAGACAAACGATTACAAAGGTTTAGAGTCCTTAGGCCATGTCATTTGTTGAGCAATTATTACAATATTTTAGTAGTAGCTTTCCCATATGTGTAATAAATGCACTCGCACAAAACAATTTTTGTTAAAAGTGTGGCTTTGGATTATTTCATTCTCACCCCTTCAGTTTATTTTAACTATTTTATCTACGTGTTTAATTTAATGTGCATTCAATTTAATTCATGTTATGATTGAATGTATAAGCACTGTTGCAGTTATTGATTAATTACATATATTAATACTAACTATTAAATGCATGTGTTAACTAATTGCAGTATCTTTTGCAAAATCTTGAATGTTTGTTGTCAATAATATTTCGTACTGTATACTATAAGACGTTAAAAGAATTTGCAATAGATTTGGGATCCTCTACTTTATAATCACTAATTTTAATGAAAAAATATTTTCTTTCTTAGGATATCTACAAGTTTAACTTTAATAATATTCCGAATAGCTTTAATTGCATTATCTGGATTTTGTGCTTTTCTATTCAAATGTGTTCTATTTCCCTCTTTCATAAATTTTGATAAATTACACTGTACTTCTTGTAGTATTTAAGAATATGAGGATAGTTACATTGCAGCTCATTACATATAGATACATGTAACTCTCATCTAAATCAAATTGTTGAATTCTTTGTAAGTTCATCCATATGTATATACACTTTTTGCTGGTTGTGTGGAAGAGAAGGCCTTACGGCCTTAACTCTGCCAGCTAAAATAAATCATTATTATTATTATTATTATTATTATTATTATTATTATTATTATTATTATTATTATTATTATTATTATTATTCTTTTTAATACATGAGATTTTTAAGTCCCTGCATTATCTACATGATTTTACTTTTGAATTTTTTCACAACATTGAGTGGAGAACATCCACTGAAGTGATTCTGAAATGAAGTGAAAAATACAATACATTTACTCTTAATATCAGTAGTACCAGTAACATATACGTTTTTCCAAGATTCATTTTGTAGACATAAATGTAAATAATCACTAGATACAGCATTTACGATCCTTTTTAGTTTTTAAATTAATATTTTGAAATTGTTCAGTAACATTGGAAACAGGATTTGTTTATCATGTTCATACAAGCCATTGATTATAGGTGCTGCCGAATAGGAATTCAGTCTTATTCAGTGTACAAAACTTTTATCAATGGCTGTGCTACTTCAGCTTGTATGCTGGTGGGGAAATGAGTCTACGACTAAGATTTCCAGTTTCAAGGAGTGAATTTAATTTACTTTTGCGGAAAAGTTCCGAGAGATAATCTATGTCTATGTCACTACAGATCACAAATTCCATATGCGATTTCTAAAGCCTTTTCTTTACAAATTCAATGTTGGCTATAAATATTAATAAATATGAATGATTGTAGTTAGAAGTCTGGTTTACATTATAAAAAGCAAGAAGTTACATTCCTCGGCAAGATTCGAACTTTTCGATGTTTGGTTTTGTAGTCCAACACATAAGCACAGACCTATTCAATGCTTATGTTAATAACCTACAATTTAGCTGTAGCAATGTGGTGTCATAACTTGGGGTTTGTTTACTTAATGTAATTAGATTTAATTTGATTAGCTTCGCAACAATTGGACTTCCTGTTATATCCTGTTATTTAAATATTTAAGTTACAGTTGATTTATTAACTCTTACTGTGCAAGATGACCCTTATTTCAATAATTCTATATCATGTTAAATAGTCATTGTCTACACTAAAGTATTATCGTCATCCCTCATTTCTCATCTTAATGGCGAACCGACGTGACATGAGGCAGCAAGTTACAGCTCTAGTTGAGGCTGGATATGGGGCTAGATCTGCTGGCCGTTTGGTCGGTGTTTCTGGAAGTACAGCCGAGAGGTGGGTTCATCATTACCAAAATTCAGGGGAGGTCGAAAATCGCCATATTCCTGGGCGTCCCCGGATTTATTCATTGGAAGAGGATGCTCTCTTATTCGAGGAAGTTCGACAGGACCCCTTTCGGACTGCTAACGAAATAAGAGCAGCATCTAACTTTCCCGGTTCTTCACAGATTGTGATCAGCAGGTTGAGGAACCGCGGTATTAGGAGCCGGAGGGCTGCGCAAATGGAAATATTGGGGGAAGCACAAGCTGTCGACCGTCTTGCCTTCGATACCAATCGAGTGGATTTCTATTGGAGAAATGTAATTTTCTCCGACGAAACAACCATCTCGAGTGATTACGGAAGTCCTGTCCGTGTCTATCGTGAGGATGGTCTCCCACATGATCAGCGCTATGTGCACCGACGTGAAAGATCGGGGCGCTTTAGCATATTGTCACAGTCTTGTATATACAGACGCGAAGCTCAATACGTAGTAAATATGCAAACATTAGATTGTTGCTCACCACTAGGATCGCTAATATCGCCTCATTACAGGCAATGCAAAATAGTACCGTCACAGTCTATTGTTTCTAGCACCCTCAAAACTCAAGCTTCGTGACTGTATATAGTAGACTGTGATATCGTATTGGGGTGGATGTCTTACGATGGACCTGGCGTTATAGAACGCATCGATGGCCGGTTTAATACGGGAACTTACGAGCACATTCTGGAAAATATATTCCTTCCTTCCGCCCCTAGAACGTTTTCCCGAAGGAGCATTGCTGTTCCAAAGGATAACCATCCCGTGCACTATGCCGCAAGCATTCAAAGATGGTTTCAAAGTAGACCCGAGATCGAAATCATTAATTGGCCTCCAAAGTCACCTGATTTGGATGTCATCAATATTTATGGGCGGAATTGAAAAAGAGAAGGATAGCCACCTATGCCCACCGACGCCCTCAAAATCGAGACGAATTGTGGGATCAAGTTGTTGAAACCTGGGAAGATCTCGCCGGGGATTAGAATTTATTCCACAATCTCGTGACATCCATGCCGGACCGACTTAGAGCTGTAATAGAAGCTGATGGCATGTGGACAAGATTTTAATTTGACAGGTCTCTTTTTGTTTCTTGTGATTTTTGTTTGAGGAAAAATACTCTTAACTTTCAAGTAAGATTTATTTTTTTGACGAGGTTCAGCCCACTTGTAAGACCCAGAAATTGGGCATAAATTATTCATATTTTTCGACAAATTAGATGGTCTAGGAACTCTGAAGAAATTAATTACATCTCAATAAAAAAAAGTTTCACCTGGGATCGAACACGAGACGTTTCGGTTAAGCAGTGGAACCGATACGCTACTATATGAGCTACTGAGACAAGACGGTGACAACAGCAGTCTAGAATGTAGATCCCATAACAGGCATTTGCCATTCGATACAGAGAAGCAATGATAGCTTGTGACCCTAGCTATGTTGTGAAATCGTGGCCTTAAATGGCTGTCTTCTTCGTGATTCTTATTTTGGTCCTTGTCCTTGTTGTGGTCCTCGTAACAATTCTTGCTGTATTTCTCATGTTATGTATCGTTACGTCGATATCGAGTGAACCGCGCTGTAGAACTTTAACTTCCGACGACCAAGAGTCGTCTCATTCCTTTTAAGGGTAACTGTACATGGCATGAAAACTACAACCAGTGGTGGTTCGTGCACTAACATTGAGTTCTTCATCAACCTCGCGAATAAAAATCGCAAACTTTTCTGTATCAGTAATGTCACTACTGTCTTCAGGAATCAATAAAAATATATACAGATTTTCTTGCTTGTTTTAAATATTCCTCATGAACACAATCAGAAATTTTCTGAATTCTCTTCTGGATATTTAGCCGAGAAATGCGCAGTTTTTTTTTTAATTAACAACTTTTATTGGACAAATTATTTCAGCCACCTTAATCATTACGCTTTTATAAAACTCTCCTTCGTGGGAAGGCTTAAGAGAACGAGCTATTTCTTTCGCCACTAGATAACTGGCTTCCTTGCATTTATTTATGTCGTCCTTCTCTTCGTGACGATGATTTAAGGCTGATTTCAGTTTTTGGAGTTTTAATAGGTCGTTTCATTACTACACTAGCACGTAATATTCCATCAGTTTCTCTATATTATTATTATTATTATTATTATTATTATTATTATTATTATTATTATTATTATTATTAAATCAATTTAATTAGTAAATAAGTGATATTAGTTATCAAAAGATTAAAAAAAGGAATTAAAATGGAGATATAGCGTAGTAATTATTTTGTCATTCAAGGGAAGATATAGGCCTATATATTCAGGCACATATATAAGAATTATGGTAACACTTGCTGATAAGTAATAATAATAATAATAATAATAATAATAATAATAATAATAATAATAATAATAATAATAATAATACCGGTTATGCCTGTATATTGGACTTTGGTTTCTTCGGAGGTTTTCCCCAGCCGTGGGACTGAAGCCGGATGGTCTATGGCGAGTCCTTGACATCAACCCCTTTGATTTGATTACCTGGTTGGGTTTTTCCGAGGTTTCCCCCACCGAAAAGGCAAATGCCGGGTAATATTTTGGCGAATCCTCGGACCTCATCGCATCTCACTACATCTCGCCAAAATGTAAAAAAATGTAAAAAAATGTAGAAAAATGTAAAAAAATTGTACAAAATTGTAAAAATTGTAGAAAATTACTAAATTGTAAAACTATAAAAATTTGTAAAAATTGTAATTGTAATATTGTAAAATGTTGACATGTTCCACATCTTAAAGCTTCATTGCTCATGTAAGATCTATGGAATAAAATAAATAAATGAAAAAAAAAATGCTCTGTAATGTCGCTTCTATATACTACTACTAATTGAACCGTTGAGCAAAGCAACATATTACATTTCTTCCGACAGAACAGCGAATAAATTCCTCTTCTCATTCTGTATGAAACCTTTTGTTCCTGCTCGTAGAGACAGAAGGTTTGTAGAGCGACATGATACCGACACTGCTTACAGAAAACTCCTCTTACTAGTATGAATGTCTTTGATTACACGATGTAATCAGGATACCAGGTTTAGTCACCGCTGGGCTAGGGAAGTCTTGTGTGCATTACGGATTTGCGTTGTTGATACAGATTTTAAGGCCTTGAGACACTGGAACTGGGGTTTATCAGGCACTAGTTTAGATATGGGACCTACTCTGTGGCAAGTTGGCTTGCCTGTCAGCATCGAATTCAAAATACCACTCAGGACATCTGTAGGAGTAGACCAATCGTCGGATATGTAGGACGAACCGTGTGAGCTTAAGGGTGTGGACCCATGCCGGAATCTGTCCTCTGTAATCATGACAAAGTTTACAGTAATTACGTAGAAATGATTTTTCGCATAGAGCACAGAAATAGACTTTGAGTTTCCACCGTGCCCTGAAACTTCACATTTGCAAAATTTCGAAACTACGAAGTATATAGTACATGCAGGTTCCACCATAAGGGCAGATAGATATGATCAGAGGGGTTGCGTACTTTGTTGAGCTCGTTATGCAGGGCTACTCCAAACAACAGAGCATGTATAATATTGTTCGCTTTTCTTTCGTATAGGATAACTAATTTCTGAACTCAAATAAGACATCCTAACAATATGAATATATACAGAGCGTTTCCGAACTCTATCGACAGCTTTAATGGAATGTTCGGTGGATGACTGGATGTTTTGAGATAGGAGACTTATGGGTAGTAAAGCCTGGTTTCTAAGTTATTGCTAAAACACACTTGCTGTTATGAAAGATCAATAAGAAAACTTAATTTTTAGGATCCGTTCTTCAATTATCATAAGATATATGTATTACAGGATATGCTCAAAATGTAGTCCAGGAACATCATGACCAAGTGTGAAACACCGCACCATGCACTGACGTACCCGCTCTATTGAACGTTCGGAGTGTGGAAAATACTCGTACAATTGGGTATACAGAGTGATTCAGTGACAGTGTTACAAACGTTTTGGGATAACAGAGGAGATATTATGCAAAACTTTCATAATATAAGAACCTTTGTCCCGAAATATTCCGTTTGATAGTTACAAGCGTAGATATATTAGTCAGTGCAACCAGTTACTTGTACAGGAATTTTATAGTGACGGGGAAACAATTCAATGTAATTTCTGTAATCTAAAAATCAGTGTGTTCAGGTACGGTTCTTACAACAGCATTGCAACTCTAAAGGACACGATAACTAGCTTAAAATTTTACGAATGAACGAACAGGAAGGAACATTCTCAACTTCCATCATTTCCATGTAATCAAACTGAATTTTTTTTAATTTATGTCATGCGATTGTTCGTGCTGATAGTCTATCCCATTTCGAGAACTTGGAAATTCTTGCATTTATAATTCCTAGAAAAATACATAAACAGAAAATTACCAAGTGATTCGACATCACGGAAATTTTATTTCGAAGTTTGTTAAAAAAAAAGTGATGGACTAAATATGGGCAATAGTAGCAGATAATAAAATTTGAGTCTCAATAGACGAAACCAAATATTCTATAAACAGAGCGGTTGGAAACTCCATGAGTTCGTTACGAACAAAATCAGTATTACACTATTAATATTATTGTGAAATATTCTCTAAGAAAAAGTAATTATGATAATCCGTATAATTTATATTATATTTTAAAATAGGCCAGTGGAATGAATGATTAACTGTATTAATAATCCTATTTTCGCTTATGATAATTGATGTATGGTTTTTGTTATTCCTTTATTCTACTTTTTTCACTTTCATAGAAAATGAAAATAACGAACCTATTGTGGGTGTATTGCATAAATTAGTGTGTGCGTTAAATTCGCAATGTGACGACAAAGATTGCCGAAGTATAAATGTCACATAGCCTACACGTCAATCGATTTTAAATGTGTATTGTGTTATTATGTATAATACGATGCTGTATTTTACCTGACTATTCTGTTCGCCATGACGTATTTGGGTTGGGTTCGAATCTGTTCTGCTACTGAACTCTTCTGATACTTATGTTTAGAAGAGACTTCATGTCCAGTTGCAGTTAACTTGCGATAAGTGTCAAAAAAGGGGTCTAGCGATTACGTTATTGCTATTTTTGGCACGCGTGCCGTAATAAGCCGATTACGAACGATATTCGATGTAGTAACAACCTGTTTATAATGCTAGGATGGCATAAGAGGGTATCGTTTTCAATTCGATCTCAATACGCTAAGCGCGTGATCGATCGTCATTTGTTTGATGTGTCAGCTGTTTTACCGTCAGCGAGAGAAATATGTAGAGTTGTAAAACATAATATTTCCTGTTTTCCTAAAAAGCCGGCCCGGATGGCTCAAGCGGTAGGGGCACGGCATGCCCCTATCGCTTAGTCCGAAGGGTTGTGAGTTCGAGTCCCGCCTCGGGCATGGGTGTTGTGATTGTATTAGTATAAGTAAAAACAAAGGTAAACAAACAGAAAAACAAAAATAGATAACTTTGGAAAACGGCCTCTGGCCGGTCGGAAAAAAAAAGTCAATATTGCCATTATTCATTAACAGCCAGAACATTAAGTTTTCATGCGCCACATTTGGAAAACGCAACATTGTTTATAGCTAATGCCTACAGAGTGACCAACACGCTAATATGTCGATGACATGTTAACCAACATAACTACTTTCGAAACTTCGGCTTCCGTACACAGATCGTTTTCAATACGTATCGAAAATTTCATGAAAACGGGGATCGTATTCAGTACTGATCGTATTCAGATCGAATTGAATACTCCATGAAAACGTAGTAAATATTTACCGATTATGTTTTAGTGAACTAATTGGATGCCAAGAGATTTGCGTAGGTTTCACATGGACATTATGAGAATGAATGAATGAATATATATATATATATATATATATATATATATATATATATATATATAGGTGTATATATATATATTGCTTGAGGCAGAGACCTAAGTTTCACACTTTTTGTTAATAAGGTGTGAAGTGAGTTCACAAATCTTGTAACGTCCGTGACGGAACCTTTTCTTTATTTTCTGCAATAATAATAAATGTTTATTCAACAATTTTTTTTCTGTAAAATGATACTGATCTTTTAAATTGATTGTAATAATAAAGTTGACAAAAGCAATTTCATTTTCACTATATAGAGTTTGAAAATAGTAAAAATGTATAACATTCGTGACAAATGGATGGCTGTACAGTGAATAAGATGTCGATCTCTGTGGTTTTTGCTTCTCTTGCATAGGCTACCTGTGTCAAATCATGCATAGTATGAAATGCACGTATACGTATACGAAACTTCAGCAATAACTGCTGTCAGTGGAGAAGAAACATCGAGTCATGAATAGGAAAGCGCTGTGCAGATTGAATGCTGCAACATTACTTTCTTACAATGTCTGGCTCCCGGGATGACAGTGTCTAGTGCACATTCGATGCTAGTCGACACAGTTTCTTTACCGTAAGTGTGAATAGAAGCAACGTCTTCTTTGAAAGAAAAAAACGGCGTATGCAAAAAATAATACGTCAAACGGCAATATGAGGCGTATTATTCAGCGCAGTACGACACTGCGCAGTTTCCAATGCTACAGTACGATTATTTAGTCCTGACAGTCGCCGATAATGTGCGCCTGGGTCAGGCGAGTCCATTAAGTTACGCCAAGGGATGTTCAAGTTAGTCTGTCGCCTGCAGTCTTAGCGATCGGATGTCACGCATGCGGTATAGCTTGTGTTTCCAGTACAGTTTACTATAATATTGTTGGGTGAATCATTATTTACTGTAGGCCTATTTCTTCGTATAGATTATTATAAATGTACGAAGGGCGGAGTTAATAGACTTGATCAAGAATGTGCAAATTATAGTTCATTCGGCGCACAAGAAGATGGCCAATGGCGATGTTTTTCGCTATTCTTGACATAAGTACTGTAAATGCTTACGTACTATTCAAGAGCTATCGTGATTCCGCTAATAGTTACAGGCTACATTTCATTAAAAGCATAGCAACGTCTCTGAGCCCCACATGACGGAAAGACTAGCAAGCACCCTTACCTCTAGAATTGAGACTGAATATAAGGAGAATATTGATGCTTCCTGATGAAAGAGAGGCAACAGATGCAGCTGAAGAAGTGGGTCTTGAGAAGAAGAACATGTGCGTTGTACCCCCCAAATTGAAGAGGAAAACAAAATATCCTTGCTACAAGAGCTAATGTCCAATTTGTCTCCGTTCACAAAAAAAAGTATGCAGAATTTGCGGCGAAAATGACTGATTGAGTTTAACTAAGCTACTCAAAAGAGACCAAGTGTTTAAAGAATGACAGTGTAATAGTTGAGCCTATTTCTTATTGTTAAATTATAAGTATATTGTTGTTAACATGATACAACAAGACAAGATAATGGGACACAAGACCCCACTATACCAGTTATGTGGTTTTTTGTAATGTACCAGTTGAGCGTTGTTATCATTAAATATGATTCATTATCAACAATATTGAAGGAATATGGAAAATGTTCCACATCAAATGAAGTGTAATAATAATAATAATAATAATAATAATAATAATAATAATAATAATAATTTGTACTTAACTGGAGCTTTCGCTATACCTCCTCCACAGTCGCTTGAACAGTCTCAGGTAGTTTTAACAATGCCCGATTTCTCATATCCTTATTCTTGTAATAATTATTGTCAAACACATTCCACAAGCAATTTTCCAATGCATATGCTTTAATCAATCTCTTCTCTCTTCGACACTTTATTGTTTCCATTAATTGTAGTTATAATTGTAATTGTATTCTTAATATTGTAGTTGTAATCCCATGGTAGAGGGGAACAGAATGCCTGATGGCCTTATCTCTACCGGGATAAATAAATAAATAAATATATATATATATATATATATATATATATATATATTGTACTATTGTTTCTTGGCCACCATTTTCAGTGCTTCTGTCGCGAGAGTTGATGAAAAAGTACAACTCAGCTGAATAATTTAGAGTAGCTATAATGAGAGTTGACAGCATATGAGAGATCTCTGTCCAGGGTGTACGTCGAGAGAAGTTTTCAAGGCCGCTCTATTTAGTCTCTCTATTTAGATATTAGAGTCAACGAGATACCTACTCTCAAAACCGTTTAGACGGTGATATTCAGCTATAATCTCTAGCTCTCGCCGAAACGTAGCAGAAGCTGTAAGGCAGGGATGTGGAAGCGGCTGTATTGAGTGTATAAGAGCGATTGTACTTTATTTTGCTGATAAGTGAACCTTGTTGCATTTATATTGCTTGTAATATGAGCATGTAATACAAGCGTTTTCACGTCCCTGATGTAAGACGATGAGAGAAACAAAGTATTTACTGAATTGTTAAACGTCATCGTAACAGTAAGTGTAGTAGAAATTTGTCTAGTAAAATAGAGTGTCTCACGAATGAGCGAACTGTTAATTTGTCTTAAAAATTGTAATAACTACTTTTTATCATCTGGCATCTAAAACCAGTAGTGTACTCCAAACACTTTTAAACTATAGTCTAAAAGTCCATATTTTTTTAAGACGGCAACATAAAAAATATAATAGCACCGCAAGTAGCAATCGCTTTTATGGTTATACATGAATAGTGTAACTGTTACCAATACCCTACGATTTTAATTCAAACTGTATTTGAAGCACGAGCAACAGTACGGATTAACAATTAGTACGTATAACTTCTCTGAATACACGGCACGTCAGTTGCTTGAAGGTACACGTTTCATTCATAAGGTTTCTTATATTTACAGACATTTTGCAATATGGCGGATATGGGATATATTAGGGAGCCTTTACATATTTCCGCTGAGATTCAGTATGGTTCTGTTTAAGTTTGTTCAACCATCTTTAATAACGATGGTACTTGTATTTCTTTAATGTTTGTTTGCATATGTTCCAGAATGAGAAACCAACTGTGGAATTTCTATTGAGAACAGTAATGAGCTTCTCATAAAATTGTTGGTTAGCTATCCTTTTGCGTATGGTTGTTTACAACTGCGGTACAGTACAATGCTGTTATTACCTAATTCTCCAAGACATATAAGAAATAGAGACAGAGGAAAATCTGGTATGTGAATGTACATTTCATCTATTAGATTCAGATCTTTCCATTCCTGATGGGATAAAATATCTGCGGCCTTTTTATACATACTATATAATAGTGATCATATAAATTTTCAATTGCATAAACTTCAGAACACATAATTTTGCAAATATATTTATACATAGTCTACTCTGTTCAATGTATGTTTAAATGAATTGACATACAGTGCTCTAGGGGCAAAAAGTAACGTCACTACTGTGTGGAATAGAAATGTTTCACTAATTCATACTGCTTAGTTGGTGAAATTCACACTGTTTGGACACGTTATAAATGAAAATGCTATGTATGAAAAAAAAATTGAATTATAAATGAGCATACAAAAATATACTATTCCGTAATTAAATTAAAAATCTATTTTCAAGAAACCGCATCTAACGGAGAAATAATATCTTACAGAGGTTCTTAATTAATCAACATTCTTGTTCTTACTTTTCCTACTAATCATATAGAATCTTCTTTTTACAATGAGATGATCTCTCTTTCCACTAGGAGACCCATACTGAAATAAATAAGCAAACCACACATATACAGACACACAAAGTTGTAAACAACTAAGAACGATTAGTTCGGAGACCATTATTTCTAGCTCTCCGCGCCATTGCAGATAACTAAACAGTGATGTCAGCTGGAAGGAAATTTCCCACATTCCGGGGAAAAATTGATGCCTTGAGGGAAAAAGAGAAAATTATTGTGAAAAAGAAATTTTTAGAATTTTTTGCAAACTTTTTCATTTTCGTTAGGATAATTTTATTTATTGTTATTCTTTAACATTTTTAACTACATTGTAGAATTAATATGGCCACTGAATATTGTGCGCCTTTTCCGAAGGGAGGGATCTGACACGAGGAGGGAGAAACAGCGCTCAGTGAGGCAGTCAGAGAGAGGAATAACCTACTTGTGTCGTACCTTGGGTCAGAGCAATAATCATGTGTTTCAATGATCTTCTCTTCTGTCATAATGTGACTTGAGTGGGATATTCAGGAATTACAGAGCTCACATTCACAGAAAGTTAGATCATTTTTTCACATTGCGATAGCATTTCACAGTTGTTAGAGGCAGTCAGTCAGTAATGTTCATTTTACTATCTATGGGTGGTGAAATTAATTGAAAGAAATCTTAAATGGCGTAGCAATTATGTTTGATAGTGAAGAAGATGAGAGAGGTAAGGGAAATTTTACTCGTGAAAGGGAAATTTGAACCTATCACGAGAGAAATTATCGAAACACAATCTGACAACATTGTAACCAAACACTTGCCATGATCCATACGGCAGGCAGTCAAATGACACTTCGGCCTACATATAAAAAAGTGACAAGGGATTTATGAAATGGTTTGTATTGCGTGAACCGTCTTTATTCTTGATATCCTGTAATTAAACACGGAACAAACGATATGGTACATTTTCAAGATTCGTATGTAGATGGAGATGGATGCTAAATTTTAATAACAAAGCACCAACTTACAGAAATACTTACCTAGGTAGATGATAATTATTATCACACCTATTAGTAAGCCTATATAATGTTCATACAAACACAAACTTTCTCCTTGCGCAGTTATTCTAACTGTTCTTATATTGCCTTTAAGCTCATCTATAATGTGGGGATGATTCCTGCACACTATATTTTTAGAGTTCCCTACAAATAATCGTCGCACACATAGGGAGCGATCACGTAGCACATGAAAAAGGTTGATGTATGTTTATATAATCACATCTTTGTGGGCATGTATTTTTACATAGGCTAATGCTGGGTTGCAAGAAAGCTGTTCCAAAAATTGCTATTCTCTCGTTAAGTAACGGACCTTTAAACTATTCCAGTCTTTAAAGTAGGCCTATAAGTCGTTTCAAATGTGATATTTAACAATCTGTTAGTTGTTCCATCTTTAAACGGAAAAGATTAAAAGCCAGAGCCATCGTAGCCGGCGCCAATAATTCCCTTATTATAAGTGCGTGTCGCTATGGTAACATTGTGTTTTTGGATATTTCTTGTTTTCAAACTTTGCACGTAGAAGACAGGCATAAAATACTGTATGTACTGACCCAGGCCAATGTGCAACGATTCTTGGTACAGATTGATAGGGAAATAACCCTTCCTGTTTCGGTACATCTAATTCAAGTGTTCACCAGGGCTATGAATGTTCATATGGCTACGTTGGGAAAATTGCAAATTGAGAAGAAATCCTGTTTTACTGTTTGTACAGAATTTCCTTCAGATATAGTATAGTGTTGTTCTCTCATTCTTGCAGTGGAGTCACACATCTTATTATTCTACAAACTGTAGATTTATAAACGTGAATATGATCCACTATCACATTCAGAAACGCTTCTATTGCGTAATAGCGCAAGGCAGTCAACAGCTGGTTACTTGCTGATACTGCCTTACTGCGTGCGATTTGTTTTCCAGTGTGATGCCCTATTTCATGCAAAAGAGCCATGAATGTGTCTTTCGATAATCTAAATCTAACCTTAAAATCAATATTATCATATTCTTCTAGAGGATTCGATCTGTCTCTCAGTATTCTTGGTCCTGGTAGATGTACCATATCCAATATAACCTCTACGTCAGACGATTCTATAATAATAATAATAATAATAATAATAATAATAATAATAATAATAATAACATTGTTTTATTCACAGAACTTTTCCTATACACACATGAATCTCGAGTTCATTGTGATATGTATATTACATTTTACTTATCTGTTTCTGATGATAACATATTCAGAAATTACATAATACTGTAAGATACAAAAACAAACAATATACGTATAATATGGCGGCTAACGAGTCGTTAAAATAATTTCAAGGGATAAATTGTTCCGGGGCCGGGTATTGATCCCGGGACCTCTGGTTGAACGTACCAGCGCTCTGCCAACTGAGCTACCCGGGAATTCCACCCGACACCGTCTCAACTTTTCCCTTTATATCCACACAACTCGCGTGGGCTGACGAAACGCCAGAGACCCACATCGAGTGCACACAATCTCTGTGTGACTTGGAGTTGTGGTTTTCTGTTAACGTACACAGTGACGTATATATTATGCAAACCTAGTCTTTTAGGTAAAGCTCCCTGTAAAGCAGATTTGAATAATTTCAAGGGGAAAAATTGTTCCGGGGCCGGGTATCGATCCCGGGACCTCTGGTTGAACGTACCAGCGCTCTGCCAACTGAGCTACCCGGGAATTCCACCCGACACCGGCTCAACTTTTCCCTTTACATCCACACAACTCGCGTGGACTGACGAAACGCCAGAGACCCACATCGAGTGCACACAATCTCTGTGTGACTCGTCAGCCCACGCGAGTTGTGTGGATATAAAGGGAAAAGTTGAAACGGTGTCGGGTGGAGTTCCCGGGTAGCTAAGTTGGCAGAGCGCTGGTACGTTGAACCAGAGGTCCCGGGATCGATACCCGGTCCCGGAACAATTTTTCCTTTGAACTTATTCAAATCTGCTTTACAGGGAGCTTTACCTGAAAGACTAGATTTGCATGAGTCGTTAAAAGTTTACAGCTCAGATTTTCGACCTATAGTTTACAAGTGCTTTAACGAACCAATAGCTTTAAAGGTCGTTCTTGCAACGCTTACTGATGCTAAATGAACAGTTACAGGACCAATAGCGTTTCACGAACCTATAAATGCTTTCTTGCAATCCAGCATTACTGATGCTAAATGAACAGCTATAGGACCAATAGCGTTTAACGAACTCATAAATGCTTTCTTGCAACCCAGCATAAGAGTGATAATAATACGAAATAAAATAATAGTACATAGTAATGACTCCTACTTTTAATGACTGATGTTTTATTCAGATGAAGATATTATTATTATTATTATTATTGTTATTATTATTATTATTATTATTATTATTATTATTATTATTATTATTATTATTAATGGTTGTTAGGTGGCTATGGAGCATTGATTGAATGAGTATCTGAGTATTTCATGAAATCCAGCACAATTTATGTCCTCAACGTGAAAATAGTCAGTAATTCTTAGTAAAAATTATTACTAATATCAATATAAACCATTTTCATGTTTAAAAGAAGAATAACATGAACACATATCTTGATGGCCCTAGAAATGCTTGCTACTTGATGGCTTTCTCTTGTCACAGTCCCTTAATCTTGAGAAACTAAAAGTAATCCCCCATCACTGCGGCCTACTGAGGACCAATGCCGACAAGCCGACTATTGGTCTCACGTCTACATGTCTCAGTAGAGGTGAACGATCATGCGTATGACACATTTGGATCCCCCAACCGTTATAAATGGTTTACGAAACCAGATATGAGCTTAGAGTTCGAAAATATTATTACTATTATTATTATTATTATTATTATTATTATTATTATTATTATTATTATTATTATTATTAATGCCGTTCCCTGTAGACCGAAATTGTGGTAGGTCAGGGATGTAGCTATAAGAAATAGTGCTTGAACGACCTTCGATTCCCTCGCCTGCCAACTGGCTGCAATATATTGCTGTACAGGCAACAGTGACGAAAAAGTAAGAGTGAAGAAATTGAACAATAAATAAAGTCGAGTTACAATAATTCTTTACACCTTTCTAATAAATACAATAAAATTATTTCGTAACCTAAGATGCTATATTAAATGCATCACTGTGGTAGGTACTCAGCAAGCATATTCCACTGTTGTAACCGCGAACCCAGTATCTCATCTTGTTCCCTCCCTCCCTAATTTAAGTCTCCCACTAAATCATCTAATTCTGATTGTTTGATTTATAGTATACTGCAGGAATGTCAAGCGCTGGCATATTGTAGACCTACCTCTGACAAGGAGTCTAGAGACCTTGCGCTTCAGAATCGCATGCAGGCATTCGATCAAAAGAGATTCTATGTCACTGTTACACATCGTTTAAAGACTAGAAATGCCCGCGCTTCATGTGCTTGATGTACTGCATTACTGCTTGTAGAGGATTTTGTTCGATCTCCTGAACTTGAGGTTGATCTCAATCATCACAGCCAATACTATTAGCAGTTTGTGTATTAAATGACTTCTATAAAATTTATATTGATAAAATTGATGGCACATGTGGATCAGTAATAGGCCTACTGGATTTCGTTTCACTACTCAAACCTTTTCGTGAATAATAGTACTTGGTAGGTGTAGTTTAAATCTCAAGTCATCTTGCACACACGCACCGTACACGATATAACCTGTGATAGTGAGTTGAATACGTAATTAATTGCAATACTGAGTTAACGTTATTAAATAGTTATGCACTTTTTCAATTTATTTCCTTTGTCACCGTGTTGATTGTGCATGGACAGTAGGTTGTTTCGATGGTGCAGACTGTTCCCTTGCGAGTTGTTTCATCGCCTGTGGAAATCCAGTAGATATTTGTAAATATGAAGAGTATCAGAAAGGAGCAACATTTACGTGTGTTTGAACCTGGGTCGCTTCATGATTATTGTATAACCAAAACAATAATAAATTCAGGTTCCCTACTTGCTCATACAATATATTGTCATCTGCTTAAAGGACTTGAGAAAAATTCTGTTCGTTCGCTGTATCCAGGACCCTTTGCTAACGTCTACCAGAGTTTTTTATTACTCGAGCTAGCTTGTGTTTCTTCAGAAATGCTATCCACAGCAGCTGTAATATATATTTTTTTCTGTTCAATTGTGTATGGACTATTCCTGTGTACATTGTCCTTCAGGAAACTCAGGATGATAATAATCACAGGGCCAGTTGTGCGACCAGGACCCATCACTGCTATCAAATCGTTTAGGATAATAATTGGATGATATTGTCATGGAAGTGTTCATTCAGGTAATCCAGGACAATATTCGCCGTATATATTAGAAAAATGTTTCTTCCAAGTATATTCGCATTGTGTAGAGTTGGAAGAAAGTAATTAAGGACTTTGCACTGTCATTCAAGAAGAACGATGTAACAACTCCAGCTGATGAAATGGCGCACCACATTATATATTTTTTAGGATGTAAAGACGCCTCAATATAGATTCTCACAATCTTATTTACACATATTCTGTTTAAATGGAAATTAGCCTAATCAGAGAACCAGCATTTGTAAGTCTTTTCGGATCTTTTCCGATTTGTTTCCACCTTTGCAATATCAGATTGTGAATCTAATCAAATTGTTTTTCATTTATTCGAAAATAGATATAATTTAATTTTTTTCCAGTCAGGCGTTTAATAATTACTTTTGAAGGTAAAGATATCCCCTTCACGTGCCTTGAGACACTAGAATGAGGTGGTGTGGTCAGCACCATCCTCCGGCCGTCTTTTGGCCTCAATGTGGCGATAGACTGAGTGGATTCCGGAGCCATTTTGGAAGTTTCGGTAACGATAAAAATCCTGTCACCGCCTGGAATTGAGTCGGGACCTTTCAGTCCATAGCAGTTTGCTCTACCAATTCAGCAACCTGGCCGCCAAACAGTGTATTAAATTCACCCTTTTCCCCGCTGTTTCACGACGGACTGACATCATTCTCTCTTTTTTTATATAGTAGCCCTAATTTTATTGTAGATATAAAGAAAAGTAATATTCAGTGTCTGAAGAATATGAGTTGAAATCAAACAAAATTTGTGCTACATACATAATTCCTTTATGTTACTAGTAAGCGATGTATGCAATGGAGTGGAAAAGGAGCTGGCCACCCTACCCCATTTTCTCCTGACTTAGTTGCCTCGTGAGTGATGCCTTACTGGTATCACTTATGAGGTTCAAACTGTCTTCGGATAGTTGACTAAAAAACAACATAATTCCTTACTGAAATCTGGTAGCAGACTAACATGACTGAAGTTCGGTCTGTTACCTGTGCTGCAGGCCGACTCAAGTTAGATCTGGTCACGTTCGTTAAGGGGAAGCCACACGGCGCGTGGTTTGTCGAACCAGAGAACTGCAGAACAGTTTGCTATCAGCGTGTTCCGAATCTCACCGGACCGGTGGACAACAATGATGTCACGCTGCAGCGAAATAGAAACAGCAGTTGCTGGAAGGTTCGATGGCTGTCATGGCGGCTGTACAAGTTGTCATTTCCATACTATCATCTCGTTCAAAGAAAAGAGAGCATAAACAATTTATTCTTGAACCTGTAGTAATAACGAGTCCGTTGACATTTTCGCTCATAAGCCATTAACATTTTGTTTTCACGTTGTTCTCATTAAAAACAACACAGCAGAACCAAAGCAGAACACACCGCCATGACACAACAGTGCACGATGTCATTCGTCTGCTAATTCCCGCCCTATACAAGAACCAATCAGATTGACTGAAGGCGGCTGATGGAGACTGCCACCACCTCTGCAACCTGATGGAACCGGTGCGACACCGATGGAGCATGAGTGACGTCATGTTGAAATTCGGAACACCGTATGCCATCAGATTGCTCAGCGCTGAGATTCGGAATATGCTCAACGGCTCGCCTTCTCGCAAACTAGGTTAACAACACGGCGCGTGATTTGTTCAGATTTGTGACGCATTTCGTTCGTAAAAACACTGTGGAACCTTCTCCTTTGAGTCTGAATCACCACCAGGTACATTTGAGGAGGAGGAAAATTGAGAACTTATTCTTATATCATGGCGTAGAGATCAAGATGAAATAACCTGTTTCTTACTCCCTACGAAACCAACCTCGAAAGGCGAGTCTTGCGGCAAAAGAAGTTAGGAAAAGATTTTCTGATTATTTCCAGTTCAGCGTAGACAACATTTTGGCAATAAAACACTATTTAATAAATGTATATTTTAAAATAAAATACAAGTTCCTATCACTGAATTAATTTTCTTCCCTGGAATATGAACTGAACGTAAAAATGTTTCTACCGGCTCATAAAAACACCAGGGCAGTGTGTAACTATGGTCTGTTCCACTGCGAGATTTCTCGGAATATACTTTTCTTACATGTTTTATGCAGTTAGCGAAGGTTCCATCTTCTTTTTTAAATTGGTGTAACGAATTTAGTTTGCAATGGAGTCCACAAAAATTGTTATTTATACGACTCTCTTGTTTTTGGTTCCGTATCGCCTCTTCTAATTGAAGTTCTTCCATAAATTTCAAAGTTTTAGCCGTAGGCCGCTCTATATTTCACTTGATGTGTACGAGTATATATTCAAAATTTAAAGGGTTCCAGTATAATGACAAACCACGACTAAACTGCGACCTATACTGAAAAAGGCCGACGATAAGGCACACCTACAAGAACCTGCATGAACCTACCGAACCACGCACCAGGGACCGCGAGCTATTGCGAGACACTTCTGTCAGACGGTCTTTCGTTCGTGGTTCGGCGAGATAGGCGCCGTGTAACTGCTCCTTACAGTCTCTAATCACTGTCCAGTGGCGCCCCACCTTTAACATGCACTGTCAGCTGTGCCACGGAGGTTGTAATGGGGGATGCGGTTCTTACGAACTAACAGTAACGGGATCTTCGCGTAGTGCAAGGTCTTCGCTTGAGGCACTTAAAAACATGAAAGATAAGTGACATATTCCAGATCTCTTTGATAGGAAAATAAATTGCCTCCTCATTGCTATGAATTTTGTACTAACATTGAGCGGCTGTGTTCGTATCCTTTTGCCACTCGCAGTTTGCAATCTCATAATTTAAGTGGCTGTGTAGTTGGTTGATTTTCAGTACTACTAGGTATGATCGACAAACACAATCCTGGATTCTGCTAGTTTCACAGCGTGAAGAATCCCATTTTTGAGATGGAGATATCTTTAGGGCAGAATTCATCACATTCTATGTTTCTTCCGTAGGAAACCATGCCAAGGATTTTCATCGAACTTAAAAATCCTCTGCACTCAGCCGATTTAGACTCCGCCAACCTAGAATCAACGGCGTGTTATCGAGTCTCATCTAGGACAACTGAGGTCTCAATATTAATGTCCGAGCTAGTCTCGTAAATTAGTAATGAAACTGCAGGCTCCGTCTGGTCCAAAGCAAGGAAGATATTAAACCGAATTCCGACCAATACTAGAAGTGACAGAGAGATTATGCAATTATATAAACTAAAGTGATCGGTAGTCAAACTTGATTGGATATTAAATTTGTGTACACTACATAATATTTGTTGGGATTGTTGCAGGTAGTTCGCTGGCAGCCGACAAGATTTCCTCGCCGTGGACTCCCGCCAGCTCCGGGCCGCCGGCCGACACAAATGGCTCCGGCTCGGATTCCAAAAATCTCGACGTCGGGGACGAGGTAAGCGACGAGGTAAAGTGCGAGCCAGTTTTATTATTTACTTTACTTTAATACCTTTATTTTAGTTTAATTTTATAACTAATACTTATGATTTAACTAGGTGTTGGGAGACTCAGGGAATACGTATACCCCATATACTGCTCAGTCTACTTCACTGTCTTGTTGAAATGTATTGAAGATCCCTCGAGCAGGAATTGATCTTATTGTTGTTGTCCACTCTTGTAATGGAAGATGATTGCCAGGATGCTAGGTAATTTGTCGACAGCTCAACGGGACCGATGACTAAGGTGGCAGTGCTTCATCTTACCAGAAATGACAGAAAAATGTTCATACAGTAGAACTTCGATGATCCGTCTCCCTATCAACCGATTGGCGGATTATCCGACTGTCTTTCTCTCGCTTTTTTTTTTTTTTTTTTTTTTTTTTTTTTTTTTTTTTTTTTTTTTTTTTTTTTTGCTACAGACATATATGAAGTACTGTACATTATATTAGCACGTTATTTTTTTTCTAGAAAAATATATTACAAAACTTTGCCCTTACATAGTATGGTCTACTGTTTGTGTTGTCGTATTGTATAACTTCTATATAAATTGTCTTCCATGGGTATCAAAAGAAATCATGTTATTCTAAGTAGAAAAAAGTGCAAATAACTGAGTGATTTGAGGAACGAGAAACTGTGGTTCATCTTAAAATATGAGATTGGAGTTATAACTGTTGCAATTTAATAAAATTCAAGGAGAAATTGTATAAACTCTGTAAATCTACGACGCGAGACCTCCACTATCCATATCTTTCCACAGGCAGCCAATACAAGGAGTTTCCATGCCCCCAAAACTCATTAAAAACCAGACATATCAGTGAACTTCTGAGCCACTACCTAGCGTGTTCAATACAAGACCATAGAGTAAATTAAGGAAGTGTAAGCTTTATTCCTAAATTTACGAAAATATTTTATGGTACGGATTATCCGATTTTTTCGATTAGGCCTAACCGTTCAGCATACCCCTTTCATTACCAAGGATAATAGAGGTTTTACTGTAGTTGCCAAAGTACTCGGCTTTTCTCGGTCCAGGAATTTCTTGTAGTACAGTGTCGCATCTCTATATTTTTCAGCAAATGAGAGTTGTTACCGGTTTGATTTACTGATGTATCGGCGGCGGCGCGCGGATACTTGACGAGGACTGCGGCTGCGGCCGCCAGAATTAGTACCGTAACAGCGCCACCAAGCTCAGTCTAAAAATCAATTGGAGACCTGACAAACATCCCAAGTCCATTGAAGTAAATTTTTCAGGGAGCAAGAAAACGACAGTACTTAGGTTTGCAATACAAGAACATTTAAATAAATATTTGTATGATTAAATATCACAGGCTTAGATTTGGACTTCGATGGTAGGCTGTGCAAAACACAACATATGCCAGGGAAAAAAGTCAAATTCGGTAAATTCTGTACTTGGGATATTTATCAATTTAGATTATAAATTCACTTGCAAACGTGTATCACCCTTCTTTTAGAGTAACGGTCATTAGCACAGTGCATCCTCGGGCTAGCGTCTCTTACCCGCAAGTACTCTAGGGTCTAGTGAATTCGTGATTGCTAGCGCGTATGCAGTATGTGACGGGGTTTCGTTCGTGCCAGAAATTACGTAACTTGTTAGAGGAATACAGCAATAATATGTACTTTAATTAAGCGCACAATGTTCACGCATGCATTCAAATAAGCATATTTTATATAATTAATAAATATTCAGCATATTCGTTTATAATGTCAGTAACTGAGTTTCGTCTGCAATTGAGGAGTCCAGTGAAAGAAAGGGGTCCACGCCTGTGGAGTAACGGTTAGCACGTCTAGCCGCGAAACCAGGTGGCCCGGGTTCGATTCCCGGTCGGGACAAGTTACCTGGTTGAGGTTTTTTCCAGGGTTTTTCCTCAACCCAAGATGAGTAAATGCTGGGTAACTTACGGTGTTGGACCCCGGACTCATTTCACCGGCATTATCACCTTCATCTCATTCAGACGCTAAATAACCAAAGCTGTTGATAAAGCGTCGTAAAATAACATACTAAAAAAAAAGAAAGAAGGGGACAAGCCACATCCTGTTATGTAGAAGTTCTTATTACTTCACTGGGATTTTTACCTTTCATCTGAGCCCAAGACTAAATAATATGAATGATTAGAACCGGATATAGATAGATCTAAAGAATTGGTACAAACGATTTTTCGAACATTTCGTAATGTAATATCTGCCGAAATTGGATTTCTAGATATATACGGATAAAATTTATTTTCGAGTTAAAAAGTGCCCGAAAAATTTAAAAAAAAAAAAAAGCATATAACAATATGAAATCTTGAGGTTTCAAGTGAAATGGCTCTTGTGCCAGGGCAGGAAAATGAAACAAAACAGCTTCAGTCTACATAAATAATAATAATAATAATAATAATAATAATAATAATAATAATAATAGTGAATAATACCAATAATAAATATAAAGACTACTATGCCATTCTTTTTATTGTTCTGAATTTCAAAGTATGTCATACTAGTGTTTAATCAGCATAAATGTTATTTATGTAATAGAAATATTTTTGTTAAATTTAACTCGAAAACTTTAAGCATGGAAACATTTAGAAAACAAATTTGAAAGTAACGCTATGATTTCTATGAGAATCCGCAGTTCTAACAGATAAAAGTTTAGTCACTCTGAATACGGAAGTCCTTCAGGCGAAAATGCTCCTTTGTTTAAATCTCCGTAACTCGGAAACTAGTAAAGATTTTTGAATAACAACCACTTTTCGCTGTGGAAAAATAAAAAAATTGCCGCTTACCAACTTTTGAAGATGTCAATGTCTATTTTGAACAGGTCACTTCGAAGTTAATATTTTTTCTCACTTTTCAAAAAAGATTTTTGATTTTTAATTTTTTTCTATGCTTTCCTTAGACATTTATCTATGAATCCCAAAAATTACAGCGCGATTGATTATCATAGGAGCTACGACACGATAATGTTTAACTATGTTCCAAATAGAGTCCTCGTCTGCTAGTTACAGACTACCTTCCACTGATCGCCCGCACCATCTAAGGACGCTTTCTCCCTCTCCTTTCTGGACCACGGTGCATATTCCGATGTACTCTTTACCCGATACCCATTTCAGCGAGTGCTGACGACCACTGTTTTAGAGCATGCACTGGGGTATAGTGATAAGGTTTAAGATCTAATAAACGTGTTGCGTTTCTTTCATATCTTACAGAGATGCCAGTCTGCTGAGCTAATTTTTGTAGCGATTTTTGTGGCGGACACGGACAATAGATTCAATATTATCTGATATAACTTGCGATAAATACTGGTTTGTCTGTAGGGCGTTTTTTAATTTAATACCGACCACGTGTTCTCAGATTTATTCACCAACTTACTTAATTATGTAGTGCTTGCCTCGGCGGTCGAGTATTCGGAAATTTCGCGATAAATTCTTACAAGCCTGGCGAGCCAATTCACACTTGTAATAAATATGTCTTGTACACAAACAGTCTTTCTTCTAGAGTAAAATAGTATACGGTATCTCATATCAGACTGCACTCACAATAATCACACAATTGCAGAACATCCATAAGCGCGTCCAACGTGAAGGGGAATCGGAGATCAGAGTGGCGGCAGACGGTAGGCTAGCGCCGCCCGGTTCACATGCCGTAGGTCATAAAGTAAACCAATAGCAACTCTTCACCTCTATTGCTTCCGCTATTACATATACTTAATTATTAAAAAGATGACAGGGATGATGTGAATTAAAGATCATTATGTATGTTTCATTATGAAAAGTCATTTTATTTGTATAATTTATTCTATATTGCGGATTGCATCGGACCGCTGCCAACAAGGAGCAATGATATGTTGCTACTTTCATCGGCTTGCTCCCGCTGAAGGTGCAAGTTGTGCACAGTCTAGTACATACAGTCACGAAGCTCAATACGTAGGGAATATGCATCCATAGATAGTTGCTAACCACTAGGATCGCTACTATCGCCTCATCGCAGACAATGCGAAATAGCCTAGTACCGGTACTGTCTATTGTTCCTTGTACCCTCACAACTCATGCTTCGTGACTGTATATACTAGACTGGTATTATAGAAATTGTAACGGACATGGACTCATACGTATATGAGATTGAAATCTGTTAACATTTTTTATACTTGACGTTTTGTTTCGTGATTCCCTCCATTACTGCTTTTAATTCCGACATTAGATCAAAAATTAAATTCTCTGAAAAGGATTTTTTTAACGGTTGTGCCAGGCAGTAAGATCCGTGGTGTATCTCAATCCGAAATATAAACGACAGCGTTATAATTATCTGGAGAGTGATATATAGAGGGTGAACCGTAATGCCATTAATTTCAGGGGAGTTTTCTTTGAGATATTTTAAACAAAAAAAATATTACAACAATTTTTCTTGATTTTGCTTCAAAAGAACTTCTTTCCATGAAATAATAATAATAATAATAATAATAATAATAATAATAATAATAATAATAGTGACAGTAATACCCATAATAAATTTAAAGACTATTGTGACATTCTTTTCATTTTTCTCAATTTCAAAATATGTCATGCTAGTGTTTAATCAGCGTAGATGTTATTTATGTACTAGAAATGTTTTCATTATATTTCAAAACTCACGGTTAATCCGAAAACCTTAAGCAATGAAAATATTTTGAAAACAAATTTGAAATCAAAGCGATGATTTCTATGAGAATCCGCAGTTCTAACAGACAAAAGTTGTCACTCTGCATACGAAAGTTCGCCGGGGGGAAGGAGGAAATTGAATTGCAGCCATTCTTTCTAAACATTTCTCTCCCTTTGACCTCGTATCTAACGTGAGAAATAAAAAGTTTGTCGCTTATCATATCAATGTCTAGTTTGGACGGCTCACTTCGAAGTTAATATTTTTCTTTCTTACTTTCCAAAAAAGATTTTGGTTCATAATTTTTTCTGTGCTTTTCTTAGACATTTATCTATGAAGCCTAAAAGTTAACAGAGCAATTGATTTCCTCTCATAGGAGCTATGACATGATAATGTTTAACTGTGCGGCAAATAGTGTTCTCGTTTGCTTTCTCCGAACGCCAATGAAAGAACCAAAATGGCGGGCGATTATATTCAGTATTTATCGAGTCTTAGGAAGTGCATAACGTCATCAGCAGGGAATGACAAGACGCACATGTTTAAATGTAGCTGACTTGCGACTGGATTGGCTGCTGGAAATAAGAGCGATTCGACTATAGATATGACTCGCTGCTGGCCGCCAGTAAGGTAGGAGTGCATCCAGGGGATATCACTATCAGAAAGATTTAGCGTTTGTAGTTTAGTCAGTAGTGGATCGAAGTCAACAAATGAAAGGCTTTGCTATAATCCAATAAAACTAGTATAGTAGCCTGTCGTGTATCCATACCTGCGCGTATGTCCTCAGTGACATTCAACAAAGCAGTAGGTCTAAGTGGTGTGAATCAAGTTAGAATTGTAAATCTGAAGCTCTGTTTATTAATAACGGCTAGCTGATAAATTTGGCGATAGACTAAAATAACTGAAGTTAATTTCAAACATTATTAAGCACCGATAACGTCTCCCTGTTGTTAACACTCTAGGATTATCGTAGCCTACTTCATATGTGAAACACCCACGGCTGCGGTTTCGTTGTCTTCCTACCTGTTTACTTCGTATGTACCTACTTCGAAACTATTCGTATATGAAGTGGGTTACGCGGAAGATACTGTTACGACGCCCTGGAGAATTAGAATTATCATTGGATTGTAGGTTCGTTGTATACAACGATTGCCCTGGGTTTGCTAATAACAAGAAAATCCGTTACATTGCTGTCTGGAGATCACCCTCTCAGCCAGGATTATCTTTTGGTATGGTTATGATGCTAATTGTATTGCAATTATGTAGTGCAGCGTAACAAATGACGTTTATTTATTTTTTATTATTTGGAGAAAGATCGTGACGCCATCTAATTTTTCTGGTTGTGTTATTCCATACTTGCAAACATATAAAATATGTTGTGCCCTGCACGCCGTATTTACACACAAGTTTCACGAAACACCTGAGATCCCACCTAATGGTTTTGTGTTACTACTATGTAAGTAATTTATAAAGTAACAATTCGAAAATTTATTTGTGAAAATAAATTGACGATTTATTAGTTTCATTCTTGTTTAACAAGTGTGTCTTTTTCGGCTCCTGATTTTTTTTATTTTAAGCAGCAAAGTAAACCCCAGAAGGAAAATGAATTGATATGACCGAAGTTTTGAAACTCCTGCAGTCAAGAGTAGA
The DNA here is from genome assembly GCF_040183065.1 of Periplaneta americana. Classification (NCBI taxonomy): domain Eukaryota; kingdom Metazoa; phylum Arthropoda; class Insecta; order Blattodea; family Blattidae; genus Periplaneta; species Periplaneta americana. Next base: position 92,269,132 of record NC_091123.1, read on the forward strand.
CGTAGAGTCTTAATGAATGTCTCTTTGAAAAGAATGCTGAACTATTACCAAAAGGGATAAAAAAATTCTTCCCTTTTCTGCATCCTACATATGAGATGTTGGGCATTTTTACAATGAACACAATGAAATGTTTTAACCAAACACGGCTACTAATCCTGAAAGACCATTTGAATATGTGATATTAATAATTCCGTCACAAATAAAGAAAATAATAAAAAAAACTAGCTCAATTTTCTCAGTAATTTCGCTTTCAGAGCGACGTATTTATATTAACGCAAACCATTATTTATGCATTAAGAATTCATTTCGAAATTATTATTATTATTATTATTATTATTATTATTATTATTATTATTATTATTATTATTATTATTATTATTATTATTACTAAACATATTTACAGTGCCAAGCTCTTTCCCTGCCCGCATTTTTCTCCACGCTTCTCTATTTCTCACTCTCCTTCTTCTGAACCTTCCTGTTGCATTTCTTTACTACAATACTTTCCTTCTTCCATGTAACCAGTGGTCTTCTCTTGCCCCTTCCTGTAGGTATCCATTCCAATACCTGTCTTGGTAGTATGTCGTCCTCCATCCTCCGAACATGGCCATACCAACTTAATTATGTACTATGGATATTGTTAATTACATAATGTTGATAATCCATCCTTCTTCTAATTTTCAATTGACTGTATTATAATTATGAAATATGAAACTATTATAACTACATTAATATTATAATAATGTTTTTGTAAGTTATATTCTTATTAAAAACTTAAAGGGGTTCACAACAAAAAAGTCAAGTTACTTTTGTTTTAAGGTTCAGGACGATAGAAGACTATGAATATGATTGTTTTTATTTTCCGACGTCGCGTTGAGAAGTTTCGCAAGGATTTACCTGAAGGTGTGACGTCATGTTGCTCCCGCACGCTATTCCCTCTCCCAGCCAGCCATGATGTAGAATTGTAGAAGCTTGTATCATGCAGTCAACATTGTTGTGTGGCGCTGTGCGGATGCTTGTTCTCGCCGTATTCTATGTTAATTTAATGATTTTTATAATTAAAATGCCTTGTTGCAGTGCTTACGGTTGTACCAATTGCCACATTCTAAAATAATCGTCTCCCTAATCGACCTGGATTATTGTACTCTGATACCGAAAAAGTGCTTTTTGTTATTTCGTCTGTTTGTATGTGGTAATTATTCCTGAACGGTTTGTCGAATTTTATCCGCAAATTATGCACATGAGCTCAATATTTATATCAAATCAATATTATGGAATGGAGATGCATTGCGAGAAACATGAGACTGTCTTCTTGATATTTTTTAATCATTCACTTGCTTTATGTAGAATAAACTGACAAATGAGACGTCGAAGTTCGTATCAGAAAAAAGGTATTTCTGGAATAAATTGTTATATGAGAATTATTTCTACTTTTCGTTCCAAATTCAGTCAAAATTTTGGCCGGCTCGGGCTGATAACTGCATAGGCCTAGGTAGACTGACATCTTTAAAATTTCTAGAGAACTTTTATTAAAGGATTTTCAGACATTAGTTGTAAAATCTACTTGTTTTTCGTTGTCTCCGGTTATCTAGCACAGTAGCTATTATTATTGCAATCTGGTCCGAAATTCGCGAGTTTAAACCGGCCAAACTTGATAGGTTTTTATGTACTGTAAATGTCCTTATCATGACTTTCTTTGGATAGTAAGTAATGTTTGGGTCCCATATAAAGGAAAGTAAACTTGTTCTTGATAGAGGTCTTGAAGCAAACTTTGCTGGCCATTTCTAGCTGATGTCAAAATTGTAAGTACCTGCATTAGGCACATTTCAATGACCGATGTGCGCGTTGGCTTGACTCACTCTCCCTTCACCTTTAATGCAGTACAATATTTCTTTCTCTTCTTAGCCTCAGTCAGGGTTCAGCGATAGCGCGCTTCCATCCAAGCGGTCCTGGTTCGATCCCTGACCTGGTCGTGATGGTATTTGTGGTGGATAAGGCAAACGTTACAGAAGGATTTCTCCAGAGTACTGAACTTCGTTTCCCTCTCATTTCATCAACACACTTTGCTTCCCCCTCATTTCATCTGTCATCTGTAGGTACTAGTTGAAAAGAGGGTGGGATGAAGTCTTGGGGGTTATATGTATCTCGGATGCAAATATAGGATCTCCTCGTCTGGGGATGGGATTTGGGTCTGTCAGGTTGAGCGAAGAGATCCACTTGTCAGCATCGGATGTACGAATGCCACCCAAAGCCATTCTTCGGATTTGGAAAATTATTGCATAATATACTGTCAGAACGCCAGCTCTGAACCGTGGCAACAATGAAGAATGGAACCGTTAAGGGAGTGATGCGAGACTGTACTATACTAAACTAAAAATTTACAACGTAGTGCAGCGTGAACCGATAGGCAGGTGTCTTGTTTTTAATTTCTTCGTTACACTTTTCAATTATATTACTTATGATTCCACGATCCTCACTATGCACTACATTATTTTTCTTCCGCTCCGACACAGCCCTTTCTACTCGAGAGCTGATGTTTGTACTATGGAGGGAACATCCATACACTCTCCCTAACTAGCCGTGCTGAATCACGTCCCCTCTCACCCCAATTTCTCATACCACACGGTTTCAGAGCTGGTGCTCAGACAGTTTGGGCGTTCACCGGGCTAATGTGAGCTTTCCTCCATGGATCCGTGTCTGGTCTATCCTTCGAAAATTGAAGTCAAGCCATTTCTCTCTCTCTCTCTCTCTCTCTCTCTCTCTCTCATTTTTAAAGATTACAGGTCGCTACGTGTAATCCTCTTTCTTTATGGATTTCATCAACGAAGTCTTACAAACGATCAAATAAAGAGAGAAATATGCTTAGTCTAAAGAGAAATTAATATTAATTGTTAACTCCTGAATCACTCTTAAATGTCGGCTTTCGCACTTAGAAAAGTAATATTATACATGGTTGCAATATACAAATAGTCGTTTTATGTGAATTTATGTAAAATTAAATCTCATTTTTGAAATTATGAACATTATGTATTTTGTGTGCAGACTACGAAACGAAAGCTTAACATATTAGTTGAGTGAACAGTTCTGCAATGCTTGGGAAAAGTGGCATAAGTCAGTTTCCATAAACATTTTTTATTAATTTATTGACAACTTACGGAACATCTGCTCACTTGGGAAAAGAGACATAAGTATTTTTCCCATTAGAATAATTCATACAGAAGAAAATCAAATCTACATAAACCAGTGTGAAGACAGTTTTTTCCTTCTCCTGTAAAATTAACATTTTTGACTTGTGCCACTTTTCCCGAGCACTACAGAGTTGTGTAGCCTATGTATGTATTTTGAATATTTCTTAGAAAAACACTGTAATCGCTCATATGTGGAATGTCAGCGCTATAGACAGAGTTTTTTTTATTAGTGAACTGTCCGAAGACAGGTTTGAACCTCACAAGTGACACCAATAAGATATCACTCATGAGGCAACTGAGCCAGGAGATCATGGTAGAGTGGTCAATTCCTTTCCCCCTCCATTGCTTACATCGCTTACTAATTATATATTACACTATTAATGGTTGTAATTCCATATACACAATCACCATATTTATATGCATATGTGTTACACATATTTTTCACTAAATAAGTGCGTCACATTTGTGATGACTGATGAGTGTAGAGTGAAAGCCCACATTGCCGTGTGTTTTTTCTTGGTTTACAGGATGACAAGGACTTGGCTGCCGCGGACGCGGAGGGTGTATGGAGCCCTGATATCGAACAGAGCTTTCAGGAAGCGCTGGCGATCTATCCACCCTGTGGCCGTCGGAAGATCATTCTCTCGGATGAAGGCAAGATGTATGGTAAGCACAAGTACAAAGTATGTTCTATCGTATACTGTTATTTTAAGGATTAATTCTAGTCTTACGTCGTTCTGTTTTTAATTATATTCCGTACATGTTGAAATATACATACTAATATTAGCGTTATTGCCGCATATTACATTATTAAAAATTTAAATCATTGTGGAAAAAATAATGACATAAATAATATTCATTGAAACATTGTTATATTAAACCGATTTAATATAATTTCTACTGAAATCATATGTATGCTTTCTCGAAAATATGTTGTTGTTTTCTAATGCCAGGCGTTTGACAATAAAGTCATTTGACCTCTTGCACTCCAATATTTTTTAAAGATATTATCATGGTCAGCCACTGAAGCACAGATTTTGAGGTGTTCCGAATCCATTTCTTGGTTTGAGTTGCACAATGGGCAGTTAGGGGACTGATATATTCCAATTGTAAGCAGGTGTTTGGCCAAACAATCACGGCCTGTTGCCAATCTAAATGCAGCTACAGACGATTTTCGTGGTAAATCGGGAATTAACTGTGGATTATGATGCAGAGAGTTCCATTTTTTTCCCTTGAGGTTATGTTATCAAATTTTGTTTGTTGAAGTCTAAGTATGTAGATTTAATAAATCTTTCCACAGAGTAATACGTAGATTTAGTAACAGGTCTGTAAGTAGAAGTGCTGCCCTTCTTTGCTAAAGCATCCGCATTCTCGTTTCCTTTCTCGAAAATATATGTATTTGTTCTCTCTACCACAACTAGTTCTTGGTTTGCCGTATGTCCTTCCTGTCTATCTATCTGCGAAGTCTTTTATCGTTTCCTTTCAGTACACTTATGAACAAAGTATTTGTCATATTTTCCAAGAAGGAAGTGAATAATATGCCAATTTAAAGGTGTCAATCAAATACTTTGCCGATGTTGTAGCATCATCGGCTTACGCGCAAAAATCGGCACACATTCCAATCTCTGAATATTCGTAAAAAATGAAGTTCATACATTCATTCATTCATTCATTCATTCATACATAGTGTTCTACCCAAGAACATATCTTTCACTGCAATCCCAGCATTCTCCAATCTTACTTCTTTTCGGCCTTTCTCTTAGTCTCTGCATACTATCCATATATCTTCATGTTGTCTATGTTCTGATACCTTCTTCTGCTCCAAATTTGTTTCCCGTTCACCATTCCTTCCACTGCACCCTTCAGTATGCAGTTTCTCCTTAGCCAGTGACCCATATATTTATTTTTCTCTTCCTGATCAGTTGCAGCATTATTCTTTCTTTACATACATACTCTTTTTAGCACAACTTCATATCTTATTTTGTCTGTCCATTTCACACGCTCTATTCTTCTCCATATCCACATTTCAAATTTTTATAGTCGTTTCTTTTCGCTTCTTCGTAATGTCAGTGTTTCTGCCCCATACAATGTCACACTTCACACGAAGCACTTCCCTAGACTGTTTCTTAGTTATATTTCCAGAGGTCCGCAGAAGATGCTCCTTTTCTATTAAAAGCTTACTTTGTCATCGCTATTCTCCTTTTGACTTCCTGGCAGCAACTCATCTTACTACTTATAGTACAACCAAAGTATTTGAAGCTGTCCACATTTCGAATTCGCACGTCTAACTATGGTCTTCGTCTTGTTAAGTAAAAACATGAAGTTCATATGAGACCGGTATTTGCTCTTTAAATCATTAATAACTTTTCTTCCACATTTTGTACAGATTTTAGAGGAAAGTTCTCCAGGATGTCCTGGGTTTCCTGAGTAATTGTTCATTTTAACTTCTGCAGTATTAGAAAGGCGACGAAGGATAAATACTATCGCTTTTAGATAACCCGATAGCAAGAAATCGCTAGAGTATATATCTGTTGCTCATAGAAGCCATAATATTGTAACGTTTTATTACTAACAACAATGTAACTTTTATTGTTATTACAATTAATCTTCACTCTCTACAATTTAACTTCACTCCCGTCAACAATGGGATTTGCTCTCCGCACAGCAACACAGCGTTCGTTATTGCACTCCACAAACGACAATGACAATTTACTTGGACTATTACGAACAACAATGAACTGTTAATCTTAACTAATATTTACAAAGCACTATTTACAAATCAGAACTGTCAGTTCTCAGTTCACAGTTCTTCTAGCTCAGTCACTCGAGTTCACAGTATCTCGAACCACAGACCTTCAGAGACAGTCCACTGTACTCGAACTCAGGTCCCTCCAACTGCGGTCCACTGCACTCGAACTCAGGTCCCTCCAACTGCGGTCCACTGCACTCGAACTCAGGTCCCTCCAACTGCGGTCCACTGCACTCGAACTCAGGCCTTCGGATGCTGACACAGTTGCGGACGCACACTCGAGTCGAACTCCGGTACACAAGATTGGCTTGCTTCCTCTGGCTTACTCACTGAATGGCTGAATAAACTGAAAAAACTGCCCAAGTTCGCTCGCGTTTCTTCTTTTATAGCAAAATCATAGTTACGAGAAATTTCTACGGGTGTCCTCTCGAATTATCTGGATATCTCCACTTCGGACGGACTTCTCTGGAAGATTCGGGAGGGTCCGTTCCCCCCTTCACTCCGCAAGTAGCAGCTGCGCGCGCACCCTCCCCTCGCCGCGTTGACGTAATACACCCCCTCTGCCCTTCAGCATGCAGATGCTCCCCGTACCAGCGTTTCGTCGGACGCGTGTTCAAACCCCGTTGCAGCTGTCACAATATGTTTAAGGATAAAGCCTGCTTGGTTGCGATTTTTCATTATTATGATTTTGTATCACAATAATCATTAATCAAACATGTCCATCAATACTCTTTGACCTTTGCCCATTTTTAATTGAAAAACAGCCTATGATATGCCATATAAAGTCACAAGAAAAAAATAACGCCATACTGTATGGTCTTTTTTGAACGATTTTTTAGATTAATAATCATATTACATTAATGATTATTGTTGTTAGTTTACTGTCCGAAGGCAGGGCTGAACCTCACAAGTGATACCAACAAGACACCACTTATGAGGCGACTAGACCATTGCATACATCGCCGATTAGCTACATATTACACTAATCAGATAATGGTTATTGTCACATCAATTTAGTGACAACCGAAAAGTAACGTACCAGTTACTTGTCTCAGTTATTCAGTTGCAGCAGTTACAGAAAATTACGAATACAGAAAGAAACTGCTTATAAAGTGACGTCTTTAGTTTTCATGCTTGCTAATTGATATAATATCCTACTTTTCGAAAGTTATGTTCTTTGTGCGTTCTGTATGCGTACACATTTATGAGCATGAGTATGGCGTACAGATCAGCTGATGTGTAGGGATATAGACAGTGTTGAATCCAGCCACTTTGCTTCAGGGGAGGAAATTGATTCTCCTGGAGATGTTGCAAATTTAAAAGAGCAATTGAATCGGTCATTTTAGAAAGGTCACATGTCCATTTTATGCAAAAATGAGTTATATACGAGTTCATGTCAAGATAAGATAGCTGCAGCTTGTCAGCATATAAATGACTCGTGTCCTTTACTCCTTATGTGAGAAAATTGTGTTCCTTTATTGAATTCATTTTAGAAGTGTTACATGTCCTGGACATGTGTACTGTTCTATAATGAACAGTAGCGCAGTCCTACTGGAAGAAACATGAAATCGGCAAGTTACAGGTATAATGTTACAATCAATAGCAAACAAACCCAAGTACGTAAGAAAGCTTTTGTTAGCCTATTTGGCATATCAGAGAGGCGAGTGAGGAGGCTTCAGACTGTGCTTCTAGAAGGAAGGAGCCCACGAGATATGAGAGGAGTCGGCAATAAAAATCGTGCTCTACCACCACAAATTGTAAAAACTGTACATGATCACATAGCCTCATTCCCTGTTCACTCTAGCCATTATTCATCTGGTAACCATATTTACTTAGATGCCAGACTAAATGTGCAAAAGATGTTTGATTTGTATAAAGCAAAATATCCAGATACTAAAGTAAATTACAAGTATTATGTTAAGTATTTTAATGACAACTTTAACCTCACATTTGGATAGCTTCAAATCGATATTTGTGTGACATGTGAAACCTTAATGGTGAAAATCCAAAGTCATATGCTAAATGATGCAGCAAAACGGGTGGCCAGTGCGGAATATATGGTGCACAATCGCAGAGCAAAGAAGTTTTATAATGCTATGAAAGACTGCACAGATATAAACAAACAAAATGATGGAATATTAGGGCTGTGCTTCGATTATATGCAGAATCTGCCCCTCCCCAAAATTCCAGTCCACGATGTTTTCTACTTGCGACAACTGTGGGTGAATATATTTTGTATAAACAATATGAAAACAAATGAATGTTATTTCTATGTCTACAATGAAGTGACTGCTCGTAAAGGAGCGAATGAAGTATGTTCTTTCATTAATGGTTATATCAAGCATAATGTGCCAGCTGAAGTGAAAGATCTCAGACTGTTTTCGGATGGGTGCGTGGGACAAAATAAGAATCATACTATGATTCGCTACTGCCTAGCCCTAGCAGACAGTGGAAGATTTGAGAAAGTGAGGAGCCATGTTCCGTTCAGAGGACATTCTTATAATGTTTGTGACAGGAATTTTGGACTGATCAAACGAGTGCTTCGAAGAATGGATCGCATATATACAGTCAAAGAGTATGTAGAGTATATAGTGCATGCAGCTAAGAACAATAGATTTTCTGTAAAACTTGTTTCCACAGATGATATTCTTAATTTTTCTGAATGGTGGGTGAAGTATTATCGAAGAGATGGATTGTCTCTAGAAAGTCAAGGCAGAAATGTGCCTAAATCTAAAAAATTCTCATTGCAACCCTCACTTTTTATGTACTTCGAGTGTCGTACCACAGAGCAGATCATTTATTGGAACTTCATTACAGAGGAGGTGTAACTGAACACACATTTGACCTCCGGATTCCAGGAGAACATGTAAATTTCTCTTTGCTAAAGGCTTATGGAGAATCAGTATCAATTAAGCTCAAGAAAATGCAGGACATTCGTCGTTTGATGTGTTACATTCCTTCAGAACATAGCGAGTTTTATGAGGAGATTTTACAACTGCCGACTGTAGATAATAATGCGGACTGAAAAGACTGTTGAATATTGATTTGAAAGACAGCAGTGTAAAAGAAAGACTAGAGTTATTGGATATAAAATAAAACAAATGTTGGTTCTTTGCAACACGAAAGAAACTTGAAATAGTATATCAATTTCTATAGTTCATTATAGAAAGGACACATGTCCAGATATATATATATATATATATATATATATATATATATATATATATACACACACACACATACAGTGAAACCTCTCCTTACGGACACCCCTAAGATACGGACACTCCTCATATACGGACAGATTTTTATGTCCCAACTGAAATAATATAGAAATAATGATAATTTTAACTTTCGTTTACGGACACTCTCAGACATGGACGCGGACAGCTGTTTCACAGTCCTAAAGCTTGCTTTACCTCCTGACTGCGGACAGAACGTGGATATCAAAACCTAATGTGTTACAAAAATGGAAAATTTAGTTTTGAGAACTGTACAGAAATTCCTTAACATGAAAGAAGACAATAAAAAGGGTCTCGTAGGCTACCAATCCTTGTCATCTGGAAGCGGGTTGATAAAAGTCATAAAATTTAACCTGTATGATGGGTCCACGTTTCCGCGATCGTGAAATTGTATTCGATACATGATAGGGTTAGTAGGATTATTCTCTTCCCTTCAATCAGCTCTTCGGTTTCGAGAGACATGAGCATGACACCTGAACGTAAAGGTTAAGTTGAAAAGTATAAATTACAGTACTGCATAACTGTAGACCTAGAATAAAATTGCATGGCACAGTACTGTATTTTCCTTTTTCGGTCTTATCTACTGTACTTCAGTTCAAAGTTGCAAAGAATTTACTGTAGTATACTGTATTTAGAATTAAACTACAGTAATACACTTCATTTAAAGCGTGAAGGGATACATAATGCATATTATAAATTTACTGGTAGATTGAGGAGCCTCCCTCCCAATAAAGGACACCTCCCAGATGCGGACAGATTGTTACGTCCCTTCGATGTCCGTAAATGAGAGGTTTCATTGTATATATATATAATAAATATCTCCCTTCAATAAATTAATATAATTTTTTTTATTTCGCTTGCTCTTCATATCTTATCTTCTACCAACCATGTTAAAATAATTGCCCTCTATCTTCAAATACATTTCAGAAACAGTTTTTTTATCTCCTGAAAAGTAGTATTTTTGGACTTGTGCCCTTTCTAAAATGACCGATTCAATTGTACAAACATTTATTGCAGGGATTTTTATTTTATATTGCTTGAAGGGGTTAGGTACAGCTTACAGTAGTAAAATTTTTGGACATATTCAACATTTTTCTTCTCCATTACTGTATCTTGTACAGTAATGAAAATTGGCATGTGTAAAACACTGTCCTTCTGCTATATGAAAAAAAAAATATTTTGCGATTAAAAATTATTTATATATTTTGCCTTATAATTCATAAGCTTGTTAACTTTTTCATGTTCTATGCAAATCTGGCTTTCAGGTAGTACCTCCCTGCAAACAGGTTTGAATAATTTCAAGAGAAAATTGTTTCGGGGCCGGGTACCGATCCCGGGACCCTTCGCTTAGCACACGAATGTTCTGCCGACTGAGCTACCCCAGGAACTATACACGATACTGTCAAAATTTTTCCTTTATATCCACACAACTCAAATGGACTGACAAGACGCCAGAACCCAACTTTGAGTGCACACAAATTCTGTGTGACTTAAATTGTGGCTTCTTGTTAACGTACCTCCAGTAATGAATATATTATGCAAATCTGGCTTTCAGGTAGAAGCTCCTTGTAAAGCAGGTTTGAATAATTTCAAGGAAAAATTGTTCTCTCTCGTTTATTTTATTGCTGAAACTTATGTTTAGAATATCATGCTCTTTCAACTACATTCCTTAATATATAATATATATATTTTTTTATTTTATGTTAGAAGAAAGTACTTATATTTGACCATTTTTAAAATAAATTTATTTTTTATCAGACAATCTATCACAGATAAAGAAGTGATCTTGCATCATATTATAGATATGACATGCATAAATACACACAAAAAATTTCATCACAGAATGTGGGATAGTTCTTGAGTTATGTAGGAAATGCTTCATCACTGCACAGTGAAATTAATTTTAAAAAAAATTTAAATAATTTTTTTAAATCGTAAAAATATTTTTTTTTCATTTAGCAGAAGGACAGTGCTTTTTTGCACATACTAATTTTCATTATTGTATTTTTTTTTCATTTATTTATCTAAGCAATAACAGCTCCCTGCATTAACAGGCTGCCACAAAGACAGAGCATATTGTGCAATAGGCAGTTAAAAGTATAAATAACGTACATATGTTTAAGTTTAATGTAGTCATACAACAATGACAATAAATGATTGAATAAATAATTAGGTACTAATTAATTATTTGAAGATCACTGTTGACCGTAGAGATGGTTTCGGAGTATAAATAATGATCCTCTCAGAGCTGCAAGAACTATGTCATCAATTGCTTTCCTCTATAAGCCGAAACATTGCCAGGTCTGGAAGAAGAAACCGGGAATAGTTCCGCGCGCTCCAACCATAAGGCCTATTATTTCAATTTGTTGTAAGCCGTATTTGTCCATGAAATATGAAACGGTACGTACATAGATGTCGTTTTTTTCTCTATTTACATCTTCAGGTTGGCTCTTTTGTTTTTCAAATCTAACGGTGGGATCGATGATGTAGCCATTGTTGTTATTTGGTGGGATGGCAATCATGTCTATTTTTCTTGTACTGCCATTGTCTGCCAGTCCGTGTACTTCTTCGAACACTTGAAAATTTATTGATCTAAACTGTTCGGCGATCATCGAATGAATTCTATGGTGTCGTGAGTTACGGAGAACTTCACTGTGCGGACAAGAGCCCAGGACATGTGCAAGTGTTTCTGGCTCTCTGTGGCATTGCCGACAAAGGTTGTTGTCCCGAGTCCTGCCCGGAAGGAAACGTACGGAAGACACTGTGTAGTCATTTTAATAGCTTCGCATCACTCGCTAGAGGTTAGGCCTTCACGATGTCGTATCCAGTAATTCGCCGGAATAAACTCGCTGTATAGTTCTACGCCAAGACCTTTCTGAGGTAGGTTAGCCCACAGTAATGGAGGGAAAAAATGTTGAGTATTTCCGCTGGGAGTCCTGGGATTCGAAATACGGATCACTTGAGGGGGAAACGCTTGAGCTATCTATTGAACTACACCCGCTGACTTTGTTGTACCTCTGCAGCATCCAAAATTAAAAGAGGATGACCGACAAGGAGAGGGCACGTTTTTGAAGTAATTAAATCGCTTAATGCAGAAACCCCTCATGTCCAATTATTGTGATTTTTCAGGAGAAGAAGAAAAAAAAATAATTAGTCTGAATGCAGAGACAAAAATAGGAATCCATTTTAATCTATGTATAATGGATAGTAAGCACATTTTTTCTATAACATGGGAGGCTTCCTGTTATTTTCAGCTCCAAGATATAATGTATTAAACATGTTAGACATGAGGGATTTTTGCTTCAAACACACACACAACTCAGTAAGAAAGTACATATAATGTACGCAAAAACCATTACAGTTCTGTCCAATATAACTTACATTATGTTTCTTGAGACACATAAGTAGGTTTGGAATACAAATGTCCATAAAAGCATTGAATTTCTGGAGAGTGAGGAAAGTAAGACTCGAATCTTTTCAAATCGGCCATTTTTTGTCACTGATAATTGCTACTCCAGAAGGGAAAGCTAGTTTTTTTTTAATGGAAAATTGGAATTAGGGTTTTTCTGCAAGTCCGAAAGTATGTTCCTGCAGCCCACCAATGAAAATTCGAGCTTTGACCACACCAGAAGTTTGTTTGCAATAGGAAAATTCCATAAACTCTGAAATTGAAAAATTCTCCTTCATCTCTCTAGGGACTTTTCTTCCTTGTTACTTCACAGATAGTACATTTTTCTTATAATGTGCTGGCCACTAAGATTTAAAATCGAGATTTTCTTCTTTATGGACTATGTGTACCGTGAAAGCACTTGTAGAGCTAGAAGAGATGATTAATTCTGTGTAATCCAGTGGTAGGCCTAAGGACACTTTGTCTTTTTTTCTTACAGTTCTTTTCACAACGCTGAAATTCCTATCACAAGGCAGGTACACTGGCCATTCATGATATTTTTTGATGTAGGATATGAGATTGACGACTGATGACGTGATGACCAAGACAGAAACATAATAATAATAATAATAATAATAATAATAATAATAATAATAATAATAATAATAATAATAATAGAGCTTGCAAATTCAGTACAAGTTGGCCTATGTTAGTATTTGACTTATCATTCTGGAACTAGCAATTTATTTGTAGTGAAGTTCGACTTTCCTCCTCTTCTTAGTTGCGAAGATGTCGATCACTTTATCACGGAAGTTAGGGTTTCTTCTGAGCTCACTGAAGAATGTTTTTTTTTTTTTCGATAGAAATTAAAGCTAGTCCGTTGAGTCGATCCTGAGCCATTCAATTTCTACAGTAATTTTAACGCAGAAAAGCTCCTTTCGGGTGAGGCGCTTGTAGCAGGAATTTGTCAATACAAGTAGCATTGAAGCTATTAGTCACAAGTTTGACACGGATTCTACTTTGAACGATGGTGAATTCTAAATAATTATATGAATGTTCAGATTTATGGCCCTGATAATCAAAGTAATGAGATTGTTAAGAATACTGTTGAGGAAAACAATGGAGAACTCTGCAAATTTGTTTAACTCTAAAAAACCAAAATATTGCAAGCGGTGAATATTAGATAATCTCTCTTGAATATGGACCAAGAAATTATTAATTACGACTTTCTATACATAATCGACTGTACCGGTATGCAGTTTTATAGTCAGGAACGCAATTTGCCTTTTTCCACATCTTTTTATTGCATTCATTACGCTCAAGTACTTGGTTCCACAAGGTGTCGAAATCGTTACGCAAGTTCCTTAAGAATTGTTTGACCTTATCAATTCCTTACTGCCTTTGAATTATGCCAAACCTTCATGCATATTTTACTTACTTAACTTTATTATGAATTATGTCAAACGCTTTTTTCTGAAGAATTTGGGAGAGATTATGCGTTTTCGGCAATACTAGATGAAACACTTGTACTAGAATGTTGAATTCAAAATTAACAAGAGTATTCTTATATCCAACTGCGCAATATCTTGTTTCTGGGTCAAACACAGTAACATTCTCGATAATGTAATCGAACAGTTGAATTAATTCTTCCTTGTTATTGAAGATCATTTCAACTAGCCGATTATTGTACAGCCATCTAGTTGGAGCCACAGAAGAGAAGGCACTGAACAACATTATCAAGTGCATGAGTTCTTTTGGACGTTTGAGATAAGAGTGATGCAAAACCAGAGACTATATTGAAGAAGATTTTGCACGTCCTAATACCTTTGACACAATCTTGCAATACACATTGTAACACACTGTAAACAAATCATCGGGACACTTATCTTTAACTCGAGCTCCTAAGCCATTGTACTGCCCGGTATTTACCGATGCTCCGTCTTACGTTTGCGCAATTAATTTCTTGCTATAGTTAAATTCATCTAAATGATCAAATACCAACTGCAGATATTCTTTCGGCTGTCCTGTCATCTAAAAGTCCTGTTAGTTTTTGTGTTTTATTATAGCTTATTTGATTTATTTTTATGTAATTTTTTTATTCATTTTATTTTTTATATTAATCATTTTAAATTATTTATTATTTCGTTTATTCTATTCTTAAGTTTGAAGGAAATTATTACATCGGGACGCATTAAAAATCAAAATCTGTAATTAAACTGTAGGATCATCCCCATATCCTTCATGGAGGAATCGCCAGTGGGCAGGTAGCTGTGTCCTCTGATGGGAAAATATTCATAGCTTAAATCGAATTTTCCTGTCTAATTGATGCCATTCTAATTATTCTAAATTGTAATAACTATAAACAGAAAACCTGCAGTGAATGTCCAGTAACAACGGGGGGAGAGAGAAAAAAACAGCAGAAACGCACGCGAAATGTAGCTAACCTAACAATGTGAATAAAAATCCCCATGTCCAGAACATGAGGGGATTCTGCACCAAATGAAAATTTTAGCCAGTTGTTGCATCTACAGTTCAACTGGGACATGAGGAGTTTTGATATAAATAAATGCGTCTATATAAATAGTATCGTATGAACAACGAATCTCAAATTCAGCAGAAAATGGATATGAGGGGTTTCTGCACCATGCGATTCAATTGATTTTGTTGGCTTTATGTCGGATAGAATTATAATTTCGAAATAAAAAGTACTAACTGGAAAACAGTTCACCAAGACATTACCTGGAATGTACGTTGCTAATTCAGCAGCCGAGAGCTTTCATTACTTATAACAACGATCTGTAGTAAATAAATTATTACTATTAATGTACCGTCATTTGAGAGCGTGATGTATTCCTGCAGAAGTTTCATCATGTTGATATGCGAATGATGAACTTCATGATTTACTCATATCTCGACAAGAGTTAGAAATAGATTTATAAGAAACGTACTTATTCAATTCTGCCATGGGTTGTCAACTTGTAATGCTCGTAATTTGTCAATCAAGTGTAATGGTGTACTGCTGTTTTGTTCACAGTTCTTCGAGTGAGATGAACTGACAAATATGAACGCATATACTTATTTTATCAGAATTTAAAGTCAAACCTGCCCTTGAAAAATTTCGCCATCACAGGAATAAATGGAGACTACATATTGCAAGAATGACAAGGAATACGTTGCCAGATTTAATTTTAAAGGACCAATCAATAGGGAAACGGAGTCAAGGTCGCCCTCTTTGAATTCTTGATGAGCAGTGAAACCGGAACAGGCATTACAGCTAAAATCTTGACATGATGATGATGATGATGATGATGATGATGATGATGATGATGATGATGATGATGATGATGATGATGATGATGATGATGTGTTTGGCTACTTTAGGATCAATACTACAGTTGAGCTAAAATGCATTACTCATTTATTAATATTATTAGGAAGGAAGATTCTAGACTATTTACGTAACGCGAGTGGAAATACACTTTACTCAGGTTCCAACTAATTTTAAGTAACAATGTACAGTTGGGAACCAAACGCACAGAGGGGAATTCAATGCGTTGCCTGAGTGCGCCTCCCTCTCTTTAACGTAGTGAACCTAAAGAGGGAAAACATAAGTGTTAATAACAATAATAATAATACTGCAGCTGTTCGTGTTAACAGAATATTAGTCTGTAGATAACAACGAAATATAAATATATCTGATTTTACTCACCTGTTCTTGGGCGTCTTCCTATCTATAGTATAGAGCTCACTGACTTAAGTATACTCCTGCCGCGCTCTCTTACTACAGAGTGGAAGTAAACAACAATACGTGATAGCTAATGTATTCCTCCGCAAAATGCCCCTTTCTATTGGTCTTTATATTCGCGCGATAGGCATAAGCTGAGCTGAGTTCCGCTGCTAGGAGCGGTGTTTCATACCAAGAATCGTAGCAGAACACTTCAATGGCATTGGCATTTGGATCATTTAAATGACTTACTGGTGGTTATTAAATGAATCATACAATGTATATGCATGTTGGTAGGAATAAAATGAAACGGAAACATCTGTAAATTCACTTGCAGTTCCCGTAGAATGAATCGTGACTTCGGGTATTTCTCAGCGAACTTACAAAACACGTTTACTATTCTCTTCTCATCACGTGTGTGTGTCTAATGCCTACCCACGTCACTTTGCGTGATTCGGGTTCCGCATACTGTGGATAGATGGCAGGACTATGACCCATTTTCAAATTGCATACCACTTCGGCGGGCCACATTATTTATGATGTGTATCTGTGAAGAGTTATGTCTTGTACTAGGGTGAGTGTATGTTAAGTGTTCGTGTAGGTATGGTGTAGGGAATGGGTGAGGATGATGATGATGGTGAGGAAGGGTGAAGGGGAAATCCGGTGCCGGCACGTAGTCTACTCCTGTCGAATAGCACCAAAGGTCAGCCAGGCTTAACGTCCCCATCCGACGGACGAATCACTATCAACAGTGACATGTATGCCTTCCCTTCATATGCACTGCGGAGAGATTTGGGATTTTGTGCACAATTTACTGATTAGTCCCGAGGTAGAAATTATACAAGAAAATTTCTGACCCCGCCGGGAATCGAACCCGAGCCGGCTAGTCTGGAGGCACGCTACCACAGAGCTAACTCGGCGGACGTTCTTCTCATCACATGTTACAGGTTTTCCTTGATGATGTTTCTCGTACATAGCCATAATTTGCAACACACCAATTATTTACACCTACATGGGTCCATTTTTACACGAAATTGATGTATCCGGTAAAATAATGACGCTTATCATTGTGACGTGATGATGGCGAGTTCGGTTTATGTTTCCATTATTACATTTTTCACCTTCCTCTGATTGAGGTGTACATCTATTACCGTATTGGCCCGAGTGTAAGCCGCACCCGAGTATAAGCCGCACCCTTAATTTTAGGGGGAAAGGAGAAAAAAAAAAAAAGAAAAATTGAGTGCAGAATGAGAAAAAAAGGAAAATTGAGTGCAGTGAAATTTACCAGTCACATTATCCAGTTACAAAACTGTTTACACTTTTTAAACACTTTTTCTTCAATTACGGTATTACGTGGGTAAATCACCAAAAATACCGGTACAACTAATCACCGTCTTCTCCAATGTCACTGCTGACTTCACTACTACCGGTACCGGTATTTGTTTCATCACTGTCACTTTGTTCATCACTCTCCGCCCAAAGTACGTCGTCCTCACTGCCATCCAGAGCATTAGACACGCAGCATTTCTTGAAGCCTTTGATGATTGAATCTGGTGATATCGTGTGCCATGAAGAGAGAATCCACTCACACATAAGGCTGACAGATGGCTTCTTGATCTTCCCAGATGGAGTGAATGCATGACCCCCTTCTAGAAGCCAATCCGAAAACTGTTTTCGGAGTTGGTCTTTAAAAGGCTTGTTCACGACGACATCAAGCACCTGCAATTTTGATGTCATACCTCCAGGTATGACGACTAGGTCTGTCTTCAATGCAGTAATTTTCTTCTTCACTTCGAGTGTGAGGTGACCTTTAAAGGCATCCAATACTAACATAGCCCTCTTACAGAGCAGCGCACCTGGTCTGCGATTCCAAACCGTAGCTAGCCAGTCCACCATTAGTTCGGTTGTCATCCATCCTTTCTCTTGGCAACGAATCACTAATCCCTTAGGTAAATTCTCCTTGGGCATAGTTTTACGCTTCAGAATAACGTACGGAGGCAGTTTTCCTCCATCTGCCGTAACCGCCAGCATTTTCATTTCCAGTTGTTCTCAATGATATGCTTTTCGCCCCTTTATTGTCAACTGTCATATTGCTCGGCATGTCCCAAAATACGGGCGTCTCGTCGGCATTGCCGATCTGGTGTAATGGGTAAGAGTGGCGCTGACGCAATTCAATGACGTGCCTCTGGAAGTTGATATAAAATTACCGGTAGCAACATGCGCCACATTTCAAGTTTAAATTTATCGGCCGCGCAAATAAGCCGCACCCCAACTTTTCGAGTTTGAAATTTGAATAAAAAGTGCGGCTTATATTCGGACCAATACGGTATTTATCCGTAGAGTCCTGCGTTTGATTATTTGAATGCAAGTTAGGTATACATCGATCATATAGATTTGTATGGAGAGGTAGTTGCAAGTCAACAGGTCGCGCTTCAGTGAACCAGGGAGAAGTCCCTCATGCACCGGTACAATGTGTCTACATCTGCTTATTCAAGTACCTGAGTGTGTGTGTGTGTGCGTGCGTGCGTGCGCGTGCGCGCGTGTGTGAACAACAGGAATACCACTTGAATTTAATGACAACAACAACAACGAAGTATATAGGGTAAACTAGGGTCTGTTGGACAGTCGGGCATGTTGGACACTCTGTACTCTTTAACGTGTTACCTCGCCACTTGTGGGCACCACATTCTGCTAGAAGTCAATGACGGAAGTAGCCCCACTCGTGGCTACTTCCGTCATTAAATTCTAGCAGAATGTGGTGCCCACAAGTGGCGAGGTAACACGTTAAAGTACAGAGTGTCCAACATGCCCGACTGTCTAACATACCCTAGTTTACCCTATTTAAAGGCAACTTGTATTCAATAAAGATCATTTTTACTAGGGATGAAGGGGGGAGGAGGAAACAGGAGTCAGCTCCTTTACTTTCAGGAGCAATCACATTTCGTGCAGACATACCATCAGGAAACCATTCGTCGGCTTAGAGTGTAAACCTTTTATTAACCGCCAAAAACATTTTACAAGGGAAGCAAAAATCTAAGTTTAAATTAACTCTGAAACTTTAGGACCAAATCCAAAGTACAGGTGGCATTTGCATCTTTATTTTTAGGCTTCCCTTATAAAATTTTCTTTTTGGCGGTTAGCAGGTTTAGTACACTCTAAGCCGACGCATTGGAGCTGAGATAAAGATACATTTACTGAAATACTGCATATTAAACAATATTAATTATCTGTGCATTGCAAACACACGCTCTCAGAGACGCTCTGAAGCTGTGTAGGACAATATCTTGAGATGCGTAACAAATGTAGCGTTAGTAATTTAAAAACACATTCGAATTTCTTCGTATAACCGATTTTGTTAATATTATGTATTAGTCGTAGTGACATAAAAGAAATCGAAGTCTTAAAAAATTTTGAACTAAATAAACAATTCAGGCGCCACATACAATTTTTAGTCGCCATGGCGTCCGGAATTTGTCTACCCCTGATTTTTACAGTAAATAAAACGCATCTAGTTACTTTAGATTTAATTAAAGTTTGGAATTAACACATGAATAAATATAAATTTCAGACAGACTTGAAATAAAATACGTTATAAGTGCGTGCTTTACGAGTCTCTACACATTACAATCAATGACTATAACATTATAAGTGTTTCAAATTAAAAATTTATCCTTCTTCTTTCTGATAAAATACTTGTTCTTCTTTCCTAATGACGTGCCCGCTACCAAATTATTCTATTGTAACACTACTTTCCAACCGCTTAGTTGTGTTTTGTTTTCGTATGTTCACTGAGCAGCAAACGGGATCTAAGTAGCGTTGGATCACGTCAAGCTGTACTCCATACACACCTACACTGTTGCGGCCCTGTTAGGAGGCTTTAGGTTACAAAACGCGGGACTCTAATAAATTATCAGGCAGTAGGCTATATCTCACTTGACAATATGTGTCAGAGAAAGAACAGTCGTTTGTATTGTCTGAAGTCTGATGAGTATAATATGTAACTAGTCAGTGATATATGCAATGGAGGGGGAAATGATTTTTTTTATTTGTTTTTTATTTTAGTAGGTTATTTTACGACGCTTTATCAACATCTTAGGTTATTTAGCGTATGAATGAGATGAAGGTGATAATGCCGGTGAAATGCGTCCGGGGTCCAGCACCGAAAGTTACCCAGCAGGGGGGAGATGAACTGGCCACCCTATCCCATTATTTCCTGGCTTAGCTACCCCATGAGTGATACCTTATTGGTGTCACTTATGAGGTTCAGACCTGTGTTCAGACAGTGAACTATAAAACAAAAACATTCTTTACTAATCTTATCTATTTTCCATAAAGTGTGAAATATTTGACTATTAAAATTCGTATAATAAATTTCAGAACATTATAGAAACTTCAAACAACAAATCTGTGTTTTCATGGGAACTGGAAACAAATGAGAAGCTGTAGACAGAATATTAACCGGAGGCATTCACTGCTTGACAATATTAAAATTCGGCTCCAGCCATGAATATTATAACAAATTACTGAAGAAAAAACAAATTTTGACAGGAACTATATTACACGCCTGCTAATCGTATTACTTCTTCTTCGGTAGCTAACGGGAGAGTTTCGTACTTGTTACTTTTGTTTATCTCCACTTTTTAGGAAGATCGGCAGGAGAATAGTTCTTGGATTCTGTTGCTGATTCTGTTAAAGAGTATGATATCGCGCTTTGTGCTGTTGTAGTAGTGTTCTCTTTCGATATAGTAGTTGGGCCTACCGGGTAGACCAAATCTACATTAGCTCTGTGTTCTCTCGGTATAAAGCATTCCCCCTCTGAATCAGTTCAAAGTGCATTAGAAAGTCATTCCGCAGATACAGAATATTACGGCAAAAGCGAATTTTTACTTTTTTCGCTTTAGTATTGTGATGCTGCAAAAAATAATGTTCTATGTTTTCACGGAGATGCACATTTTGAGCATCCTTGATGCCGAGAAAGTAGTTTGGGCTTACCGGCTGTTCGTGCTTCAGTCCTTTCATGTGTACGTATCTGCAGCGATTTATCTGAATTGTGTGTGGATTTTGCTTAATTCAGTAGGCTATCTCTGAGTCTATTTATCTGTAAATTATATACATGAAATACTCATATGATAACGTTTAGTAAAAAAAAATAATAGTTTATATTTTGAAAACAAAAACACATAACGATGAATTCTAAATCACTTCTAATTGATTCCTTTTCAAAACTGTTTCTTGCATAAACTGAATATTCAGTTTATGTCCAAGGACCGCCATGTTTCGCATAAAGAATTCTTAAATGCAGAATTATTTCTACTTTTAGTATCAAGCACGTGGCCTACTGTACACAGCAAAAAAAAAAAAAGACAATTGCACCACCTAAAAGTGGCTTAAGAAGTGTAGATAGTTTTTCTAGAGCAGCTCCATCACACCAATGCTCTTGGATACTATAGTCTGCTCGCTCATTAGATCCCCAGACGGCTTCATTTTTTGTATTATTATTATTATTATTATTATTATTATTATTATTATTATTATCATCATCATCATCATCATCATCATCATCAAGTTTTCTAAAAGTTAACGCCGGCGGAAAAAAGAGAAGAGGGTTTTATTTCAGTAATTAACACCAGCCATGGGGATAGGAGTTTCAAGTTACGCCCTGTTTTCATGTCCCTTTTCGTCATTGTTAAATAACAGAATTGTATATGCCTAATATATTATATAAGCGATCGGTTTGGAAGTAAATCCCGAAAAGACAAAGTATATGATTATGTCTCGTGACGGGAATATTGTACGAAATGGAAATATAAATATTGGAGATTTATCCTTCGAAGAGGTGGAAAAATTCAAATATCTTGGAGCAACAGTAACAAATATAAATGACACTCGGGAGGAAATTAAACGCAGAATAAATATGGGAAATGCGTGTTATTATTCGGTTGAGAAGCTCTTATCATCCAGTCTGCTGTCCAAAAATCTGAAAGTTAGAATTTATAAAACAGTTATATTACCGGTTCTTCTATATGGCTGTGAAACTTGGACTCTCACTCTGAGAGAGGAACATAGGTTAAGGGTGTTTGAGAATAAGGTGCTTAGGAAAATATTTGGGGCTAAGCGGGATGAAGTTACAGGAGAATGGAGAAAGTTACACAACACAGAACTGCACGCATTGTATTCTTCACCTGACATAATTAGGAACTTGAAATCCAAACGTTTGAGATGGGCAGGGCATGTAGCACGTATGGGCGAATCCAGAAATGCATATAGAGTGTTAGTTGGGAGACCGGAGGGAAAAAGACCTTTAGGGAGGCCGAGACGTAGATGGGAGGATAATATTAAAATGGATTTGAGGGAGGTGGGGTATGATGATAGAAACTGGCTTAATCTTGCACAGGATAGGGACCGATGGCGGGCTTATGTGAGGGCGGCAATGAACCTTCGGGTTCCTTAAAAGCCATTTGTAAGTAAGTAATATATTATATAAACAAAACGCCAATAATAGCTAAGACACAATCTGGCAATATGGAAATGATTGTAATGGACTTAACAGCTGCCACTAAAGAATATCAATCTGATTGACGACAACGACATGTTGATTGGCGCAATAAAGGAGCGCTGGGCGGTATTTTCAAAGGTCGAATCAATAATAACAATAATGAAAGACATGCCGAATGTAGAGGATAATTAGTTTTATTGTTGCGGTAGCATGCTTCAAAGACTTTGTGATCGTTTTGATACCGCTTGGTGATCAAATGGCCGAGGCAACTATACACGTGTTTGGTGAATAAAAGGAGTTAGATTGTTAGTTAGACTAGATAGTTAGACTACTGTGGTTGTGTATTCGTTCTATAGTTTATTTTTAACATACGTGTTAAATCTAGCATGATGATTGTAGTATTTCCAAACAATTTCATACCTAGGTTATATTATGTGACCCCCTTACCACAAAAACTTTCATTGTTTACAGAGTCGATAGAATGTTTGTGGAAAGTTGTCAGCGGACTACCGTAATAACAAAAGAAAGAAAGAAAGAGAGAGAGAGAGAGAAGGAGAAATTGTATTAAATATATTGGGTTTATGAACGATTTGATTTGTCATCGGGACATATTTAATAAATGCTTAAGGTTGCATTCGCAAGCGAAGGACAAAAAATCAAGTAGTCTACACAGAATCAGAAAGCAGCGCGTAAGATAATGTAATGTACATATTTTAGACCTGAAATCATCTACAGAACCTTAAAAAATTACAATTGAATCCAAATTCATATCACAATTTCAACTATATTTCCAATAATAAATATAAATAATAAGTAGGCCTATAAAGTTAACATGTACACGTAAAAAAATAAATGAAACTGC
Source organism: Periplaneta americana (assembly GCF_040183065.1). Lineage (NCBI taxonomy): Eukaryota > Metazoa > Arthropoda > Insecta > Blattodea > Blattidae > Periplaneta > Periplaneta americana. Next base: position 92,292,775 of record NC_091123.1, read on the forward strand.
ATTGCCTTTAAACAGTCTCCTTTCAGAACTATGTAAGTATATTCACACATCTTGAATATTGTACGTGAAATAGTGCACTGTGGTATAGAGAACGGATACGTCAGTGACTGCTACTTAAAACACAACCCCCACATCCCAATTGGGCTCACTAGTTTCTTCTGTAGTCGCAGAAATGGAATTGTACGCACTCTCCAGGTGGGAATAAGTTTCTTTCCTCTGTATTAACGATGTTAATTTTGTCAACAAATAATCAAAATACAGTAGTTCCCCGAGATTTGTGTAACATTTTAACAGCAGTATGCTTGATCTTTCCCATAGACAGTATTTGGTGGAGTCTTCATAGCAGACACTTTACAGCTGACTTAAAACTATGAGTGAAGAAGTTGCGTGTGTGTATTATCGCCGCGCTCTCATGGTTAACATTCGGCAGGTCTTTGAAATTTAATTGTATAATTGTTTTGAATTTCTTGTGTCGCCGCTCCAATCACTCGCCTCAATTATATTGCAACTAATAAGCTGCTTCCATTATTAAATGTCTAATCCACGTGGACTAAAACCGAGGTTGCAATGTCTTGTGCTGAGGACGAACATTAAGGTATGTGATTAAAAATTATTATTAAGAGTTAAGAATGTCAACGTACTCGTATATGAAATAATAATAATAATAATAATAATAATAATAATAATAATAATAATACTATTTAACAATATAACAAACTAGTGCTTATTCTTATCGAGGAAGTAGACTTGACAACGTGACGCTTAGAGTGAAACCTATAGAGCAACAATCGGTCGGCAAAATTATGTTTTAAAAGCACACCGCGCGTTATTGTATGATGCCGACATGTTAACTATGAGGCCGCGGCGATAATAATAAATAACGGAATTTCGTCACATAAACGGCTTGTGTATAAATATTAAATGCAACTTTTCGTGGTCATTTTTCATGTTGCGCAACTAAAAAAAAAATTGCAAATTCTGTACAGTTGTTGGGTTAGTCCAGAGGTTCCCAACCTGTGTGTCGCGCAGTCCCATGGCGTGTGTCACGAAATTTTGGAATTGAAAAATAAATTTTATTCCATCCAGAAAGTCTCTTTGCAAGGCATTTTTTTTATTTACAACGAAGTCTTTGATATGGTACATTTTATTTTGAGACAAACTTTACCAATGAAATGTGAAGACCTGAAAAATGTTGAGTTCACTTTTTCTGAATGACGATAATTCGAATGAAAGTGACAATGCTTAGTAATTCGTTTACTCTTCCCACTTAGTAATAAACAGAGTTTAGAATCGTCAGAACATATTGGTCAGTTTCAGTATATAGTACGTGTGAGCGAGTGATAAAGCACTTTTGATAAAATAGTCGTACTATTTAGATTTTATAATGGACAAATTTTGAATTCGAAAAAGACAATCTGAATCGAGTTCTGGGTTAGATCACAGCAGTGCTATTATCGCAGAGTCCGTATAGGTAAGTTTCTGTCAGATGCGTTTCCAATTCACTGTGGGCTAAAGCAAGGAGATGCACTATCATATTTACTTTTTAACTTTGATCTAGTGTATGCCATTAGGAAAGTCCAAGATAACAGAGAGGGTTTGGAATTGAACGGGTTACATCAGCTGCTTGTCTATGCGGATGACGTGAATATGTTAGGAGAAAATCTACAAACGATTAGGGAAAACACGGGAATTTTACTTGAAGCAAGTAAAGCGATAGGTTTGGAAGTGAATCCCGAAAAGACAAAGTATATAATTACGTCTCGTGACGAGAATATTGTACGAAATTAATGTATAAAAATTGGAAATTTATCCTTTGAAGAGGTGGAAAAATTCAAATACCTGGGAGCAGTAGTAACAAATATAAATTATACTGGGGAGGAAATTAAACACAGAATAAATATGGGAAATGCCTGTTATTATTCGGTTGAGAAGCTTTTATCATCAAGTTTGCTGTCAAAAAATCTGAAAGTTAGAATTTATAAAACAGTTATATTACCGGTTGTTCTTTATGGTTGTGAAACTTGGACTCTCACTTTGAGAGAGGAATATAGGTTAAGGGTGTTTGAGAATAAGGTGCTTAGGAAAATATTTGGGGCTAAGATGAAGTTATAGGAGAATGGAGGAAGTTACACAACACAGAACTTCACGCATTGTATTCTTCACCTGACATAATTAGGAACATTAAATCCAGACGTTTGAGATGGGCAGGGCATGTAGCACGTATGGGCGAATCCAGAAATGCATATAGAGTGTTAGTTGGTAGTCCAGAGCGATAAAGACCTTTTGGGGGGCCGATACTTAGATGGGAAGATAATACGAGTATTAAAATGGATTTGAGGGAGGTGGAATATGAAGGTAGAGACTGGATTTATCTTGCTCAAGATAGGGACCGATAGCGGGCTTATGTGAGGGTGGCAATTAATCTCCGGGTTCCTTAAAAGCCAGTAAGTAAGTAAGAAAGTAAGTGAGTAAGTAAGTATTTAATCAGCATATATGTTATTTATGTAATAGAAATATTTTAATTAAATTTCGAAATCCACAATTAACTCGAAAACTTTAAGCAATAGAAACATTTTGAAAACAAATTAGAAATCAACGCCATGATTTCTATGAGAATCCGAAGTTTTAATATACATATGTTTAGTCACTCTGCATACGGAAGTCCTCTAGGCTAAAACGCTCCTTTGTTTAACGCGCCGTAACTCGGAAACTAGTACAGATTTTAAATAGCCAACGCTTATAAAAGTAATTTTCATTCTTCTAAACACATCTATCGGTTTGACCTCCCATCTAAAGTGAAAAATAAAAATGTTGTCACTTACCAACTTTAAAGGGTGTTGTCTATTTTGAACAGGTCACTTCGAAGTTAGTATTTTGTGTCACTTTCCAAAAAAAATAGTTTGATTTCGAATTTTTTCGTGCTTTCTGTAGACATCTATCTATGAATCTTAAAAAATTACAGCGCGAATGATTGGCTATCATAGTAGCTACGATGTGATAATATTTCAGGGTGCGGCAAATAGCGTCCTCGTCTGCTAACTCCAACCGGCAACAAAAGAACCAAAATGGCTAACGATTATACATAGTCTTTATAGAGCCCTAACAAATACAACTCCGTCATCGCCGAAATTTGAATTCAGGTCCGAAAGCGTCGTAAACTAGCTCTTAGCCAATTGAGCATCAAGACGGCTAAACCGAGGATGTAGCTGCGAGACTTCAAAGAGATTAAATTTTAACCCGTGGTTGCAAAAGCCAAAATGTTTTTCGCAATATAGTTTGTCGCACTTAGTTTAAACAAGTGACCGTGAAAGATTGTTATAAGAATGATGCAGGTTACATGAGTTTTTGACTACTGTAATCGGATTTGCCTATACTTTCCACTATGTGCAATTGTAATTAGATATTTTATATGTTGAACAAATACAGTTCAGACGTATTTTTGTTTTTGCCTTGTGCGAATATTTCAATTTGACATTACGTTTCTCTCGCTGTAGAATGACAAGCTGAAACTGTACATTGCTTTTCCATCTTTGGTATTGTCCGCGAATATGTGGTATGACAAAGAAATATTAAACACATTGAAATCAACCTCACTCGTACAAAAATATTATTTATGTCAACGTTTCTAAAATGCAAAGATGAAAAACCGTATTGAACTTTTACTTAAATATCCTAACAACTTTGTACTGCATATTACTTATTTTATATAGCCAACATTATTATTATTATTATTATTATTATTATTATTATTATTATTATAATCATCATCATCATCATCATCATTGTTATTATTATGGTCCTGTTGGTGTTAACTGTTCTTTTCTAAATTGCTACCAATCTCGAAACTACTGTTGAAGAAGCAGTTTCAACTCACATCATAAACAGTGCACCACATCCGCATATAAGATTTTGGAAACACTGATTCTTCAGTCTGGAATCAGTATTCTGAATGGTCTGTTTAGTTTCGAGCTCCTTCTCACTACCACTCATTTCTTCGCGATTTGCTGTCAGGAACATTCACACTTTTACACTTTATGTAAGAACCTAATCTTATTGTATAATAAATTGATACCGTTTCCATGTACAACGTTGATTATAAATTCACAGATTTTATATTCCATTTTTTATGCATATTTGAATGGAATTTTTCTAGAATTTCTCCATCTTCTAGAGAAAATTTCCACTTTAAATTGAACGACAGTTTTCTTTCCACATACTATGTCATGCCTGGAAGACAAGTTATACAGTAATCTAATCGCTGTGACATGGACAATTGATAAAGTGTCGTTAAATAAACTAGCAAAGGAAGCGGAGCTGAGATCGATTTCTTACAGGCTCGCTTCCTTGAGACGTTCGGTGCATGTCGTGGAATAATGTGCCACAATTCCCCCCGCCGTCCTCAAGCGAATATTTTAACTAGATATTGCAAGTCAGTCACAAGTAATCACCTGGGCGAAATAGCATTGTACAGAACGCGCCCAGCATTTAAACGGCATGCAATGTACAAGGCAGCAGTGCGTTTCTTGACGTGTGACGTTCCTTCCCCCTTCCATTTTCCCCGGGGGATGTTGGACAGACGGGCGGCAGCCGGACACGGTCAATAACTGGACACACACGACGCCTGGCGCCCCAACCTTCCGACTGCGCAATCCTTCGGGAGATCTCCTTCTTTTCTTGGAAGAGGTGAATCGCTTCCTCGCTTTCTGTAGCGTCCTGATCTGCTGGTCATAATTTCAGAAGCGCCAAAGGATGCCATTTGTTTACTGTGCATTTATATTATAACGTAACTTAAATATCTCTGTAATGACAACAACAATGCATAAAACTTTTAAGACTCAAAATAAAATGTAGCCTAATAATTATAATATGCCTATACCAAGTAGGCCTAAATAACTTTAAATTCTCGTTTCTGTGTTTTATCCATCAGACCCAGTGATGTAGCCTATAGTAGAAAACAAATATAATTAACAGTATATATATTTCAATAGCTAAGAAGAGCAGTGAAATGGCTCATGTTGGGAAAAGTTAGAGAGATAGAGATATGTTTGTTCTATCTTTAATATTACAAAACAGTATTCTCATGTTTATTTATGTTTTCGAAACACGGACTCCTTCAACAGTAGGCTACAGAAAATTCACATAGGCCTAGATGCTGTTCAGATAGATCAACAACTGAACCTTGGTATAAATTTTTAAATTACGGACTGTAGAAAGAAATGTTTGAAATATGTAGTCTATGATCGACGATCGTACAGTAAAGTCTTATTATATCGCGGGTGCAAACATGTTTCACAGTATTGAAGGAATTTACATACATTTTAATATACAGTAAGCTACATATATCTATATTTTTCCTGAATTTACTCAGTTAAGTTTTGTTTTCAAACCTCTATTATTCTTTGTATTTTATTCGTGCTAAATGGAATGGGAATCCCGTTATTTTTGCCTGCGAACGCCAGCAGTTGGATCTGTAGTAACGTAATATATTATATATAGTCCTAAAACGTTAAGCCTTTCTATGTTCTTAACCTCTTCACTGGGTCTGACGACATGGTGCGTTACCAGTTTTTTTTTTTTTTTTTTTTTACTGATACTGGATCTGTTGCACAGATGCGTCAGTGAAAGAAACACTATTGTAGTATTATCCCTGATCACGTATATATCAGATTAGCCATTCCCATGTTATGAAATGACAACATATAAAAGAAAACAAACACCAGGATCTCCACTGTCGAAAATGAATTTTTTGGTAGCTTGGTAATGACCGCTAGATGGAAGTACTGCTGCAAACTAATTACTCCATGCAATTACATCAGGGTTATAACATGACTTCTTTTAAAGTCGCTAGATGTCAGCATAGTGGAATTGATAAAAGTTGTCTTCAAAATGCATTAGGATGACCAGTCTTTTATATGTGATCAGGGGTGTTACTCACTGACAGATAGGTAGGCCTAATCGTAGCAGGTGTACTCACTTAAAAGGTTTTAATTTGACCGCAGTCAGCTGAGTAGTAACTATGACTGCAAGTACCAAGAGAAAGATTTATACCACAGAAGAAAAGTTAAAAACTATTGAAAAAGTTAAAAATGGTACATTTAAATTGCGTGTATTTCGTGAATGTGGTATAGAGTACCAGGAGGAACAATATGGGGATGGGTGAAAAAAAAAAAAAAGACTGCGTAATTTTGTGGCCAGTAGAAAGTGATGTAGTATTGCAAATGAAGAAAGCTCGAAGTGGTGAAGATAATGAAATCGATTACTCTTTGTACAAGAGGTTTATTCAAAAAGGGCTGTGAATCTGTAACTAACAGGGAAATTATTCTACAAGCTCGGGCTCTAAAATTTAACTCTTCTCGAGACTTGAAAGGGGTGGCTCTCGCGATAGAAAATTCGGGATGTGTGTACTATACAAAGTATATTACACTACAGTTATATATCAATATGTAAGTCCAGTTCATAAAACGATTCAATTAATTTTTATACTGTACCCACTATATGTAACTTATATATGTTATAACTCTTATAACATTACGCTGATTTGTTTTTTAAAGAAGATTATAGATAAGGGCGCAAATAGCCATAGTAGCTGACGCGCCCTTTTAAAACCCCCCTAATATAACCCTGGTGTAAAGCATGTTCCCCGACCCACGTCTTGGAAGGGTGTTTTGCTGTGATGATAGTCTCGTTTGGTATTTGATGATGAATTTTGTTTACTTTACGACGCTGTATCAACTGCTATGGTTATTTATCTAGCATCTGAGGATAATACCGGCGAAATAAGTCCAGGGTCCAGCGCCGAAAGTTTGTTCTTAATGGGTTGAGGGAAATCCCTAGAAAAAACTACAACCAGGTAACTTGTCTCAACTAATGATGATGTTGACAATGATAAAGCGTGAAAAGAAACTCGTTTTAAGATACGAAATATAACGCCTGAAATCCCATAAGAGTAGCGGCCTCCTACAGTAGTATAGGGTGAGCTAAAATGTCTACTACACTTAGGGAGCCAGTCCAAGAGAGCTTCCATCATACACTTGCAAACTAAATACATAAACAAACTATACAAACTAAACACATAAATTATACAAATACACAATAGGTTCGTTCCAACAAGCGGTTCATGAATCAGTTCATGTACGGTTCCTGTACCATCTTATGCGCATGCGCTAGTTGAGCATCTGCTGTGGGATTGAAACTGGACTGGACGCTGTTGGAACGCTTTCGCGGATCGTTATGTACTAAATCCAGAGATGTTATAACTGTGATCATCTTTGCTAAGAACGGGATGCTTAATTATCGTTTCGCAGCTAATTCTAATTGCAGAAAATAGAATTTCGATCATTTTCTATAAAAAGATGACAAAAAATATGGAAGGCATGAATTTCGCTAATTCAATGTCGTGTACTGGGGGACTCTCATCTAAAAATAGTTTTTTTTTAATTATTGTTATTTATTATACTTTTAATCAAAGCTGCATGTTGAAATTGTAATTAACTATTTCAATACCCAAATAATTTCCATTCCCTTTCTTTTTGGCGAAAATTTAAATTAAATCTCTAGTTTTATTATTCGTCTGCACTGTCACTTTTCATCTTTAACCTCATTGATGTGAACAGTCGACCATGTCTTTCTTCAGTATCCAGGAGACTTTGGTGAGCTTATGCGCATGCGCGTCTCGCGTACTCTTCCGTACATGCCTCAATCCGCGGACTATTTCTGACCGTTCCGAACCCGTGTCAAAAGCTTGTTGGAACGCCCGACTGCAGTACATGTTTCCGGTTCAGGACTGGTTCGGATTGTGTTGACACTTTTTCTGTACTGCGCATGCTCACGATGGTTACGGACGGTTCCTGACTGTTGTTGGAACGAACCTAATGATACCCAGTTTACAAAATGGTTTCTCAGTCTTTCCTATGCCTGCCTGTCCCTCGCTATCCTCGATCATTGCACTCCAGTCTTTCTCCGGAAAGCATCCGACCGCCTTCTCCTTGGACGGACGTCTTCTGCTCTTTTTTCAAACGCATAGATTCACCTGCTGCAGTCCATCCTACTCACGTGTCCGTCCCATTTCCATTTCAGACGCTGCGCCAGCATCACTGCATCCTGCATAGCAGTTCTTCTGTTGTCGGTGTTTCTCAGCTTGTCTTGCAGTCTCAGCTATAAGACTTTCCTCTCCATTTTTCTCTGGCACACACGAAGCAGGTTCTTCTTGTGTTCTGTCGGGGACCAAACGTTTTAAGATACTCGTCCAGAATTTTATTGAAGGGGCTAAGTAAAATGACGAAAGAATAAGAAGCGCTGACAAATACAAGTCAGCATGCTTACCGTTCCCTGCAGTGGCTGAATTGTCAGACCTTCAGACTGTCACACAGGCATTCCGGGTTCGAGTCCCGAATGAAAAATCCATAGTGACACTTGTGGTGGACGAAGTCACAGTTCCCATACTAGGCGTCTACATCATTTCGTCATTTTTCTATAGCATTCCTCGAACGCCGGCTGGCCACTCACGGAGGCGGCTGGCCTAGGAACGGGGGTTGTCTGTTTGAAACTTGGTTGCGGAGGTACCCTTAGTGTGTCAGCCAGTATGGGCTTGGGAATGCGCCTACCTTGAGGGTTAGCGCAATAGATCTTGAAAGGTCGCAGTGCTGGGTTGTGCTCCTTCTCGAAATTGCATTCCATCCCATCATACTTAACCCTCTTCATCGGCCCGCTTAGTAAGCAGGGTTTTAATATCTTTCTAGCTGACAGAATAAAGGATCGATATCAAGAAGACAACTCATACCCCTGACCACATATAACTTATATCAGATTGGCCATTCTCATATTATGAAATGGCAACATAAAATGAGAACAACCCCCAGAGTTTCCACCGTCGAAAAGGCATTTTTGGTAACCACCGCTAGATGGAAATACAGTCGCTCCATGCAGTTCCATAAGGGTTATATAACGTGACTTCTTTTGCAGTCGCTAGATGGCAGCATAGTGAAATTGATAAAAAGTTATTGTCTTGAAAGTCCATTAAGCTGATTAATCTGTTACAATATGTGAAAGACATGGAAAACTGAAATAATTTAACATGTACCCAAATAACACGATACTGCTTTCTGTTTTGAAAATTGTATTTAAAATTTATATAAATGTATTAAGTTTAACGCCATATGGAATGATAGCGGAAAATGTTGTTAGGAACTACAAACGAATGGCACTTCACACTTTTTTTTCTTGTGATATTAATTTTTTTCTTAAAGACGAGTCTTTGATTTTGTAATAATTGTTCTTATGCCGACTGCTTCACTCATAATAAAAAAAAGAACACCAGATTACTGTATCCTGATTGCATTCCAGTGAGAAGTCTAATGACTTCCATGTCACCACATATTTGCCACTTTACGTTCGGAATAGTTCACAGCTTTCAAGAGAATATTCATGTTCTGATGTGTTTATATTCACAGCATCGAGGGATAAATATTTTCGTTGTGCAGTAATAGGTCGTTTAGACTTGAAACTTAATGGGAATCTATTAAGAGATGCCATTTTTCAGAAATAGGCTATGTATTTAACCTGAGACATAAGCTCATTTACATCACTATAGTAAACAAGTTGACGTCGTGTTTGTTTGTTTTTTTTTACAAAAAAAAAACATGTAACAGACAGATAGGTCACTACTTTAGTGCCCAGCTGTACAAGTTACCATCCTTATAATCGAGAACTTACTAGTTAAGCTTGGCTTCTTGTAAAGTTCAAGTCTCTTTCGAGATCGTTTAACTCTGATTGTGAAATTAAGTAGGCTTTTCGGATTCTAGAAATTAGAATCAGGAGTGAGGAGGTTCGGCCCCAGAAGAAAAGTTTGTATCCAAATCGACTGTAGGGCATCGGGAAGGGTTCTTTCTCGTGAGGATGAACATCATTTGAAAAAATTATCCAAAATAGTTGATTTTTCGATAGACTCGTTACTAATGAAAGACTTTGTATTTGCATTAACAGAACAGTATTGACTTTTCTGAAACAACAGAAACTGGAAAGAAACCATACAATTATGATAGTGCATTATTTGAGTGTACAACCAAACGTGTGCGCAAGTTGTTCTCTGGCGTAGCGGTTATACCGGAAAGATAGACTCTAATGCTCAACAAAATCTTAAAGGAGGTGATATGAAAACACAACGTTTTCCCTTAATATGAAGTATATTAAGAAAATAACATTAGCAGACGATGATGATAGGCCCACCTAAAATAAAATTGACGAATGCGCAGCAATAAATAAATGAGACCGTAATTTAATCGCGATTTATAGCTCTCAAGGATAGTGATTTAAAATTAAAATAAAGGCTTACTTCGTTTAATATGGTAATGTAGAAAAACATCCCCACTTTTCATTGGTTTGCTACCTCTATTATATGCCTAGAAAGACGAAAAAAAAAATTATTTAGAAGAGGTATTTTCTCTATGATTTTTAAGGCGGGGGGTAATGAAGAGTTCTATCCTATGGGGAATAAGGAAAAGAGTACATACGACATATGTTTGCTGCACAAAAACGTTTCTTTCCTAGATACGAGCAACTACGAGTAATTAATATATACTTGCATGATTACTCTCCTTTATCAGAAAATATAACCAGATTGCGTGTGGCATGTATTACGAGGCACTGCCAGCAAAGAGTTTTGTAGGAGCATAAAGGTAGTCAGTGTATATAATATCATATTCCCTTTCCTTGTTTCCTGCCAGTTTATTAAGCGACTCGTATTTATTTATGTCATATTGCATATGCGCGCGAAAGCATAGACATGTATTATGTGTATTTTGCCACTTTGCTCATTACATTGATTTTATTAGCTTATTCAGAGACACCATCGTTCTAAATGACCGAGAAAGCAGTGAGAAATTCTTTAGAAAAAGTGTAACTTGGACTATTTTACTACCAGTAAAGTATTTAAAATACATCGTTTCGAAAAATTTGATCTACGAAGGCACATAAAAAATTCTCATAGAGGTAGATATTCAACTCCAAATATTCCATACTTTTTAAACCTTACTATCATCTATAACGAATAATCTGATCTTTATGGGGAAAAAAATTATTCGCTTACTAATACCCGCCTAGATCATATACGTAACAGATTGCTCATCCCTATGTTAAAATTGGCAGCACTTTGAAGAGAACAACCGTCCGCCGTAAACGAACACGAGATGGCAGTACAGTCGCTAATACAATTCGAATGGGAGTTCTGATGTGACTCCGTATGCAACAACTAGATGGCAGCATAGTAAACCTGTCAAAAGTTGTTACCGTCAAAGTCTATCTGGGTATATATGATCTAGGCTAATACCCTAATTTACAAGCACTACTATCAACGAGACACACAATAACAGTGACCAGTTTTCTCCGGAATCTTAGAAACAACTCTGCGCTATAAAACTACTTCGATGGAGACGGTTATAATAATAAAGAGCCGGGAAACAAGGTAAAGACTGGCATATCTGCATCTGCGCATTACTGAAACTGTTGGACTGCCTCTGTTGGCCATGGCTACACGAATGATGGTTCACACCGCAGTCGTTCTCCCAACAGTACGCGGTGACGTAGTTCACCTGCATAGATGAAATGCGATAGTATACTATCGTACTTCTATAGTCAAGGGCACATCTAAAAATCAAGAAAAGCTAAAAAAATAAACAATATAATAACATAATTGTCTTTAAATCAAGAAACACTGTCCCTCAACGGTTCTCCAGCAATACGCCCAACACCTAACTTCAATGACGTCAGTAAGGGCTGATGTTGATGAAAAGTCGTCTTATTTTTCACATTAGGACGATGCCTATTAATGTAGAAATCCTTTCTATGTTAATATCAATGTAAAAAAAATAATTTCTTATATTGTATTTTTTGCATTTTTTAACGTTTTTGAACTTTATAATTTTTTTCGGGATTTTTGGTCATTTTTAATACTTTGGAGAACTTTTAGATCATTTGGAATGCATTTTACTTTCTTCTTTACCGATAGGTCTGTTAAATTATTTTCTAAGCAAATAGGTCAGTAGTAATTACCTACTGAATAAGTGAATAACAGTGAAGTTTGAGTTTTGTAGTTTGGAACAGACTCTAAAGTCCATCCCTCATTCCACTGAAGGCTTCACTTTCCAGAACGGAAGTAATATAAAATGCTTGACAACAGCTTAGTTTAAGTGAAGGCTTTGACCGCTAGTGTTCTTTTGTCGGTGCGAGGGTTTCTTTAGAATTTATGTTTGGAAGGGGGGAAACTTTTACAGTGTCCTAGACAGGACATTGTGTCCTCAACATGGTTCGGAAGGGATGTTACTGTAGTAGACAGTATTTTTAAACAAAGATTACAAGAATGCACAATTTGTTTTGTCATTCACACTCCCTCATCTGGAAGATCTGGTAACAAAGTGAAGCGCGGAAGGAGGAGGAGACGGAGAATGAAGGCACTGACATGAACCACATTGTAAACTCTCATAAAAAACTATAGTTTTTCCTTGAAACCTTCATTTTGTTGCATGTTCTTTTCCTTTATCTTAACCAAATTCCAGGAAGTTGCCTCCTCTCTCCGACATTTGCAGGGCAGTCATTGAAACAAGGTGACTAATTTTTAAGAAGTTGTGGTGTGATACGGTGAATAATATTTAAATGTAATTTTCTTCTAATTTTATGTCATTTTTGCATTAGTTTCAGGGCATTTTAATGATAATTTTAAGTAGATTTTAGGTCATCCGCCCCCTAGTCATCAGAGATTGCATTGGTGTTGTTGTGATGATGTACTTACACTTGTAGATGATACCACTTTCGATGAGATTACGTGCAATACATAAGTGCCCCACTGGCAAATTAGAATAGGAAAATAAAATAATGTATAAGACGGTTCACACACAAATCGAGCCATCTTACATCCTAGCAATGTACGAAGTACAAAGCTACACCAAAGATCATCTCGAACCATTGGCCAACTCAGTTTAAACATTCTCTTTATGTGGTTATATTTTACCAAAGACGAAGATCACTTTCAGGTAACATCTATAGCTAAATATTCTCGTTTTGCGTTAATTCTCCCAGTGCTGCGGCTTACGCTAATGGTAGCTAGTATGTACAATTCCTTTTACCATTTTTCGTACTTATTTTTTTTTCCGTATCTCTACCACTGATGACGTAACTCATACATCGTTTATTTTACCTCTTACTGTATTTCATTGCCTTGATAAGAAAATTGTTGTTGTGACTCTCATGATTTATTTGTAATACCATGCATCCTATTGTAGTCTCGATTAGTTACGTGAATCTAGCCTTTTTGCCCCAGAACGAAGGCAGATAAATCACTTAGCACTAATTGATGTTTGTATTTTTTATTTTTAGAAATGTAATGGATTCGGGAAATCAGACATTCTGAAGGTTTAACTTTATGGGAATGAAACTTGATATTCCAGACTTAAAGATCTTTTTTAATCGAATGTTTTTTAATAAGGCGCTTTTTTTTTTTGTTATATCGTTATGTGAACTATACGCATTGATCTTTGACATAATTTCTGTAGATACAATTAGACCAGAGCTAAGTAAACAAGTATAACGGGAATTCTAGTTTCCTGGGACGGACGGCACAAAGTTAGTAACTGGTCCAGGGTCTATTCTTCAGCAGCTGCCTGTTACAGATTTTGTGCTGTACACTGTCTCTGGCAGACGTCTGCTGCATCCGCAATCTCAGTACTTGTTTCACAATGTTATAGTGACAGGAATATCTTTAATGGAACATACTGTAATTATTTTCATTATACTTCCGCAGAAAACCTACCGTAAGGGAGCAATGCTTTTGCTTCATTAATAGTGGTCGTATGGAATGGAGATATACACTTTTAATGAAGAACTTTGTTAAAGTCCACCGCTGTGGAGTAACGGTTAGCCTGCCTGACCGTGAAACGTGTGGACCTGGATTAAAATTCTGTTTGGGACAAGTTACCTGGTTGAGGTTTTTTTCGGGATTTTTCCTCAATCCATTAAGAACAAATGCTGGTTAACTTTCGGCGTTGGACCCTGGATTCATTTCGCTGGCATTATGATCTTCATTCATCTCCTCAGGCGCTAGATAACCATAGCAATTGATAATGATTTGTAAAATACCTAATTAAAAAAACTTTGTTAAAGGAATGATCAAAAGATAGTGTATTTAAATATTTAAGAAACAAGCTTCCGTGATTGTATGAAGGATAATTAAAGAAATAATATTTTCATCGATCGTCAAAACCGCACAACCATAGGAGTCTCTTCGTTCGAGGATAAAATTGTCGTAACAGAATAAGTGGCGTGGCGTGTGTTCAAAGATATGTATTAAAATTTTCTTCGAAATTTAAGAGCAGGTATCTATAATGAAATTGTGGAAAATATTTTAACGGCTTTACGACGTTTCAGATAATGGGTCGCAGTGCGTTTCTGAAATATATTTCCTGCGTTCCCATATGAATTTCTTTGAACTGAACATAGGAGTTGTGAGCGACGAGCACGGTAAGAGATTCCATCTGAATACATCTTAAATTGAAAGACGGTATGCGATAAGTTGGTCAACCAGCATGGTTACTGACTATTGGTTTCTTGATAGCTTCCTGGGTCCAGAAAAATATTTTAAACGTATTCGAAGAAGTTAAATTATGATGTATTTTGCATTTAAAATTCGGATGCAGTGGATATAAATTAATAAGAATCACTTAATGTTTTTTCGATTTCGGGGCAAGACCAAAAGTAATTTTTTGTTTAGTGTAATTTGGAAGACAGATGCACAAGATAAAATGGCACATATGCCCAGAAAATGAGAAGTTAATCGGAAAAAGATGCTTCCTTGTGGTACAGGGAAATGGGGATCCGTCAGTAGTCTACCGTAATGTTTTGAATTGTTGTGATTCTGAAGAAGCTGCATCATTTTGGTTCTTCAAATAACTAGCTAGACTTCATTGTTTCATAACTTTCCTTCTTGGCTCAAATGCGTAACGGAATACTCAAGATTGCGCGAATGTTAATAGTTTTGAGGAAGTAGAGCCCTACCGGTACATGACCCAGTAGACCAGGCATGTTCAGTGCGGGCAATTATAGCCTTTACACGAGGTGCAACAGTGACATAGAATCTCAGAATCGCATGGGGGCATACGCTTAAAATATATTCTACGTCACCTGGTTTAAAGGCTAGAAATGCCCGCGCTGAACATGCCTGCAGTAGAAAGCACGAGCAGTGGAAACAATGATAGCAGAAGGTGATGACAATTGAAGAAATTATACACAGGCGAGTCAGTAAAAAGTTACTAATCGAAGTAACGACCTACATTTTTGACTGTGGTGCCTGAAGCTATTATCACTAGATGGAAGTTTAAACAGGTGTCAAGGTGCCATCAAACGGCACAAGCAAAACAAAGTAGCAGCAGTTGCAAGATGGCGGCACTTCTGAACGAGTGCATCGTCTTCGAGCAGCGCTCCGTTGTGCGATTTTTCTGGGAAAGAGATCTGGCATTCAAGGATATTCATCAAGAAATGCTGCCCTTGTATTGTGAGGATTCTTGTCACATCAAACTCTCTCTTAGGTGCAGAAGTTCTCTGAAAGTGGACAAGTATGGAACATCGATTCGGTCGACCAATGGAAATCTCGGAAGCAAGAGTGTAACATGTTAGCGACTTGATCCGAGCAGACAGGATGAAGGGGATTATGTGCTGCTTGGATAGTCGTAGGTGATTTTGTCTTGGGTGCATAATTACTAGCCCGAGACAAACCTTGCATCAGTGCTCAAATCCCGTCGTCAGTGGTACACTCGTGCAGAGGTGCCGCCATCTTGCATCTGCTGCTTCTTTGTTTTGCTTATGTTCACATCGATAATACTACTAATTAGCGGTGATAGCTTCGGACGCCTTAATGAAAAATGTAGGTTGCTAATTAAATTTACACCTTATTGACTTTCCTCCCAATTAATAGATATTGTAACTGAGTGCACATCACGTCAATGAATTTATCGTTTTCTCAGCTTATGTTATATCACTCCTAAAAAAAATACGTTGGATGTATTGCGACTTGAGAACAGGTTACTATGTTGTTAGATAAGTTAAGATTTAATCCATTGTAGGTTTACAATGGATCAAATCTTAAGTTTAATTTTCTTAACATACTCTGTATTACAGAAATTGTTAACGGAATGATGATTTACATAGGCAATATGCACTAAAACGATTAAGATTTTTCTATTCGCCTATTATTAGATACTGTGACGCAAATTGTTGCTTGTTAAGAAATAAAATAAGGTAAATATTAGTAAAATATGCGTTTTCTTGTAAGTAGCCCACAGTATAGAAAAATATGTCCTCATAATTTTGCGGATTTTATGGTGAATGCATGTATAATCATCAATTAAGACATAAATGTGTTGAAATATTATTGTTGCGTATGTTCCAGCGTACTATCTAGGCCTACAATATAAATCCTGCATATAAATGCAAGGTTTTATATAGGCCTATAGGCTAATTGGAAATCTCCATCAAATATTGAAAATCCTACAAAGCTGCAACGTTAACCGATTTGCTTTCCACAGCAATGGTTAAGAAAATGTTACGATAGGTATTCATATGGCAGCCCCTTTTCCACCTACCATCAGCTCACCACACTTCCTTACAGGGGCGTACGTAAGAGGGGCGTGGTTTAACGGACTTGAACCCCCCTTGAACTTTTTGAAAAATTACATATTTAGATTGAGTATTTTTTAAATTCATAATCGTTTTTCCTTCTCTAATTTTTCACTGCCAGAATAACAAAATCTACATCGACATAAGGCATAGTCCTCCTACCTCTCCTTCAATATAATCTCTGTGCTTCGTGCTGCAGCATGTTCGAATAAAGCAATGCTATCGTTATTATAGAGAGACCTATCGCCCTAGTACCGACCTTGTAATAAAATGAAGCTGACAATATGAAATTTAACTTGTGAAACATATTGAAAAGTATGTTTTGACAGTTCTGCAGTGCAGATGTTAACAATTGTGCATTGTCGATTTTAAACTTATTTTAAGAGCGGCATTCACCCGTTCGTTAGTTTGAGTTCTGACTTTACCGTTCGTTTAACGGTCTATGCATTTGACAGTTCATAATTAATATGTCTAAGCGATCGCAAAGCTCTATTTTACCATTTTTAGCAAAAAATCACGTAGTGATTCTCGCGAAGTTAGTGAAAATTTCACGTTGTCATGTTTCGCAGTCGCAACGTGACAATGTTGTCGTGAACGTTCTTCCAGGAACTAGTTTCACATCCCCCTGTGAAAACTCAGCTGCTGATAATAATGATGATGATAATAATAATGATAATACAAAAGTTTAAATACCGATCATGTAAACAATTTTAATAATGATCCCCCTTGACAAAATTCTGCTATACACTACTTCCTTAATCCATCTTCAGATCAACGTACAGGACTAGCACAAATGATTTAAGCGATATCATTGTCATGTATTAAGAAAAGTATAAAGCCTATAGTATTGAAACATATATCAATGAAGAGAGACACTCCCCAAGTTTTGAAGTTACAACTGCTACAGGTGCTCGATATGCCCTCCTCGCTTCACATCGACACGGTAGTCCAACTTCACACTCGCCGGAGCATATCCCGGTCAACACTAGCCACAGCCGCACTGATCCGATTCTTCAGGTCATCAAGACTAACTGGCAAGGGTGGTACATAAACTTGATCTTTGACAAACTCCCATAGAAAAAAAAAATCACATGGGGTCAGATCAGGCGACCGGGGAGGCCAGCGGATAAGACATCGATCGTTGTCAGAGCCCCGTCCAACCCAACGTTAAGGAAGTTGCTGAATTCAGATAATGACGCACTTGAAGATGGAAATGTGGTCTAGTTGAAATAAAAACCCTGGTTTATCTTCAAGTAACTGAGGCATCATCAACCACTGCGTTAGCATGTTCAGATAAGATAGGACAGTAACAGTGTCACCGCCATTTCTCATATCTAGCCGCTTAGCGGTCACACAGTGTACTGAGATACTTCCGCGAAACTTTAAACGAAACTTCGAGAGTATCTCTTTTCATTGGTATATGTTTCAATAGTGTAGGCTTCATACTTTTCATAATACAAAACAATGAAATCGCTTAAATCATTTGTGCTAGCCCTGTATATTGCCACAATAGAAAGCAACGAGAAGATGCAGTACTCTGTGAACTTCAGAGAATCATATCAGAGTTTATTATGCGAAATACGTATTATAGAACTAAAAAGAAAGAACAAGAATGCTTGCGTTAGCGTCTGAGAAGGTATGTCTCATGAAATAAAATACATTTGTATGTATATCATTTTGAAATTTGAACTGCTTTTTTTTTCTCTGTCTCTTCCAAACATGCCTTCTTTGCTTAAGTAATGTGTTCTTAAATACTGTGATGTTACCTCGAAATTTTTTCCTGAGAGGTTAGTCAAAACCACAAAGTCAATATTTGTTTACATCGAGGATAAAATGCAGCGCATCAAATTGGGTCAATGAAATTCCCATTTCATTGATACGATTGGATAAAGAAATTTAACTTGTGATTTGGAGCTAATGTGAAACTTAACATGAATTGAAACTGTAATCTTTCTTTAAATTCTGCAGGTATATATATATATATATATATATATATATATATATATATATATATACACTGTAAATATATACTGTTTTTTTATGAATTCGCTATTTATCGGTATATCTACCACTAGCTGGCATTAGACGTACTGTGCGCGCCCATTTTTCTGTATTGTTCTACATAACCTTTGCGGTGTCATTCGAGATGTTGCCTACAGAAACAGCTGTCTTGAAGTGAAGCGACTAAATAAATGAATGGGTTGTTTCGCTCGCCGTAAATCTGTTATACAGGACTCAGATTTTATTTCTTTCCGAAGGAAGTCTTGCTAATTAATTTTGTTTCCTTTACAGTTTGTCGTACTTGGAAGGATTTAGGGTGACCAGACGTCCTCCTTTTGTCCGGACATGTTCTCCTTTTTAGACCTCTGTCCGGGGTCCGGGCGGATTAAAAAAAATCAAGAAATGTCCTTTTCATAACGTGTATGCCTGATATTTTGAAATTATCTGATATGACGCCTTTTCAAGTAATTTCCCTGTAGAAAGCAGCAGTATCGATGGAATGTACTCTTTGCCAACGATCACAACTATCTTTGCTCCTCCTTGTTATGGTCGTTGGTCAGAGGTGCTAGTAAATCGAGAAATTGAGGTGCGAATGTAAATCTGAATACATATTTTCTGTCCTCTTTAATAATTATAGTTCCCTTGACTTTCATACATAGCTAACTGTAAAATCATTATTATTAAGTTCTTTCATAATTATTTTCTAATAAAATAGATATTGACGTACTTCTAAGTATGATGATATAAGCCTAAATCTGTACTTTAAATACTTATATTTTGTAAAAAAAAAAAATAGATATTGACGTAATTTAAAATATAATATAGGTCTAAGCCTAAATCTAAGTACATATTTTCTGTCCTCTTTTTTCGAACAATGTCCTCCTTCTTGAAGCTTTGTGTCCTCTTTTTTATCGATATGAATCTGGTCACCCTAGATGGATTTAACACGTGAAAATCGGTTTCTGTGGCTAACATAGTAATCATTAGACTTATTGAGAATTATAAAATGACCGGCATCCATAAATCAATAGTGTTAAGTAAAACAGTAGGCTAAATAACATCGAAGCGTGAACCCATTATATTATTACAGTCTAACTTTTCCGTGTTATCCTACTTTACACGTTTATATTTTCATAATCTTTGTTGCCACGCTCGAGAATAGCAAGATGGCATTATTCTGTGCTTGCAATAGGAGCTGTCTATCAACTAAGGCTGAACAGTGGAAATGCTCTTTCATCAATGGCAGCATTGAAGAGAAGAAAAAAGAAGACGGCATAAGCGTTAAATTCTCTTGAGGGCGTGGATCTCGAGTTTGACGGTAGGAAGGAGGGGGATTAAAGGTTGTGCCACCCAATGCTTCATTGATTCCATATATAGTGAGCTTCCAAGTTTACTGCATCTACTACACCATTGCTAGCTACTGCTTCAATATTATTCCATCAAATAAGGCGAGATTACCTCATATATTGTCTGACAGGCAGGCGGGCAGCCGGGCTGGCACACCACCAGAGAGAGCGACAGAGGGTAAGAGAAAGATATTATTGTCGGAGGGGGAAAGTCTTGGTGACTACGACATGCTACTACTACTGCTACAGCGTCACGGCGTCGGCGTCGCTAGATGGCGTTAGGCTTTAAATTGGCGCTTCCAAACAGCGTCATATTACCACCGCTCAACTCTGCTTCCTATAGTACGAGGACACTTAAGATTTCCTTATATATTTCATAGGAGTGCTATAAAACCAACTTGGGATGCAGAATGTTGCATTTCGCTGTTGTTGCTGTACTATAGTAATGAACATAGTAGTAAATTATTGATACGTACTTCAATCGCGAAAATGAAAAGCATTCCAGTAGGTAGCTAGTTTGTAATAGCGATTTATTCTCACGTACCTAATTTCAGTGGCTGTGTTTAAAAATATGAGACAGTTTTATACTTAAATAGGTAGGTACCTATATACTCAGATTGTTTTTCGGTATTAACTAGGTATTCATTTGACTTCTGTTGTGCCGATAATTTCAGATTTGCTGTACCTAAAGATTTCCTGTGTATAGTTAAGTTACATGGTTTAGGTAAGCATAACGTACTAAGCCTTTTAAGTTCTTCAGCAAACCTTAATGCGAAGTCTGTGCAATCCTTCCGTAACTAGTCTTGTAGACATCACATGTCAGCACACGGATGAAAATTCCAAACTTTAAAAATAAATAATCAGCATGATAGCTAGAACTTTCATTGCAAAAATAGCCAATTGGCTAGGTGTGAAAATCCATTTACTTCCTCCCTCCATTTTTCCGTAGGTTTTCTAAGACTCATTGACAAATGTTGTTATGTGTTCCAAAAGAAATTGGCCGATGATCTGCCCCAACCTCTGGCACAGTGAAATTATACTGTATTACCACTTATTAGTCTGATTTAGACAAAGTTTTATCATAACCATCCATATTCGAATGTAGTTTCGTAAGCATTTTGTCATATCAGCCACTTAGGTTTGTTCTACTGAGTGTTTAAAATATGTGCTACAAGGTAGTTAAGAACAGTCAATACTGTTTCAAATGCAACAGAAAGAAATAGCAACAAAAAGCTAGAATTGAACTTGAACTCGATAACCATGATACTATTGCAGTGTAAATAAATCTTTACGTAGAATTGTAGTGTTGACATTGTTCTTGCTTTAGAGTTCTTAAAATGGTTTTGTTAATCAATTATTAGTACTTTACGACACTTTCAATTTCAGCAGTTATTCAGTTTGGGTGAGATAGTATGTGACGTCAAGTAAGTGATAATAACAAGGATAGTTTAATATTTACATGAGCGAGAAATTGTCGGCAAATTTCATCTAAAAATCTGTTAGTAAGAATCAGTGTGTTATGTGCATTAAATCTATGATAAGTCACATCTACTTCCCGAAATCTTTATTCTAAGACATTGGATGTATAATTACGTCTTTCTCCTCACTAGATATGGGGAAGCGGGTAATTTGGGAAATGATCTTCACCCCTGATCACATGTATATCAGATTGGCCATTCCCATGTTATGGAATGGCAACATAAAATGAGAAAACAACCACCAGAACATCCACCGTCGAAAACGCATTTTTGGTAACAACAGCTAGATGGAAGTACAGTTGCTCTATGCAATTTCATAACGGTAATAGCATGACTTCTTTTGCAGTCGCTAGATGGCAGTATAGTAAAATTAATAAAGTGGTTGTCTTGAAAGTCCATTAAGCTGATCAATCTGTTACATGTGATCAGGACCATTACGACAGTGCGACATCCTCTCTCTGCTGCTGCTCACAAATGAAGTCAAAGATACTGCATATATACCGTTGGACAGAGAAAGAAACATCGCATCAAACGAGATGTTAACGTCCTCTGCCGGTTGAGCCTGAACGAGCTGGCAACGTTGCGAAAATACCCCGCATTTGGCTCGTTATTAAGTTGCCGCGAGTCACCATTTTGAACCATATGTAATTGCGTTGACGGCAGCACCTCAGTTCATAGTTAAGAGAGCCGCGACATCGGATGTGTATCGGAGCGGTATCGAACTTAAAAAATTTCAAAGATCTCCAAGGAACACGATACAGAGAGAGTACTATCGAGGCCGACGAGCTGCGCTTAGGGAGCAAGCCGAGGCCTCTGGGATTCGAAAGCCATATCACATCAGCAAATACCCCGGCTGAGCGAAAGCGTGAGCAGCAAGCCCTGGAGAAGTCAGCGTGGCAGGCTTCAAAATCGACTCATGGTCATTGTATTAGTTGTTTTGTTTGCAGTCCGACACGGGGATTTGTATGAAAAAGAGAGTTTCGCTAATTTGAAGGTTAAGTGCTAATTTAAAATTTAAAATTATCGCAACCGACAAACTGTACTTAAGGAGAAAAGCGAGGCCTCTGGGATACGAAAAACACCAGTCAAGACATCGGATGAGCGAAAAATTGAGCAGCATGCCTAGAAGAAGTTGGCGTATCCACACATGTAGTTCTATGTACAGCTGTCAAAAAAAAAAAGTGGCCGCACTCGTGAACAGCGAATATTTTAAAAGTCCACTTCGGGTCGCGGCGATGTTACACGATGCATGTGCTTGTACAGCAGTTCCCGAACTATGAAAGGGTTCCATGTCAGCGCCTCGTAGGCCAGCGGTAGAGTGCTTGTTTAATGATTCAAAGCTTGTGGGTTCGGGCCTTCTTCAAGTTTTCATTTTATTTTTTAATCGTTCTTTAGCGATGTAAATGCTATTCAAATTATCATGTATATTCAGTTATCGTTCTTTATGGATATCACGTTATTTATATTTTGTTATCGTTCTTTAGAGATATGAATAAAATTCAAGTCATCATTTGTATTCTGTTATCGTTTTATAACGATATGAATAACAATTATTATTATTATTGTATCTCCAATGGTGGTTAGCCCTATTTTACATATGTATGTTAGGGCTATAGTTTCATACACAAAAAAGATAAGCATAAAGAGAAATAGAAAAGAAACTTAAATTAGCTTACGCGATGTAAACAAAACATAAACAAACCGTAAATTAGGCATTGCGATTGCAAAATAAATATCAGGTATCAATTTGAAACATACAAAAACATTAACAACACACATACGTAACACTTATATAACACAAATACGCAGCTTTCCGTACCATACATCATAAATTAATACACAATAGTCACACAAACACAATCAATCTATAATTACGACATTGCGACGACATCAAGCATCCCATAACTGACTCACATACATAACAAATCAAGCATCCGTTACAACACATACACTTCAACATAGTAACCACACTTTTAAAAGTTACAAATTTGGCTCCAAGAAGAATAAATAGGACACTGTTACTAATTACTATTCTTCTACAATTTCTTAAATACCTACATCTGTAATAAATCTGTGAAATTCCGATATGAATAATATTCACGTTTTTTATATTGTTATCGTTCTTTAGCGATATAAATAATATTCAAGTTATCATTTATATTCTGTTTTCCTTCATTAGCATTATAAAATAATATTCAAGTTATTTATATTGTTATTGTTCTTCCGCAATATAAATAATCTGTATTTTATGTAAGTAATTATTATAACAAATAACCATCTTTCTTTGTAAAATAGGTTATTTTATTTAGATAATTAAATAAGTATTATATAATATCTTATATTAATCAAACAAACCGATATTTATCATTTATATTCTGTTATCGTTCTTTAGTGATACTGTATAAATAATATTCAAGTTATTTATATTGTAATCGTTCTTTAGCGATATAAATAACATAAATTTAATATTAGGTTTGGAAAAATCCAGTTGCATAATACTGCTATTAGTTTTTCTTTTTGTATTATTACATTATACTATCTTGAACCACAATAAAATGAAAAGCAGTAACGAGGAATTGAACCTGAGACGTTGACATCTAAATTTCGACGTTCGTCCGCTGAGCTACGAGGGCAAAAGTGTGGAAACATTTTCGGAAAAATTGGCCCAATCACACTCTAAGATTTTCTGATGATTCGTAGAAGCTAGTCCAGGATGCGGGGGGCAAAGGCTAATTGAGATTTCCCTGTCTCTGATCGGGTCAAACATCCTGATAGAATTAATATTTAATCCTTGCCGTGACTTTCGGTGAAGTCCGGAGGGCCCAATTAGTCAAATCCACTCTCCTCATCTCCACGCTTGGGTACCCTGGAATTTAATAAGATGCGAAAGAGATAGTGGTGTGCGGAAAGCAACGGGATGTTACCGCATTTAGGCCTATCCTTCCCAAGAAAAACTGCAAACATGAACAAAGGAAGCTTTTAATAGAAGAAGAAGGATATTCTGCGGACCTCTGGAAAAAGAACTAAGGAAGAGACTAGTGAAGTGCTTTGTGTGGAGTGTGGCATTTTATGGGGAAGGAACATGGACATTACGACGAAATGAAGAGAAACGAATTGAAGCATTTGAAATGTGGATGTGGTGAAGAACGGTGCGTGTGAAGTGGACAGACAGAATAAGAAATAAAATTGTGTTTGAAAAAGTGAGTGAAGAAAGAATGATGCTGAAACTGATTAGAAAGAGAAAAAGGAATTTGTTGGGTCTCTGGTTGAAAAGAATAATAGACGACATTAGGATATGTGGATCATATGCGGAGACTAAGAGGAAAGCAGAAAATAGGAAAGGTTAGAGATTGCTGGGTTTGCAATGGAAGACCTGCCCATGGACAGAACACTTAGGTATGTGGGTATGTTCAGAATGCCTGGAATATCGTGTCTGAGAACAGTCGCTATTTGCAAAGACTAGTCGATTCCACGCCCACTCGACTGCAAGATGATCGAGATAAGAGGAAGATAGACTAAATATTGAATTGTGGCTTTTTGTTTTGTTTTTTGAACGCTTAATTGTTTGAATGTTTTAAGGCCGACCCCAGTAAATTTGTTTTGTTTATGCCACCAAAGTTATTTTTATTGAGAATAAAATCTTTTTTCTTTCCATTTGCAGCCACAATATCATAATGATAAAGTCATGGCATAATATATTAATGAACCTGATGTTAATTACTAAAATAATCGTAAAAGAGAAAGGAGCCATTATGTATAGTTTGTCTCTCTCAAAAACATAACAAAAAAGAACATAAAAAGCACGAGGTTGTAGTCGAACGCAGGACCTCATGAATAAGAGGCCTGAACGCTACCATCACGCTATCGAATCACAGAGAGAATACTTCAATTATAACTGTAGATATCAGGCAACGTGGTCCAATAACATGTAACATCGCCTGTCTCCGAATTATAGCGAAGATACCCGAAGGGAACTTTGTTTCAGGAGAGCGGCCACTTTTTCTTTTGACAGCTGTACAGGTACGAAGCATAGGAAGTCTATGCACTGTCGATTTTTTCCACTGTCAGAAATTCGTCATCAACGATCGGTTTGACCTTGTAATCATTACGTCTACGCAAGAGTAACAAGGTTAGTATCTCTGGACCATAGAACGAAAGGTTCGAATTGAGCCCTCTTATGAAGACATTTTTTAACTGGCGTCATAAATACAATCACTATATAATTTCAGATGATACAATTTCCATACTTACCAACTCTGCATTAACTTTGGTAAATACCAAATGAAATATAATATTTCCGAGATTTTTTAAGGTCACCGCGATGGCTCCGCGACATTATGCGAGAAAGCTGCAGAAGTACAGTAGAATTCTTTTTGTATGCTACAATTTTCGAGGTATCAGTCAGTAATTATAGTTGACGTTGCGAAATTGATCTGCCTTGTGAAAGCATCTGTCAGTGGTTCATAAGCTCTTACGATTGTTATGTTTTTCTTCTTGAATCACGGCCATCTCGATCACTCTTCAAGTTTGGCAATCCGTACTATGTGCTAACATTTTGTACAGTTCAAAATGGCAGAACCAGAAAGGCGTGTGTTGCAGAAGAAAAACGACAATTTAGCTCTTTGAATGAAAAACATACTGCTTTGGCCTAGTCCATGATTTGACATAATTGAATGAACTGCTATCTAACGGAAACTAATAAAATTTAATATGCTGTATATCGTAATGAATTCTTACTTTCATTTTCTTTTCTTGGTTTATACATTATGATTACATCACAGTCTAGTATATACAGTCACGAAGCTTGAGTTGTGAGGGTGCTAGGAACAATAGACTGTGCCGGTACTATTTCGCATTGTCTGTAATGAGGCGATATTAGCGATCCTAGTGGTTAGCAACTATTTATGGCTGCATTACTACGTATTGAGCTTCGTGATTGTACAGTATATACTAGACTGTGATTACATTATATTTTTTAAAAGTATAAAAGAGTTGAGGGGCAGCAAAATCAGCACAGGGACCATTATGTTGGACCACGCTGATCTAAAGTATGGGCTTCCCGTTGCAACTCACTTCTTCAAAGGGATTGAGATGTTTCCGACCTACATTATTGTTATTAGGTCTATCATATTAGTCTTAATGCTACTGCTATTAAGGTTCTAGGCTGCTGAATTCACAATGTGATTCTAAGTCTTTCTATCCTGATAACCATATCTAGTTAGAATTTGGTGAATTTTAAATGAATATTTAAATAATAACTGTATCTTACTCATCTTTTTAAAGATTTTCTCTGAAACTCTTTTCACAATTTTTATTTCTTTTGGAGCCTTGTTTACATGACCAAATCATGCGAATCGTTTTGTTTTAATCTTGAAGCTATGTTCATGTTACAGTATTGATAATAAACTCGTCTCTGAAATCTGTACAGTTTAAAGAGAGATTTATCCAAGTATTCGGCTTTAGGAAGTAATTTATTTTGAATTTACATTCTATAATGAAAAAAAAAGTCACTAATTCGAGTCAGTTAAATAAGACTGAAGTCTGTATACAAAGCTTCTAGATGAAGTCCGTTCCGCGGTTTACTTTATTTCAGTGGAAGTTTGTGAATTTATTGTATTTCAGCTAGAGTAGGAGCAAGAATGTTCTGCTGTCTCTTATACATTAAAACATCTCTTGTCTGAGCACGTATGAGTCATTTTTTGTCTGTAATACAATGTTGTCCATTTTGTAAAAGATGGATCTCCCTGAAGTTAATTTACACATTCGTATTGGATTTAGACATAATCTAACATAACAGTAAAAAAACTTACATCAAAAAACTTTTGCACCGCTTGTGTATTGGTAATACTGCAAAGTGTGCCTTGAATTTGTGGTCAGGATATGAAAATATATTATTTTAAACGTCATTTGAACAGAAAATTTATTCAGAGAATCCATGAACAAATGCATACAAAAAAAATTAGATTTACCTTACATCTACACGTAAAAATTCTGTGTTTAAAAAGAGATGTTACACCCGTCTGCTGAAATAGGACCCTGTTACACTCCCCCTGATGGTACAGAAAGCACGAATGCTTCTTGGCATTCTGTCTGTGAGATTAAGACCTTCTTGGTTCACTCTGTCTCATTCCTGAATGGCAGCACCTTCGAACTTTGCTAGGGTACCGGTACCTAGGATTTCTTTTGCTTTCTACAGCCCTTTTCAACTGGTCATAAGTATGCTCAGTAGGATTCATGTCTGGTGAGTTAGAGGGCCACTCCTATCTAAAAATTCCAATCTCCCTGATGTAGTCTTCAACATCACGACCTGGATAAGGTCTGGCATCGTCCTTTAGCACTTAGTGAAACTCCATAATTTGGTGGAAGTGTTCAACGGTAGGTTTTAGGATGGTCGCTGGTATTGAACATGACCTAACCACTCCCTTGCCGAACATTGGGGTTGAGTGTTGTAGAGAGCTACCTGTTCAGGCTTTCTCGAGATACGACGGTAACAATCATCAGACACCAAGAAGATGCGCGCTTCGACGGTGAAGAGAACATGACGCCAATCCTTTAAATCCACTCTCTGTGATTTCTTGTCACCAGCACCTTGCACTTTGTTGAGCTGAGGCTAACGCATGTGCTCGCCAATGACGTCTCAAGCGTTTGTAATGGAATGCAGGTATTATCCAGTCTCAAGAGATGATTTGTCCACTATTCTTTCTATGTCGTAATTTTTTCATTAAATTAAATATATTCAAATCTTTTCGTATATTTTTATGAGTTTTTAGACATATTTCTGGATTTAATAATTACGCATCTAAACTACAACATGTGTGTATGAATGTGTACTAGGGTGGTCCAAAAAATGAAAGTTCGAAATGTTTATCTCGACAAGGCTAATTTATTAATTTATATCTAAAACAAGCACATACAAAATTTTAGCAAAAAATATTAATTTTTATAGGTTGCCCCAGGAGCAGAATTTACAATTCAGACGATTTTGGTAACTATTATAAGAAAGTACATATCCAATTATTTTTTTTCATGAGTCTGCTGTAATGACTCTGGATCTAAAAATACAAACACAACAATTTAAATGGTAAAATAGATTGTCTAAAAACATCATTCCCATAGCGAATGTCCGTCATAACAACACCCACTTGGCTGGAACAGGAAAGTTCTTTCGATGATTTGCTATCAATCGCGGTAGAACTGTTCCTGCTCTTCGTCTTTTGTCAAAATATAATATTGTGAAGTTAAATTAATCCCACGTTCACCATAATCATTCATAATTTTAGTGGAAGATACTTCTGCTTCACCTCTTTAAATATGGTATCATTAAAGCTTAGCGCATTACTCTGTCGTAAAAAAAGGCTAGAGCCATTACTGTAGATGTTTGGAAAGGAACCAAAAGTGTCTGCAAAGAGCTGATTTAGCTGTAAGAGACAATGACTGGCTTGGACGAATGCTCAGAATGTTCGTAAATTTAATATTATGTGGAACTCGGATACGCAAAGGTGCTTTATTCCATTGTTCCTATACCAGACTAATAAACAGAGGCAAATCCATTATTTTCTTATAAAGTCCCTTGCCGACAAATTAAACTGAGACCCGAATATTTGTATCTTCAATACATAAATTACTTCTGTCATTCATTGAGCTTGATGAGTTGGTCCAGGTACTCGAAATGACTCATTACATGTACCTCCATTTTGGCACAATAAACATAAAATAAGTAATTTTTTATAATCTTCTTTTGAGTATTGGTCTTTGAGGGATTTCTGTTAGTAGTCTTGTCAACACAGGGCCTGGAAGAGTTCAATAGGAGCTGCACATAAGCCTTTGTTCATAGATTGCCAATCTTTCTTAAACCACTGATTAAATTTTCAACTTCTTTACCGTGTTAATATTTAGGATTTACTTTGCTTGACTAGTTTCGAAGTCTTGTGCTTCATACTTGCTTTCTTAAACCTTTTAAAAAATTCATTTTCTGGACCACATGTTGAACTAAAGATGCTGGAGAAGATACGGAATAGAACAACGACAGAAAGGTGTCCAAACCAGCTCATTATCCACAAATGTTTCTGTAATTTTTGAAGCCCAACTATGAAGTCCAGTAGTGCTGGCAGTAGTATCCAATACAAGTCCTTTAACTTTGTTTCCCAGACCCCACTTCTTTCCTGCGTCGACACATGTTTTTGCCTGGGATTTTCCCGTACATCCGTCAGTCTTGGGAATTTAAAATTGCTTTTCTAGATCGTTACCAGTAATAATTGTACTCGTATTACGTTCGACTTCCTCCACGGAATTATCGATACATGGCAACACTTATTTTCCATCCCAATTTTGAAAAAAAAAAAACAGTATCCTACTTCTTCTCGGCAGCTTCTTTTCGTACTACTTTGGAAAGCTTTCCTGAACTATAGAGAGTAATATTTTATATGTTATGTCCAAGTGCTTTAGCAACTGATCCATCAACAAACACAACTGCACGATCTGGTAGACTGACTCGATCTGAAGCGGAAACTACTGTAATTGGGGAGTTTTTAGTATATTCTTAGGTGTCCTTATAACTACTATAGATGTTGATCAGCCCGGTTGGCATTCTGTTTCGCTTTCACTTCAGTAGGAATCCTAGCATGATTCCACACAACCACTATTTTCTCACATCAGAATTACAAGAAAATTGCAATAGTTTTCTTCTTCTAAATGGTGAAATTGAATATACTGGAGTGCATTCAATATATATGTAGCAGTTTTACTCCGGATAAATCTTGTGTTGGCTTTCCTAACAGCCAGGTAGTAGATGCAGATCTCACAAAACTACCATAAGGAAGTCATATGCACCAGCCGCAAATAGAACTCTTACGAGTAAATTTAAAATACCCTAAATTCTGTCGCCTGAGACGACCTCTAAATATTAATATCTTTTGCTAAAATCTTGTATGTGCTTGTTTTAGATATAAGTGATTATACATACATACATACATACATACATACATACATACATACATACATACATACATACATACATACATACATACATACATACATATAGCCTTGTGGAAATATACATTTTCAACTTTTGCTATTTTTGGACCACCCTAATGTGTGTGTGTGTGTGTCTATATATATAACGGAACATACTCTGACGAGAGTACCCAAAAGCACTTTGTAAAATATACGAAACTAAGCTGTTTTTTTATTTTCTAAAAAACCAACAGGTGCACAGATTAATAAAAAAAAAATTCAAATATATTATGTTACTACAGTGTTAAATGCAAACTTTTCTTCCGGGAGAGGGCGATACAAATCCAAAGGGGACAATGAAGTATGGATTATAATTTATAATTGATTAAACAAAATAATGAACTACCGATAAACTTTAAATTTTAATGGAAATTGTTACCATTATAGGAGTAATGAAATGAAAACTAGTACGATACACGTACCAAATAACGCCACTTTAATACTTAAGTCAATGTTGCTGTGGAAAATAAGTTATGTACAAACACAAAAATTATGACAAAGAAGCTTTAATCTTATATTTAGAGAATAGCACAATGAAAATAGTGATATTATATACAGGAGAAGAATTACAACTCAAATAGGAAAAGTTTGTATACTGGCGTTATTAGGAACAGTTAACGCCACCTATTTTCTAGTAACCTATACACTTACAATTATTAATGAATTATTTTTCCTAAGCAACACAAATTGAACTAAGTAACTAAATTTGAGTTTCTGTTAATAAAAGGTACAAAATCACTCAATACTAATGAAATATTCTTGATCTAAAGCTGAAATATCAGATGGATTAGAAAAATATGTTTTCCGATAACTCTTTACTTGCAAAAAAAGATAACAACGAGACACAGTAGAAAGTTATAAACACAAAAACATTAAGCTTAGCTAAATATGAATGTTTTCCCACAAGTACGTAAAGAAATTAAGAGTTTGATAAGCAATTGAATCAATGTAATCAGTGTGCACATTCTAATATATTTGTAAGTTCAAAGGTTATTGTTTTTCCTGATGTTTCCACACTAATCATGTAAATACCTCACACAATATAAATATAAAAGCAATGAAAATACTATTAAAATTGAATACTATCGTTAAACAAATGATTACGGTACTAACATAACCTAAAATTTCATTTGTAGACCTTTAGCGCCACGTGGCGTTAAAGAGCTACTGAGTACTTGATAACATTACACGCCTGTTTCTCTAACATTTTCAAATTTTATAGATAGCAAATACTCTCTGCATGGAAGATAACGAAAATATATATAGTTTGATTTAGTTATTATTCGCTCTACACACAAAATAAAATATTACCTCTTACTTTGATATAAGAACAGCCTTTCATTATCAACACAATAGCAAAATGCTGGAATATCATGTCACTCGGAAATGTCAGCGGACAACTAAACTCATTTCATCACTACATGGCAAGCGAATGCAGGCTACAGTAGTGGACTACCAAAATCTGATGTCGTTAACAAGAATTAATAGGGTGGCGTTAAAGATATACATGTCTCAGGGACCTTGAGTAAATTCATATCTTCGAACTGTCATTTTTCAAGGTAAATTATAATAATTAGAACCCTGCGTTTGATTACTTGAATACAAATTGTGTCTGTGGATCGTCCTAGCTTCGCATGGTACGGAGAGCAAGTTACGAGTCAACAGTTCAAGTTGCAGTGAAACAGTCTCCCCGCAAGCTTCGGTACTATATTCGTGTAGCTGTGTGTATTAGTACAAAAATGCCACTTGAATTTAATAACAGTAATAACGAAGCTATTTATTTTAAGGCAGCTTATATGCAATAAAGATCATTTTTACCAGGGATAGACAAAACTAAGGCGGCCGGATAGCTCAGTTGGTAGAGAAGATCGGAGGTTTAATTCCGAGTCTTAACGAGATTTTCTCGTTGTCAAACTTTCAGAACGGCCCCGAGGTTCACTCAGCCTCATTAAATTGAGTAACAGGCTTTTCCCGAGGGGTAAAAGACTGTCGGAGCGTGATGCCGACTACACCACCTCATTCGAGGTCAAGAAAGCATAGATCTCTCTACGTTCATGCCTCCCAAGTGCCATAAAGGGATGTGCAGGGGCTAACATTACCTTTAGACAAAACTAAAAATTTCAGGAGCCAGATCCCTTATTTTCAGCAGCCAGCACATTTTGCCCACACATGCAATGAGAAAACAATTCGAGCTAAGATAAAGGTACCTACATTTATTGTAATACAATTATATTAAACAACAAAAGGTATCTATATAACGCACATACATGCTCCGAAGCTACCATGTTGTGACAATATCTTGAGATACACAACAAATGTAACGATATTAATCTAAAAAGCACATTCGAATTTGTTCCTACAACCGCTTTTGTTAAAATTATGTAGGCCTATTAGTCGTAGTGATATAAAAGAAAACGTCCACACCTGTGGAGTAACGTTCAGCGCGTCTGGCCGCGAAACCAGGTGGCCCGGGTTGGATTCCTGGTCGGGGCAGGTTACCTGGTTGAGGTTTTTTTCGGGGTTTTCCCTCAACCCAATACGAGCAAATGCTGGGTAACTTTCGGTGCTGGACCCCTGACTCATTTCACCGGCATTATCACCTTCATTTTCATTCAGACGCTAAATAACCTAGATGTTGATACAGCGTCGTAAAAATAAAAATTTAATAATTTAATTTTAAAAGAAATCGAATTCTTAAAAAAATTTGAACTTGATAAAAAAAAACTCAGGTGCCATATAAGCATTTTTAGTCGCACGGAATTTGTCTGCTCCTGAATTTTACATTTAGTAAAACACATTTAGCTACTTCAGATTTAATTAAAGTTTGTAATTAACAAATGAAAAAACATAAACGTCAGCACAAACTTGAAATTAAACAAATTATGAGTGCGTGCTTTACGAGTCTCTGCACATTAGAATCAATGACGTAAACATTTTGTGTTTAAAATTCAATATTTGTCTTTCTTTTTAATAAAATTCAATTTCTTCTTTCCTAATTAAGTGTTCGCTACGAAATTCTTGTATCAGATCATTCACTATCTCCAACTCCAAGCATCTAGCTTTGTTTTGTTATCGTATGTTCACTGAACAACAGACCTGAGCTGTGTAAGTAGGAATGGATGCTGCCGAGCTATACTCCATAGCTACACTTTTTGCGGATAGCTTGGAGACTCTAGGTAACCTACAACTCTACTTACAATACTGTAAATTCTAGATCGTGATTTGAGACAGTTAATGCTAAACTAAACGTTAATGTAAAAGCAAAATTCTATCTGAATCATAATTGAATTAACTACTATTGCACATACTGTTACTAAAGTATATTGCAACATAGCTCTACAGTTACAGAATGAATTAAACAGAAATAGGGAACATGCAAACTGACTTATCTATACCTTATTTTATTTCAAGGAGTGCAGTTCGGTGTTCAAATAAGCCACCAAACTGCACTCCTTGAAATAAAATAAGGTATACCTCTGAATTTCAAATTCTTTCTTCCTTCTTTGTCTAAAGCTTTTTTCAAGCTAGAGTATGGCCGTTTTGCTCTATGGACTATTTATATATGATACACTAGTTAGGGATTTTTCTGACTTATGGTTACACCGATAAGTGACATAAGATAACAGAGAACTTTAAACTGAAAAAAGACAATATAAATCTAAGCTCCGGTCAACTGTTCTCCTTATATATATTTCGCAGAGCTTAGACCAATTTTGAGCCAAAAGAATGCAAGAATACCTAGAGCTTGCAAAAGAAACTCTTAATTTTCTTTATAGTAATTGATTGCAAACTGGTATTTATGCAAAATAAATTTCAGTCTATGGTTGTCACCAAAACAAAAGCGATGAATCTCCCTAAAATTGAAAACGATATCAGAGTGTGTGTAGCTAATTTAGACTTCAGATTTCAGAAGCAAGCACATTTATCGCGTTACTTATCTTTTTTCTTTATAACTACTGAACATCTTTTTATTTTTATTTTTATGTTCAACGTTTGTTTATATTTGTTTCTAACTACAATGTAAATTAATTCTAATGAGGCAATTCTTTACACGAACCTCCAGGGGGTCGCGACCCACACTTTGGGAACCATTAAACTATGTAGTTATAGAAATAAGCTAAAATTTTATAGACATACAGTACTTTAGATAAAGTTTCTCAAGTTCTAGATTTGAAATAGCTCGGAAAAAGAGCCTAATATATAAATTATATATATATATATATATATATATATATATATATATATATATTATAATATATAAATTTTGGTTCCTATATGCGTAAGTTGTTCTGAAAGTTGTGTTGGTATCACGATATGGATGATAAATTTATTGTTCAGATCTATATACTTTATAAAGCGATTTATCTTAAAAATCATGCTTTAGAAAGTAATATTTATATTGAGTTAATTTTGTATACTTCATACTTAGACGACTGCCTATTTATGTCACTATTTCTTCTGACACATACATCGGTTTACAGTAACGTAAATGACCACAGATGTCCTGAAATTAAAATACATGAATATGTGACATAGAACATTGTAGAGGAACAAAACACTAGGTTCAAGGAATGCGTGATTATTTGAGAATTGTAACGTATAAATAATAATTTCAACAGTGTTGTACGGAAATTCTTAAAATTCACTGTTTTAGAGAAATAAGTTAAGTCAGTTCGGAACTTGAAACTCTAGGTCTAGCCTAAAGCTTATTACTTTAGGGCGTGAAGTTTCAGTCACTATAATTTTAATGCTTAGCCATTGAAGTTATTTCAATTTAATTACTACTTGTTTACAACCAATTTTTATAAAAGCATGCTTTAAATATCTGTTTTACATAAATATCTACTAGGCACCGGCGTGGCTCAGTCGGTTAAGGCGCTTGCCTGCCGGTCTGAAGTTGCGCTCGGGCGCGGGTTCGATCCCCGCTTGGGCTGATTACCTGCTTGGGTTTTTTCCGAGGTTTTCCAACCGTAAGGTGAATGCCAGGTAATCTATGACGAATCCTCAGCCTTATCTCGCTATCACTATTCCCATCGACGCTAAATAACGTAGTAGTTGATACAGCGTCGTTAAATAATCAACTAAAAAATTAAGGTCTACTTCTCTCTCTCTTGCTTAAATGCGACAGGTTCATGTCACTAGATTTAGTGGAATGTAAAAAAAAAACTCCTTCGAGACAAAATTCCGGCACGCTGGCGACGCTGATATAACCTCGGCAGTTGCGAGCGTCGTTAAATAAAATATAATTTAATCTCTCTCTCACTCTCTCTTTCTCATAACATTTGGAATGGGATGTGGTGATATTTCCAGTATAAATTTTGACAAGTTTGCACTCCTATGATATCTCTTATGACATTTTTGTTCTAAGGTAGGTATGTAGTTAAATGTAAACTTCAAAATGGAACGCATTGCATACGCAAATATGTCAAAGACAAACCAGTAGTATTATGCCGCATGAATTGACAAGTTATTTGCAGGTGTATACATGAATTCGCTTCTAAATGTTGATTTCACGTGTATTGAATACTTCTAATTCTAGTGACAAGATTGTCAAGGATTCGTGTGGATATTTTTGGAACTAAACGCCATTTAATTGTTTTACAATGGGCATATTGACAAGTTATTATATATAGTAATAGTATAAACATTTTGGTCACCATGCTTGTTATTAGATTATGAAGTTCGTGGATCCAAACTTTGCCGACACGATAAACGTAATGATAAAGTTCTTAGCATATCTTCCTTGGAGTTGACCTGCAGTTGGTATAGCGGTGACCTTCTATGGCCTAGGTTGCGGTTCGATCCCGAGCCAGGTCGATGGCATTTAAGTGTGCTTAAATGCAACAGGCTCATGTCAGTAGATTTACTGGCATGTAAAAGAACTCCTGCGAGACAAAATTCCGGCACACCGGCGACCCTAATATAACCTCGGCAGTTTCGAGCGTCGTTAAATAAAACGTAACATTTAACATTCTTCCCTGGAAAGGGAAGTAAGACCAGGGATCTCGTGTATATTTCGTCATAGATAATTCAATTCTACGAGCCGTCATCTTCGCCTCTTAAGTGTTAATGAATTTCATCTCTCAGATGACTCACGTCTAGAATGGAATTTCTGTCTACAAGCTAGCAGAGACCGGAAACTGGAATTCCTCCCCCCCCCCCCCAAAAAAAAATAAATTAGCGAGCGGGATTCGTGCTTCTAGCTGCCCTCGAGTAAAGGTTCGAATCTCAAATGGACTGATAACCTAGCTGGGCTTTTTTCGGGCATTTCTGTAAGTCAAATGTCAACCAATTTTATGGCGAATCCCAAGACTCATCCCGCAGGTTAGAAAAGTCAAATCATTGTCACTCCTATAGCTAGCAAGATCAAAGACGTCGTAGACCTACTACAGACTTTAACGGAAAGGGACACGCGGAGTATTTTTTTTTTTTATAAATTATTCATTGCTACAGTTAAAAGTATAATGTATTTTCATTGTTGAAAGTATCGAAATCTGATAATGTTAACAATGACAAAAACGTGACTGATTTGTTAATTTAAACTATCATATAATATATTGTTATATGTAATAAGCAGGGAAAGGGATTTGGAGTATTATAAAGAATGGTGAAACGTAGTATAGATATTCGTAGCTCAGTGACTGTCAAGCGAGCTGCGTCACGGCGCATGGAAGAGTACAGTCCACTTCATACAAACTTACACGCAACGTCTGTAAATATATTTCAGAATAAACAAATGGAATAGTTAATGACATATAGTGACCTACATACATAATCTGCATTTCTTTTTGAACTACATGTGCTTTTCTTCGCAACGCACAAGACACCAATAAACAACATTACAAATATACATAATTAAATATGAACCTCTGCATCTTCGCGTGTCAGTGGACATATTGATGTTGATAGACAGTTGTCTTCTGTATGGAACTCGCCTCTGAATATGTAGATTGAAACGAAATGGCATTTTCAATTAATGCTATGCCTTGTTATAATAAATTGTAAATATTATTTTCAAATTTTCAAAATACAACTTTGCTCTGTTGCAAGGAAGGAAATTTTGTAATATGGAAAAACTTCGCCCTCCATCTGCAGAGACAATTAGAGAGTACTTGAAACAAGATACGTCAATTAAATTCACATGTAGAATGACGTCATTGGGACACGTCTTTGTTAGTACATCTGAAATCCGACTAAGAATATCGTATCCATCATTTTTAATCAAAACGTTGTTCATTTTTTCACCAACACGTTTTCCTATTTCACCTTCTACTGCACTCAGTTTATTTACAATAGTCCTCATAATATTTATTTGCTCAACTAGTTCTACTCCCGACTTTCCTAATTGAATAATGGCATCCGGTAAATATCCAAAATTTGACTTAATATCCGTGACTTCTTTCTCGATTGTTTCATCATTTAGCAGTTCCTGGCGTATTTCAATCGCAGCCTCGTCATCGGTATCGAAAGACTGGACCATTTTCTTCACAGATTGGAGGTGACGTGCGTAATAATTGCAAGCTTCTAACCATGACCCCCATCTCGTAGGAACTGGTCATGGGGGAAGCGACAATTTAGGGAATTGTTTTCTGAATTTTGATACTTGGTCTGGAGGTTTTACAAATATAGTCTTTCAATACTTTATTGTTAGTTGGTTTCACTTTCGGCATTGTACCTGCACTTCACTACTCTGAACTGCAAACCTGCATGTTGAAGTTCTTATGCGACAACTGTCCCGTTCACCTGTTGTTGACGTGTAGAGACCTGCCATTATGTCATGGAGGGGAGGACTTGGTATAAAGGGTTGTAAACAAATGACTGTGTAAATGCCAATACTAGCTTTTACTACTCCAAATTCCGTTCCCTAGTAATAAGTTTTCAAAATCATATGTCTCTCTTTTATGACAGACTATTAAAGATGACGATTCGACTATTTTCACGAGTTAGTATCCACTTATCTTCATGACTGGTGAATTTCCTAATGTTTAGCTTATTTAATCATTCCTGATTGGTGTTCATGCATCAGTTCTTATTGTGTATGTGGCAAATAAAAAGAAGTGAGGGAAAGAGAGAGAGTTCACCACGTGAAACTTGCATAGTTGGTGAATCCTCATCTCCCTAAATAGCTGTCAGTTTGCCTTTAGCAGCCTTCATTAAAAATAGGCAATGATTCATCTAGGACCAAGTGCACTTTATTACGTTGTTTTGTGTTTTGCAATGGTTACATATTCTGTGTGCGAACGTGTACATATTTTGAAAACGTACATAACGGGGAAAAAAAGATCGTGTGTGCAGAACAAGGGAAAACTTTAGACGTAAATTTCCTGGTCCCTTTACCAAAGTTACTGAACAGGTTTAATGAAACAGGTTCTGCGAATGATGTGATGTGAATTCAGTAGCACATAAGATGGGAAATACTTCCAGCACCTACTGTGCGGATGATGAGTATCGAATGTTATTAATATAACAGTACGTACGTTTTAATTCTACGAAGCGCTGTGAGTTTGCGGACGCAAACAGCGGTGGAAGGAGTGCGGACCTGTCGCTGCTCGGCTTACAGAAATACCGGGAACGTTCGCTGGTACTCACTATACATGTCTTCGTAAACGATATATCTGACGTCCTGTTTCGTCTTTTGCAACACTAATTCTGTTACTTGATTTGTTGGTAGGTTACATTTTATAAATGCTATCGAATAAGACGTAATTATGTCTAAAGTTCGTACTTTCCCTGCTTGCCTTCATAATCATTTTTCGGCATTAAGAAGTTAGGTACAGCTTACAGCAGTGAAATTTTGGAAATATTCAACAATTTTTCCCTCCATTACTGTGTCTTGTACAATAATGAAAATCAGTATGTGTAAAACACTGTGCTTTTGCTATATGGAAAAAAGTATTTTTACGATTTAAAAAATTATTTGCATTTCCCCCCCCCCCCAAATTTAGTTCACTGTGCAGTGATGAAGCGTTTCCCACTATCCAACATTCTGTGATGAAATTTCTTATGTGTATAAATGCATGTCATGTCTACAATATGATGCAAGATCACTTCTCTATCTTTGATAGATTGTCTGATAAAAAAATAAATTCATTTTACAAAATGATTAAATATCGGTATTTTCTTCTAACACAAAATAAGAAAAAAAAAAAATTTATTAAGGAATGTAGTTGAAAGAGCATGATATTGTAAACATCAGTTTCAGCAATAAAATAAAAGAGAGAGAACATGAAAAAGTTAACAAGTTTATGAGTTATGAGGGAAACGCTTCATCACTGCACATTTTGAATTTTGAAAAATAAAATGTATATAAATAATTCTTTTTAAATGGTATTTTTTTTTCAAATAGTAGAAGGACATTGTTTTACACATACCAATTTTCATAGTTGTACAAGATACAATAATAGAAGAAAACATGTTGAATATTTCCAAATTTTACTGCTGCAAGGGGTTAAATAATTATTATATTTATGAGTATAGAATAGTTCATTAATAATTACCTACACGTTGCATTTTTTTTTTTTTTTTTTTTTTTTTTTAGAGTTTTTCATATTCCTTGTCCCATTTACAATAATCTCGTATTTGGAGTCTTTTTATTCCTGATTACAGAAGAGCATATACTGGAACTTGTGTCGTGGGGTCAACACTGGTTCGCATTGAAGGATAAATGTATATTATGTCCGAGAAGTCATTCGAACTCACGGCCTTGGTTTCCACGCAGTATTAGAGTTGCGCCATATCCGTTCATGCACTTGGTCCACAGTCAATAATCTAGTCACGATCATTCCTTTTTTTTTTCTTTTCAAAAATACCAGTTACCAGTACTGAATGATCTTCATGGGAGTGATAAAGTTGGATGTTGAAGCACATGATCGTTTTCTTATTCGGGTTTCATTGACAGAGAACGTTAATTACTTCATCAATCATTATCCTAGCAATCATAATCTTGAGTTCAGTCCTTTTGACATCCTGCGTATTTTCACGATCATACATTGACATATACAGGGTGATTCAAGAGGATTTATCGTCCTTTACGGAGCTTATTTCCGAATACATTCTGGGCACAAAATGCTATATAAACATGGATCCTATTATCAATATTTACAGAGTTAGGTTTCGTTATTGGAACGCATTGCTGTGAACGTGTGATCTTGGTCAGCGCGCAGTCAGCAGTCAGCGCGAGCGCTACGGAAATCAAAAGATAGCCGTATGCAGTTACGTAGAGCGACGAATGCCGTTCACAAGCGTGCGTCAAAGTGTACTCAAGCGGACGGCGACATTTTTAAAATGTGTTGTAAACTCTCCAAGCTGTAAATTAGGATGCAAAATTGAACTGCAAATAATTAGGTCGGTGGAAGTGGTGTGATTTGTAATAATTGTTGTGATAAATGCGTAAGAATAATGTAATTTTCTAGTTAATAATAGAAAAACATGTCGGGTACGAAGCAACTAAGGAGTTCACAGCATATTTTTAGCTTCATAATACTTGCCAATTAAAGAAATGATACTTCTGAATGGTTCATTCTCTATTTGTATTATTCTTTTGCCTTGAAACTAAAGAAAAAACGTATTTTACAAACAACTTTAAATTAGTATAACTCTGAAAATATTGAGAATAGGAACTATGTTTATATGACATTTTTTGCTCAAAATGTCTTCAGAAATAAGCTCCGTAAAGGACGATAAATCCTCGTGAACCATCCTGCATACGATCAGTTTCAATGATTTGTTATGCCACCGGCGTAGCTGAGGCGGTACTGCGTTTGGTTGCTGATCGGGAGTTGCGCTTGGATGTGGGTTCGATTCCCTCTTGGGCTGATCATCTTGTTGGATTTTTCCGAGATTTTCCCCAACCATAAGGTGAATGTCAGGTAATCTATGACGAATCCTCGGCCCCATGTCGTTAT
The DNA here is from genome assembly GCF_040183065.1 of Periplaneta americana. Lineage (NCBI taxonomy): Eukaryota > Metazoa > Arthropoda > Insecta > Blattodea > Blattidae > Periplaneta > Periplaneta americana. The sequence goes on from NC_091123.1 coordinate 92,334,172, forward strand.
CATAAATTTCATCGACGCTAAATATAGCGTCGCTAAGTAACCAAGTAAAAAAAAAAAAAGGATTTGTTACTTTTTACGAGGATTGCTTGAAAAGTTCATAGCCTGACATAGAAATTAAACTAGGATTATTCTGAACCACTCTTTATTTCTCAACATAATCACCCCTGAGATACACACATTGGTCCACCGATGCTGCAATGCTGCTATACTCTGCTTGTACACAGATTCCTTGAGGTCTGCAAAAAAGCCTTCTGCTGCTGCGATAACCTTCATCTGACGAAAATCTCTTCTCAGCGAAATGAGTTTTGAGCTTTGGGAAAAGAACGAAGTCTGAGAGTGCTAGTGGGGGAATGTGGCAACAATAATTCGAGCCGTAGTTAATGTAGTTTAGCAACCGCGATTGGAAACTTGTGAGCAGGTGCATTGTCGTGATGAAACAACACTTTCTTCTTGGTCATACCTGGCCTCTTCTCGCGAATTTTCCCTTTCAATTGCTGCAGGCGATTTGAATAATATTCTCGGTTATTGTTCTCCCCTTTGCTAGATAGTCAATCGTGATTATCCCCTTGGAATCTCAACACGGAAACCATGGCTTTCCCAGCCGATTGAACAGCTTTTTCTTTCTTTGGAGACGGAAAATCACTGTACTTCCATTGTTTCGACTGCTGTTTTGTTTCTGGTATGTAATAATGGATCCAGGTTTCATCATTGGTCACAAACCACCTCGAAAAATCGGACGTATTTTTCTCGAATCGAGCCAGATAGTGCCTCGAAATTTGATATCGGACTTGCTTTTGTTCCGTTTGATTCTTTGGCAATTCTGTCCTCACTTTTACGATAATTTTGAACAGAATTTAGTAGACATGTCACAATTTCATCACTGAAGACACCAGGAACAAAAGTAAGAAGACATAAACGTGCAGTTCCTATGAAAGAAAGAGGAATCTTCACTTTCGTGCTGGAAATCTAACTCTGCTGAGCGAGGTTTTGTCGGGTACCAAAGCCATGGTAGAGGACATATTTTACAAAAGTGTGGAAGACAATCTGTGTACTCAGACTGCAGTTGTAACTATGTGTGTGTGTGCAGCCTTGTAAGTGAAAACACTCAAATTAGTAAGCCTAATAATAATAATGTCCCGCGCCGTGGCGTCGTGGTCTAAGGCATCCTGCCTAGGACTCGCGTTACGGAATAATAATAATAATAATAATAATAATAATAATAATAATGTTTTATTTTCGCTGGCAGAGTTAAGGCCATAAGGCCTTCTCTTCCACTCAACCAGCCTTAAACAATACAATACATAAATTTAAATTACAAATATTTACTCTACACTTAAAAGGTTCTCCAGCAATATTCTTCACTAAACATTTATTTAAATTTAGATAAATCTATAAAGTAAAGTAGTAACTTAATTTATGAGCCAATTTAATTCAATCAATTATAATTAATTTAATATTTGAAATAGCTAGTAAAATGATGAAAATTTAATTCAATATAACCTTACTAGGACTATGTTACAGGGAGAATATATATATTTCTATTTCTATAATGAGAATATTAATGTAATTGCCATTAGTGGTTTTGTAAATCTATTTAGAGAAATTAATGATAATAATAATAATAATGGACAGATGTTAGTTTCATTATAAGTAACACATATTAATCAGCAATTCATGTGTTAAGTAAGAATTTATGTAATTTTGACCTAAATGAAGTTATTGTCCAACAACCCCTTATATCACTCGGAAGCGAGTTCCAATTTCTAGCAACTGAATACGCCCTGGTTCGAGTTCTCATGAGGGAAGAAATTTTCTCATGAAATTTCGGCCAGTGTATGGGACCGGTGCCCACCCAGTATCGTCATGCCGTCATGCACTTGGGGAGCTACGATAGGTAGCGATAATCCGGTTGCGCAAACCAGCTTTAACGGCTGGGGGCTCATCGTGCTAACCGCACTATACCTCCATTCTGGTTGGATGATCGTCCACCCCTGCTTCGGCATGTGACCGTGAGGCCAGCAGCCGGCTGGTAGGTCTTGGCCCTTCATGGACTGTAGCGCCACGGATTAATAATAATAATAATAATAATAATAATAATAATAATAATAATAATAATAATGAGTGCAGAACTAATCAGTGATATAGTAAAATTTTAAGCAGAACAATAAACCGTAAAATCAAGCGCTTTCAAGTTCGATTCCCGACAGGAAATTGGCTATGTTCGTTATCATATATTTGTCCTGTGTTGTCTCAATAGGGCCTATATGACTTTGCGCCACTTTGACCGTATGAGGAGAGAGTCTATTCAGGGTGGAAGTAGAATCGAAGTGCTTCCAGAAACTGGTAATGCTTCGAAATATATAGAATATGAAAAAATTCCCAATACCGTAAATTATTATTGATGACAAGTATTACTGCTTAACTTTCAACAAACAGAAGTCGGGGTTGTCCACAGACTCCTCCTTGACTTTTCAGGACGACGGTTTTAACAAATTCATATTAAAGTTTGAGAAGGATAATGTTAGACACATGCCATTATGTCCTGCAGTGGTGCTCATTGTGTTATAGGCTACCGTTATGACTACTAATGGGTTCTTTCCTGGAGGACACTTTCTAAGGAAGGAAAATATTGATGTATGGTACTTGTTAAAGTAATGGTATTTCATTCACGTTCATTAAATTTTACTTACACATGTGTATGTAACTTTCATTTTCACCTTAAAATCGAGTAAAAGAATATGTATTTCCTACTGGCAAGAGAGGTAGTAATCGAGATATCGAAAAATTCGAGGAATGAAGCTTTTAAATATATAAAAAAAATATATGACATGCAAATTATATAGTCCAGATATCGAAAAATATAGTTATAGAAGTTCCACTGTAATATAACTGTGCAGATTTTAACAGCTTGCTCCTTGGATGGAGTACACATCCAAAAACAAAATTTGGGCCACCTGAATTTTGTTTTTGAGTCTGTACAACAAAAAACTGTAGTAGGTTACCATATTAGTTCCAGATGAATACTTTTCTCAGAAAAAATACTAAATGGTGACACTGTTTAAGTCGATATGTACTAGGCCTATCCGTACGATTATTATACTTTTATCATTAGAGAAACTGATTAGGAATTATTTATCCCATTGCAGTTTTTCAATGAAATGGACGATTTTATTGCAAATAAAATTAAAAAGATTAACAAAAATCGTTATTTCCCGCCATTAGGAAGTCTGGCAACCCTACTGGGGTGACTAAGGGATGGAACTCAGCTGCTCAGACCGAGTGTGTGTGTGCTTTCGTACTTGAGCGGGTGACGCGCTGTTGCCATACTACACAGACTTTGAGCCTAATTTTCTGATTAACCATGTACTTAATTACAAAACGCATATTGTTTTTTTTAATTATTTTAATATATTCTATCAATATATTCTATTCAATCTCCACTTCTACTCTGTATATCTGCTTTTATAGTGTTAATCCGTAATTCTTGTGTGTGGACAGAAAGAACCAAAGGACCCAACTGTTGAAAATGTTCCTTGGTGCTGCTCCTGTTATTGTTTGTGATGGTGGTGGTGATGCGGGACCGTCGGGTGGTGGTAGTGGTGACGGCGGCGGCGAAGATGGTGGTGTTAGTGGTGGTAGTTATGATGGAATTTTGTAGCCGTTGGGATAAATTCTCAAACTCACTTCTCAAAAGTTTTACTGGGGACTATACGATTTGTATCTACGCTTAATTCTTTCACAGATACCAATCTCCTTTCTAATACGCTACGTGACTTTGACATAGTAGTAACTACAATGTGAAAGAATGTTCAGCGTACTACGGTGGATATAGTTCTGAATACATAATGAAAAATATATTAAGAACATATTGATAAACTTCGATAAAATCGCAATTTAAAAATTGTAGAAACGAATTAAGAAGTACTGGTTTCCACATCATAAAACTAATTTAACAGAGCAATCAAGGAACTTAAAGTTGCATTAAAACTTAACATTTCACTGTCTTGAAAATTAATTAAAAGCCATGAATACAAGGTACCTCCATATGGAGGAAAACTAAGCAAGTAACAGAAGAAACTGAAGGCCTCTGTCATTAAACATTGGCAATATCCGTAAATTGTTATCTCCCGAAGAAAAGGTAAAAATGTTGTCTGACCAATTGTATTTGCAGTTTCAATCAAATCGAAACATTCACACTGTAGTTACGGAGGAAGTTTAGAAATCTGTTCTTCAGTCTCTTCATTTGTCTCCTATAAGTGAATTCTTCACGTCTACTCACATCAAAAATGTACCAAGAGGTTTCCTGGATGTGACTTAATAGTTCAGCCTTTATTAGAAAAGTTTTTGAGCAAGACAGCTAACACAAATAGGCGTACGTCTAAAATGTAACTCTTTGACTGACTTATTTTCCACAAAAGTGGAAAGATACAAGTAACTATGATTCCAAAATCTTGTAAATATAAAAGTGATAGGCACAAACTAATCACTTTATTGTCTCTCTTTTTCAAAACATTTGCGCGTTTGCTACTGATAAGAATGTTAAGATCAATATGAGAAATATTGTATTTTAAGCGATTTGAGTTTCGATCACATCATTCTTGCCCGCAACAACTTCAGCGCTTAGTGATGTGCTTTGTGTGGAGTGTGGCATTGTATGGGGCAGAAACACGGACATTACGACGAAGTGAAGAGAAACTAATAGAAGCATTTTAAATGTGGATATGGAGAAGAATGGAGCTTGTGAAGTGGACAGACAGAATAAGAAATGAAGCTGTGTTGAAAAGAGTGGGTGAAGAAAGAATGATGCTGAAACTGATCAGAAAGAGAAAAAGGAATTGGTTGGGTCACTGGTTGAGAAGATACTGCTTACTGAAGGATGCACTGGAAGTAATGATGAACGGGAGTAGAATTCGGGGCAGAAGAAGATATCAGATGATATACATTAAAATATGTGGATCATATGCGGAGACTAAGAGGAAGAAAGAAAATAGGAAAGATTGGAAAATGCTGTGTTTTTGCAGTGAAAGACCTGCCCATGGCAGAACCCTTATGTATGTATGTATGTATGTATGTATGTATGTATGTATGTATGTATGTCGATCAAGGCTTTTTGGAGGTGCATAGAGTCTTCTGCATGAGTTACAGAACATAAGGCCTACGCAACACTATCGACCGTCATGAATAAAATTCATGATAAATCTCTGGTTTGCCAAATTCCTGACGCCACCAATGAGAAGATTAAAAGGGGAAGGGGGACATACTGATTTAAGGCTGTGTTAACCAGTCGTATTTAAATCGGGATCATAACTGGATGGCTTTCCGATTACAAATATCTTGAATTGGAGCACAACCATATTGTGTAATTTTTACAGAAAGGGTTCTTCGTGTTATTAAAAAATGTTTCGAACATAATTCGCTAAAAAGAAATGGATCATCAGGAAGTTCGGTTGAATAGCCGACCTATTTATTGCCTGGTTTGTTATGAGAAGCTTCGAAATGTGTGCGTATTTCGATCTCTGAATCTCATCTTATGATGAAGTAAAACATAGCAAAAACAGAAGCTCTTCCAGAACTTCTGAGTATTATAGCTTTATTTTGGAGGAAGCTTCGCGCGAAAATAAGTTACCCAGCCAAAATACCACTCACCGAGCATCCTCTCGTGCTGGGTGCTGTCTAGGCCAGCTAGTCCGCCCGCCTGCCCACCCCTCTAATACTGCCAGCAAGCAAGCCAACTGGGTGATACGCATTGAGCAGAAACTATGCGAAGAATGTGCAATTAGTGAGCCACGGAAGAAAATGAAAGAAGATCGTAGTGGGGGTGGCTTGGGTGGCGCGAGGGACCGAAGGAAGGGGTTTGTTGGAGTGGCGATGGCACAAAGAAAAGGGTGGGTAGGATGTCGAGGGTTGGGGGCCGCGGAAATTGACAGACCTCCCGTTCAGACCACGTGCTAGAGCAAGACGGAAGTGTGAAGGAGATCAAAGCCCGAGGAAGAAGACAAGACAACAGCAGACTCGTCACTCATTTTCTTGTACAGACAGATAAGTGTTGTAGGTAGATCAGCGTTGGCGAGAATGCTGACAGTTCTGCTATACCATTACTGATGATATAATAATAATAATAATAATAATAATAATAATAATAATAATAATAAGCATTGGTTTTCTGTATCTCCAAGTGGAATAATTTGTGGTTGGAGCAAGCTTTCATGGAAGCAGCAGAGTGTAATTAATTATTGTTACTTAATTGAACCCAGGCCAAGGTCAACAAAAGAAATATCCAATTTTTACTGCTTTATTATTATTATTATTATTATTATTATTATTATTATTATTATTATTATTATTATTATTTAGGCATTGACATAATCTACTGTCACTATGTTGTAGATTATGAGCCAGTATTAAAATATGACATAAAATCACAGATAAAAATGTAATAGAAATCTAAATCTTTCATCGCGTCTCAAAGAAATAGGTTTTTTTCTAGTCTCAAATCATTGATGATTTCCAAACTTTTACCACAGCTACAAAAATAAGATGTTACAAGACGATAATTCTCCCCATTTTAATATATGGAGCAAAAACGTGGATTTTAACAAAGGAAACAGAGAACACAATAATAATTTTTGGAAATTATATATATATATATATATTGATAAAGATTTTTGGCCCCATTCAAGACAATGGACAGTGGCGAATTAGGAAGAATAGGGAAATAACTAGTGTGATCGATCAAAATATTTAATCGATTAAGTATTTGAATTTAATCGATTAATCGATAGATTAATCGAACTTTGATCGAGTTGAAACAAATGTTTTAATATATTGTAATACACAATTATTGTTAAATTTAACTTGTGTTCGGTGATAAGCATAAGTATTAAATGTTGTATATCTGTATATCACAAAACTACTATTTTAATTACTTACTAACATATTTATTATGAGGCTTATAATTGTGTCAATTTCTCTGGACATTTTTGAGACAAACATAAATAATAAAAAGTATGAAGACTCACCTTGTTAATACTGCTTCATCCATGATTTTAAACATGTGATTCACATGCTCCGAATTAAGTGCCGCTCTACGTTTAGTAACAATGTTTCCTGCATCACTAAACACTAAAAAAACTTTTTTTCTGTCAAGCACTTCTCCACGATCTTTCAATTTAAATCCAAACGTTTGACCGAGTTTACCTCTCAAATTCTCATATAACATAATGGAGTTTACACTTTTCACAAACCACTGAAAACTGATTTTTTTTTCTTCATCAACCTAAACGCACAATCTTCATATACAAACTCAGTACAGAAACTGCAACTGCAGAAGTACAGCGGTGGAAACAGAAGACTTGCCCCTATTGTAATCGAATTACCAGGTTTTAGAAAGAGAAGCTAGTTACGCTCTCACTTGCACACATTGTAAGCATGGCTATTTTATAAGGGATGTGGGAGACGAATCCCAAAAAAAGTATGGATTTCATATGTTAGGAAGATGAGCTGACAACAAGGTGAAAGTTTTCTTGGAAAATCATAAAACTTAATAAGGATTTCGCATTGTGTTTCAACTTTCAATAGAGATAGACTAGGTCACTGTCCTCATATCTCCATCTCTTTCTGAAGTATTTGTACAATGATTTTCCCTACGCTACCTGGTTTACAGTTAGAAAATAACAGTACTATTGTGCTTTTAAGTAAGCAATTCCGAGAGAGAAATATTGTCGGGATTTTTTGTATGAGTTTGTATTAACAAAATAATAATTATCACCTACAACCGATTAATTTTATGGCCTTTCGAGGGAAATATGCAGTTCGATCTAAAATAGTTTTAAACGATGAAATTACCGAACAAGTACAGAGTTTTAAATATTTAGGATGTCACATATCTTATAATTGGGAAAACGATATAAAAGAAAAAAAAAATACAAATTTCAAAGCATGTGTGGGACGATTAAAAGAACATTACAAATAAAAACAACAAAAGAAACAAAACTAAAGTTTTATAAAGTAATGGCAGTTCCCATTGTGACATATGGGTCAGAAAATTGGGCCATGAGTAGATCAGACAGAAGATTATTAGAAACGTCAGAGATGAAGTTCCTCAGATACGTTGCAGGATGTTCTCTAAAAGACCGTATTCCTAGAGAAACAATAAGACAAGGGTTGTTATGTACCCTTCCCAAAAAGGCTCGATTTTCTTGGGCATTGATAAAATGTGATACACCGTGCACTCTGATTATGAAATCACTCACTAATGGTCTATCACATCTCGCCGCAATTCAGCTGTCGGTGTGATTCCTGACGCACATGACGTCTTTCAGATTCGTTATCAGAGATCGGAAACAACCCTGTATACTTTTCCGTGTATATTTCTACGTGAGTACTACTATTATTATTGTTCAGTGCCTAGGCTTTACACGTAGACACACGAATAGGCAGGTATAAACACACTAAACTGAGCGGGGAGGCGAGTCAGAGCTCTCCATTCCAAGCGAAGCTACTATTGTATGATCCATGCACACCTAACTAGTACTCAGAGTAACCAAACGCAAGACTCTACTCATAAGTGACACCAATAAAGAGTCACTTATGAAACAACTAAGCTAAGAGATAATGGAGTAGGGTGGCCAGTTACTTTCCCCCTATTGCGACTATATGAGAAATTAATAAAGGATATTTTGCTAAGCGATATGAAAATGTTTGTAACCTATATTCATGGCAGCAGATAAAACTGATGAAGACTGGCTGCGCATTGGAAATTAATGTTACGAAAGAACTAACTTTCTACGCTGTATTGACGCAAAGGTAGATATATTAGAATGTGCAAATCGGACATTACTGGGTCTGTATCCTTTATTTGCAAATATTTATATTCTGTGATTCTTATTATTTTAGTCGGTGCCAATTACAAATTTATTAGCATTGATGTACGAGCATAAGGTGCATCTAGTGATTGAAATGTCTTTTATCAAAGAAATTGGAACAAATCAGTTAAACATTCCACAGCCGAGGACGTCACCTCAAGATGAGAATGGTAAATTAATCCTCTTTGTGCTTGTGAGGGACGCAGTTTTTGCGTTATCAGAATATTTCTTACGACCGTACCTTGAGATCAAAATTTTCCTTTTGAATGTCTGTCGTTATATTATTTTCTCAACTTTTATAATGAATTTCATACTATCGAAATAGTCGGATTCAAAATTCATGTTAGCTACCCGCGTAAATCTCGGCTAAGGCGTTGGCTTTCCGATCCAGATTTGCGCTCGGGCGCGGGTTCGATCCCCGCTTGGGCTGATTACCTAATTGGATTTTTACCAAGGTTTTCCTCAATCATAAGGCTGATGTCGGGTAATGTATGGCGAATCCTTGGCCTCATCTCGCCAAATAGTACCATCTCGCTGTCACCAATTCCATCGACGCTAAATAACCTGCTGGTTGATACAGCGCCGTTAAATAACCAAGTAAAAAAAATAATGTTTACTACCTATTAAATTAGCACTGTGTTGTGATTGATTGGGTTTATGGGTTTATGAACCGTGAACTGGCTGATTGGCGGCTATTTCGTCGCGCCGCCTCTGTTTGAAATCCAAAGGAGGCTATTGCGCCGCTTCAAGAATAGAACATGTTGAGTTTTTTTTTTTCTTTTCGCAGCAGTAGAATGACCGCTAATGCGCTCACATCAATGTAAAATAGTGTATTTTATAAGGATGGCCAAATAGCCGCCGCTGTAGGGCGGCTGAAAAACCGCGAGTGCTCGCTACCCTAAAATACAATATTGCCCATAATAAGTATAGATAGAGCGCTCTTGGTATACTGCACAGGATATCAACATTGGAAATATAAGTCACGTGACTTTGGTATGCTGCAGACCAGTGGTTCCCAAAGTGTGCTCCGCGGATCCTTGGGGTTCCTTCAACACTTGTCAGGGGTTCCGCGGTTGGTAATAGGCCTTATATATGGGTATTTTTAAATAAATAACATAATACTATCGTTTTTCTCGTCGCGATTGTACAGTACTATACGCGACTTATTTGTGAAAGTTAGTATATCGGCAAGGGTAGATGACCAGATCTCATCTTTGCGTAAGCTGGCCTTCGAGCTGTTTTAAAAATCACGACTTTCTTTTTTCAGTTAAAGTAGTCAATTCTAATAAATTTTTGTCTGCTTGGAGAGGGGGCGAGTTATTAGTTAGTTATTATCTGCTTGGTGTGTGTGAATGTTTGCAATTTTTTCTCTCGAGATCAACAGTTGGTAGTTAGGGTAAGATGGGAAGAGAAAATGAGTATTGAAGAACGGGTGGCTATTATCGGTGCTTGATTGCACGTTTTAACGTATGTAGAGGTGCAACAGGAGTTAAATTCCAAAAACCAGCGCCAAAACAAGCAAACATCCGATTCCTTGTCAATAAATGTCAGAGGACAGGAAATGTTGCCGATGAGCCACGTTCTGGTAGACTTTCTAAGCCCAAGCCGACTGCGGAACGTATTCGAGAAGCCATCGAGAGGAGCCCTCAAGCATCGAATCGTCGTCCAAGCAACCAGCTAGATAATTATGTCAAGATCAGCTGTTTTGAAAGTTTTGAAGTTCACGCCCAAAAAAGCAAGCTTATCATATTCGGGTGTTGCACAAACTAGACGACGAAGATTATGCAGCTCGTAGGCAGTGTGTTAGGATTTGAGGCCAAAAGTAAATGTATTACTTGAGTTAACAAAAACCACTCTTTATGGTCTTTTTATGTTAGCAGAAGCTACCATTACAGGTAACACTTACTTGGATATGCTGGAACAATTTTTTCTTCAATCACAGCCACAACAGGTTGACATTGTTGATAGTATTATCTTTCATCAAGATGGAGCACCTCTCATGTTGCGTTAGTTGTCAGAACATCTCTCAACCAACGCTCTCCCAACAGATGAATAGGCAGAGGTTCAACACTAGCATGGTCATGGCCATCACGTTCACCTGATTTGACGTCCTTAGATTTTTTTGCTTGGGGTTTATCAAGTCAATATTGTACAAAACCAAAGTAAGAAATCTACAGGACATAAAGAATCGAAATCCAGTAGCATCTGCAGCGATTTCTGGCGACAAACTTACGAATGTCTTTAGAACTTCATTGAAAGTTGGACACAATGCTTTGAAATGAATGGCGGTCATGTTGAATTGCGATGAATTACATATGTACATACCATAACAATAGCTCTATATGCAGTTCATGCCCGAATAACCATTATTTCATTAAAATGAATCGAGACTTTATGTCCACTCTGTATAACAGCAACAGCATAATATTTCTACTTATTGTGTTAGGTCGAAAAAATCACAGTATTTCCTATGAAAAATCTTTACGCGCCTATGTCAGTCAACAGAAAGATAATATTAATAATAATAATAATAATAATAATAATAATAATAATAATAATACTTTATTTTATTTTACCCGACAGAGTTAAGATCTTAAGTCTTATTGAAACATCTAATTTACCAGTTAGGTTGAATAAATTAGAAATGTAAAGATAATTAGTTAGGACTATCATTTATAAAGTAAAATTACGATTATTTAGATATTTAAATATAAACACCGTTCAACATACAGTAATTATGTAGAGAAAATCAATTTAGTAAACTAGTCTGAAAATACTCAAATTATTAAAAATCAAAGAAATCGGGTGCGTTCATCTCAAAGTCACGTGACTTGTCCATGTTTAGATGTTGATACGCCTAAGTAGCCTTCTGCGCAGCTATACATGCTCTCTATATTATACTATAGAGGATTCCACTTTCAGAAAATAGCATTGAACATATGGATGCTGTTCCAGCAACTATTTATAAGTATTTTTCTTGAGAACTGGGAATTAATTAATTCATAGAACATAATTTCATTGAGAACTAGATCGATTTCGTATGCTAAAATTGTGTTACACCACTAAGATTACCATATATTTAATTTATGAATAACGGGGTAACAGCTAAATTGATGGAATAGTCTTCCGCTCTCTTGCCAAAGATCTCCGCTGAAAAACATAAGAGACAAGTAGGGGTGGTACAGTTAAGGCTAAGGCCGGTATTCATAGTCGAGATAAGTCATACTTATATATAAGTCGAACTTAAATCTCGTCTCAATTGCAGATTTCGGTCCAAATAAGTCGTACTTATTGTAAGTCGTGCTTATTTTATAAGCTTTACTTTACAAAGTCTGACTTCATGAAGTTGAATTTATAGCAATTCATAGTGACTCAAGTGCGACTTATGTTATGAAATAAGTTAAACTTTGTCAAGTCAAGGGAACCCCTGATTTATGTCAGTTTTAACCTAAAAATTAATAACGTTTATAAAGAACTGGCCAAGGAAATTGTTGAAATGCAGGAAATTTGCGCCCAAAAGCGTTACTTGCTAAACATCATGGGTCGCTTTGAATTTTATAATGATCTTGAATTCAAAAGGAGGTTTCGTTTTTGCAAAAGGTTTTGGAATCAGTACTTCCGAAACTGGAAAGAACTCTTCTAAAACCGAGATAGCGAGGTTTGCTAGTTCTTCTAGATTACTACTTCTTGTTCGCTTGAGATTTTATGCCACGGAAAATTTTGAAATAAGTTTAATGTTCTTAAAATATAGCCATAACCGTAGTCTATAAATATATGAGGTATTTGTCGGCCTAGGTAGCGTAGTTGGAATAGCGCTGGCCTTCTGTGCTCGAGGTTGCGGGTTCGATCCCGGCCTAGTTCGATGACATTTAAGTTTGTTTAAATGCGACAGGCTCATGTCAGTAGATTTACTGGCATGTAAAAGAACTCCTGCGGGACAAAATTCCAGCACATCGGTGGCGCTGCAGTTGCGAGCGTCGTTAAATAAACCATAATTTAATGTATATGAGGTATTCAATATATCGGTGAGGTTAGGTTTCTTTAATATAACATGAAATTTCAGTATTAGTAGATAAGATTAAACACCCTTATCCAGTCAATTTAAATTAAATTATTATGTGTTAATAAAATGAATTTAAAACAAAGCCTTCTTGCTGTCATACTTAGTTACAATTATTGGCTTTAAGAGAACGCGGAAGTTCATTGCCACCCTCACATAAGCCCGACATCGGTCCCTATCCTGAACAATATTAATCCAGTCCCTAGCATCATATCCCAACTCCCTCAAATCCATTTTAATATTATCCTCCCAACTAGGTCTTTTTCTCCCAGATCTCCCAACTAACACTCTATACATATTTCTGGATTCCATACGTGTTACATGCCCTGCCCAGGCGACGCTGATATAACCTCTGCAGTTGCGAGCGTCGTTAACTATACCATAATTTAAAAATTTAAAATTTTTCTCTTTTTATGAATAAAGAATCCTGTTCCAAATTGGTGTTAGGCCATTCTCATCTAACCTAACCCCCTGTACTCCCAGAAAGTCTATTCTATATCTAGCTAGTTTTTTTGCTACTAATGTCCTGTTCTGTAAAGACTGGTGCCATTCCAAATCTCATAATCTTATTCCTTTGCCAAAGAATCAGTCCCATTTCGAGGCTTATGTTGAGGTTTCGTAACAAGCTCTTTTTTTACTGTGATGGGTTGTTAGTCCTTCGCCCAATCCTCAAGCTGGAGGACCACCCCTTATCGGCTATCCACGACTGCTTATTCAATATATTCGCAGCTACCCCTCCCGGTGGTTCATTGCTTCAAACGAGCTTAGAGCTCACCGAACATGCAACCACAGTAACCAATTAAGTTTTCTTACTGTCATAATGAAAGTAAATAAGTTGTCAAATGTAAGTAGTTGTGGAAATATCGGCTTGATACTTTAAAATTTATAGGTACAATAGAGCTGAGAAAAGGACGAGAATGCTTGAGGTATGGAAGGTAAGATTTCCTTATCTGTCGGTTGGTTTAAAAAACAAACTCGACAATGTCCCAAATATAATTTATTGTTGCCTGTGCAGTGCTTCACAATTCGAGTTCGGAGAAAATGACAACTTACCAGAAGATAATCCAAACGTAATGACTCTTCCATAATGAATCTGTGCCTGTTGCATCATCTGCACAGCAATCTTCGGTTTGGCTTTCAGGGAGAACTGATTAACATAGTTTTTAGGAGGCATGATGATAAAATGTAAATGAACTTCACAATTAGATTTAATGTATTTCACTGAAGCAAAATATTTATTCTTTTATGTGATTTACCAAAACATTTAAAATTTAGATGATTTGTAATATCAACAATGAATACTATGAAGTTTTATACAATAACCGATTGAAGTAATTTATCTGGTTTTCATCATGGACAAGTGGTATTTGTTTGTGAGCTTTTTCAGTTGCATTATTGACCTGTAAATATAATAATAAATTCACTCTGTTCCTTCAAAACTACATTCCTGCGCTTTCTTGTGTGATCCGCTTATGCTGGTTGAGTTGCCGTCGCTGTTGTTTGAGCTGCAATTGAGTTGGATGGACCAGCAGTAGAGGGGGATACGTCATCAGAAGGATTTGGTGCAATAAGTTACATGCTCCCTCTACTTCCTCTGCAAACACAACTGCAATGTAAACAATATGTACACTATGTCAACTGGCTAATTATGTTGTGTAGAATTTATTCTTCCTATTCTATCACTTGTTAGGTATAGTTACCTATTACGGACTCGCTTCATTTAAATAAATATGATTTGATAATTTTCTTTATTAACAAATAATAGCTAATAGGCTGAGAAACAAATTAAAAGTTCAAGAAAGAATATTGAATGTAACACTGCTTACCTTATACTTCACTCGCAATCATATCGGAGTCAACCGCTCCTGGAACTTGGACCATTATGTGCAGGGTTATTTGTGCTACAATTGGATCAATGTCCTTCTCATTTTTTACTGGGAGACCACCTCGTGTAGCCATCACTGTTTGACGTTCTTTGGTTAAAACATTTCGTTGGAGGCATTTGATGTTTGTCCATAGTAACCTAAACGTAGTTGTTTTCTAGTTCTCTGTTCCAATTTCGCGTAAACTAACTTCATAATTTCTTTCTTTATGTTATAATATACAATTTTCAAATAAAATATTGTATTAAGGTTACTTACATGTTCCACAATATGTATCGACGAATTGAATCTTCTGCAATCTTTTGTCTTCAAAAAACTGCGTCGGTCTTCTTATTCTCTACAATCTTTGAATATTTTAGAATGATCTCCTTCAATACAAATCTTTTTATACGTACAGTAACTGAAATATTGTCTTTTCTTCTTTCCGTACATTACATCAATCATTTTATTGTATCCTACAGAAGCTATGCATACAAATTTAGAGACAAAAGAAAATCGACTGTCTGATTTACATTGTCGTGGCGATAGCCTTGCAATTTCTCATACCAATAAGTTCGACTTATTTGTATACACGTAAGTTACACTTATTGAATGAAACTTAACAAAGTACGACTTATTAGCCGACTATGAAGGTTCTTGTTTGATTATAGTGTGAAGTTAATAATGGAAAAAGTGTACTATACATAATTCTAAATTTGTATTATAAGCACTTCTTAACATTTATAATAATGGAAAAAGTGTGCTGCACATAATCTTAATTTTGTACTATAAGCACTCCGTAACATTTAATAACGGAAAACGTGTGCTGCAAATAATCTTAAATTTGTATTATAAGCGCTTAACATTAATTGATAACGGTAAATGTGTTCTGCACATAATCTTAAGTCTGTATTATAAGCACTTCTTAACCCAATAAAATAACAGTTTTATTATTATTATTATTATTATTATTATTATTATTATTATTATTATTATTATTAATAATATACTTGGGATGTACTATAAGCAGTAACATGAGCTGTTGTCAAGAAGTCAAAAGGAGAATAGCAATGGCAAAGGAAGCTTTTAATAGAAAAAGGACCTCTGGAGAAAGAACTAAGGAAGAGACTATTGAAGTGCTTTGTGTGGTGTGTAGCGTATGGGGCAGAAACATGGACATTATGACGAAGTGAAGAGAAGCGAATAGAAGCATTTGAAATGTGGATATGGAGAAGAATGGAGCGTGTGAAATGGACAGACATAGTAAGGAAGGAAGCTGTGTTGAAAAAAGTGGATGAAGAAAGAATGATGCTGAAACTGATCAGAAAGAGGAAATGGAATTGGCTGGGTCACTGGTTGAGAAGAAAATGTCTTCTTAAGGATGCACTGGAAGAAATGGTGAACGGGAGAATAGTTCGGGGCAGAAGAAGATATCAGATGATAGACGACATTAAGATATATGGATAATATGCGGAGACAAAGAGGAAGGCAGAAGATAGGAACGACTGGAGAATGCTGGGTTTGCAGTGAAATACTTGCCCTTGGACAGAACCCTATGAATGAATTATTATTATTATTATTATTATTATTATTATTATTATTATTATTATTATTATTATTATTATTATTAGTTGTACTTGCAGTAACGTTTTAGGTCCCTGAAACTGTATTTTAATGCGTACTTGCTTTCGATCATTATGGAGCCTAGTTGAGGTGTCTGAAAGTTGGTTAATGGCCTAAATATCCGAAGTCTAGTTATAATGTATATAAAATATAATGTATGTTTTTGCAGATATCATTGTATTAAAAGGTTTTTTAATCATTTCAACGGAGTCAACGTACCTATGTTGTGCGATAAACTTGCTTGTACCCTGTACGTATTAGGAAGAGAGTGAGACAGAGATACTACTGTATACCTCACTCGTTCTACTAACGGAGGCATCTTGTGGCAACAGCGTACTAGCCAAGACCCGTAAGACCAATGCTTTTTTCTTAAGGTGGAATACTCTATGTGTATACACTATGATTTTCGTGGTCATTAGTGCTAACTGCACTGCCAATAGGCCACTCAATTGGTCACTGAACAGAAGGGGCCATGCTGTAAGCCTGCCACAAATTTCTCATGATAATACGGTGTTTTTTTTTTAACCATAGGAGGGGCCCAAAGGCTTACACTGCAGCCTGAGGTTTATTGTGCTTATCACTCCTGTCCTGTGAATGATACTTTTAGCCGAACGGTCGCTCTTATACATGCACAGCATGCCGCACCGTGAACTTTTTAGTCGGTTATTTAACGACGCTGTATCAACTACTCGGTTATTTAGCGTCGACGGGTTTGGTGATAGCGAGATGATATTTGGAGATTCTGCTTACATTTGGGGTAAACGTCGGAAGAAACCCAACCAGGTAATCAGCCCAAACGGGAATCGAACCCACGCCCGAGCGCAACTCCGGACCGGCAGGGAAGCGCCTCAGTCGACTACGCCAGTGGCTCCCGTGAACTTAACCCAGGCTATGGTATGGATGATGGCGAAATGAGTCCGAGGTCCAATGCCGAAAGTTACCGAAACAATCACATCTGGTTAAGTCGGTGGACCGAGTGGGCCATGGGATATCCCCATAACTAGAAATTACGTGGTTTGGGAACAAAACCCTCAAAGTGTCCATAGAGATTCGTGCAATATGGCACGTAGCCCCAGCCCGTTGGAATAATTTGTGTTCATTGACAGGAAAACGGACGAGTTGTGGTGTAAAAAAATTCTGCAACATTTCCACGTAGCGCTCCGCATTGACAGTCACTGCATTACCAGCCTCATTTTCAAGAAAAAGAAGGGCTCAGTTACCCCAGATGATGACATTGTCACTTTTTGAGCATGGAGAGGCTTTTCATGGAGGTCGCGAGGGTTATTCTCACACCCATACAGGAAGTTCTGTTTATTAACATAACCGGTGAGATGGAAGTGAGCTTCATCACTCACCCAGAGGTTATTCAGTAGGTCTTCATCTTCATTTAATTGGTCAGCATTTCCTCACAAAATTGTTGTCGAGTCTCATAATCTCGTTCATTCAGAGCCTGAACGATCTGAGTTTTGTAAGGATGGTAGTGAAGATCGTTGTGAAGAATTTCTTCGGACAGACTGTTGCTTATTCCGAGAGCAGCAGAATGCCGACGGGCAGATCGGCGCGGACTTATCTCAAATGCCTGTCTAACCCTCTCGATGTTTTCTGGTGTTCGCACTGTTTTATCACTCCCACCCCTTTTTTTAGTTATTGATGCACTCGCCTCAAAGATGTTTATCCACATTCTTATCGCATGATTAGACGGTACTCGTCGATTACATGGAACATTGAAATTAATGCGGAACGCGCGCTGGGCTCGCACCAAACTTTCACCGTTTTCGTAATATGCTTTAACAGCGAAGGCATGCTCCTCACCTGTCCACCGTTGCATTCTGACTAAAGGGTAGAGTTACAGGTCATGCCAGGTCGCTAGGATAAGTCCCTGAATCGCCACTCTCTATAGTCAGCTACAACCCTCCTTTACTTTTTTCCCATTTCACTTCCCCACTCTGTATTTATAATATAACAGTCTTACTAATAAACCATGTATAGTTTTTATGCGAGACTTATGCAGAGTTGAGACAGAAAACGTTACTAATAAACCGTGAATAAGCTATGGACGTATAAACAAGCTGTAACTATACAATGGGAATTGCTTTGCAGTAGTTATATATATATATATATATATATATATATATATATATATATATATATATATATATTCATTTTTATTACAAACACAATGCCATTTAAAATATGGAAATCTAATTAAATGTGCAATATTATGGAAATTATATCCCGTAGAAGTGTTTTTGATGCTGAGGAAATTGATGTTGACTGAGTAGGCTATTTCTGGCATTATTGATAATTACGTGTTCTGTTTGTGGAAACAATTTCGAATTATAATAATAATAATAATAATAATAATAATAATAATAATAATAATAATAGCATAACAAAATTGACACTAAACAACATGAAAATAATACCATAATAGAAAAAAGAAAGTAAAATACATTGGAATATAATAAAAAGCAAATCATTTAGTACAAATAGTTAATACGGAAAACGTAAGGAAAAATGTAACAAAATAAAAATGTAATAAAATAATAATAAAAAAGAAGAAGAAAAGAAATACAATTAAATATAATCCACAATATAAAAGGTATGATAATAAATTCATCTGGTGATCAAGAGAGAAAAGGGCTTATAATTGAAAGAAATCTTAATTGAAAAAGTGCAACTTTAGTTTATTTTTGAAACTAGACTAAGTCTCTGACATGTTGTGGTAATTATCAGCGACAAGACAAAAGCGACAATATTAAATCGACAATATTGCAGTGCTAGATGGCTGTGATTGGTTGAAATTCAACGGATTTTTACACTCCATTGGTGAATTAGTGCATGAGCGAAATAGTTATAGGTAATGTGTCAAGAGGGTGGAAATTCGTCCCCAGGCACCCCCTGTTTTCATCAGTGTCTCAGCCATACATCTCTCCCGGAGGAAAAAATAGTAAGAATTTTATCGTCCTTAAAAATTAATCGCCCTGAGCAGGGTTTGAACCATCGAACAGGTCTGACCTCTTAAGAGATACCAAGAAGGCACTACTTATGAGACAACTAGGACAGGAGTTAATGACCAGTTCCTTTCCGCCTTTAAAAAGTAAAGTAAATCCGTGGCGCTATAGCCCATGAAGGGCCAAGACGACCAGCCGGCTGCTGGCCTCACGCCCACATGCGAAGCAGAGTTGGACGATCATCCATCCAGAATGACGGTATAACTGGTGTGGTTAGCATTATGATCCCCCAGCCGTTACAGCTGGTTTTCGAAACCGGATTTTCGCTACCTATCGTAGCTCCCCAAGTGCTTCACGATGCCCTTTCCCCCTTTATAGTAGTTAATACTGAAATACCGTCTTGTTTGTAAATACATATTTTCGCATTTCTTTACGAATTTAAATGAAATATGATAGAATGTAAGTAAATAGTATGCGTTATCATCTTAGTTTATTTAATTAATTAATTATTATTTTATTCGAGAAAAAGTCTTATTAAATTTTACGCGAGGTTTTCATTTTGTCACCCACTATTCTGGAATCCGAAAGTGGGTGGAAATTCGTCCCCAGGCAGTCTAGAGTCGGGCAAACAGCCTCTTACTCCCGCTCGTTCTCGTAGGCGAGACTAGCTGGCCGATAATGCCAGTTCCGAGAATCGTATTCTCGAGATTGGCACTCTCGGGAACGAGGAATACCGGGTCCCGGCCTGTTATCGCACGGCCGACTTATCGTTATGAAATGCGTACACTGACTGCCGGCTTAATTGCCGCTCATCACTGCAATTCGTGACTCTTTCTGAAATATTAATGTTCATAAAGTAATTTAAGAAGGCACAGCAGTGTGGTATGCAATAAATAATACAGCACATTATGATTGTCGACATTCTTACAGAAGTCACACAATTTTAATGAACTATTTATTGCCTTTCCGGAGAAGCAAAATAATGCAGCACTTTCAGCCGTTACCTAATCCTAAGCTAGTCTAAAACAATAACAAGTTATGGAGCTATGATATATTTTCTCGCTATCAGCATTTTATTGACATTCCATATGTAATCATTCGATAGTGTTTTGTATACGCTATAGTAATGGATATCACACGACTGTATTATTATATTGCGCGTTCACATCTGGATGTTTCGTTGTAATCCAAGGGCATCTTCATCAGCATGGGTAATTATTGCGCTGTGTAAGGACGAAATAAAATAATGCTTATTTATATTATTATAAAGGACCAAAGGCTCTGACAAAAGATATTTTTGTTTTCCAACTGATAAAATGCTGAATGTGAAATGGAAACACTTTTGCAAGGGGAAGGACAGAATTACGAAATAGAGTAGATCCTTTCACAAATTGATCATAATTACTTACAAATGCGTTTTAAGGAACCCGGAGGTTCATTGCCGCTCTCACATAAGCCCGCCATCGGTCTCTATCCTGAGCAAGATTAATTCAGTCTCTACCATCATATCCATTTTTACATTAGCTTCCCATCTACGTCTCTGCCTCTCCAAACGTCCTTTCCCTCCGGCCATCCAACTAACACTCTATATCCATTTCTGGATTCGCCCATACATCCTAGATGTTCTGCCCATTTCAAACCTCTGAATTTAATATTCCTAATTATGTCAGGTGAAGAGTACAATGCGTGCAGTTCTACGTTGTGCAACTTCCTCCATTCTCCATCCCTCTTAGCCCCAAATATCTTCCTAAGAATCTTATTCTCGAATACCCTTAAGCTCTGTTCCTCAAAGTGAGAGTCCAAATTTCACAACCATACAGAACAATCGGTAATATAACTGTTTTATAAATTCTAACTTTCAAGTTTTTTGAGAGCAGGCTGGATGACAAAAGCTTCTCAACCGAATAATAACAGGCATTTCCCCCCCCCCCATATTTATTCTGCGTTTCTTCCTGAGTGTCATTTATATTTTCTTTATCATAACAACAGAGAATAAAAGAGGGTTATTATTATTATTGTTATTATTATTATTATTATTATTATTATTATTATTATTATTATTATTATTATTATTATTAAATTACCTAGTTACTTTACGACGCTTTATGAACTGCTATAGCTATCTAGCGTCTGAATGAGATGATAATGCCAGCGAAATGAGTCCAGGGTCCAGCGCCGAAAGTTACCCAGCATTTGCTCTCATTGGGTTGAGGCGAGAAACCTCAGCCAGGTAAAGGCTGGTTCACAATAAACCGGGAACGGAAACGACAACGAGAAATAATGTTAAAATAAATATATTTAAATGTGAACATTCACAATTAACGAGAAGATTGCCGGAGCCCGGAAACGGGAACGTGAAAGTTAATTGTGAATGCTCACATATAAATGTATTTATTTTAACAATATTTCCGTTATCGTTGTCGTTTCCGTTCTCGGTTTATTGTGAACCAGTCTTAACTTGTCCCAACCAAGATTCGAACCGGAAGCCGATCGTTTCACAGTCAGGTGTGCTAACCGTTACTCTACAGCGATTATTATTATTATTATTATTATTATTATTATTATTATTATTATTATCATTATATCATTATTATTAGTACTGTTATCATCATCATCATTATCAGGATTATTATGATGGTTATTATTTATTACTGTCTTGTAAGTTATCATTAGGTACCGGTACAAGTATTAGAAATCTGATTAATTCTTAATTTGTTATTCTCGTTTCTATAACATATAGGATAATTATTATAAACCATATAGGCCTATATAATTTTATATTGTAACATGGCTAGAATACAATAATGATTGTTCTGTAACAATAATTTATAACGTGCACACCAATAGAAAGTGTAGTTTTCTATAGTATAGGCTGGTTCACAATAAACCGGGAACGGAAACGAGAACGGAAATAATGTTAAAATAAATGTACAGTATTTAAATGTGAGCATTCAGAATAGTTAATTGTGAATGCTTATCTTTAAAGACATTTATTTTAACAATATTTCCGTTCTAGTTCTCGTTGCCGTTTCCGTTCTCGGTTTATTGTGAACCAGCTTTTAATATTTTCATGTTTCATATCATTGTGTTACAAACTATTTTTTTATTTAGTTGTTATAAAAGATAGCTTAATTACTGTAAAGTGTAAACCATCTTGGACTATACGAGTATAGCCTCATTTTCAACTACCTGTATTAAAATACCATTTAATACCATCCGTACAATAACGAGTTTTCAAGCGTTGAAGGGTTCCGTACAAATTTTACGGAACAAACGTTTGAGTCATGAGTCCCGCGCTAACAGGTTAATTCGCCGTTATTCGAGAACCAGTAAAAATTTTGAGTTGCCATCACTTTTAAAAGTAATTTCCATCCTTTCTCAACATTTCTCTCGCTTTGATCCCCCATCTAACGTGAAAAACAAAAAAGTTTGCCGCTTACCAGCGGTGAAGTCTGAACAGATCAATCTCCATCGAAGTTAATATATATATTTTTTTCACTTTCCAAAAAAGATTTTCAGTTCGATTTGTTTTTCTATGCTTTCCTTAGACATTGAGCTATCAATCCAAAAAATTACAGCGCGATTGATTAGGTATTATAGGAGCTACGACATGATATATATTTAAAGAACCGGGAAGTGTATAAGCCAATGCTTCCTATAGAAGCACGGCCCGAGCGATATCGCTTGCTTATCAGTACTACAGTCCCGCATAGACGTCCGAGACTGTCGGGAATGACCTAGTATCGGTAATCTCGGGACCAAGAGAATCTCGTGTTCTCTATCAATGAGTCATTTGGCTGCGTTAGGTACTCGCGCACTGGGCGAGACTGCGGTGATTACGCAACCGAGAACGGGCGATAATATGAGGCAGTCTGCCCGACTCTACCAGGCACCCCCTGTTTTCATCAGTGTCTCAGCCATACATCTCTCCCAGAGGAAAAAATTGTAAGAATTTTATCGTCCTTTAAAAGTTCATCGCCCTGAGCAGGGTTTGAACCATCGAACATCGATGCAGCGGCCAGCATTGTAAATGTAAGACCGCCGAGGACACGCGTTCCACATCAGAAACATTTACAGTAGTAAGCATACTTATAAAGATAAGTGTAATATAATGTTCATTTTAATCGCATTAGATTCCTCGGCGAGCAATGCCATTCAATGACTCATTTTTTTTTATCGAGAGCTGACCGCTACGCTGGCTTGCCGGCATCACTAATAATTCATATCCGATTATAGCGGTAGCTAATATCAGAGAAAAAAATCTATACAGTGTATGAGAAATGAGGTTGTGATTGATGGAGTTACAGTATCTGCTAGCTACCTCGTGGCGCGAGAGCAGTGTTGTCATACCTTCTCCTCTAGCCCGGCAACAAACATTTCAAAGTGCGCAGAAACCAAGTGATCCTACCGGTCATAAACTGGAGAAGGAATTGAGTCATTTGTCATGTCATGACTCTTGAACAGTATAAGTTTTGCTCCTGTGAAGTATGGTTTACTCTAGACAGTGTAATATAGCATTGTTGTATTCGTACTATGTTCGCGCATTTCAGGTCAATCTTAATGTGTAAAATGAACTACCTTTCTGTCACGCCTCTCGTTATCAGTTAGTGGGCGTGAAAGTATGACATATTGCTCTAAGCAGGAACGGAAGCGCTGTGTTTAGTCTGTTGTCACCCTATATCTTAGAGTATAGAAAGACAGGAGGGAGCATAAGTTTGGAACTGTGGAGTCAAAAAGGTGTACTAGTATCGCCGTCAAATTACTCATAGCTGATCTCTTTTCCATTGTGTTAATGACCTAAACAACAATACCGGAAACCCGCGAAAGACAAGGCAATAAAAAAGAGGAAATTGTGAGAAAAAGTGCAAAAATAGATGAGCTATTTAAAAAACAAACAGCCAGTTTGTTCCAGTTCCAGTCCAGATAGATCAGAGTGTAATAATGTGGCGAATAGTAGGTACCGAAAATGGTGGTTTATCTGAGTCAGGCGTTTCCGATATTATAAACAGTAATAATAACGCGGAATCAATTCTTTCAGTTGATCCAAATGACGAATATAGGGCGAAATAAGGGGGCGGAAATATTTTTCTCTGCCTGGAGGCGCCACATAGCTAGATGCGCCCCAGAATATGGTTCCCTCTTCTATCAATTAAATAAGACACTACAATACTGCAAGCATAACATAAAACTTACACTTAAGATTGCCATTGTTGACAAGAGCATGATTCACAACAAACTGCTTGAAACAGCAAACTTGTTATGACTGTAGTATCTGTATGCAATAGGAACTACAGAAACATCAGCTACTTTATTTCAACCCTCCCTATACTTGCATCAGAAACAGTGCAGGTTTCTCAGGAAAATTGTATCCTCTTAGGCTGTTGAAGTCAACGCGCTCTATTCCTGAAACGGACTAAGTTATAGTAGTGGTGTCGGTAATACTGTGGTGTAATGGAGTCACATCGATGGTGTTCAGGTAAAAAGGCTTATCCCACAAAACAAATTTTTTTTCAGAAATACTCGTAGCTATAATTAAATTTTAAGCATTATTATTAGTTATTTTATATGAAAGAATGTAAACATAATTATCAGAAAACGTACTTTCACGTTTTATAATTGAGGGGATCAGCGTAACAGTGGTCTAACCCTCCCCAATGCGAAAAATTAAATATTGACGCAATCTGTTGATGTTGATGTAAACTATCTTCCTACGAAATGGAAAAGACCAATTCAGCATTATGTAACATGTAATCTTTCCCCTAAAAGAATATCCTTTGTGTTTGAGTGCAACGTTGGTCCAACCCCAAACAGCCAATGAGAAGTCAGTATCAAGTAACATGAATAGTTATGTAAATATTGTTAAAGGACTAAAGATAAAAGATAAACATACTCTTGATCTACAACATATGAACTTGATACAAAAATATTGCAAACGAAGGCCAATAAATCCAACTAAAGCTAAGGATTTGTGACATTTCGAAATATGTTCTGCTGTTCATCATCCATTATAATAGTGTGATTTCTGAAAGTAGGACTGGGGAAGCTCAAATAGCAAATGTGAAGGATGAAGAAGGCCTTTTTGACTTACCTGATTATGTATAGGATAATAATAATAATAATAATAATAATAATAATAATAATAATAATAATAATAATAATAATAATAATAATAATGAGCCTGCTGTCAAAAGAACTATCTCAGAAATGACATAATCTGAGAAAAATAATTTCACCCTACAAAAATTAATTTCTATAACTTCACTGGATGTAGATGACACGTGGGATACCCCCCTTTTTTTAGAAATTGTTAAAGCAGATAAAAATATAGCATGAGCTGTCTAAAAACCACAAAAATTATGCAGTGCATTTGGGATTAATCCCTCTGGCACTGAGCTCCTCAGTAATTCACAATTATTGTGAAAAGCTCATTGTAAAACTTACACGAAACTGTTAGCATTAAACAGTGTTTCATTACGTGTAAACAGCCCAGCATTTATTCCAACAAATTTCTTGTGCTTTCTTACACGCGAACAAATTTCTCGGTCTAACCGAGAAAAAGTGTTGTAGGATCATCATAAAATCTATAATATATCTAAAACTTCTTAATGAAAGATTATATAACATAGTAGTTAAGTTGACTAAGCATCACACAACACATCACTACCAACAAAATTTGACTTTTCGAATTTTAGGAAATACCATAATTTTAATTTAATTTTAACTTGATTTTTCTACATTTTTTTAAAAAGTGGCTGAGACCACTGTTGCGCTGACCCCCTCAATTAAATTTTAACTAATTACAGTCGCATTTAAAAATGAAGGTTAAGCTCTTTTACCTAAACACCGTCGATATAATTATTTATGCGAATACTGCTAGAACTGAACATGATAATGATAATGCTAATGCTGACCGTGGTATGCCCCTATATTTCTGAGTCTTTTGTTAAGCACAGTGAAGGGTGCGTATTGAGCTTAGAGCCCTAGAACGTACAGTAGAT
This sequence comes from Periplaneta americana, assembly GCF_040183065.1. NCBI lineage: Eukaryota > Metazoa > Arthropoda > Insecta > Blattodea > Blattidae > Periplaneta > Periplaneta americana. The sequence goes on from NC_091123.1 coordinate 92,360,533, forward strand.
ATTTGTCCGTTGTCATTGAAATCCTATGCCGATATCATCTTCCCCTCCAACTAGGATTGCCAACCTTCCCGTATTTCCCGGCTCCCGTATTATTCTTCTCTTCGGGCATTTTTCTCCCTTATTTTTGCATAATGTAAACATTTGATTTTTCCGTCAGTGATGACTGTTTATATGATGAGTTTTGTTGTTCAAGAGATGCATTAAAATATGCAGTCTTTATGGAACATAATGCTCGCCAGAAATGAGTTTTAGTGCTCACCCGTTTAAAATCAAACAGTGTTATGGCCGGTTTCACCAAACTCCTTTAAATTAGCACAAACGACTTGTCAATAAACGGATCATTTAATTTTAACGAGATCTTTAAAAGTTGACTGTTTCACTATGCCTCGTTTCTTTAAAATTAACGTGCGTTTACTAACCTCGGGATTTTGTACTTATATCTTGCATGTTTTATTTCTCATACGACCATGGCTTCGAAATCGCGAATTTCATTGGTTACATATGATCACGGCTGACTTTGTTTGGCATGAGGAAACAATCATAGGCAAACGTGAAACAGGCTGTAATTTTAAGAACATCTAAAAGTTCTTATTCTTGATATTTTTCCTAAATACAGTATGTTGTCATACCGTAATTTAAAAACAAAAAAACCAGATGCTTCCAAATGTAAATAGGAACGTAGAGCAGTTAATTTATAACTTGTAAAGGAAATATAAGAAAATTTTGCGGACGATAAGGTAAACAGCTTCAGAATTAATGCCACAATACAGTTATTAATAGGCCTAAATTTAGGATGGGAAATCGCCTCTTCCATAAATTGCATACTACTTTTATACTATATTTCATGTACCCTTTAACAATTGTGTGGTAGAATTCAGAAGAGGTGTCATTAAATTGGATTTTAAGGGTATCCATTGCATCCTAAAAGCAAAATCTCTTTGCACCCTTTCCATTTAAAAAGGCATCCTCTTATACCTTTGGAATGTTGTGCTATCGTATACTGACCGTAACATTATCTTAAAACGAGAAGAATCTGTTGAGGAGGCATTAAGTGGGTGATTCCTATCTGTCGTATTCTAACCTATTACAATTTCAATAAACTAGCGCTGAGGTAATTCTGCTGATTTCGGAATTGAAAATCGTTGAATTTTATTTATTTATTTATTTATTTATTATTATTATTTTTTTTTTTTTTTTTTTTGTGGAGATGCAACTGATCGTATATACAAGGCATAACAAAAACCTAAACTATTCAAACCTAACCTGTCACAGTTTCGTATGTGCAAAGTGTATAAGCAGAGCACGAAGGAAACTACCTCAGCCATAGTTTAGCCACAATTTTTATGTGGAATTCTACAAATGAAATTGTTTGAATATTGAATGAAAAATAGGATCTTCTGTTGCAGAATCTTTTGGACATATTACTGACAGGAGATATAACTGGAACATGTAGCCTACACACTCTATCGTTGTCAATGACGACAGGAAATTTAGCTGTAGGCCTATTATAAAGATAATGAATGTATTGTGGTCGTAATGTTGATGTACGTCTGATACTTTATTCACATATCTAGCTTTTGACATCCCGTTCATATCACCAATTACTATTTCAAAACTTCCCGTAACATTATCTTAAAGCGAGAAGAATCTGTTGCAGAGGTGTTAAGTGGGTGATTCCTGTCTGTCGTATTCTAACCTATATTCAGTTTCTTCTAGAATCATTCTTATTACTTATTTCCTTAATGTGTAGCTTTCGTAAAATTCTTTATCACTTAAATCTTCAAAATGATTATTCCAAGTGTTATTACAACACATAAAAGTTCGCCATTATGTTGCAGAATTTCAACATCGAATACGTCCGCCATGTTGTTGACTTCTTAACCCATCGTTACTGCTTTAACGCGACGAATTAGGTCCTAATAAATTAACGACGAGTTTAAAGATGCGTTAGCAATAACGATGTTTGGTGGAACACAAAAATTGACTAACGTGTCATTAAATTATTTAACGAGACATTATAATGATAACGAAGGTTGGTGAAACCGGCCATCAATGTTATAAATTTGGAAAAACTGGCTAGTTTTGTTCTAAGCATACCAAGTAGTAATGCTCATATCAAGAGGATGTTTCATCTCATGAACAATAAGAAATTGGACTGATGTTCGAAACATGAGCACGACATACTTTAAAAAAATCAGAGCTGCACGATGCAGTCGACTTCAAATATTACGCGAGACAAAATCTGTCTCAAAATAATCTTAATTTAAATCTAGTTGGTGAAGTGTAAAATAAAGTTGTTTTTTAGTAACTGAACCGAATAATTTATCTGTTTTCTATGTGAAATTTTGTCGTTTCCTTGTCTCGTATTTTCTTTAAAAAAGTTGGCAACACTACCTCCAACACACCTGACGTAACCATTGTCGAAAAAAGAAAATTGTTCAATTAATAGACGTTATAACTCCATTATACCATAAACTCCAAAATGCACACAAAATCAGCAAAAATAAATCAACATCTAACACGAGAACTTATAGCACTCGGCAAATTAATACCATCAAATTTATCATTTCAGCAACCTTAGTATTCCAAACCTCGCAATAGAAACATGTTGAAAATCACTTGTCATGTTGTAATATCCACCCAGGATGAACATTGTTCAATATGTTTCATATATCCATGTAATGAACTTTATACTGACTTTCTTTGATGATGATTGTGATAACATTGAATTGTAAATATGATTCGAAATTACTTTAATTTGTGTTTTGGTTTGCTGCCTTCTTAAATATATTATTTCCATCCTCCTGTTCTCCCTTTGCGTTCGGCAAAAGAAATTCATTTGACAATAGATCGAAAGCTGAGCTTCCAAGGCCCATATTATATAGCTGCACTACAGTTGTGTGCGTGACTTGACAACCACTCCCTGGAAAAAATATAGAGCACGAGAAGGTGAAACAACATGAACATATGTAGACAATATTTGCTTGTTTCGCTAATTTGCTTTTAACAAAGAGTCCAGCTGTTCTGTACAAATCCAGCGGCAACAGGTTCGATTTCCGACAGGGAAATGAATATATTGCTTTACTAGAGCTATTGGATGCGTTCGTTCTGTATTGTGTGTTAATAGTCTTGCCACATACTGACCATACGACTTTCATTATAGTCCGAGCGTCCATTAATACCAAGGCGTTGTCAGAGAGCGCTTTCTTTTGAAGAGATAAGAGATTGTTTATTGATTAAGACTTCTCAGATGCCGTTCTAATCACAAGAAGCGGTAACATGTCTACCAACGATGTATTAATTGACGTTTTCATATCCACGTGGAGTAAAAACCAATGTTGTCTTATCTAGAATTTAATTTCAGTTTTAATTAAAAATAATATTATACTTTAAAATTTATTCATTGTGAATGGTGGTGGTAGAAATCAGTGTATCAAAATAATACTAATGTAACCAGAAGTTATCTTTGGAACGAAAATATGACAACACCACTTGACATTACAAGTATTGATGCGTGCAAAGAAGATATATCCAAGACAAAGCGTTCCGCCTGGGTATTAATTGGACCCTCGGACTATACAAGATTCGCTGTTTTCTTTGTCTAGTTTTGCTTCAACATTCTCACACAAATGAGAACGAAACGAGCCAATGAGTCTAATCCTTGAAGTAGCTGTTTATGAAGATTGAACCTAGAGTTCGTATTAACCCGGGTACAAGAAGATAATATATTTCTGTTCAAGTCATTTTTTGAAAGTCCAGTTTATTGGTGATCTGAGGTCACTACGGCATAAATAAATTATAGAGCACGTACATAGTTGTTGAAGTTGGTAATTATTGCAGATAGTTAAGGTAATGATGATAATGATATCCTGTGCAACTCAAATAGTTAATGTTTCTAGCCACAGATCTAATGAATTAGAGTTCCTTCTGCTGTAGCTAATTGGAGATATTATCTCCCATAGGTTGTGACCATTTGTTTCTTATAGTGTGTATTGTGTATTATCTAACGGTCTTACTAATAAACCATGCATAGTTTTATACGAGACTTATGCAGAGTTGCAGTGCCGGATTTAAACCTAGGCAACCTAGGCACTTGCCTAGGGCGGCAATTTCCAGGGGCGGGGTGGTATTTTCTCTCTTTCTTTTTTTATTTCAATTTTACAATGAAATTTGTTTTTAAAAAAATTGTTCGAAAATATTTTCTGAAGTTTGTTCTTGAACACCTTGTGGAAGTCGGATATTGTTTTGTTATCACGTTGTCGCGGTCGCGGCGAGAGTAAAAGGAAAGTGTGCAGCTGCATAATTATATTTTAATGCCGGTATCACTTTATTATACTATGGAACTACTTAAATTTAATTGCTTGTATAAACAAGAATGCATTGTTGAAAATCAAATTGGATGTGTGTTTATTACTTATCGCTATGAATAGTAACCGGAATTCCAGTATAATATATCGTCAACAATACTGTACTATTTCATCACTTTTCAGCATTCATTCATTCATGTGTTCTGTCCGAGGGCAGGTCTTTCACTGCAAACCAGTGGCGGCTGATTGACTGAGGCAAGTGAGGCCGGACCTCAGTCACTTGGCTTAACTGAAATCAAATTTTGTGTTTTTATAAATGTATTAGTTATTTTAATGAAGCTTATATCGCTGTAGAAGCATTTGAAAACTTTGTGATGTATATAGACCTGTTTTGCAGTAAAATTTGCTCCTGAGGCCAGAATCGCTCGTGCCGGGTCTGGCTTCTGAATTTCCTGCATTTTCGCGGGCATGGAGCTTGCGCTTAAAACGTTGTAGCCGAGGCACAATTCATCTGGCCTCGTGGCCTGCTCAGGTTTCACTCCTCCCATCCATGGGCCGGCCTCAAGGGTAGAGTGGGGTGGGAATAGCAATGGTGACTTGTCTTCCTAAATAGCCATAAATAACACAAATTCCAGCTCTTTGGCAGGCAGAGACCCACACTATTCCCTCCCTTTATGTCTTAGTTTATGACTTAAGCTAGGCTGCTAGGGTGTTATACTATTGTATTTCGTAGTACAGTAGTGAATCTGGGCCAATGTTGTTATGTATTTCGAGAAAATATAAACAGAAACAAATGCGAGAAATAATGCTGGTGTAGTTAATTCATTGTTAGAGTGTCCTTTTTCGAGATGAAATAATATTGAAAGAAAGGAAGTTTTAAATAAAGAGAGAGTCTACCGAGATACCTACGACATCGCTGACAATTTTTCTGACAGATAAATAATCTTAAAACGCTAGTTTCTATTGCATCCTGATATGGGCAACATAGTAGGCTAATAATAATAATAATAATAATAATAATAATAATAATAATAATAATAATAATAATAATAATACAGTAATAATTATATTAATATAATGACAATAATAATATCATAAATAAACATTTCCTATCGGAGGCACTTAAACTAGTTGCATCTGGCCTCACCGAGGATTTCGATCACCGGCCGCTGCTGCTGCAAACACAGCATTCTCCAGTCGTTCCTATTTCCTGCTTTCATTTTTGTCTTCTTATATGATCCGTGTATCTTAATGTCGTCTTTCATCTGATTTCTTCTGCCCCGAACTCTCCTCCCGTTCACCATTCCTTTCAGTGCATTCTTCAGAAGGCAGTTTCTTCTCAACCAGTGATCCAGCTAAATCCTTTTCCTCTTTCTGATCAGTAAGTAAATACACGACATAAGCAGTGATTATTAGTAAGGAGTTTACACACGACTGTTTAGCATGTGCACTATATACGAGTAATTCCATATGAAAGGTTTATTCCGCAAAGAGGATTCTTCTAACACTTTGGATCGTATTATACTCGTAATTATGGATGAAACATTTATCATTATTTTCCAAAAACATAAGAATAATCAAAAGCATGGGAACACATTGGTTATTTCTTATCCCCATCCAAAGAAATTTCGTATTCAAATATAGACAGGAAAGACCCTCTCACCTGATTTTTAGAACAAAGCTGGAATAATTATGACGGACTATATACAGTAAGTTAAAACTGTGACATGAGTGTATTATTCTTCGTTATCAACTAAGCTTAAGAAAAAAAATAGTTGTGGAAAAATCCGCAAAGATGTGCTCTTCTTGCAAGATAGTGCACCCGCTCACAAGTCATTGACTGCGTTGCAAAAAATAGATGAAGTTGCTTTGAATTGATTGACCATCTCACATATTCTCCACATTTAGTCCCCTCCAGTTCGAAAACAGCTAACAAAAATACTTATTTCATAAGGGTGACGTAAAATATATTGAGTTTTGCATGTAATGAGTGAAATTTATAGCTATAAAAATAATGGAAGCATACTAGCAATAGCACCTAGATGGTGTTGGTATTAGGTCTGTTGCTAATTTTCTAACACATTAATGTACCTAATCACACATCAGTATTAAAAATTACTTATTAATCATGTAAATCTATATAATATACATATATTCATTTACTAAATTGAAAGATCTTAGCTGTACACATTTTATCCATTGGGCCGCATTGTGACCCTGGTGTTCACTCATCCTGTAACAAATACGTACTAGACCGATGTTATTCAACCGGGGGTGTGGAGTACGCGAAGACTTTAGGGGATACGTGAAATTTAAAATAAGCTTATACGTTTCATGAATGATCGGAGCTAATGCTTGGATTACAATTCCGTTTTCCACTACAGCTTTCAATTCCTCTCAACTTCCCTTAAAATTGAAGGAAAGCTTGCTAAAAATGCCCGTTGATAGTGCAATTAAAAATAAAATAAAAAAAACTGGTCAGGTTGTGACTTTTGGTGTTATACTCGTAAAGAGTATGTGTGAGCAGGGTTTCTTTCTCTACGTTGACATTAATCAAAATGAAACACAGAAATCGCTTGAATCCAGAATCATCTCTGATACTCGCACTCACGAAGATTCGACCAAGAATCGAGGAGCTGGCGTGCAGAAATAATTGTCAGGCATCTCACTAACAGAACAGAACCACTTAAGTTAATATAATGAGATAACTTTTCCTTTATATGATATCTGTAATGTCGTTTCTTTAGTCATTTATTTAATAGCATGCTTATCTCTTTTATAGTTTAAAATGGATGATTTAATAATTATTGTTGAGTTTAATTAAATTTAGATCAGGCATGCCCAGCCGGGGCAATTCTAGCCTTCAAACGAGGTACTACAGTGACGTAGAATATCTTTTATAGCCTACATGTGTCTGCATGGTATTCTGAGATTCTACGTCACTGTTGCACTTCGTTTGAAGTCTAGATCTGCTCCGGCTGGGCATGCCTGGTTCAGATATAGTTACGTATAATTTGAATTAACAACTTAGGTGTGCAAGCTTGAGTGGAAAAGTGTCTCTAGGGTACGAGGAGAAAAAACGTTAAATATCACTGTCCGAGGAATTTGTGGAGTAACTCCACGCATATGGGGGCGGAGGTTATCTGTGCCGAAATGTATTCGGGCAGCATCCGCTCGAGGCCGCGTCGTCTCGCGAAACGTCAGGAGATTTGGACTTCACTGTAGTGAAGTACTCGTAGTCCAGTTCACAGGTTATTATCGTATATCATTCAAAGGTGCAGTATAAGACGGAGATAGCAGCTATTTTCGTCTTTGTCGCTCTCGCTGTGTCTCTCTGGCAACAGTGTGCCTCAAGCAGCTTTCAGTTGGCTTATGCCATGTTCTTAGTTGTTCTGCGTTCACTGTAATGGGAAGAGTGATAAAAATTCTTAAATTTATTGAAACATAGGCTAATTACTATTTCAATAATATACGATTTCGCGGAATTTTTCTGTAATGTAAAAAATATTGTGGATATTTTGTCTTCTCTCCCATAAAATACCTAAATATTGGACAGGGTCTCCCTGCCACCCGGCCCCTCACTCAATTGATAACCCCCTATATGCCGTACTACTTGGATGAATGACGCAAAGTCAAGTAACCGCTATTGGATAAACAAATAAATAAATTTTAAAGATGTCTGTCTACACACTGTTGTACATACAGGAAACGGAGAGGCAGAGCTTTCATGCTTTCTTAACTCCGGCACTAGAAGACCATATTATGATTAGCACCAGGCCTATACACCGACCGCCTCTAACCTCCAGGAGGCTGATTGGAACAAGGGGTTTTGAACAGATGAAATACAGTCTTCACCTAGACTTTTCCAGTCCGTGATCTGTCGCTGCACGGCCAGGCCAACACAACAGTGAAGTCGTCAGTCCCATCATTTGTGTTTTGTGTGAAAGGAAGGAATGGAGTGTTATTTTATTTTAGAAGAGTCGCGGTCGTGCTGCAAGTTGCTGTCCAGGCACCACCCGTCCCTCTTCCACCTCCACATCGCTACGCTACTGCTAATTCGATATTTCCGGCAGTCTAAGCGCGAGATGGTATCGTCACATGCTCCAGTTCTCTCTCTTCACAAGATGAAACCAAGAACATAGCCTGCCTGCCGGACGGGAGGTTTAAATTGCACATAACGTGCTTCCCTGTGACGTCCGCACCATGTCACGTAGGAGGCATGGCGACACGGTACACTGTGAACCACTGCGTGAGTGGTCAGTCACTGCACGTCTCTCAGTCTCAGGTCGGATCCACTCACCGCTCTATGAAAGTCAAATTCTTATCATCTTCGCTCGAAAATTAATTATTGCTGACATCCGAGGCAACTCGGAATATTCTAAATTTAATGCAATGAAACCACTGTGTTTGCTTTAATAACATTCATTTTCTGTTCATGGTCTGGGCATCTCAAATCTTGGAATCTGTTTCTCAGTCCTCCCTGACCTTTTTCTGGTTGTCATGGAAACACTGCTCTTTGGTAGACTCTCTGTGGCTGCAATGCAAGTCACTCACTCTTCTTATTTTTCTTTTTGGTCTACAATAATTGTTTCGGATACCTCGTTATACCAATCTCTGTACGTGCTCTAGTAATATTGATTTATGTTAATAACAAAATTGCCTGATTACTAAAACGGAGCTTACCTTCATTTCATACCTTCTGTCAGTGGCGGCTCGTGGCTGAAAATGAGTGTATGCTACAATATAGGAAATTCGCTTTAAAAAAGTAGTTAAAATTTGGTTGACCTACTTATTAGTGGCGCAGTGTGAAGTTCATGCTGCGCTCTTTATGCTGCAGAAGCTGTCATTAAGGCCCATTCACAATGAAAATTAAACATAACCGTAACATAAACACAGAAGTTTGCAGCCAGGTTACCAAATGGAATCATTCACAAACACTGACCGTACATTACCGTAAGACGTTAACATGAAAGTTTTGAAACTCCAAACTTTCATGCTTATGCTTACGTGATTTGCAAACAGAACACAATCGTGGAGCGCTGAAGTATACGACAGAATATGAGGAAATGGCGTCGTTGTTATGTTTCCATGGTTACCAAGTATGTTTGCTGTTATGTTTATGTTCCCATCGTGAATGATGGTATGACTTCTTGAGTTTACCGTAACGTTTACATTCTTAAGTTAAAGCTTACGTTATGTTTAATTTTCATTGTGAATGAGCCTTTACTTTGAGTTGAACCCCTCCATGTCGGCAACCTGCAACCAAAATATTAAATTCGAATAGCACTTCGGTGCATTCAGGCCATCTGTCGGAGGTTGAAGGAGTGGAATAGGAGTACAGCATTTTTTAATTAAATGTTATTAAATATAATACATATAAATAGGCTAATAATAAATGTTATAAAGAATTGGTTTCAGTTTTACAGGAAAGATTAATAATTAGCATAAGAATAAAATAGCCGTCCCGGCATCTGTGATCAAGACTTGTAAAATAGACACAAACTCACAAATAGTACACTACTACTCCTCAGAGATATCGTGACGTCCGCTTGGTTTGTAGATTGTAACCCATGTATACAAATAGTCACTCACTACTGATTTGTTGTATATTTTATAAAACGCCAATGCGAACGCGTCATTTCAACTCGCTGCTTTCCCTTGCAGCTCACGCTGTTTATAATGGGAAACATCAAGAGAGTGTGAGCTCTGTGCGCATGTGCAAGGTTCGCTGCATTTCACTGCTGTTCATTGCGATAAGGAAGTCAGCACACATTACCGACTGGGACTTGCAGACGACGCACAAGATATAGACAATTAAATAGCAGTTCCCGATTCTTCGTACATTGGAGTGCATAAAACGAATGAAAGATAAAATAAGATTGTGCTAGGAACGTAAAATTAACTGTGCGCTACAGCACTGCCTTCTGTATTAGTAATTCTTAAATACTGTAGTTATTTATGCAACAAGTGGATAATCCTTATGGTTATGTAATGAGTGAATGACAGTTTTCACGAGTGTTATAATAAGATTATACACAAGTTGGATACAACACTTTATGACATCTTAGCATTATAAATTGTAGAAAAGAAATTATGAAAGAAATACAATTCGGGATCCATAACTGACAAATTGTCTTCATATGTTCGTATCGATTAGTTGCGCCTGACTTTGGCATTGAGTAAAGTGTAATGGATGGCCTTGCAGGTTATGTTACAAATGTTCCTTTATTTTGTTAATGTAGTTCCTCTGAACCACAGAACTGTTTTATGTGATATTGCAAAAGTGATTCAAAATTATTAAAGATTGGAAATAAATGATATGCCTGTAATGTATATTTATCTATTTCTACCATTGTTCAAGTTTCACTTTGATGAAGCACACAAGTTACTGCCATTGTGTTAATCAATTTCTAATTTAGTTTATTTTCTTATGTATTTATTTTGTGTTTTCATTATAAGCAAACAGGGAATTTTCGGTCCCAATACTGAATGTTAGGTGTGCATTAGTTGTAGAGAGGTCATTTAACTCATTGCTACGCTCCCTCCGTACGCCAAGGGACATGGCGTCTTGTCGCTGTGTAGAAACCGAAAATCTGCTATCTCATTGTAAGGCCGCAAATGTGGTAGAATTTTATCATTATGGCAGTTTCTCTCGAGTAATAATTTTAAATATCTGACTTATTCAATCTTTTTGTTGCTTATAATCTCTACCCTGTTGAAAATATAATAATATAAAAATCTGAAGACAAAAAACAAAACCTTGTCTTAGTTGACTGTATAGTAACAGATTTGTTGTGTATGTTTTGAATAATAGTTAAAGAATGTAAACTATCAGTGGTAATGCCATTAGCAACATGATAAAAGAACTGAAGCGTACAAGAAAGTAGCTTAGAAATGTGTCAGCGTTGTGATACCATTTTTTTTTTTCCGTTGTAAAACTTAATTTTGTCCAAGAATAACAAACCAAATACAGATATTTCAATCATAAAGGGTTCTTTTTCTAGACTAAAATATATAAAAACTGAAAAAAAAAACTAGCATTATTTATTATACGTAATTTGCAAGCGCTTATCACGAAATAATGTAGACAACTTTCTTTTTGTCAAGATTTATCTAAGAATAAGCTCCGTAAGTGTCGATGTATCTTCGTGAATTACCTTGTAGCCATAAGAGAAATGGTATTTAATACTTATATTAACATTTTTCAAGCTTGTTTAACCGTATATAAACGAATTAAAATTGAAATCTAGACAGAAGAGCCTAAACTGCATGTATACTATCATTTGATCTCGTAAAACATAAATTAAATATTCCTGTGATACAAACATCTCTGGGGTGAGTTGTACTGAAAAGTGTAACTATTAGGAGAATCAGTACACCAAATACTAGACTATCTGAATCCGTGGCGCTACAGCTCATACATAGGTGCTAAGATCTATCAGCCGGCTGTTGGCCTGACATTCATATGCTTCGATAGAATACATAATCCTGAAATTTAATATGGTGGTGGTATTGGTGGTTGCTGCTGCTGCTGATGATATAATATGTCAGCTCGTTTACTTCCGGAGCACTGATAAAGATGGCTGCGCTGTTATAGTGAGTTTTCATTGATGTTCGTAATTCAACAATGTCCATAACTTGTCCTTCAGAAAACATTGTAATCAGATCACACATATACTGAATGCTTTCGCCACAGTGTTACGATGATACAAAGTTTTAGAGAAGGTAGACGAGATCAAAAGCAATGTTCGGAGACGGCCCTTTAACCCATGCACATGAATGCGAATTACGACGGGAAAGGTATAAGTAAAACACTAAAGACTACCATCCCTTCTCACTTAAGTTAGTTTCCAATCCTGTCGTCGGTAATCCAACAGCGAAAGAGCTCCAAGTCTTGTGCAGCATATGGCTACCGACTTTGGCAAAAACTGCTCATTTGTTTGAAGAAATCCTATGTTGGATGTAAATAGACGACGAAGTTCCATTTCTGGGATAATAATTTATTATTATAATTCATTATTATAATAATTTATTATTATTATTTCGGAATTTATTTCTCAAATTTGCTCTTTTTTACTAAGACAATTATTTACATGCTATTAAAGCTCAGGCATAAGTTAATATCGACAATAACAATATCAGAAACGAAATTTCTCGATTTTAGTTGCTCGGAGAGAAATTTCATTGTGAAAATCTATGAACACTGCCCAGTATGTGAGAATGTGTAATGTTGACACAAAACCGTCACGCACAGTGTTATTATTTGCGACGACGACAATAATGAATATTATAATTTTATATTACTACTACTACTGCTGCTGCTATAGGTACTACTACTGCTACTGCTAGGGTTGCCATCTTTCAAGGAATGTTGTGTAACTTAAGCATATAGAATGTCTTTTATCACCTATCTTGTTGAACTTAATCTACTTGGAGGATTTAGTGAAGGACTTTTCGAAACATGGAAGGGTTGATAGTAGGAGAAAGAAGAATAAATTTCATAAGATTTGCTGATGATATGGCGTTGTTAGCAGAAGAGGAGATGATACTAAGGGACATTTTTGTAGAGCGAAATGACACCTGTGAGCTAGATTTTTTTACCAAAATCCGGGGACACCAGTCAGCACCACAGTACGATCACTATATTACTGTTACAGTTGTTGTTTCCGCTGCTATTGTTGTTCTTCCTAATTATTTATTATTATTATTATTATTATTATTATTATTATTATTATTATTATTATTATTATTATTAAGGCATAAAGGAATTTAAAAATGGATATCAGGCAAGGGTAAATGTGGTCAAGAATGAGAATGGTGACTTGCTTGCAGATTCTCAATCAATCCTGAACAAATTGAAAAACTATTTTGGCAACTACTAAATGTACATAGGCCAAATAGAAATAATCGTGACGAAATTCAAATACAAACTGCTGAATCATTTATACCCAAACCCCCACTTTCTGAAGTCGAAATTGCGATAGAAAAGCTGAAAATTACAGGTCTCTAGATATCGATCAAATTACAGCAGAATTAATACAAGAGGGAGGAAGCGCATTATCTAGCAAAATTTATAAGCTTGTACTTAATATTTGGGAAAAGGAAATTGTGCCAGAACAATGGAAGGAGTCAAAAATTGTACCTATCTTTAAAAAGGAGGACAAGACTAACTGTAGTAACTTTCGAGAAATATCACTTTTGTTGACGTCGTACAAAATGTTGTCCAATATTCTTTTGAGAAGATTAACTCCATATGTAGATGAAATTATTGGGGATCATCAGTGTGGCTTTAGGCGTAATAGATTGACTATTGATCAGATTTTTTGTATTCGACAGCTATTGGACAAAAAAAAGGGAGTATAAGGGTGCAATACATGAGTTATTCATGGATTTGAAAAGGGCATATGAATCGGTTAAGAGAGAAGTTTTATATACTACTATTCTTATTGAATTTGGTATCCCAAGAAACTAGTTAGATTAATTAAAATGCGTCTCAGTGAAACGTAGGCTTACAGCAGAGTCCGTATAGGCCAGTTTCTGTCTAAGGCTTTTCCAATTTACTGCGGGCTAAAGAAAGGAGATTCACTATCACCTTTACTTTTTAACTTTGCTGTAGAATGTGCCATTAGGAAAGTCCAGGATAACAGAGAGGGTTTGGAATTGAACCGGTTACATCAGCTCCTTGTTTATGCGGATGACTTGACTATGTTAGAGAAAATACACAAACGATTAAGGAAAATACGGGAATTTTACTTGAAGCAAGTAAAGAGATAGACTTGAAAGTGAATCCCGAAAAGACAAAGTATATGATTATGTCTCGTGACCAGAATATTGTACGAAAAGGAAATATAAAAATTGGAAACTTATCCTTTGAAGAGGTGGAAAAATTCAAGTATCTTGGAGCAACAGTAACAAATATAAATGATATCCTGGAGGAAATTAAACGCAGTATAAATATGGGAAATGCGTGTTATTATTCGATTGAGAAGCTTTTATCATCCAGTCTGCTGTCTAAAAAACCTGAAAGTTAGAATTTATAAAACAATTATATTACCGATTTTTCTGTGTGGTTATGAAACTTGGACGCTCACTTTGAGAGAGGAACAAAGATTAAGAGTGTTTGAGAATAAGTTGCTTAGGAAAATATTTGGGGCTAAGATGAAGTTACAGGAGAATGGTGAAAGTTACATAGCGCAGAACTGCATGCACTTTATTCTTCACGCATTTTGTTCTTCACCTGACATAATTAGGAACATTACATCCAGACGTTTGAGATGGGCAGGGCATGTATCACATATGGGTGAATCCAGAAATGCATATAGAGTGTTAGCTGGGAGGCCGGAAAAAAAAGACCTTTGGGGAGGCCGAGACGTAGATGGGAGGACAGTATTAAAATGTATTTGAGGGAGGTGGGATATGATGGTAGAGACTGGATTAATCTTGCTCAGGATAGGGACCGATGGCGGGTTAATGTGAGGGAGGCAATGAACCTCCTGGTTTCTTAAAAGCCATAAGTAAATAAGTAAGTATTAAGAGGAGTCAGATAGGGAGACCCTATGTCCCCTAAAATGTTCAACAGCCTTCTCGAAGTGTTCAGAAAGAGAAAGCTCAATGACGGAATAACTATTGATGGGAAGAAGCTCTCTAATATACTGTTTGCAGACGACATTGTATTCCTAGCCACGTCAGCCAAAAAACTGGAAGCAATGATAGTGGAGCTACAGAACCTCAGCACGGAAGTAGGACTACAACTAAACCCACAGAAAACAAAAGTCATGACTAACAACTCCAAAATACCAATCACAGTAGGAAGCAGACAACTGGACTACGTGACTGAATACATCTACCTCGGCCAACTAATGTCCTTTCACAACAGAGACAGAACGAGATTCAAAGAAGAATCGGAAACGCATGGAAGAGATTTTGGAGCCTCAGTTTCATTCTGACAGACAAAGACATAGAATTTAAAACTAAGAAGTGGAGTCATGAACAGCTGCATCCTTCCAGTTCTCCTGTACGGAGCACAGACATGGTCTCTAACGGAAAGAGAGCGGGACATGCTGAGAAAGTGCCAACGGAAAATGGAGAGGAAGATGCTGAACATTACACTCAGACATAGACTACGTAACGAAGACATAAGAAGACAAACACACCTCAAAGACGCAGCAAAGACGGCCGACAAGCTGAAGAAGAAATGGGCAGGACACGTGTTGCGACTCAACGCGAACCGGTGGACACACATACTTACGACATGGGACCCAAGGATTGGCAAACGGAACGCTGGAAGACAGAAGACAAGGTGGGCAGACGAACTTAGAGCAACATTCGGCCATCTATGGTCTAGAACAGCGAAAGACCGACTACAATGGAAACTAATCACAAAGTGACTTGCAACCTAAACAGTGACTAGTGAACAGTGGACTCTTCAGATATGACATTACAAAAGTGAACATCATTCCCGGAGTGGCTAACCGGTAACTGTTTGACAAGCCACCCTGCATAGTCAGGAGGTCCTTGCCCTTCATGGGATTTCGTGGCTAAT
The DNA here is from genome assembly GCF_040183065.1 of Periplaneta americana. NCBI lineage: Eukaryota > Metazoa > Arthropoda > Insecta > Blattodea > Blattidae > Periplaneta > Periplaneta americana. The sequence goes on from NC_091123.1 coordinate 92,376,382, forward strand.
TCTAATTCTAAAATTATTTTCTTACCCCTACCTTAAAGTTCTTACTACGAGCTACGAACATGAATGCATTTGTTTCACAAGATAATGGATGACCTGTAACTTTCTCCATTCTCCAGTAACTTCATTCCTCTTAGCCCCAGATATTTTCCTAAGATTATTATTATTACAGCCTATTATGATAATTTATAATAGGCCTAGTGCTACTAAATTAAATTAAATTGCTACAAGATTGAAACACAAAAATAACTGCTCTGACATAAAATTACACTATTTTTTCTGATGAGTGAATTTTTTAAAATATGTTTTAGCCTTGTTCTAATTCCTAATTTGTCATGGGAAAACTTGTGATGACAATCAGCATGGATTGGACTGTTTTTATACATAATCATGAGCGTTGTGAAGGTCACATTATGTTCATAGCTGGGAAACCAATTACTTCCAATGTCGTCCTAGAATATGTGAACTTTGGTTAATAGAACTTATTCGCTAGGCCAAATGTACAATCCATGGACTTGAAACTCTGATGGCTTGTAGTACAATTTTCATATAATTCTTGTCTGGAACAACACTTTTAAAATAAGTGAGCTCAGCACTTTTATAACTTTTTATTGCCATGTGTTCGGTAACCAAAGTTTTTGCGTCACTGATCTGATATTTTTTACATCACATACACAAAGGCTGTACTGGACAAAACTCGTCTTGTTTAGCGTGTGTAATTGGCTATCTACTCAACATGCTTTTCCAGTTACAAACAATTCCGTTTCCATTTTCGAATTTAAAAATCTTTGTTTAAATTGGAAGCAAGAATGAAGCAATGCATGTATGCATTAAAAGTATAGAAAAACTACGAGCACGATCATCTCACCATGTAATGCGTAACTGTAGGGGAAAGTCGGGTAGTATCGAACATCGGGTAATATCGGACAGTGAGTTTCTTTCATCTACCACACGATGATAGTACCTGATTTACATGGTTACATTTCTGTGACGTCGCATAGAGAAACGTAACCATGTCATTCAGGTACTACCATATGGTGGTAGATGAAAGAAACGCACTGTCCGATACTACCCGACGTCCGATACTACCCGACTCTCCCCTATCAATTATGACTTTCACACCAGTTCCGTATTACAATGTCTTAAAAATATAACTTATTATATAAATAACTCTGACATTCAGTAATAAAATAAAATCGCATTTGAAAACAGGGACAATTTGAAAGGTTTATTAAAAACCAGGAACAAATTTTTAATTCGGAGACTGTCCCTGGGAAACGGGGACGTCTGGTAACCTTACTCTATGTGGGATGAAGATAAATGTAAACATGATGAATAAGGCAGTGGAACAAGTGAACAGCTTCAAATAATTGAAATGTTTTTTTTTTTGGAAAAGAACCATAGTCCAAAAAATGCAAATTTGAGATATTAAGCATGTGGTGGCGTATTGTAGCGGCCATCTACTGAATTAGTTGTTAGCAGAAAAAAAAACATCATATTCCTATGTTATAGGAGAGGAAATTTTCAGTGGTTTTCATAAAACAACCATAGTCCAAAGACTTGTTTTGTGAACACAGCCATTGTCCAGGACGATTTACATATATCTCATTCATATCATCTTGAAATATTTATCCATACAATTTTAAACTGTAGTACATAGTACTGTGTCTTATGTACGCGGCAAAAGCCACCTCAGAGAAAAATACCTTAGCACGTGAATTGTTGCATTAATTATGGAGTCATGTTTAGGTGCAGAAGTAACCCCATTAAAGAAACGTAAGCAGCAAAAGGAGAGACACACGTCAGCCACAACAGAGAATTGTTTCTTAAAACAACCATAGTCCACAATTACCTACATTTACACATGTATTTCTATGAGGCAATTTAAATTACACTACTGTTAGTGAAAAGTGTAACACCCAGAAAGAATGGCCCGAATGACTCCAAACTCGGGAGATGTGGAACAGTGTTCCACCAATAATTGATTACGTTTCCAGAGAGATGGCGTACACATAGGCCCAATAGTGACGTCTCTTGTGTCACCAGCAAGTTCATTGTTATGACTTGCTCAATCAGTGCAGAGCTTCCAAACGAAGTGAAAACGTGAAAGCTAGTGCAGGTATGCCTCGTCGACGTGGAAGGGCGCAATATCAGTACGTGAGTATGTTCGAACGGGACAGAATGGTTGGTCTCCGGGAAGCAGGTTTGTCATACCGTGACATTTCGGCTCGTACGACAGTAATGCGTGTGTGGAACCAGTGAATAGAAGAGGATCGTACGCAGAGACGAGCGGGTACTGGACCATGTAATGCGACCACATCACGGGATGGCCGTGATCTTGTCCGCATGGATGTGATGGATCGTACAGCTGCATCCACAGTGTTGAGTCGACGTTGAAGTACTGCAACGGGTGTGGACCTGTCTGCGTCAACGGTTTGTCGCCATCTTTTGAGGGCTGGACTAGTGGCTCGCATGCCGTTGCGTCGGGTTCCATTGTCCAGACACTACCAACGCCTCAGACTGCAATGGGCCACGCCGTAACTGGCGTGCTGAGTGGCAAAATATAGTGTTTTCGGACGAGTCCCGCTTCAACTTGTCCTACAATGATGGCCGCATACGTATTAGACGCTACAATGGCGAACGCAATCTGAGGGTCTGCATTGTTGAGCGGCATAGCGGACAAACGCCTAGTGTGATGGCTGGGGCGCCATTGGATACATATATGAGATCTCGCCTCCTACGTATTCAGGGCAATCTGAACAGCAACCGCTACATTAGGGAGGTTTTAAAGCTCGAGGTACTGCCCCTCCTTCAGGCAACTTCACATGCCATATTTCAGCAGGACAATGCCCGGCCACATGTGGCGAGGATTGTGCAAGCCTTCTTCGAAGAATGACGGGTATCACTGCTTTCCTGGCCTGCACGTTCGCCAGACATGTCGCCCATCGAACATGTCTGGAATATGGTTGGTCGGCAACTGGTTCGTCATGGTCCTCCAGCGCCCACTCTTGACGCTTTGTGAACTCGCATACAAACTGCGTGGAGAGAGATTCCCCAGGAACATATCCAGGCCGTCTTTGATTCCATGCCACGACGCTTAGAGGCTCTGATTGCAACGCATGGCGTCTTCACACCATACTGAAATCTCACGGTCACAGATGAGGTACAGTTCTGTATTCTCATCATTTGTGTATTGTCATGTACCTAATCTATGGTATCAGTTTCAGTCACATGTATCCTTCTTGGTGTTGCAATTTCCACAAACTTGTGTATAAATGTACTTCAGTTTTCCCAAATTTCTACAACACCTTAAAAAATGGAATGATGAATTTCATACTTGAAGTGTCAACAATATACATGCCACATAGTTTTTTGTTTCTCTTGAAAATTTATGTTTTTGGACTATGATTGGTTGTTTTTCGAAAAAAAAAAACCTTCAATTACTTGGATGTACTATAAGTAGTAGTAACATGGACTGCTGCCAGGAAATTAAAAGGAGAATACCAATGACAAAGGAAGCTTTTAAGAGGAAAAGGAGCATTTTCTGCGGACCTTCAAAGAAAAGAACTAAGGAAGAGACAAGTAAATTGCTATTTGTGGAATGTGTCATTGAATGTGGCAGAAACATGAACATAACGACATAAACATAACATAAAGAGAAACAATTAGAAGCATTTGAAATGTGGATATGGAGAAGAATGGAGCGTGTGAATTGAACATACAAAACAAGAAATGAAGCTGCTTTAGAAAGACTGGGTGAAGAAAGAATAATGCTGAAACTGATAAGGAAGACAGAAAGAAATTGACCACATCACTGAATAAAAAGAGAACAGGAAAGATGTTCAGTGCTGAAGAAGATATCAGATTATAGACAACATTAAGATATGTGGATCGTATGGAGAGCTGAAAAGAGGGTAAATTGGAGAATGCTGGGTTTGCAGTGAAGGACCTGCTCTTGGGCAGAAAACTGAATGAATAACCGTATCGAATTGACATAAAAATAATGAACAGTGATAAATGTCTTTACATGCTCACATTTTGTGTTTCCATGTATACTTAAAATACTGTAGTCGGCCTGGGTAGCGTAATCGGTATAGCTCTGGCCTTCTGTGCTCGAGGTTGCGGGTTCGTTCCCGGCCCAGGTTGATGGCATTTAAGTGTGTTTTAATGCGACAGGCTCATGTCAGTAGATTTACTGGCATGTAAAAGAACTCCTGTGGGACAAAATTCCGGCACACCGGCGACGCTGATATAACCTCTGCAGTTGCGAGCGTCGTTAAATAAACTATAATTTAATTTTTTTAATACTGTAGTGCTCTTTGCTGCTCTCAAAATTGGCATAGACGGGAAAAAAGTTTTCCCAGGATCCAGGACAATCCCATCGAAAGCTGGACAACCTTACTACTAGTAATACTAATACCACTACCATATGTAGCTCTTTGCGATAATTATTTCGTCAAAATGATGTAAATAGAGTTAATATCAGCTTAATCATATTTTTTACTCTTTTCGATGACCGCGGAACAATTTGTTTTTCTAATTGAGTGAAACGGATATTTTTAATGCGGTAACTAAATGATTTGTGATAGATAAAACCAGGGTTCCTGAGGGATTTTCCCGGGGATCTCTCGTTTTTCTGCATCATTTCCTCGTCATTCTCTATTTCAATAATCATCAGTACAGTAGCATTACCCGAAACGGTACTGGCGTGATGTGGTATTGTGACTGGCCTATAGACGACATTAGCTTGAGGAGGCTTTCGGGCTGGAATGAAGGGCACTGGGTGGTAATAGTAGAACCACAGTTTAGTATATACAGTCACGAAACTTGAGTTGTGAGGTTGCTAGGAACAATAGACTGTGCCGGTACTATTTCGCATTGTCTGTAATGAAGCGATATTAGCGATCCTAGTGGTTACCAACTATGTAAGGATGCATATTTACTACGTATTGAGCTTCGTGACTGTATATACTAGACTGTGGTAGAACTTAATCGAATCACAAAGACGTGGAAGCTGAATCAACAGATGACACTACGTAACCGAGTCGCGATACTTGCAAAAGCGCAATCGTTTGGACTTCGACGTCATTTCTGCGGTAGGAGACGTTATGTACAACAAGTCCACTAGAACTGGATGATAATCTTCGGACCTCTCCTTCGTAAAAAGGGAAAAATTATGTGTAATTTTATTATAAAGAACCCATCTGCACTTTATAAGTGCTCTATAGTGTTCTTTGACCCTGTTGAACCTCTATAGGGCTTTAATTTAATTTGTATTACTTTTGTCAGTGTTTGTATTTTTTGTATTTATGTGTGCTATCTGGTAGGATGGAAGAGAAGGCCTTAGGGCCTTAATCCTGTCAGATTAAATAAGTAAATACAATAAATCTGAAGTTCAAGTTCCAGCTGTCATTGCTATTTATTTGTAATGGATGTTCTTACTATGAAGAAATCTCTTGTTCTTGTACAGTGTACACAAACTTCAATAAAATTCTACACAGAAACAAACCTAAGCTATCCTTGGGCGTTTAGGCCTATTAAACAGTTCGGTAATAAGGTTATGTTAAATTAGATTGTATGTTTTTCTGTGTATAGTTAAAGGTGCTTTGTATATTTAAGAATGACAATTAATTCAACAATACAATAATTGTAGTAAGATTAGATTATATTTGGTTTGTTTCTGTGTGTAGTTAGAGTGGTTGGTGTAATGAGAGATTCAAAACACTTCTCCACCATAAGAACACCCATTGTAAATAAATAGAAATTACAGTACATCAATCACATACCTCTAAAGAATGTGATGGGGGAAGAAGTTGAACTTTAACTTCGATGGGTTGTTTATGATTACCAAATTATGAAATAACAGGTACCCGCCATTAGTAAAAAAAATAATGAACTGGTAATAATAAGATGCATCAATGGTCCTGCTGTTAATGTGTAAATTTTCAATTTCGTTATAATTGAGTGTTGAGAGAAGAAGTTGAACTTTAACTTTGATGGGTTGTTTGTGATTAGCAGATTATGAAGTAACAGGTACCCGCCATTAGTAACAAAATAATGAACTGGTAATAATAAGATGCATCAATGGTCCCGCTGTTAATGTGTAAATTTTCAATTTCGTTATTATTGAATGTTGAGAGAAGTTGAACTTTAACTTTGATGGGTTGTTTATGATTAGCAGATTATGAAGTAACAGGTACCCGTCATTAGTAAAAAATAATGAACTGGTAATAAGATGCATAGATGGTCTCGCTTCAATTTCGTTATAATTGAGACTGCCTTTATAACTTTCACTAACTTAATATAACATACATTTGATATATATATATATATATATATATATATATATATATACCGGTTGTGTACTTGGTTACTAGGAACTTGTCCATATCTCGAAGTGAGAACTTCTAGAGTCATGAACATTTTGTCAAGAACATTAAAATTCGTAATTAGAATGTATGTGCGTGTGGACACACACACACACACACCAATCACAAGTACCTGAAAAGAAATCACGAGCGCAGAAGGGAGATGTTAAATCCGTTTCAGTTTAGCTTTGTAGCTCAATAATCTGTGAAATCCCATGTTTAACACATAGCATGCATGTTTATCAAAGCATACAATATATACAAACAATATCGAAACACATGCTGTACGTTAAAACAAAATAACCATATATAACCGTCGATAATCACAGATACTCCCTTTCTTTTGAAGTGTTTCCATAACTTGTATATCAGTGTTCGAGAAACAAGACACAGTATTTGAACTGAACGGACGGTGGTTGTTCATTGTAAGTAATAGTTGAGCTAGATTGTAAAGGTTTGACTGGAATACATAGACGGTCTGGCGGAAAGAAGATCAAACCCTTGTCAGCTTCGTCCAGTCCACGTCCTCTCGCTTGGCTGACTAATGTTGCCGTACCGCTAGCGTGAGATGGTCGACAGGCAGGCGACGAACGGATGCTAGGTACATCCACTCATCTAAGCTTTGCTTGCTTGCCTACACTTTCTCTTCCTCCCACTCTTCCGTTTCATCACGAAAGTGGAAACAATGAGATGAAAGAGTTGTTTGAACTCAAGCAAAACAACGTTTGTCCTAGTCGTTTCAATGTACGAGTCCTCTGACGACAACCTTTTCCCCTGTTTGGTCATGTCCAGTTTTGTTGAAACTTTGTAGTTAAATCTGAAAAGCGCTGTGGTACATCAGCAGAAAGATCGTCGTGTAAGCTTACTTCGTTAATTCTCGAAGCTTGTGTGCTCATCAGGAGAAAGTAGATTATGCTTTGTTGTCCTGTAGGACTCTTGAGCGGAAAGCAGGCGTGAAGTCAAGTTTAAAAATAATTCATAGAGCTTGCTACACAAAAGTTATTCATAAGAATAACGTTCTAAATAAATACTTATTGAAGACGTTCATCATTGCTTATAACCACGTGGTACCTACATAATGAAATCTTATTACGAATGCACAAATCGTATAGTACAAAATATATTTTGTGCGTTGCGAGTGAATTTTATTGTTTTCATATACCTACCGTAACACTCTTACGTTTGGAATACTTGTATATTTAAAATAACTATAACAATAATAATAATAATAATAATAATAATAATAATAATAATAATAATAATGTATATTTTAATTTGTATTTAATGAAGCCTTCAACAAGCGAGATATTTCAGAATTGTTTTGACACTAAAATTCTTATTGAGGCATGTGGGAAACTATAAGCGGAAACTGTTCTATGAAAGACGTAAAGAAAACAACGGACATTAGAAATGATTTCGTTCTAAGCTACTGTTTACATATGACAGTTCACGGATTATTTTAAAATATTGTACATTTCATGATACCAGCCAGCATTGAAACATGTAAGGATGAAGGTATCCAATGTAGTGTTGGGATGCGAGGTTGTTCCCAATATTCTTCCCGCGAGAAGAAATGTATTTGGGAATATTTCCAGAATTTTTTTTTTTTTTTTTTTTGCTGATCTTAATTTTTTTTCCTGTGGCAAATATTACAACTCAAGGAAAACATATAGTTTAATGTAGTGAATATTGACAATAATCACGTGATTGTTCCCGCACACCACCAAGAGACCTTTGACTTTAAATTGCAGTTAACTCAGAACTTTAAATTTTGAGTTGTTTTCCTTTTGAATTGGCCCGTCGATATTATGTATCCAATAAATGTACATGAAATGGACAATAAATGGAGGCAAAGACAAATCTAATCATAAAAATATTAAAATATAAATATATGAAGAAACACGTTAATTTTAATACAGTAAAATACAATAAAGTTTAATATAAGCTATACCATTTTTTTATTATTACAGTAAGTACGAAGAACTATAAATAGAAGATTAGTAATGTGAATTTGTGTTTACTTTTGGAATAAATAAAGTATTGTAACATTTGTAAGAAGGATTGTGTGGAGCATAATTAGACACTATTTTATCATTTATCTTATATACATATATTTTTTTATTTATTAATAAATAAAAAACAGTAAAGCATTGCAATTTTTTCTGTATGGTAAAGCAGAAGCATTGAAAAATTGCATGATAAAAATTGTTTCATATTGTGAATAATGATGATGATGATGATAATAATAATAATAATAATAATAATAATAATAATAATATTAATAATAATAATAATAATAATCAGGGAAAGGATTTATATGTAAATACATATTTACTTATAAAGCTAATATAATTTATATTTTGCATTATCTTTATGTTTCACAATGTGTAGGGTTGAAAAATCCTACTTTTATTTTCCATATTTTTCCATATTTTAGAGTTTAGTACATATTTTCGTTAATTTCCATATATTTTCCATATTTCATATAAAACAGTCCATATTATATTAGGTTTAACAATAAAACAAAACAAAATTCCATTAACTTTTAAAAATACATTTCAACAATAGAGATTTAAACACATGTTCAGTAATCCCTTTAACATCAGAGTTATTTGAAAATTAGCAGTCCTATCAACAATGGGAAAGTAAGTTACAAAACTGTATTAATTTAATTTAAAATTTTTAACAGACTTCAGTTGTGCAGCTCAACAGTTAAATGCCAGTCAGAGTACACATAGGTTCAGTTTTGTAAATCATACTATAAAGACGGTAAATATGCCAAAAGTACGTCATTCAGTCAATTTAAAATCAAAACTAACAAGTTACATTTCAGAATTTAAAGAAGATGGTTTATCAACTGACAATAAAATATTATTTTGTAATTTGTGTCAGTGTGCAGTATCATCTACACAAAAGTTCCTGGTGCAACAACACATTACAACTAGTAAACATCAGGCCAACAAACAACTAAATTCCAAGCAGAGACAATTGTTTTTAACACAACCAACAACATCGAATGTAAGATCTGAGTTTAACATCGACCTGTGCCGTTCTCTCATCTCTGCTGATATTCCTCTCTACAAACTAAAGAATAAGGTCTTCAGGGAATTCCTTGAAAAATATACTCAACATACAATTCCGGATGAGTCAACACTTAGGAAGACGTATGCTCCATCCATCTACGATGAGACAATACAGAAGATAAGAGATGAAATTAAAGATAGTTCAATTTGGGTTTCCATTGATGAGACTCCCGACAAAGAAGGTAGACTTGTTGGTAATGTAGTTATCGGTTTGTTAAGTGAACAATATTCTGAACGAATTCTTTTACATTGTGATGTTCTAGAAAAGTGCAATAACAAAACTATAGTTAAACTGTTCAACGAAGCTATGGGTATCCTGTGGCCAAAGGGTATTATGTACGATAATGTGTTATTCTTTATTAGCGATGCTGCCCCTTATATGGTCAAAGCTGGACAAGCATTATCTGTTGTATATCCTAAATTGACTCATTTTACTTGTGTGGCGCATGCATTTCATCGTGTGGCAGAAGTGGTCAGAGACAATTTCCCTAAAGTAGATTTGTTGATTTCATCAGTGAAAAAAGTATTTCTCAAAGCTCCCAGTAGAGTTAACGTGTTGAAAGAAATGTACCCTGAAATTCCATTGCCACCAAAGCCAATTTTAACTAGATGGGGTACATGGCTAGAAGCAGTTGAATATTATGCCGAACATATAGACTCTATTAACAATGTTCTCCTTGCATTGGACTCTGAAGATGCAGTCTCAATTGATACTGCGAAAACAGTTACCTGTGACATAAGTGTGAAGAATGACTTAGCTCACATTCAGCATACATTTTCATGCATCATAAAAACGCTCAAAAGTCTCCAAAATAGGCACCTTTCACTATCTGAAAGTTTTGAAATTATAAATAGTACTGTGGAACAACTGAATCGTGGTAGAGGTAAAGTTGCAGATGCAGTAAGAGCTAAGGTGGACACTGTACTTTCAAAAAACCCTGGATATGAAGAACTACAAAAGGTTGTTGCTGTGATGAGTGGTGAATCAACAGTGAAGATTAACTTGGACTTATCCCCAGCAAACATTGTGAAATTGAATTATGTACCAGTTACTTCTTGTGACGTCGAACGCTCTTTTAGTCAGTATAAATCTATCCTCAGAGACAATAGAAGAAGATTCACTTTTCAGCACTTGAAAGAAATGTTTGTAACCTATTGTTATGGTAACAGACAATAAAAATTGTGTTTTGTTGAAACTACATTGGAAGATAAGGTACGTCCATTATATTTTTTGTTTAGTTTGATTAAAATGTACCAATATTTAACATACATAGTCATTTTTTTATAATTTTAAGTCCATATTTAATTCCATATTTTGGTAAAAATCCATATTTAATTCCATATTTTGGTAAAAATAACTACATATATATTTACATATTTCATATATTTTTAGTCCATATAAATCCGTTCCCTGATAATAATAATAATAATAATAACCCATGTATTGTGGGTCCCTATCACCACGGCATAGCGCGTCCTCAGGTTGCAGATCGAGGAGACGGCCTCCAGATATGGAGGGTAGCTGTGAATATATTGAATAAGCAGTCGCGGACAGCCAATGAGGGGTGGTCCTCCAGCTTGGAGGTTGGGCGAAGAGTTAACAACCCATCCCCGTAAAAAAAAAAACAGCTTGCTACAAAACCTTCAAATAAGCCTCGGAATGGGACTGATTCTCTGGCACGACCACAGCAAAGGAATAAGGTTTTGAGATTTGGTACTTGGAATGTTACAAGTCTATATAGAACAGGAGGGGTAACATTAATAGCGAAAGAACTAGCTAGATATAGAATAGACTTTGTGGGAGGACAGGAGTTTAGGTTAGATGGGAACGGCATAACACAAATAGGAGATTACTTGTTGTATTATGGGGAAGGAAACGATAATCACCAATTAGGAACAGGATTCTTTATTCATAAAAGAATAAAATCAGTAATAAAAGGTCGAATTTATCAGTGATAGGTTATCGTATTTAGTACTTAAGGGTAGATGATGCGATATCGTAGTTATAAATGCTCACGCCCTTACAGAAGAGAAAGACGACCATATAAAGGATAGCTTCTATGAGGAATTGGAACAGACTTTTGATCAGTTACCTAGATATTACATGAAAATTTTATTGGGAGATTTCAACGCTGAAGTAAGATGGGAGGATATTTTTAAACCGACTATTGGAAAAGAGAGCCTACACGTAACTAGTAATGATAATGGAGTTAGGTTAGTCAACTTTGCCACAACAGAAAATTTAATTGTCAATAGTACAACATTCCCCCATAATGATATACATAAATATACTTGGACTTCTCCAGATGGATTGACACATAGCCAGATAGATCACATCTTGATAGATAAAAGAAGACATTCGAACCTTCAGGGGAGCAGACTGTAATTCTGACCATTATTTGGTAATTGAAGAACTAAGAGAAAGACTATCAGTAGCCAAGCGAGTAGAGCAACAAGTTAATATTAGAAGATTCAGTATTCCGAAATTAAAGGACGAGGAAACTAAGCAACGTTATCAGGTCGAAATTTCAAATAGGTTTGCCGTATTAGCAAGTTCCGACGAAGTTGAGGAAGAGTTAGATGATAATAGCATGTGGGAAAATATCCGAGATAATATCAAAATTGCAGCTGAACAGAGCATAGGTTATTATGAAACTAAGAAAAAGAAACCGTGGTTTGATGAAGATTGTTGCATGGTAGTAGAAAGAAGGAAACAGGCAAATTTGATCCAGGAGGCGAAAGAGATAATTATTTCAATAAAAGACGGGAAGCAAATCATACACTTAGGAATAAAAATAGAGATTACTTGAAGGAAAACTGAATGAGGTAGAAACAAATAAATAGAGATTTATATAAGGGCATAAAGGAATTTGAGAATGGATATCAGGCAAGGGTAAACGTGATCAAGGATGAGAATGGTGACTTGCTTGCAGACTTTTATTTAATTCTGAACAGATGGAAAAACTATTTTGGGCAATTACTAAATATGCATAGGTCAAATAGAAATGATAGGGGCGAAATTGAAATACAAACTGCTGAGCCATTTATACCCGACCCCACACTTTCTGAAATCGAAATTGCGATAGAAAATCAGAAAAATTATAAGTCACCAGGCATCGATCAAATTCTAGCAGAATTAATACAAGAGGGTGGAAGCGCATTATGTAACGAAATTTATAAACTTGCTATTTGGGAAAAGGAAATTGTGTCAGAACAATGGAAGGAATCCATAATCGTACCCATCTTTAAGAAGGGGGACAAGACTAACTGTAGTAGTAACTTTCGAGGAATATCACATTTATTGACATCGTACAAAATTTTGTCTAATATTCTTTTGAGAAGATTAACTCCATATGTAGATGAAATTATTGGGGATCATCAGTGTGGTTTTAGGCGTAATATATCAACTATTGATCGGATATTTTGTATTCGACAGATAATGGAGGAAAAAATGGGAGTATAAGGGTACAGTGCATCAGTTATTCATAGATATCAAAAAGGCATATGACTCGGTTAAGAGAGAAGTTTTATATGATATTCTTATTGAATTTGGTATTCCCAAGAAATTAGTTCGATTAATTAAAATGTGTCTCAGTGAAATGTACAGCAGAGTCCGGATAGGTCAATTTCTGTCAGATGCGTTTCCAATTCACTGTGGGCTAAAGCAAGAAGATGCACTATCACATTTACTTTTTAACTTCACTCCAAAATATGCCATTAGGAAAGTTCAGGATAACAGACAGGGTTTGGAATTGAATGGGTTACATCAGCTGCTGGTCTATGCAGATGACGTGAATATGTTAGGAGAAAATCCACAAACGATTAGGGAAAATACGAGAATTTTACTTGAAGCAAGTAAAGAAATAGGTTTGGAAGTAAATCCCGAAAAGACAAGGTGTATGATTATGTTTCGTGACCAGAATATTGTACGAAATGGCAATATAAAAATTGGGCTCTACTGCAGTATTTGTCCCGCTATGCTGTAACATCTGAAGGAGTGCCAACATATTTCTAGCGCTTTTTGCGCTACCAACCTTAACTCATCTGCCTCCACTGTAACGAAAATTGTTACTTATGCCAATCTTCCTCTCGATAAAAACCTAATGCAGGTCGAGCAGAGAGTGCAAGACGCGCAAAGAGTGTAAAATACTGTTGTCATATTACAAAGATTATGTTTGTAGTAGGTAGGAACAAAGACGTTATATAGTATACTAGACTCACACAGAGCGCTGGTGTGCTGTCCAAAATTGAAACCAGTCTGCGCATGTTTACGCCGCCATGCTACTGGTAGAAATAGAGCGGTAAACACGATTGTCGTACTTGTCCTTTGTTTTGTCTCGGGTGTTTTTAGTGAACAGTGTGAAAGTAATGGCAATAGAATTTTGAAATATGATATATTATCGCCGCGGCCTCATACTTAACATGCCGGCATCATACAATAACGTGCGGTGTGCTTTTAAAACATAATTTTGCTGACCGATTGTTGCTCTGTAGGTTTCACTCTAAGCGTCACGTTGTTACGTCTACTTCCTCGATAAGAATAAGCACTAGTTTGTTATATTGTTAAATGGCTATTATTATTATTATTATTATTATTATTATTACATATACGAGTACGTTGGCTTTCTTAACTCTTAATAATAATTTTAATCACACACCTTAATATTCGTCCTCAGCACAAGACATCGCAACCTCGGTTTTAGTCCACGTGGATTAGACAAGTAGGTGTCATTTAATAATGAAAGCAGCTTATTGGCTGCATTATTGAAATTGAGGCGAGTGATTGGAGCGGTGACAGAAGAAATTGAAAACAATAATACAATTAAATTTCAAAGACCTGCCGAATGTTAACCATGAGAGCGCGGCGATAATACCATCCCTGTTTAACGGTAGGAACGGTTCATTTATGGAACCGCCAACATAGGAACCAATTAAGGCCGAATTCGAGCCCCGAAAATATGTAATTCATCATTATAGGTATTAAAAATTACAGGAAAAGTCCAAAAACATGTACACGCAATGCTCCACTTCCGCGAAATTACAGCCTGTAGTCTGGATTCAATGACGGCATTATATCCTGGGTTTGAGCTCCGAAAATTTATAATTCTGTATTAGAGACATAAAAAATTGCAAGAAAAATCTAAAAACTTGTATAGACAATGCACATCTTCCGCCAAATTACAGTCTCTTGTTTGGACAAAGTGACGGCAATATTTTCTGAGTTCGAATACCGAAAGTGTAGGCTATAATTGTTTATTAGAGGCATAAAAATTTCCAGGAAAAATCTACAAACGTGTATACACACTGCTCGACTTCCGCCAAATTACGGTCTGTAGTTTGGACCCAGTGACGGCATTATTTCCTGGGTTTGAGCCCCGTAAACTTATAATTCTTCATTAAAGACATAAAAATTGCAGGAAAAATTTAAAACTTGTATACACAATGCACATCTTCCGCCAAATTACAGCCTGTAGTTTGAACCCAATGACGGTATTATTCTCTGAGTTCGAGCCTCGAAAATTTATAATTTGTTATTAAAGGAATAAAACATTTCAGGAAAAACTAAAAACTTGTATACACAATGCAAATCTTCCGCCACATTACAGTCTGTAGTTTTAACCCAATGACGGGTCCTGAGTTCGAGCCCTGAAAGTGTATAATTGCTTGTTGTAGGAATAAAGAATTGCAGGAAAAACCTAAACTTGTATACATAATGAACCCCCTCCGTTAAATATCGGACTGTAGTTTGAACCTAGTGAGCGTGTTATCTCCTTAGTTCGAGCCCCTTAAAATTAAAATTCATTAATGTGGGTATGAAGGATTTGCTGGAAAATCTAAATCTAAAAAAAACCTTACATATTGAACCCCTTCCACTAAATTTCCGTCATCACTGTCTTCTCAGTCATTGTTTTATTCTCAGTCTCCTCTTTCCTTCATGAACTGAACTTTGAGACGAGAGAGAGTGGACAGAGGGAAGGCAAAGGGCAGAGAAGGCACAAAAGTGACAGAGTGAACTGAGTGTACAGAGAGTGGACTGTGAGTAGGCCTACAGAGAGTGGAATGAAAGGACAGGCAGTGGACTGAGAGGACAGAGAGGAGACTGAGAGAATAGATGGAGCACTGTGGGGATAGCGAGTGAACTAAAAGAATAGAGAGGGACCAGAGAGTGAATTGAGAGAAGAGAGAGTGGACAGAGAGGATAGAGTTGACTGAGAGAACAGAGAGTGTACTGAGAGCACAGAGTGTGGACTCAGAGGACAGAGTGAAGACAGAGAGTGGACTGAGAAGGCAAAGAGTGGACTGATAGGACAGAGAGTGACTGAGACAACAGGGAAGGGACAGAGAGTAGACTGAGGTGACAGAGAGTGGACTGAGAGAACAGAGAGGAGACACAGTGTGGATCGAGAGGACAGAGAGTACAGAATATGGACTCAGGTGACAGAGAGGACAGAGTGGGGTGAAAAACTGAGAGTGGATTGAGTGTACAGAGAGTGAACTGAGAGGATAGAGAGTGGACTGAGAGTGAACTGGGGAAACTGCGATTCAGAATTCTTTCCTCTCAGTCCTCTCTGTGCTCACTCACTGTAATTTCAGTACTCTCTTTTTGATATCGGTCCACTCTGTTCCCTTTCCCTGTTCTACTACCTCAGTCCTCTCTCTCTCTCTCCTCTCAGTCCAATCTGCGTCTTCTCAGTTCACTCTTTTTCTCCTCAGCCCACTCCATCCTCTCAGTTTTCTTTGTATCACTTTCCGTCCTTTCAATCCACACAATGTACTCTCAATTCACTCTCTGTAATCTCTGCCCCTTCTCTGTCCTCTCAGTCCACTCTCTGTTCTCTCAATATACTCAACATTCTCTGTGTCCACTCTCTTTTCTCTCAGTTCACTCGCTGTTCTCTTAGCTCATTCCCACTCCTCTTGCTCATTCCCTATCCTCTCAGGCTACATACTGTTGTCTGAGTCCTCTCCCTGTCGTCTCAGTCCACTCTGTCCCTTCATTCCATTCTCTGCCCCTCAGTTTACTCTCTGTACTCTCAATTCACTCTCTGTAATCTCTGTCCACTTTCTGTCCTCTCAGTCCATTTCCTTTCTTCTCAGTCTACTCTCTGTCCCCTCCGTCCACTTTCTGGTCTCTCAGTCTACTCGCCATCCTCGCTCTCCACCTTCTTGCCACTCAGTTCAGTCAATGTTCTCTTAGCTTACTCCATATCCCTCAGTCCTCTATCTATCCTCCCAGGCTCCTCTCTGTCCTCTCAGTCCACTCTCTGTACTCTCAGTTCACTCTCTGTACTTTCAGTTCACTCTCTGTACTCTCAGTCCACTCTCTGTACTCTAATTTCAGTCTCTGTTCTCTCAGTCCTTGCAAAAGTTTCTACAGCTATAGGACATTTGTCACAGCGTTGTATCAACATGCCAACAACACCTAAAGGAACGGCAAGGGTTAAGCACGGAATTTATACGATTTCGCGTTTTCCTAACTATATTAAGTGCAATTGACTGAACACATGTGAAAATACAATCACCAGTGGAGGAGATGCAGAAATCTTCAGAAATCGCAAGGATTTTTTTTTCAGTTAATGTGTAAACTGTGTCTGATTCTTCCTTGTTGATTCCAGACATTATGGCTAGGTGGCCAGGCTCATCTCATGACACATATTTTTAATTCTTCAAGAATTAAGAGGCGATTTGAAGATGGAGAATTTGGTGCAGCCATTCTAGTTGGAGATAGTGGATATACTGTACAAAATTATCTCATTACACCACTGACAATTACACACACGCCAGAGGAACAACTTTTTCAGGAGGCCATCATAAGGACTAGAAGTCGAGTAGAGAGGAGCTATGGGGTATAGAAAAGATTTCCTGTTTTAGCTACTGGAATCAGACTAAAATTGGACAGAATTCAAAGTGTAATTGTGGCAACAGCTATTTTACACAATATAGCTTGCAATGAGAATGAAAATATACCTCCTGTTACTGATGACCAGCTGGATGCCATTAACACTGTGCATAACTTCCCTCAAGCAGCTAACAACCACCCAAATGTAGCAGAAAATAATGTCAGGCGAAACCATCTTATCCATCAGTACTTCCATGATTTGTTGGTGAACCAGTGAAGGAAGAGATTAAATTAACATAAAATAAGTTTCATTCACTGCAGTATATGTAACATTGTTTATTATTCATGTTAAACTTGCATGTTTTCAAAAGTATATTATAACTTTACTTCACTGGAAATTAAGCATTACCAGCACCTTATCCATCAGTACGTTCATGACTAAAATTTGTTTGTGAATCAGTGAAACAAAGGGACGAAATTAACATAAAGTAAGTTTCATTCACTGTAGTACATGTAACATTGTTTATTATTCATGTTAAACTTGGATATTTTCAAAAGTATTATAACTTTACTTCACTGAAAATTAAGCAGTACCCTGTACCAGTAACTTACACCATAAATTATTAAGCCTAAAATTGTTATTTTTTTAAATCTGACATATTATCTTGTGTGGTGTAGCTTTAGATGCAACACAACCGCCATAATATAGAATCTAACAATGACATGACTTAACTGTAACTGTGTTGTATAAAATATTACTACTGATACACAAATATTTTAACACATTATAGTGTAGTCACAATTTATGTAAAAATCCCACTTTATTTTAATTACGCAGTGATGTTACAAGTTGAAATAAATCTACATTTGTATCAAAATTATATTAATGTCGGATTTCAATGAAAGAAAGTACCGGTAACTAATTACTTGAAATATGCAGTGTGTTTATTTTATAACATATAAGAAATTAGCTGGAGGGAATATACTGTCACATTATGTTCATGTCTATTAAAATAATTAGAAATGAAACTAACAATTGATTTATGAACATTTTGATGTCATGTTATAATTAGGCCTAGCCTACTGTTTTTTTCTCATGTATTATTACTATATTATAAATAAGCCATATATAAATTATGTGATAGGTGATAACATGCAATAAATTTCGTTTTTCAATTGGAATTAAGTTAAACTACCTACTGATTAACTTGTTATTCAATTATTTAAGAAGCTACATAAATTTAAATATCTTCTGTTTTAAGTAGCATGATAACCTGATGTGATATGTTGAATATGGTATTATTAATACAGTGAATGATATAAACCGAATGACATTATGAAAATATCATAACATATTACAACCACTACAAAACTGAAGTTATCAGTATATAAGTTACCTAATGTGATTTAATATGTTAGATTAAATTTTTTAATTTAAATAAAAAAGAACATATAGACTTGAACAAAATAAACACCATAACTACTTCAAAATCTTGTGATTTCAGTTAGCTGTTTGTTTTAAGGTTCAATTCCCTATTCCTAACATCAAGTTCAAGAATTCTTCTTTTCATCTCATGATCAAACTCCTTATTTTTTTTTTATATGAAGTTCTGTGAGTTTCATCTTCACTCTATGTTCTTCTTTCATATTTATGTTACCGGTACTTTAAATTCATGCTCCATCCTTTGGAACTGAATTCGATCCTCTGTTGCTTGTTTTTGTAACTGCAGAACTTGTTTTTCTTGCCATAATGCCATAAGTTTCTTTCCTGCCAATGAACTGTCTAGTGATGGTCTTTTCTTCTTTACTAGGAGTGGAGTGGAAGTAGGTTTCCTCAGGTCCCTAATACTGAATTGACTGCTACATGGAATGGCTTCTACTTCATTAATTTGTATATTATCCTGAGATACTATTGGTACATATCTTCAATTACCTGATCAGTGGGATTTGAATCGTCACCTGCGACAAATGCTTGGGATTCAGAAGCTACAGACTTGTATACAGATTCACAGATGAAAAGGGAATTACATTGGAATTTTGAATTGATTGGATTTGAGGAGGAAATTGTGCTTTTCCAATGTTTGCAGATGGATGCTCCACAGATGCAAGTAGTGATGACTGGCCAGGACAATCTGAGTCACATACAGATGGTAGCCCCTCAAGTTGTATTATGCCAATAATCTCTTTTATTTTAATATACGTTATTATTAAGTTCATTTGATTCGGACCTCCACCTGCACCTGATGTGTATTTTTTTATCTTCGGAAAGTCTCCTTTTACAGGTCTTTTTGAGGTTTTCATACTTCCCCCTTTAATCTCTTACCAGTACTACAGTTCCACTAATTTCATTGAAACTTTCTGCTAGCTCTTGCCAAGCTTTTTCTTTGTCTTTTAAAGATACACTATCAGTTTTCTTACACTCTAATATATCTTTCTTTGTACTAAGTAAAGAGAGCAGTAAATCAATTTCTACTGGACTAAAATTCTTACTTTTTTCCCTGAATTCTCCATGTCTAAACACAGGACCTTACAGTGTACGTTAATCAGCTTATGATAATCTGATCAAAATTCATAATGGACGATGAAGCAATCATACAGTGCAACCAACCGTTTACTGAAATAAAAATAATACAAGAGGATGACACCTATTATGAATATTTAGTCCACACCTGTGGAGTAACGGTCAGCGCGTCTACCGCGAAACCAGGTGGCCCGGGTTCGATTCCCGGTCGGGGCAAGTTATCTGGTTGAGGTTTTTTTCCGGGGTTTTCCCTCAACCCAATATGAGCAAATGCTGGGTAACTTTCGGTGCTGGACCCCGGACTCATTTCACCGGCATTATCACCTTCATCTCATTCAGACGCTAAATAATCAAAGATGTTGATAAAGCGTCGTAAAATAACCTACTGAAAAAAAAAAAAAGAATATTTAGGCTCTGGGTTTAGGTCACTGGAAAACAGGACAGAGCAAATGTTGGGCACCCTAACCTCTTTCTTTAACTTTATCCCTTCCATTACCAAACAAAAATTTGAAACAATAATTGTGCCAATTCACCAAACAAAAAGCTGTTTTTATTACATTATTTATAAATATTCATTTTTATTGAGCATGTATTTAACAATTATTTCAACATCCTACTTTAAAATACTTTCTCTTGCTCCCTTGCTCTGGGTATTTGCCCATTCTAGCCAATTATAAATTAGGGCCTGTGAATATTACATAAATATATAAGGTCACATACTACAATGTTAAAAATAAAAGCTATTTCCCTTAGAATTATCAAGATCCTGGGTACATCAGTTAGGCCTAATTTAGTGGGTTACCGAACACGTTAAAAAGCTGGAAGTTGTCTTCTTGAAATTAATTAAGATCGTGATTTTCGGAGGGAAAGGAATAAACTAAAGGAAATTAATTTTTATATTAAAATGGATCCACACATGCCACCACATAATGCACATTAACACAAGACACAAATTATTGTACGATCTTGTCTATCAGAGAAAAGTGGAATCGAGAACGCTTTCCAATAAATTCAAGAAAACAGCTGATTAAATGATACACAACACTTCACATGGGTATAAATGATTTATTTACTTGTGAAACTAGTAGATGCATTCCTTCTTTATTCGCGTTGATTTGATTATAGCATTAATTCTCTGTAAACAACTGACATCGTGATCTGTGGCTGACATATTGAAAATCTGACGCGCCATCAGTAATCTTGGCTCCGATTGGCTAGTTATTCAGTATAGCCAACACATGAGAAGCCATGGGCATTTAGTGCCAACATTAATTTAAACGGGTGGGCTGTCAGATATTTATGGAGAAAATGGAAGCATGTTTAAACTGAATAGTAAAGTTGAACGGGTTTAATTTATCCCAAGTTTAACTATCTTTGGAGAAAACGGCCCTAAACGATGCAATGTAACTGCCGCCATTTGTTATGTTGAGTCTCAGCTATTGTGAAACGTACCTGCTAAAACGGTTTAAGTACATGTTACTGTTGGAGTACCAGCTTTATCTATGGTGTGGTAGCTCCTTTACTTGTCTGTGTCTTGCGCATGCGCAGTGTCCCATCATTGGACTTTGAAAAATTTCTTGCGGGACACTAACTGCAGTTTCTCCAATTGGAGATTTATCCTTTGAAGAGGTGGAAAAATTCAAATACCTGAGTAGCCAATTTGCAAAACCATCTATTTGCAAGTTAGACGAATTTTGGCAAATGAGGAAAATCGTGTAAAAACTTAACCACAGATGCTAGAGGCATGATTTCTAGTTTAAATAATGGGGAAAAAAATATTTAGTTTCTCTTCCTACAGCTCAGAAATATATGATTAATAGGTAATTAGTTATATTGTATATTAATTTGCAAATAGCAGGTTTTGCAGCCGAACAGAACAGTTAGCAGGATTTGCAACTCTATAGGTAGCCATATTAACGATACATTAATTTGCAAAACCTGGTATTTGATCAATGTTAACAGTTTATCTGACAAGACTAACTTGGAAACAAACTGACGGTAGAAGAGAACATTCTTATTTTCGTTACATACCTAAATATTATTAAACATACAAATATTGTACTATAAAAAAATTAAAAAGGAGACCAGAATACTAATGTTATAGTTTGAAGGTTTCCTTATGTACTACTGTTTGTGAAAAGTGCAACACCCAGAAAAAATGGCCCGAACGATCCCAAACTCGGGAGATGTGTAAAACAGAGTGCCAAATGTAGTGTGTTCGTACAAGTCCCGCTTCAACTTGTCCTACAGTAATGGTTACATAAGTGTTAAGCGCTACCGTGGTGAACACAGTCTGAGAGCCTGCATTGTTGAGCGGCGTTGCGGACAAGTTCCTAGTGTGATACAACATGCGATCTCGCTTCCTACATATTCAGGACAATCTGAACTTCAACCGCTACATTAGAGAGGTCTTAGAGTCCGAGTTACTGCCCCTCCCTCAGGCAACTCCACATGCCATATTTCAGCAGGACAATGTCCGGTCACATGTGGTGAGGATTGTGCAAGTCTTCTTCGAAGAACGACGGGTATCACTGCTTTCCTGGCCTGCACGTTCGCCAGAAATTTCGCCCATCGAACATGTCTGGGATATGGTTGGTCGGCAACTTGTTCGTCATGGTCCTCCAGCACACACTCTTGACGCTTTGTGGACCCGCATACAAACTGCGTGGAGGGAGATTCCCCTGGAACATATCCAGGAACTCTTTGATTCCATACCACGACGCTTAGAAGCTCTGATTGCAGCGCATGGAGGCTTCACTCCATACTGAAATCTCACGGTTACAGATCAGGTACAGTTCTGTAATTCTAATCCTTGTGTATTGTCATGTATCTAAACTGTGATATCAATTTCATTTCAGTCACATGTATTATCCTTCTTGGTGTTGCAATTTCTACAAACATCAATGTAATATAACACTTTACAAAATGTTCGGTTCTTCCTCATCCATGAGTTCGAAGTCCACTACATCCGTATGTTCATCCCCATCTTCATTCAGGTCTGCAACAGCAAGGTCTTGCTGCTGGTTGAACATTTCGGTGTAGAAGGTCAGGTTTGCTTTCCGAAACCAGTCCTACCCGAAGTGCAATTCCAGAAGTCTTTCAATGTCCCTGATGTTTGCTTTTTTAAGGATGACACCCATTGGAATGTAGTCCTTTTGGAAATGTTTACCTTTATTGTTTAAACTTTTGGATTCGCCTTTTCACTGGTACCATTCTCTTCATCATCTATATCTTCTCCCTCAACACTAACAGAGTTATTGAAACAGGATACACCATATCCATCCACACTCATTTCGGCAAAAGTCGAAAAAAACTGCAAGATAATCACAGTAACCACTTCAAGACTTCAACACACTTAACATAAAAGGTTAGAAGTCCCCGTTAAAGCGCGGGCAGAAACTCTCAGCTGATGTCTTAAATGCAGCAGTATAGTCAATTTAACTATATGAGCAAAAAGTAGCTTTATTATCAGCGTCTAATAATATCTTATTCGTTATTTTAGTATGCTCAATGTAATCCTTATGGAGATCGAAATAGCAGCTTTTGCATCCGTAACTCTCATTATGGCTATGTTGTATCAGTGACATTTAGCAGGTTTTGCAAAAGTAAACATGGCATTGTGCAGTTAGCAGGTATTGCATCCTTACGCTCTCCACACTTAGCAGGTTTTGCAACCGTATGCAATTTTATTTACTAGATTTAAAGGGTTTAGAGTTGGATTTGTAACCGAATGTATGGCTTATTACGTAGCTAATGACGAACTGAAACCATGGTTACCATTATCTCATTTTTCATTTTTTTGGCAGTTAGCTGGTTTTGCATCTGGGCTACTCAAATATAAATGATACTCGGGAGGAAATTAAACACAGATTAAATATGGGAAATGCCTGTTATTATTCGGATGAGAAGCTTTTATCATCCAGTCTGTTGTCAAAAAATCTGAAAGTTAGAATTTATAAAACGGTTACCGGTATATTACCAGTTGTTCTGTATGGTTGTGAAACTTGGACTCCCACTTTGAGAGAGGAACATAGGTTAATGGTGTTTGAGAATAAGGTGCTTCGGAAAATATTTGGGGCTAAGAGGGATGAAGTTACAGGAGAATGGAGAAAGTTACGCAACACAGAACTGCACGCATTGTATTCTTCACCTGACATAATTAGGAACATTAAATCCAGACGTTTGAGATGGGCAGGACATGTAGCACGTATGGGCGAATCCAGAAATGCATATAGAGTGTTAGTTGGAAGGCCGGAGAGAAAAAGACCCTTGGGGGGACCGAGACGTAGATCCGAAGATAATATTAAAGTAGATTTGAGGGAGGTGGGCTATGATGATAGAGACTGGATTAATCTTGCTCAGGATAGGGACCAATGGCAGGCTTATGAGAGGGCAGCAATGAATCTCTGGGTTCCTTAAAAGCCAGTAAGTAAGTAAGTAAGTAATAATCCGTGGTGCTACAGCCATTAAGGGCCTAGATCGTCCAGCTAGCTGCTGGTCTCATGTTCACATGCCGAACGAAACATAGGTGGACGATCATCCAACCAGAATAGAGGTATCATGTGGTTAACATAATGATCCCCCTCAGCTGTTATAACTGGCTGTCGTAACCATATTGTTTAAGCAAATTTATATGTTTAATTGTTATTGGATTCCAACTCATCGAACAGAACTAACTGCTAACTAATATTTAATAACTAAAGGCTCTATTGAAACATGGCAGTGCCATAAACGTCTGGCTCACAATCTGGGCAAGGACATTTACCTTTTGTTACACAACTGGAGCATGATATTGAATAAACATATTGTAGGCCTGTACCTATTATAGGACATAAGATCGGTATTTCTTCTACTTTTTTATTTTTCTCGTCCCATTACAGCCATTTTTTAAAATTACTTAACATTTTTCGCTCATATTTGAGACCTACTAAATAGCTTTAAGACATAGACATAAAAATGTCAAAATTTTTACTTTCAAACGAGTAGCAGATAACACTTTAAATAATTTTTAGACAAAAATAACAAACCAGCTTTTTATGCATAATTAGTTCTAAAAATTTTCGTCTGGATTCTTTTGTTGTAAAGAAATATAAAACAAGATATGCTGTATGTTTTCAGAAAATTTTAATAGAAAGAAATAATATTTAACTGCATATAAATGTGTATTGATCTATATTTCATATCGAAAGTATCTAAACACAGAACTTTTAGAGCATTATTAATACACATTATTTCGCGTTTGGGCTTGGATTGGATCCCCCTTTGGTCTCATTGAATGGTTTCTTCCGAGATTTTCCCCAGCCAGGGACTGAAGCCGGATGGTCTGTGGTGAGTCCTCGGCCTCACTTCATTTCACCCCTTTGATCTGATTACCTGGTTGGGTTTTTTCCGAGGTTTTCCCCAACTAAAAGGCAAGTGCCAGGTAATCTTTTGGCGAATCCTCGGACCTCATCTCATCTCACTACATCTCGCCAAAATATTGTAAAAAATTGCAGAAAATTGTAAAAAATTATAGAAAATTACAAAATTGTAAAACTGCAAAAATTATAAAATATTGTAAAAACTGTAAAAATTTGTAAAAATTGTAATTGTAATATTGTAAAATTTTGACTTGTTCCACATCTTAAAGCTTCATTGCTCATGTAAAATCTATGGAATATAATAAATGAATTGAAAATTAAAAAAAACTCTTCACGGGTAACTGAGAAAATTAATTTAAAGTTAAGTAATTTAAGAGCAGAGTAAGAAACGTCATTAGTGCCAAGGTTATAATTTGTAATTTTACCTATTCACCGTTTACTTACATGGCAGAAGTACTTTATTGTGACTGTATCTCATCACATGTACTTCTTGGCAACATTTGCATAATAATTGTTTTGAGTGTATTAACACTACACTGTACAGGAGTACAAGCCACTCTCAGCATACGATACAACAAAATTTATCTGAATTTCCATAAATTACATTAAACATTAGGATAAAATGGCATAAGAGGATACATTTCACATTAATACCAGATATAATGTAAAAGTAACTAGTATTGCATTGGCAATTGAAGGATGTATGTAACATCAAATTAATTAAATATGTGATTTAGGTGCAAAAAATAATTTTCAAGTATTCATTATAACAATAAATTATTGCATTTTATAGCTGAATAAATTTGTATCCTTGATTAGTCAAATGCTTCTGCTAGTAAATATAGACCTGAAGAAATATGCTTCTGAAATCATTTTCCTTTCTCTTGAAATGTGCATTATAGATTTGTTGGTTACACTCTTATTCCGGGTAGGTCTTCAATTATTGGTGCCACTACTATATCATCAGTAGACATCGGATTTTTAGGCACTAAAAATTGCAGTTTTAGGCACCTAAAATAAGCTCAAAATTTGTAAAATTACGCTCTATTTTAATGAAAATAGGCATTTTAGGCACATCAAGGTATCATACTTATTTCTTTCACTGAAATGTTTAGTTATACACTAAAATACGCACAAAAAAGTATGTTTAAACATTAAAAAAGAATACTATATTATATTTATAAACAGAGCTGCACAAATTTAATATATTGAAACTAATGAAATAATGATTATTGATATCAAGATTACTCATTTTAAGTTATTGAAATTCAGTTCCATGCTCAGACTTTATTATAATTATCTGCACAGTACACCACCAGAATTTTTTCTAAATTCTCCACAGTTAACCTTTGCCTTTTGTCACTGAGAATCATTTTGAAAGCAGAAAAACTTCTTTCAACCGAAACTGATGTGAGAGGCGCAAATTTTAAATTAGGTACAATAGAAACATCAATACTTACTGGAACATTTACACTTTCCCCCGATATCACTCTTGATACTTTTTCCAACAATGAAAATCCTACATTCTTATTTAATACGTTGTCCCACTTATTTTTAACTTTT
This sequence comes from Periplaneta americana, assembly GCF_040183065.1. Taxonomy (NCBI): domain Eukaryota; kingdom Metazoa; phylum Arthropoda; class Insecta; order Blattodea; family Blattidae; genus Periplaneta; species Periplaneta americana. Next base: position 92,403,114 of record NC_091123.1, read on the forward strand.
TTCCCAGTTTCGCCCAAAGCAGAATGTATGTTCACTTGAGCTTCCTTTACTATTGCTATTTGGCTACAAAGAGATTGTTTTTCACGTTCTAATTGTTCAATGCTTGCAGGTATGAAAGAAAAGTTTGATGTTATGTAGGCAATATCGTTTTTCACTCGTGAGTCATTCAGACAATCTTTCACTGCTTTCACACACGCTGCACTATCAGTTTCAGGTAATTTATCAATAACTGTGACCACTTCTTTAAAATACTTAGAATAATACACCACTGACTGAATCCAGGTTCCCCATCGTGTAACAACCGACTGAGATGGGAGTGGGATATCTGGAAAGTTCTCTCTGAATATTGAAATCCTGGATGGGGCTTTACAAAAACATTTTTTTTTTTTTGTGTTAGAAATAAACGAATTGACAAGAAGAAATTCATTCCGGATTGTTTCAGAAACCCTGTGAAGGCCATGTGCTAGACAGGTTACATGCGTGAGGTTAGGATAAAATGTTTTAAGAAGTGGAGCTGCAGCAACCATGTATGAGGCAGTATCAGTACAAAACAACAGAACTGTAGAATCGTCTATATTACCTGAGTATAAAGACTGTAGGCCTTTATTTACAAAATAAGCAATGGCTTGGCTATTCACTTTCGAAAGTTCCTTAACACATACGAGGTGTGGAATCGAAGGTCCATCAGGACTAAGTTTTCCTACTACCATATTTGCTATGTACCTATTCATATGTAAGAATCACCTATATCCTCCCGAATGGAAGCTAAAGTTTCATTGTATATTCTGTCTAAGTAATTTTTTCTTAGGGTCGATTCAGATGGGATATTTTGTTTGCAGTATTTTTGTAAAAACTGTCTTAAAACCGGATTTTCAATTGCATTCCAGGGAATGTTAGCAGCAACAAATGCTCTGGTTAAATCAGCATAGAAATTGCTGCTGAGATTGGATGAAGTAGGCTGTGTTAGTAAAGTTTGTTGCAGTTGATTTTTCTGCTGAGCTTTAGCCTTATGAGCCGCTCCTTGCACATGCTGCTTTAGGTGGCACTTCTTTTCTTGCGAAATCTAAAAATGTAAAGTAAACTGAATTAAAATAAAATCCTAATTGTTGTATTGCCGTATTTCTATCACAAAGTTAGTGGGTTCGAACAATCAAAATTTTAATGACCTGCAAATACTTTAACTATCGGAATTTAAAAGGTTAAAGTGTAGTGGTCTTAAAAAGAATTATACCTCAGGATAGCTCAGTCAATGTATAAATATTATAGGCCTACTCATCAAAATTAATAGAATTTATATATTTCAACTATTGTTACATACCTGTTTGCTACAAATCTTGCAGAATATTATTTTTCCATCATAAGTGAATTCTGAATATTCTGTTAGCCATTGCCGGATCGATGTAGAGTTTGCACTTATATTTTTCGGCATTATCGCGTTAAACTTCACAGGAAAACGTCCTACGGCTCAAAACTTCTCAACACAAATAAGGTGAGGGAAAGAGCAACTGTTAACGAGCATTCAAATGAACCGTTGTTATTGAGATTCAATTGGACAAAAATACAAAGTTCCACTTATTGTTGCATTTCCTGGTAGTGTTAACACTAGGAGGGCCATTCTTTTAAATATTTTGTAACGGTTTACCCTACTAATTCGCAGTTTTACGACTTTTCATAAATATTTCAAAAACACTCTTTCTCCAAAAATTGTGATTTTATGACACTCTGAAGGGCAGTACAGCTAATCGGTTTCAGACCGAAAACAGTCATTTTTATAGTATAGTATATCTCTGAATCGGTAGCAGCACATGTTGTGTTTGTTGCCTGCTTCAAAACTAAGGTTGGTTCTTTGTCGGCATTTATGCCTCCAAACATGTTAAATTCGGTGAAATCTATTGCGAGTGTCGTGAGATTCAAAACATTTTGTTTCCTTTATCAATGGTTTCATGGCCGGTGTGAAGCAAACTTTCCACTTTTTAAATGCCTTAAATTTCGCAGTGAATGCATGTATAAATTATAAAAAGTAAGAGTAAAATGCGAAACTTTACAGTGAGTTAGGCATTTTTAGGCGAATATTAACAAATTAGGCTTTAATAACCGTTTTAGGGCATTTTAGGGCACTATAAAACTCTTTGAATACCTTTCAATTTCCATGAAACACAAATATTAATAATTATTTTTAAAGAAACAAAATAGGCATTTGCCCTAGAATCCGATGTCTGATGATCAGACATACTGTATAAATCATTTACCAACCAGCAAATCGGTTCCCAGTTTCATAAAAGGCCAAGATCAATTGTCAATGAAAATCTCTATAATGACGTTTATTTAACACTGTATAGTTAAATTAGCATATTATATTCATGAATGCAAATGCGTAATTACGTAAAATGTAACGATTCATTTGTTAACATACTCGGCACTCATTGTGAATCATTACTTCATCTGCTCTATGAACTGATTTTGGGAAAACTTTAATGTACTGTTTCCTCACTGGTAACAGTTTATCTTGAAAGAAGAGATATGTCTCTGTTGTCGAGAATTTTCATCATCATGCTTACGAAAAGATACTTTTTTTTTATGCCAAGAATTTATTTTGTGTGCACTAGGTAGGATTGGTGGGGCTAGAGAGAAAGAAAGTAGGCCTACTGGTTTCAATAAGGTATTTAACACAATTTACAATAGTCCAGTAATATAGGACAAGCATTATACCAGATACAGTACTGTATTTATGAAATAACTTTGAGCCAAGAGTCAGGGCATTAAATTAAATACCGTAAAATGGAGTGAATAGGGACGAAGTTGTATTATTTTTTATTTCTTTGTGTCAAAGATTAAATATAATAATAAGAGTGTTTATATTTTCATTCATAATGAGTGAACAAATAAACACTATTATTATTACATTTACTCTTTGACACAAAGGAATAAAAAATAATAAAACTTCGTCCCTATTCACTCCCTGCATCCCTATTCATCCCCTGCATCCCTATTCGCCCCATTTTACGGTAATCATATTTATGAGAATGAAGCCAATTTGTTAGTATAAGTTTGTCTGAAATTTTTCATTAAACAAACAGTGTGTGTGCAGATATTTATGTAAGATGTGTATTAAAATCCTCTATGCATAAATCATGATTACTTGTACTTTATTTAAATTTTATACTGCAAGAAAACTGTATTGAGAAATATCCGTGCCTTGACTGTTATGTGTTATTTGACATGGTTTTTCAGGTCGCAATGAGTTGATAGCCAGATATATCAAATTGCGCACTGGAAAGACAAGAACTCGGAAACAAGTGAGCTCACACATTCAGGTGCTGGCGAGGAGGAAACTGCGTGAAATACAGGCAAAACTCAAAGTGGTAAGTATAATTAGATAACATTTGTCTTATGACAAGCAGATAAATCTGTCGAGTAAATATGGATGGAGAAATTAAATTATACCTTTTATTGAAATTTATTTCCTATATTACACGAATATTATAAGTATCATTAAATCAACTGGAAATGCTGTTCATAAATGGAACTATTTCTGTTTCTTCGTTATTGTACTGTATTCACTTTATTTGAATGAAAAAAACTAAAACAATTAAATTATTATTTGTTAGCCTGATCTATAGCTTGAAACATCACTTTGTCACATAGGAGTTTCCTCCTTCCATAATAGTGAGCATGACTGTTATATGGCCCTTATTAACGAAAATCGGCGATTGACAGTTTGAGAATTAGAAGATGTCTTGATTTCACACACTATTCTTTCAGTGATTTTGACGGAGGATTTTGGCATGAAAGATATTTGTTCCTTTGCTTAGCACAAGGCATTTTATTTTATTCTGGAGTTGCACAGGATTTTGCATGAAATCACTAACAGTGGTCCAGTTTTGCTCAAAACGATCATAACTGAAGATGAGTCATGGCTCTGTGGCTGTTACTGAAACAAAGGCCCTGTCTTTCCTATGTAAGTTCTTATGTCTCCAATTCTGAAAAGTGAAGTCGAAACAATGTCAAGGTCATATTGAAATTCTGCATCGAAGTTCTTTGCTGGCTGAAGGCTGCAGATGTGTGAAAGTGGTGACTGGCAATTTCATGATGACAGTGCACCTGCCCATTATTTATGTATCATGTAGATTTTTTTGACAAAACATCGCATCACCCAGGCAAGTTATTCCCCATACCATCTAGATTTAGCACTCTGCGACTTCTGGATTTTTCCGAAGCTAAAATCACTATTAAAAGGGAGGAGGTTGCAGACCATAGATGAGATTAATGTGATTCCCCCTACCCACATGAACAAATTTTTCAGATTGTTTTGAAAATGGTAGGAATGCTGGACTAAGTGTATGAGGCCAGTTACTTTCCAGGTAGGCTTGTGAATTGTATATACTGTGTGCAGAATGGTTCAGGAGGAATTGAAAATATTTTTATGTGTTGTAATATTGATAATCCTGAGTAAAAACCATTCATATAAACATATATCCAAATGTCATTAGATGCAGAGGTATAGCTACTTGATTCTGTCATGTAGAAATCTATTATGAGAAGTATTAGAGACTAATAAACATATTATTATTATTATTTGCTTTTATTGACAGCCAAACACAAATAATTTACATTCATAATAGTTGTTCGAAAATTCCACTGCCAGCCTCAATACACTGTATAACTTTAGTGATAATTGTATGTTGTGTTATATTGCGGTCATATTAACGTTCTTTTATCAATAATGCAAACTATCAAATGGTCTCTTTTATTTTTTCTTTTCTTTATACAGGGTGATTATGTACTATAAAATATTGCAGAGTATTCTATACACCAAAACAAATATATTTTGTCATATACACTTTTGGTTGTAACAGCTTCTGTATGGGAATGGTTTAGATTTAGATATTGTGTCATTTGACACATTGCAGGTTCATAGAAGGTGTTCGAAATGTCCACCATTAACTTCACAACACAATTCTGCCCTCCTTCGCCATGAATGTCTTGTTAGTTGGAAGATACTAGGTGTGTCCTGGATTGTATTTCCTGCAGCCATGATTGTATTCAACAGATGCTGTCTCATAGCTTATCGTTGGGAGCAAACTAGTCCTTTCATGTGGCCCCACAACCAAAAGTCACAGAGAGTGAGATCGGGTGTACTTGTACCTGGTGAACGGTCTACAGAACACAGAATGTTTTCTTCAGCAGCAGCAGTCCTGCGACTTTGTGGTCTACCGGCATTGTTCATCACAGGTGCAAAGTGACCGGTTTCCTTAAGGCGACATTCCACTGCTACAAATGTTTTTGGTATTAGGTGTTGTCAGGCAGGAAGACGTTCAGCGAAGATGTGAGCAGCAGCATCAGAATTGTTTCTTACTTCACTGTAAATCAAGATCATATCAGTCATTTCACTGTTTGTGTATTGTTCTCCCTTTCTGTATTAGTGCCAACTGTTATGTATGCAATTCAGTAAAGTAAAAATAACACTTATCTCAGTTATAATACTCAACATCATGAATCAACAAAACATCATGATAACTACAAGATATGACCAACTATGAACACATCTCTTTTTAACCATAAAACAACACCAACTGTTTTTATTACTTGGTTATTTAACGACGCTATATCAACTACGAGGTTATTTAGCGTCGATGGATTTTGGTGATAGTGAGTTGATATTTGGCGAGATGAGGCCGAGGATTCGCATAGATTACCTGACATTTGCCTTACGGTTTGGGAAAACCTCGGAAAAAACCAAACCAGGTAATCAGTCCAAGCAGAAATCGAACCCGCACCCAAGCGCAACTCCGACAGACAAGCGCCTTAACCGACCGAGCTACGATGGTGGCTACCGACTGTTAGTTCCGATTTTAGCCACGGGTAATTGGTAGACTAGCCTTGAAGTAACGCAATGTTGCCATATCTTGATAACAATGCAGTATTGGCTATATGCTTATATGACAAAATAGGTTTGTTTTGGTGTATAGAATACTCTGCAATATTTTATAGTCTATAATTATGACTCATCCTGTATATTTTATTTTCCATCCATTCTCACAAATCTAAATCTAAGAGAGTGAGGTCTGGAGACTTGGTAACAATGAACAAGACTACTGCAGTTGATGCATAGTTGAGGGAAAGTGCGATTTAGATATTGTGTCATTTGACAGCTATAATGTACAGGAGTGTTGTCATGCTGACATACGACCTGCAGAAATCGTATATCAGTGAGCTCTGTAAGGAGCTTTGGAAAGGCAATGGAATGAAACAAGTGATTGTCAATTATACCGCACCACACGTTTACAGAGAATCAATAATGTTGAGCATAGGAGCATCTTCTGCATACCTGTGGAAAAAGAACTAAGGAAGAGACTAGTGAAGTGCTTTGTATAGAGTGTGGCATTGTATGGAGCAGAGACATGGACATTAGAACGAAATGAAGAGAAGCGAATAGAAGCATTTGAAATGTAGATATGGAGAAGAATGAAACATGTGAAATGGACAGACAGAATAAGAAATGAATCTGTGTTTGAAAGAGTGGGTGAAGAAAGAATGTTGCTGAAACTGATCAGGAAGAGGAAAAGGAATTGGTTGGGTCACTGGCTGAGAAGAAACTGCCTACTGAAGGATGCACTGGAAGGAATGGTGAATGGGAGAA